>NC_136422.1:131368750-132595000 GCF_052625555.1 Lactuca saligna | reverse complement strand
AGCATCAATTTAAATATAAATTTCAGTTCTACTTAAAAAACCCAATGAATATTTTGTGAATAGTTAAAAGTGATAAATTGTAGTGCTAAATTAAAAAACTGAATTATAATCTCAATTTAACTAAAATATTTTCTAAAAATATTTGTATAATCGTTAAAAGTTTTCAAATAAGTAGCTTAAAATAACTTATAATAACAATAGTTAAATGTAACTCTATATAAATGATTATATTGTTAACTTTAAAATCAAAAAACAATTTTTGATGTTTTAAATAATTATAATGATATAAATTAAAACGTTAAACAAATAAATTTTAAAAAATTAATTAACAATAACAACGACTATAAATAATATTAAACCATATATTATATTTACTTTTATTCATGAGTAACTCGCGGGTAGAAGTCATTCAAACGGTTGAGATTATACAATTATAATAGATGTATATATATTATCATATAATTCAAAATAATCAATATATTATATCAATTTAGTATATAAATTATTATATCAAATTTAAAAACGGTATTGTTATATTAAAAAAACATATATTTATAAAGATTTCAACTATATAGATTTTTCTGCGCAATACGCGGATATTCACTTAGTTATTTTAATAAAGCTAGAAAGAGTGGTTCGATCGCATCCCTCATCAACATGACATGAACTCGACAATTTTAAGGAAACACCGCTTCTTGTCGTCAACAAGATAAGCTCGACAAGCTCTCAACAATTCCATGCTTATGAGAGAGAAAGTAAAATTTTCAGATTTATTCCTATTTGTTTCAAATAATTTTAAAATACTCCATATGTAATGATAATAACTCTCATAATAACAAGATTTTGAAAAAAATATAAAAAGAGAAATTAAATTACCTCCTACCTTTTATGCCTACAATTATTCCTACCCACTAAAATTATAACAAATCATCATTCAATTTAATTGTAATTGATATATTTCTAATATAGCCTTAATGAGTTAGTTAAAAAAATATGGAATGATGACACTTGTCATAATTTTATTGGGTAGGAACATTTGTAGGCATAAAAAGTAGGAATCAATTTAATTTCTCAAAAATATGATAGCAATGCCTAAATGGTAGGAAATTTAGTGTGACAAAAAAGCCACTATTTCTTCTAACCTAATAATTTGTTTATTGATTACCAAAAATACGGCCATAAATCATAATCATCCACAAATTTGAGTGAATTTGTGATTATCCTCACCCTTTAATATCCTGTTAGCCCAAAAATAACTAAAGATAAAGAACCCATGGTTTGAGGGTAATTTCGGAAAAACAGTATCGGAAAAACAAGTGAGCATTAAAACGACGCGTTTCGAGGCGGTAACAAAGGGTGCGTTTGGTTGAACAAGCCTAACCAACCGCCACTTCATTCATTATTCACAACTATTTTTTCTGTTTTTTCTATTTTAAAATAATAAACTTATTAAAAAAAATAAAGTGGTTACAATTATGGCAAAAAAATAAAAAATTATATATAAAGTTATAAATTATCCTCTCTCTCTTCTTTTTCGGTTTTCTAAAGCCATACTCTTTCTGGATTTCATCTACTGTTCCTCTTTCTTTCTCTCTCTCTCCAGGCAGCCGGAAAACTGCTCTCTGTCGCCGGTAAACCGCTTGTTTCCCGGTGTTTACTCCGCTAATCCTTGCCGAAGGACAATTCCTGACGTGAACGCTCACACGCATTCGGATTGGAGATACCGGTGTTGACATTGAGTGGTTTTCTGAGATTGCAGAGTTTTAACAGGTGGAAATTGTCCGATCTCGACGTCGGAGGTCGTTTGGAGGGAATGTGGCTGATAACGGAGAAGATCGTGATTTAAGGCTGAATTTTGTCGCTGTGTTACCGCTTTTGTTCTTCTATTTCGCTTGTTTGTGTTTGGTGAAGTGAGAGAAGACGGAGAGTTCCGGCGAGAAAGTTCGGAATGAGATGGTATGATTACGTCATTAATATATTTTTATCTGTAATTATGTTAATTTATCTCCTTTTGGGGAATAATTCGTCCCTGAGATCTCTAGCATTTTGTTATTCTTCAAAATATTTTTTCGATGAGGCAAATTTTGGAGAATCTGTGTTTTCGTTCACCTTCCAATGGAAATTCTTCTTTTGTTTTATCTGCTAGATGGAATTGCGCTGTAGTTTCAATCATAATATGAAATATATTTTTTGGTTTTATTTGAGTTTTGTAAATCATCTATTTACTTTACAATTTCCTGACCTTCTCATACCTGAAAATAAAACTGTTCACTTGCTTTTCATCTATTCAAATGTTGTTAGGAATTTGTTGGTTTTACTGTTCAAAAACGGTTGTTTGATTGACTTTGTGTAGTTCAATTCTGTATGAAGGTAGTTTTTTAGCCACAAATTTCTTTTTTACATCCTCTTCATGAAGAGATGAAATCGAATTCTCAGAACAACAAATACCAAAAATTATAAGATACCTAGAGTCATTTATAAGCCGACAAAGCAGTAGCAAACTGAAAGTGAACAATTATAGCCTTCTCTATGTATTATAACAAGGGAATTTGGTTGAATTTTCCAATTGTTCTACTTATCTATATCTGTTGTTAGTTTGTTCATCATTTATAAACTCTCGAGTGTATTCAGTATTCAAACTTATCACGTGGTTTCATCAGGTGGAAGGAAGGGTTTGTTTCTCCAGAGAGGACACATTGAAATTTCTGAAGCATAAGAGGCTTCAACGGATGAAAGCTTGTACTATGAATGATGCTCCATTTGTGTCTAACCTAATGACCAGAAGTGGAGGAGATTCATTAAGAGGTTCTACATCTTGTGGTGATAGATTATTCAGCAATCTGGACTCCTATCTTCAACCTCCTGCTACTAATGCTATGTCAAAGTGGAAGACTGACAAGTTTGACCCAAATAATCTTGATTGGACAGATAAAATCCCAGAATGTCCAGTATACTTTCCAACTAAAGAAGAGTTCGAGGACCCTCTTGTTTATCTCCAAAAGATCTCTCCAGAAGCTTCAAGATTTGGTAATACTTCATTAAAAATTAGAATCCACGGATTATCTTTATAAATTATAATCTCTAAATTGATCATCTTTGATTCTTTTCCCCTTGTTTTCAGGTATATGCAAGATTGTTTCACCTTTAAGTGCTTCAGTTCCTGCTGGAATAGTTCTAATGAGAGAGAAATCTGGTTTTAAATTTACCACAAGAGTGCAACCTCTTCGTCTTGCTGAGTGGAATACTGAAGATAAGGTGACATTCTTCATGAGTGGAAGGTGGGTTCCCGATTTCCCAATTTCCCAATTTCCCATATGATATTCTTGATGTATTATTATAATCAATAAGTATGCAATCTTTGTTAAGATTAAGTAATGAGTTTTATTCATCAGAAATTATACATTCCGTGATTATGAGAAAATGGCGAACAAGGTTTTTGCACGTAGATATTATAGTGCTGGATGTCTTCCTGCTACATATGTGGAAAAAGAATTTTGGCATGAAATAGCTTGTGGAAAGACAGAAAGTGTTGAATATGCTTGTGATGTTGATGGAAGTGCTTTTTCATCTTCTCCCACTGATCAACTTGCTAATAGCAATTGGAATCTAAAGGTTTTCATTTCGATTTAATCATTAAACTTTCAGATAACAAATCGTGGAAGTGTTACAAACTTACAATCATCTTGTTTGTTTGTTTTTATTTCTTGTTATCTCGAGAATATTCGTTTCAACAATCATTGTAACAAATCTTAACTTTAACCTCCATTTCCTTTTCTTATTTCAGAAAGTTTCAAGGCTTTCAAGATCCATTTTACGTCTCCTTGAAACAACAATTCCGGTATTTTGATAATTTCCCATTTCTTGATTCCAAATATTTATTATTCTTTATATGATTATATGATTTTCAGGGTGTTACTGAGCCTATGCTTTACATTGGGATGCTATTCAGCATGTTTGCTTGGCATGTAGAAGACCATTACTTATATAGGTAGACACTTCAAAAATCTTACTAATTATAGCAATGTCATCCAAATACAAATAAAAATTTGAAGTTTTTAACTTGCTGACATATTTTGCAGCATTAATTATCATCACTGTGGAGCTGCAAAAACATGGTATGGTGTTCCTGGACATGCAGCTTTGGATTTTGAAAAAGTGGTTAGAGAAAATGTTTACACTCATGATATTCTATCAACTGATGGAGAAGATGGTGCTTTTGATGTTCTTTTGGGAAAGACAACCTTATTTCCTCCAAATATTTTATCAGATCACAGTGTTCCAGTTTACAAAGCTGTTCAAAAGCCTGGGGAATTTGTTGTCACTTTTCCTAGAGCATATCATGCAGGATTTAGTCATGGTATATAACAATAATAACATCATCCCATTTTCCATTTTCCATTTTCCATTTTCCATTTTCCAATAATCCATGAAAATTTTCCCTTAGGTTTCAATTGCAGTGAAGCTGTGAATTTTGCAATAGGTGATTGGTTCTTATTGGGGTCAATAGCTAGTCATCGATACGCCCTTTTAAATCGTACACCTCTCCTTCCACATGAAGAACTTTTATGCAAAGAGTCCATGATTCTTCATTCAACTCCGGAATCGGAATCGGAATCGTCAACAGATATGATATCTCACCAAAACATCAAAGCAGCATTTGTGAACTTAATCCGATTCCAGCACCAAATCCGTTGGAATCTGACAAGATCAAAACATTACAATGGTGATTCCATTCATTCCCATGGAACCATTCTTTGCAGCATTTGTAAACGTGATTGTTACATTGCGTATGTCAACTGTAATTGCTATCTACACCCTGTATGCCTTCGTCATGGTATGTTAAAAACTTAAACTTAAACTATAACTTCTGTTGCTTTGATTTTGTTTTATGATTATGATCGGAATGTGTGATTCCATTCCAGAGTTGGACATGCTTGGGTTACCATGTGGAGATGGGTTTACGGTTTCTGTGAGAGGAGACATCTTGGAATTGGAAAGTGTGGCGAGGAGGTTTGAGGAGGAGAGAGATGTTGTGAATTTGGTTAAAGAGCAATCTGTAATTGCTAACGATATGATTCTGTTATCGAAAATGTATCCGGTAATAGAAGGTGATTCGTATGTTCCGTATTGTGAGATCGGAATGGAATCAAGGAAGGAATGGAATCGTACAGATGAAAAAATATTTGATACTTGTAAACCGGAGAGTATCTCTTTAATTAACCATGTAAGATTAAACTTTATCCATTCTATTCAATCCAAAACAAACAGACTCTTAATTTTTGGACAAAAATACCCTTCAATGGATGAGATCTAAACTCTAACACAATTAAAGAATTTTGTTATATACTAGGTACATGCAGATAATAGTAATTCTTACCCTGTGGATGTTAGAAATACATATAAAGAAACCGATGATTCCGATTCCGATTCCAAAACATTTAGGGTCAAACGTCGGTCAAAATCGGAGAATAAATACACGCAAGATTCCGTTCCTTCAAATTTCGAAAATCAGGTAAACGTTTTTTATAAAAAAATTCCAACTTTTTTATATCTGTGTAGTGTTTTTTAATTATTAATCTGGATTTGTATCATTAGGGGCTTAAACGATTAAAAAAAGTACAAAAAGCAAACCCCACTTCCATTTCGATCAAGTACAAGAAAATCGGAACGGATGATAATGTGTACCACGAACCGGGAAAAAGCAGTTTAGAAACCGGTCCAAAGCGGCTTAAAGTTAAAGGCCCATCAATTATTATCGGGTTGGAAAACGTAACGGGTCGGGTTGACTAAAGATTTGACTACGCTAACATGGATCCAAATCGGGTTTTTTTTCTCTAAGTTTTAACAACACGTGGAAGCAGCAGAAAAATTGACCCATATTTTTAGATGAAAGAAAAGAAGAAAAAAGTATAATATTCTTTGTGCAGGCCTCAAATTGGGGCGTGATTGGCACGTGAACTTTTTTTTTTTTTTTTTTTTTTAATTTTTTAAATTCGATGTACATCTTGATGTTAACAGTTTTTGTGAGATGAAAAATGTCACAAAAATCTCCTGCTGCTTTCCTTTCTGGAAGGGTTCTTTTATTCTTTTTGTAGCCATTGATATTGATTGACTACATGATAATAAAATCCAGATCTTTTTAACCAAATTATTTAATTAAAAGCTTCGTTTTTTTTTCTTCTTTGAAATTGATTCTTTATGGGTTGTATATCGTGCTTTTATGGTTGTAATGGAAAGGACAATAAACGCACGTGTTGAAAAGAATCTTGGATGAAAGTGGGTGTATAATTTGATGATCTATGGCGTAATGGAGTGGCTAAAGAGATGGAGTAAGAAATAGAATGAGGGATTCATTCCAAGATTGTGTTTTAAATGTATTATTAGTTTAATAGTACTATCCATTATATTAATAATTAAATACAAGTTATTTTCTATAAAATTCTTGAAGATTTGTGTCATTAAAGTTTTGTAAATAAAAGTAGATTATATTACGATATTGAAATCAACAAATAGAAGAAATTATTTTTAAGAATATTTCGATTTTGTGATTCTTTGCATTGAAAGGAAGTAAGAATGGGGTTCGTTGGGTAGAAGAAGGGAGAGGATCTTGTGATTCTTTGGCTTAAAGGAAAGATTTTGTTTGCAATACTTTTCGCACCTTTACAGTTTTCTCATCCATAAAAAAAAAAACAATAATTGGAGCAAGTACATGACATAAAATATAAAAAATATGTTAAATTACTTTAAGCATGTCTAAAAATATAGTTGTAGACTTTAGATGATCAATTATTAAGTTTTGTGTAATGGTAATTGATGGCCTATCACCTTAGTATTATTGATCATATCCGTTTGTATATAAATGAGCAAAAGTTGAAGTAGGAATCATCAGTAGCTGTTTTTAATGCGCAAAGGAGTAATATAATATATTTTTTTAAGAAAAAAGAGAGAAAAGGTTGAGTTTGACTAATATTTCTATTTATTTTCTGAAATTATATGAAAAAAATATATGATTTTTTAAAACTATTTTTGTAGGTTCCATCTTCAAAATTAGTTAGACCTGTGAAATTTTATTTATTAAAAAAAAAAAAAAAAAACATATTTTCTGCCATTTTGCAACCAACTTGAAATGGTAGCATTCGTGTTAGTTAAAGTAAAGTGATCCTAACCTGTTTGAGCAATTGTATTAATCCGAACAAGTTTTTGTCCGAGCAATCTATCTACCCAAAGTCCTTTGTCAACCAAGAAAGTGCCAAACCAAAGAAGTACTATTTCGGTATTTTGTTTTATCTTTTGTCTAGACACTAGAAAATGAAATTAATGTAATCTATTGTCATATACGATTCAGACTGTTAAATAGCTTTCATTTTTTCAAAACATTTATCTGGAATCCTATTCTGGTATCCCGGAGATCTCACCTGAATGACCTATTCTGGATAGAACAGTTACTTTACAAAAAAAAGTTATTTTTTTTAAAAGACTTCATCTATGGGTTAGATTACTCAAGGAGTAAATTACACGAATGGTCCCTATGGTTTAGAGTACTTTGTGTGTTTGGTTCTTAATTTATTTTTGTAACTCGTAAGGTACTTACTGTTTGTTTTTTTTTTTGTTACACGCTTAGTCCCTGTCATACCTAAAAGAACTATTTTGCCATTGAATTTTTAATTTATTTTAAATAAACACACCCCCAACCCAACCTAACCCTCTCACCTTACCTTACCTACTCCACTATTTTTCCATATTTAAATAATAGTCTTTTTAAGTAAGAGAGGGACCAAACGTGTAAGAAAAACAAACAGTAGGGACACAACGTGTAACAAAAACAAATAGTAGGGATTTTCTGAGTTAAAAAAAATAAGTTAGAGACTAAACATACAAATTACCACAAACCATAGGGATGATTCGTATAATTTACTCTTACTCAAGTTCCTGGAGGAAACATACGTAGAGTTAGAGGTGGCCGGCTTCTTGTGCCGCTTTTATTGCATCACTAATCAACAACAAAACAAACACACGTATTCTATATTATTATTATTATTAATAAACATGAAACTTCTAAAAAAAAAAAACTAAATAACTACAATAATAATAATAATACCTAATGCTGTCATCTGGTGGCATAGACACCTCGATTTGGACCAAAATCTTGCCTTGTAATTTTTGCTTTGTTACGTGTTTCACAGCCAATTTCTTAAACGTAGTATCAAAACAAGAATATAACATTAAGTAATTAGTTAATAACAACAAATCCATATTTATCACTAAAGATTGATCTCTAATCAATTTTGGGGGACTGTAGGTTAATGAATATAAAACTCAAAAAAAACAAATTTATAGTCTAAAATCATGTATAGACTCTAAACTAAATGTTGGAAAAAACCTTATGTCAATCGGAGTTGAAACGAAGGAGATATGCATCTTTTAAACGTTTCACAAAAAACCGGTTCCGGTTTTTAGACCCGGTTTACTCGGACCCGATGGACCCAAACCCAGATTACCCGGAACCTGGATAAAGTCAATTTTTGAACCCAGAACCGGAACCGGTTCTATATATTCCGGTTCCGGTCCGGTTTTCCGGTTCTAAATCTCATCCCTACACTGGGCATGTAGCACCGTAACCCAATTCCAAATGTTTATTTCACATGCTTTTGAAGTTTTTACATGTTGAATTTTTTAGAATGATTGCTTGATACACATTTACTACTTTGGTTTTTAATCGATGACTTTACAATTCACTAATCTCTCATACAACTTGAATATCTATAGGCCACTTAATAATACAATAATAAAAACATTTTAAATAGGTAAAATATCAGATCTTTACATTGATAGTCCGATGGCCCAGGCCCAAACTGTGGAAGGTCATTCGACGACCAACATGTTTCTAATAGTCTTGATCAATCGGCTCATATTCACCAAGTTATTACTTCATAAATTATATATGAGTTGTGTTCTATTCATACGTTTGGGTTAGTTTTTATTTTGAAATATGTATATTTCAAAATCAATATTTGAAAAATCGATGTTCCAAATTTACAGTTTTATAAAAAACAGTTATTAAAATTAAAACTTGCTTATTAAAATAGTTTTCTAAGTCTCTAGGTCTCATATTTTATTATATCTATTTAAAAGTCTAACATTTTTATATTTATATATTTAACAAACTATGTTACACATATATTACAATTCAACATGTATAAAACACCATTTTAATTATCACAACAAAACCAATATCATGTTTTTACTCTACTTTTGTGATATCAATTAGCTCCTAAGGTATTACATCTTCTGATTAGCTAAGAGTATATTCATATATTAAGGAAACAGCGCATCTTGGTCTCTTATGTCCTAAATAGGGATGCCATAAAAACTGAAATCCAAAAACTCCAAGCCAAATAATGATTAGACTATAGGAAATCTACAAAATTTTAGGAAAATTAATGATTAAATTGAATAAACAAATAAAAAAACCAACTAATTTATTCATTTTAACTATCTGACATTTTCGGATAGTTAACTTGTGAGGTGGAGCACCAATGTGGAAGGGTGATTGATGTGACAGCCGACGTAGCATGTCATGTCAGCATCTTAGGTTGAAAAAAACACGCATAAGGAAGAAAACAAGCAAAATGAGGTTTGAACTCGTGATCTCGAGAAATTATAGCATGCACGCCTTCATCACTATGCTTCACACCATTTTGTGAAAGTATGGCAAATATAACGATTCCCGATCATTGAGGAGACCCCCAGTCTCGCCCCTGGTCCGACCACCAGGCTCCCAAAACTCAAATATTAGAGTTATCCAAGCCTAAAACTCTTCTACGTCATGCTCTCATTAGAGAGTACTTCATCTCAACACCCTCTCATTGACTAGTGAGTACTACGGCTCCCCGTAGTATCACAACACACTCTCGCTGACTAGTGAGTACTACAGCTCCTCGTAGCATCACAACAACCTCTTACTGACTAGTGAGTAGTACGGCTCCCCGCAGCATCACAACAACCTCTCTCTGACTAGTGAGTACTACGGCTCTCCATAGCACCACAACAACCTTTCACTGACTAGTGAGTACTACGGCTCCCCTTAGCATCACAACACCCTTTTGCTGACTAGTGAGTACTACGACTCCCCGTAGCATCATAACACCCTCTCGTTGACTAGTGAGTACTACGGCTCCCCGTAGCACCACAACAACCTTTTACTGACTAGTGAGTAGTACAGCTCCCCGTAGCATCACAACACCATACTGCGTCCACTAACTGATGCTCCGCAGACCAACATAGATAGGTGCTCACACTTATCCAAATTATGCATTACAATTTCTGACGACAATTGTCACGACCAAACCCCCTTTCTCACTGCAATCCATATTCTTAAATAATCTCACTTGCTGTCATTAGCCGAAGGGCTCCCACTGGAATCATAGATACCTGATACCCTACTTGCCGTCTGAAACTCAAGACCCCAAATATTCCAAATTTCAAGTCATTAAACTCGGATATCTCGGTACACCATCACATAACCTCACAATGTCTTGCCTCAGCCACTGATCTCCTACTTACGCCATCATACTCGAATACACAACGCATTCCTGCATAATTCTTTTCACCACTGATCTTCCCATCACACAACCCAAAATTTCAGGATACTCCAATTCTCAATTTGAAACACAGAGAAATGGTCAATGAATCGGAAAATGTTGACGACAATCCGAAACTCCCTCCTAAAAATGCCCAAAACTAATGCAAGTATACTCATAACAACCCAGAAGTTGGTTGCCTAATCAACTTCTGCCCTTCCTAACTGCATATACCAGCCCATACATTGCACCAAAAATTCTCAAATGCTGAACTAACCTTACGAGCCAACCGCCTCGAATTCACCATTATAACCTTAAAGAATTCCTAACCACCATAAGGTCTCCGACCAATAGCCACCTTCCGTGGAGACACTCATCCTTTCTCGAACACACACAACATGCATTACCTTGCTCTGTAACTCGCCTCGACCACCAATAACCATGGTCTCATGAATCCATTCCGTAGGTCTCTTGTAACGCCCGTGTTTTTGGGGTTGTCATTAATAGCGATGTAATAGTCTAGGTTAACCTTTGTAACCCATTTTGAAATAATAAGAATGTATTATTTGAGTATTATGTGTTTTATGCTTAATTGCTTAATTGTGTGGCTTAAATGAATTAAGGATAAAAATATGAGTTAAATTGAAATATTATATAAGCTTGATATCGATACATGAATACATAGTGGTCGTAATGAGCTTTTCGAATATATAAAGAATGCCGAAATCCGAGTTATAACGAAAGAAATTATGACCTGTCGAAGTTTCGCGACAGAACCGACAACGCTGAATGATGTAAAAAGTGAAATTTACATTAGAGTGATATTTAGCCTTAGCAATCTAAACGAATGTTGCAGAGTTCGTTAAACCAAGAGCGTGCATAAAAAGAATGCCCAAATCCGACATCGGATGAGAAAGTTATGATTTTTCTAAGTTTCGACTTAGCAGTATGCAGCCCGAATACTCGATTTGAGATTGAGCGGTTTTTAGCCAGCCCAATCTAAACGAGAATCGAAGATCTCGTCGATAGTAGGCCAATGGTAAAAAGACAGACAAAAACGGACGTCAGATGAAGAAGTTATGAATTTATAACGGAGTTTTTCCTGTCCCGGCCTACTAAAAATAAATAATAAAAATAAATTCAAAATTAGCCGATGGAGTCTAAACGAAAGTTGTAGATCGTAGTCTCACCTACGCGTGGATATAAAAAATCTCGAAAACAGAGTTCGTATGAGGAAGATATGAATTTCGGAAGTTTTTAAATAATTAAAATATAAATTTTAATTCGGATAATATCCGAAACCGAGGAGTCATCGATCTGATATGAAGGGTACGCCCCGCGTAACCATTATGTACGCCCGACATAGTTCGGTTTTGTGCGGTCCGAAGAAGAGACGCGTAGCACCACCGAAATGTCGCCACCTGGAGGTATGATCCAGAGTACGCCCCGTGTACCGGAGCATTACGCCCAGCATAATGCGAGGCTTCAGCCTCTATAAAAGGGCATGCGAGGGCACCCGATTCTTTTGCTCAATTTCTCTTCTCTCTCTCCCGTTTTGCATCGTTTTGCATGTAACTTATACCCTGAAGCCGTGGTATCATTCCCGAGCCCCAAAGCAAATCCCGAAGCCCTGAAGATCCCGAGAAGTGCAATTCCGGAGCCGAAGCTCTGTCCGCGAGAAGCCCGATTTTTTTTTGTGAAGATCTTCCAGATCTACCGAAGAATACTACTTCTACAAGTCGTAGTGCTGTCCAATCATCTTCTGATCAAGTGAGTGTGTAGTTACTTTCTTCTAACGCATAATTATGAAGTATTTTATATAAAATACGTGTTATGTATATATTTTATTGTGATATGTGTGAATTTATATTCACTTTCTTCTATCTCATAGATATGATTTTTTCTCTATGATATACGTGTTATGTGTATGTGCCTCATCTGTTGTTTGGAATATGTATTGAATGAGAATGCTATACAGGTTTTAAACTATGTATAAAAATATATATTTTTATCTACTAATATGTTGGGTAGAACATGGGTAGATAGTTGATGTGTGATAAACAGATGAGAGGTCTCGATGTTGTTGTTGTTAACCTAGTCATCTAGCGGAGTATGGATCACGACCACAGACTCTTTCTAGACAGTCTAGTGGAACGCTAGCAGGTTCATAACCTGTAGGTATTGTGAACGATGTTATCACCGGTGTACT
This sequence comes from Lactuca saligna, assembly GCF_052625555.1. Classification (NCBI taxonomy): domain Eukaryota; kingdom Viridiplantae; phylum Streptophyta; class Magnoliopsida; order Asterales; family Asteraceae; genus Lactuca; species Lactuca saligna. The sequence continues at coordinate 132,582,211 of NC_136422.1, read as the reverse complement.
CTATCCCCCTCATGGTTTCCTTTAGGACATCTATTGTTGAGGAAACCCCTTAGTAGTAATATCCGTCTCGATGAAAATCCTAGATTAGGTCCATCGAGATAGATGTTGTTTTAAGGACGTAAAGTGAGGATAATGGGAATGTGTAATCGGGTTATTGTTGGTTGGTGAAATTAAATATAACTATTTATTGTGGGTTGAAAACCCTATATGCTCACCAGGCTCCCAAGCCTGACCCACTCAGTTTATTTGTATTACAGGTAGTGGCGCGAGGGCATAAGATAGATGAATCATCAAGTTATTTTGATTATTAGACCAGTTGTTATATGTAACTGTTGTATGGTCTATCTTTTGTTGTTTATGTTTTTTGTGTCTGTACCGGAACTTGACATCCCGAGTTTGGATTATATAATGAAAATACATTTCTGTATGAAATGCTTTGGTAAATATTATTTTATCATATTTTGTTTTTGGGAACAAATTCCGCAACTCTTTTAAATCAAAAGGATTTACTTTGAAATTATTTTAAAAGCATAAATGAAACCGGTCTTTTCTGACCGTGATTTTGGGGCTGTCACAGTTGGTATCGGAGCATTAGTTTAAGCGAACTAGGAATTTGTAGGATTTCTAGACTTAAACTTAGAATGCTAAGTGGAGATTGTGAGATGTGTGTCTGTTATATTATAGACACGAGCACTAGTTTATTTTAGTAAGATGCCTAAAATGCTCTTATGTGATAAATGTTATATGTTGCCATATATGATATTATTTGTTCAGATCTACGATTTGTTGCCAACCGGATCTGGAGACCTTATGTGTTTAGGATTCTAAGCGTATGTCTACGGTATTAGAACTAGCATGTAAGCGTTTCGGAGTGATATGGAAGATCGTAATATCTATCACGAATGAAGATCTAAATTTCACCTTATTCGGTGTATAGATCAAGAATGGCAAGAACAAGAAGCAGTGTTGGAAATGCAAACGAGAATAGGAATCAACCGCCTGTAATTGAACAAGTAGTTGTTGAAGCTGCAGCACCAGATTAGATCACCATGGTTGGAGTGCAAGCCATGATTAGGGCTATGTTAGCCGAACAAAGGGAAGAAATGCGACAAATGTTATATGAAAATAGTGACGAACCAATCATACCCATTAAGGAACCCGAATTGATTCCCAAGCAATCGGAGGAAGGAAACAATAGTCGCGCTGTGAGTCAAGTTGGGACTCGAGGATAACGAAGGAAAGACCCGGAAAAGGGAAACAAAAGGATGGACGAATGTACAAGAATTTCTTGGGCGCCAAGCAGCCAAGTCTGTAACGCCCGTAGATCCGGGCTAGTCAATTTAGAGGCAATAGGGGTTGAAAACGACTTTTCAACAAAAGATTATTTAGAATAAATAATCTTAATACAAGGTTTCCGTACATATAAAGAACACCAAAATCCGAGTTATAACGAAGAAGTTATGACCCCTCAAAGTTTTGCGACGGAACCGGCACGGCACCGGGAAGCGTAAATAGTGAATTTACAATAGAGCGAGTTTTAGCCTTAGCAATATAAACAAAAGTCGTAGAATATGTTAAACTAAGAACATCGATAAAAAAACGCCCAAATCTGACTTCGTATGAAGAAGTTATGATTTTTCGAAGTTTCGGATTAACAGTGTACAGTCCGAAATTTGAATATTAGATTGAGCGGTTTTAGCCGACACAACCTAAACGAGAATCGAAGATCTCGTTAAAAGTAGCATAACGAGAAAAAGATGGGCGAAAACGGACATCGGATGAAGAAGTTATGAGAATTTAACGGACCAATCCTGTCCCGGCCTGTTAATAATATAAAATTTAAAATCGAGTCAAAATTAGCCAACAGAGTTTAAACGAAAGTTGTAGCATACGTTCCCACCTTCATGTGGATATAAAGAACATCAAAAATAGAGCTCGTATGCGAAAGTTATGATTTTTCTAAGCCGGTAGGGTCTTGTGCGAGTTTGGGTGACGTGGCGCGATCACAGCCGTTGCTTCCTCCCCAAGGCTAGCCACCAGATGGTGACATGTGGCACATTACGCCCAGCGTAATTTTGAGTACGCTCAGTGTAACCATTATGCTTAGCGTAATTTTTGAGTACGCTCGACGCACTCGGCGCTGACAGCCTATAAATAGAGGTGAAAATCTCTCATTTTCTTCACAACTCTCCACTTCTTTCCTCCCAAATACCCCCAAACCTTCAAGGTTTTTCCCTAGCACCTCCAAGGTGTTAGAAGCAAGTCCCGGAGCATCGGGAAGCTCCGAGAGGAGGATCCTTTCAGCTCGGAAACGCTGCTCCAGCGGAAGCCCAGTTTTGCGAAAAAACCCGCTGTAAGTGAGCTATGCCTACCCTATCTTTTGTATAGCTTATGTTTTAATATAGTAAAGTTATTAGGAAATTAAAATGAATATTTGGGATATTATTATGATTTATATAAGAGTGTTTCTTAACGCTTATATAATAATAATAATAATATCTAGACTATTAATTAGTCGCAGTTAACGTTAGACTAAACTCTAGTGGTAATGATACTAGGTTTTGTCTGAGGGAAATTGTTTTAACAGTAACGAAGTGTTGTCCGAGTACCAAGTCATCACCTTATCAGGTGAGTGCATAGTTCCCTTTCATCTTACACATAGATATGAAGTATTTTATATAAACTACGTGCTATGTGTGCATATTATCTGAATATTTGTTGTCTATGCTGGATGAACGTTTTATACATGTTTTAAATGATTTAAACTGTATACATTTTTTATATATACGAATATGTTGGGTATAACATGGGTAGATGAATGACGAGAGATATAAGATGATGAGAGTATACATTGGCAACTATAGACTTAGTGCCTATTGGACAAACACCGGTAGCTATGGATTTAGTACTTGTTAGATGTTGGTAGCTATGGATTTAGTACTTGTTAGGAATTGATAGCTATGGACTTAGTACCAATTAGATGAAACACTGGTAGCTATGGATTTAGTACCCGATGAGTAGACTATAGTAGCTATGGAATTAGTGCTTTACGAACGAACATTGGCAACTATGGATTTAGTGTCATTCCTATGACCCTGGAAGTAAGGGACTTCGGAATAAACAAATGCATGATAGATGACTCTTAGGTTAAATTCTTAAGAGTAAAGAAGTTAATGGGGATGGGTAATTGGGTTGATTGTTTGAGTGTTTAAACATAATAATTATATTATTATGGGTTGAAAACCCTATGTACTCACCAGGTTTCCCAACCTGACCCACTCAGTTTATTCATATCACAGGTGTTGATATGAAGTCACATTACACTGAGAGATTTAAAGAGATGTAGATCACTAGTGTAAATAAATGTAAGTTCTGTTTATGCTTATGTTTCTGTATTAACAATGACATCCCAAACGTTTTGAAATGAATAAAATACATTTCTTCGAAAATGTTTTAATAACGTATTTATCGTGTTTTTTTGGGAACAAATTCCGCAACATTTTTATTTAAAGAAGAACCCTGATTTTTAAAAAGCATAAACGAATTTGGTCTTTTCTGGCCGTGAAAATGGGGATGTCACAGTTGATATCAGAGCATTAGTTTAAGCGAACTAGGAATATGGATTTATTTCTAGACTTAAACTTAGAATGCTAAGCGATGATTGTGAGGTGTGAGCACTAGCTTAATTTAGGAATGATGCCTAAATTGCTTTTATGTGCTAAATGATTTGTTATGCTATAGTTTGATCGGATCTATGGTCTATTGCCGACCGGATCTGGAAACCTTATGTGTTTAGGATTCTAAACGTACGGATACGATATTAGAACTAGCATATAAACGTTTCGGAGTGATAAGGATGATTTAAACGTCAATCCTAAATAAAGATCTAGATTCACCTTATTCGGTGTATAGATCAAGATGGAAAGGACCCGTAGTGGAAACGTAAACGCAAATGGAAATAGGAACCAACCCCCTTAACCCCCAGTGGTTCAGCAAATACCTGTTGTAGAAGAAGTTGCACCTGAGCCAGTCACCATGGCTGGAGTTCAAGCCATGATTCGGGCTATGCTAGCTGAACAAAGGGAAGAAATGAGACAGATGTTCCACGAAAATAGGGTCGAACCTACCATACATGTTGAGCCGACCGAGCCAATTCCCGAACAATATGAGGAAGGGAACTACAGCTGCCAAGCGAGTCAAGTGGGGACTCAAGGCGAACGAAGGGAAGGCCCGGAGGGGAGAAACGACAAGGATGGGCGAATGTACAAGAATTTCCTGGGTGCGAAACCACCGAGTCTCTCAGGAAGCCCGAATTCGGTTGAGATTATGGATTAGATCTCCGAGATGGAGATGGTGTTTGAGAGCTGCAACTGTAGCGAGAAACAGAAAACCGTCTTCGTTGTAAGACAACTAAAAAACTAGAGTCTTGAGCTGGTGGAAGCTATTGGCAGATATGATGCCATGAGGAGAAGCCTTAAGGATGTCATGGGAAGAGTTCTTGGAACAGTTGAAAATGCAGTACTGCTCAGAGATAGATCTGATAGACCTAAACAACAAGTTTCAGAACCTAAAGAAAGGGAAGATGAGTGTTGATGAGTATGCCACCGCATTCACCGAGAAAATGAAGATATTCCCCTACTTGGTGCCTACTAAACTCTCCAAGATTGATAGGTTTGCTAACGGATTACCCACAGACTTTGGCCCAATGGTCAAAATGGAAACTAACTTGAAAACAGCTGTTAGGGCAGCTAAGAACGTAGAGGCCCAGATAAGAGAAAAGGGTCTAGAAAAAGATAAGGTAGGAGAGAAGCGGAAGTTTGAAGGACCTTCAAGGTCTAACAAGGAAACCAAATTCTCAAAGCTTGGAGGAGGAAATGGAGGTGAAGCGAGATGGTGTGATAAATGCAAGAAGAAGCATTGTGGGAAGTGCAACAAAGAAGTGACTTGTTACAAGTGTGGAAGGACTGGTCACTATTCCAAGGATTGCACACATAATGATAAAGTATGCTACGGATGTGGAGGCAAGGGGTACATGTCCAGAGACTACCCGAGGAAAAATAAAGCAGCAAGACAAGAAACGCCACCAAGGCCAAAGGCATTCCACATGATCCTCGACGAAGCAGAAAACCGTGCGAGGAATCAAGGATGAGGACTTCATATCCGAAGATCAAGTTATGCAGTAGCCATAGAATCTTATGATGTAGCCTATTAGAGGCATAGTCTACGGTGAACTTGAACACCTATGTAATAGTTTCAAGAAATAATAAAACCTTCGTTTTGTTATTTGATGTGTTAAACTGTTATGTGATTTTCTTGTATGGTGACTTGGGAAAACTGCGAGACAATACTTGGGATGCGTATGAGTAGGTGTGAAAGGTAGTAGATGCATATACTACCGGAAGCACAAGACTCACGCTTGGATCAGGGAAAGTCACAAGGTTACCAAGAAACTAGTAATTGATTTCGATTTATTCAAGTGTGTTGTTACCATCGTTTCGGTAATGACTAAGAAGATTGTTGATATTCCAACCCTAGTGGTCATATCAAATTGAGTCCAACTATGATGAGTATGTTACGTGGTTCAAAGAACCAAGTTCGATGTAGCACCGACTTAAGCCAGAAGAATTAATCAAAGCGATCAGTAGAACTATCGCGATGGTTGCTAGAAATTCTACCCTTTAAGATGTGCTTAGAATATGAAGGAAGGTCTAGTCTGTTTCGGAATTTGAATCTAAACGACCTGAGTCCAAGCAATGCATCACACGATGATAGGTCATTAGAATATGACACATCATTCCATTGTAGTAATGAAAGAACTTATCTTAAGTTCGTATCAACGGAGCATTGACATTGTGACTTGAAGGTCATAATTTGGAGTCTAACGTGAGATAGAGAGCGTATGCAAGATCGAGCACCGCCTGCAGTCAAGGAGTCTAAGAGTTAGATACTCGTTCGAAGAAACATCGAAGTTATGACTTAGGATGAATAGATAGCAAATGGAGTCATCATGTGAGCCCTGTTTCGTTGATGATTCTGGGACGTAATCATCCTAAGGGGGAGATAATTATAACACCCGTAGATCTGAGCTAGTCAATTTAGAGGCAATAAGGGTCGAAAATGACTTTTTGACAAAAGATTATTTATAATAAATAATCTTTAACAAGTTGTAGAATATGTTACAAGGTTTCTGTACATATAAAGAACGCTGAAATCCGAGTTATAACGAAGAAGTTATGACCCGTCGAACTTTTGCGACGGAACCGACACGGCACCAGAAAGCGTAAATAGTGAATTTACGATAGAGCGAGTTTTAGCCTTAGCAATATAAACTAAATTCGTAGAATATGTTAAACTAAGAACATCGATAAAAAAACGCCCAAATCTAACTACGTATAAATAAGCTATGATTTTTCGAAGTTTCGGATTAACAGTGTACAGTCCGAAATTCGAATATTAGATCAAGCGGTTTTAGCCGACACAACCTAAACGAGAATCGAAGATCTCATTAAGAGTATCGTAACGAGAAACAGATGGGCAAATACGGACATCGGATGAAGAAGTTATGAGAATTTAACGGACCAATCCTGTCCCGGCCTATTAATAATATAAAATTTATAATCGAGCCAAAATTAGCCGATGGAGTCTAAACAAAAGTTGTATAGTACGTTCCCACCTTCGCGTGGATATAAAGAACGTCAAAAACGGAGCTCGTATGCGAAAGTTATGATTTTTCTAAGCCGGGAGGGTCTTGTGCGAGTTTGGGTGACGTGGCGCGATCACAGCCGTTGCTTCCTTCCCAAGGCTAGCCACCAGATGGTGACATGTGGCACATTACGCCCAGCGTAATTTTGAGTACGCTCAGCGTAACCATTACGCTTAGCGTAATTTTTGAGTACGCTCGGCGTACTCGGCGCTGGCAGCCTATAAATAGATGCGAAAATCTCCCATTTTCTTCACAACTCTCCACTTCTTTCCTCCCAAATACCCCCAAACCTTCAAGGTTTTTCCCTAGCACCTCCAAGGTGTTAGAAGCAAGTTCCAGAGCATCGGGAAGCTCCGAGAGGAGGAGCCTTTCAGCTCGGAAACGCTACTCCAGTGAAGCCCAGTTTTGCGAAAAAACCCGCTGTAAGTGAGCTATGCCTACCCTATCTTTTGTATAGCTTATGTTTTAATATAGTAACGTTATTAGGAAATTAAAATGAATATTTGGGATATTATTATGATTTATATAAGAGTGTTTCTTAACGCTTATATAATAATAATAATAATATCTAGACTATTAATTAGTCGCAGTTAACGTTAGACTAAACTCTAGTGGTAATGATACTAGGTTTTGTCCGAGGGAAATTGTTTTAACAGTAACGAAGTGCTGTCCGAGTACCAATTGATCACCTTATCAGGTGAGTGCATAGTTCCCTTTCATCTTACACATAGATATGAAGTATTTTATATAAACTACGTGCTATGTGTGCATATTATCTGAATATTTGTTGTCTATGCTGGATGAACGTTTTATACATGTTTTAAATGATTTAAACTGAATACATATTTTATATATACGAATATGTTGGGTTTAACATGGGTAGATGAATGACGAGAGATATAAGATGATGAGAGTATACATTGGCAGCTACAGACTTAGTGCCTATTGGACAAACACCGGTAGCTATGGATTTAGTACCTGTTAGACGTTGGTAGCTATGGATTTAGTACCTGTTAGGAATTGGTAGCTATGGACTTAGTACCAACTAGATGAACACTGGTAGCTATGGATTTAGTACCCGATGAGTAGACTATAGCAGCTATGGAATTAGTGCTTTACGAACGAACATTGGCAGCTATGGATTTAGTATCAGTCCTATGACCCTGGAAGTAAGGGACTTCGGAATAAACAAATGTAGGATAGATGACTCTTAGGTTAAATCCTTAAGAGTAAAGAAGTTAATGGGGATGGGTAATTGGGTTGATTGTTTGAGTGTTTAAACATAATAATTATATTATTATGGGTTGAAAACCCTATGTACTCACCAGGTTTCCCAACCTGACCCACTCAGTTTATTTATATCACAGGTGTTGATATGAAGTCACATTACACTGAGATATTTAAAGAGATGTAGATCACTAGTGTAAATAAATGTAAGTTCTGTTTATGCTTATGTTTCTGTATTAATGATGACATCCCAAACGTTTTGAAATGAATAAAATACGTTTCTTCGAAAATGTTTTAATAACGTATTTATCGTGTTTTTCTGGGCACAAATTCCGCAACATTTTTATTTAAAGAAGAACTCTGATTTTTAAAAAGCATAAACAAATTCGGTCTTTTCTAGCCGTGAAAATGGGGATGTCACAAAGTCTTTCTGGAAGCCCAAAGCATGTTGAGATTATGGATTGGATCTCCGAAATGGAGATGGTGTTTGAAAGTTGCGACTGTAGCAACAAACAGAAGACTGTCTTTGCAGTTAGACAACTGAAGACTGGAGTCTTGAGCAGGTGGAAGTTGTTGGTAGATACTATGCCATGAGGAGAAGCCCTAAAAATGTCATGGGAAGAGTTCTTGGAACAATTAAGGGTGGAGTATTGTTCAAAGATAGATCTGATTGATCTGAACAATGAGTTCCAAAACTTAAAGAAGGGGAGAAGGAGCATAGATGACTATGCTACTGTATTCATTGAGAAAATGAAGTTATTTCCATTACTAGTACCAATAGAACTCTCCAAGATTGAGAGGTTCGTTAATGGACTGCCTGTTGACTTTGGCCCGACAGTCAAGATGGCAACTACTCTGAAAACAGATGTTCGTGCGGCTAAGAATGTGGAGGCCCAGCAAAAGGAAAGGGTTCTGGAAAGAACAGAGGTTGGTGAGAAAAGGAAGTTCGATGGACCTTTAGGTTCCAACAAGAAAAAGAAGTTCTCGAAGTCTGGTTCGAGAGGAGGAGGAGGAGGAAGCGAAGCCAAATGGTGCGACAAATGTAAGAAGAAGCATCATGGAAAATGTGAAGTAATGGCTACATGTTTTAAATGTGGAAAGCCAGGGCACTATTCCAATGAATGCACTCTCACCAAGAAAGTTTGTTATGAGTGCGGTGAGGAGGGGCACATCTCGAGAGATTGTCCGAAGAAGAAGAAGGCAGCAAAACCAAACATTCCACTAAAGCCGATGGCGAGAGCCTTCCAGATGACACTGGAAGCTGCTAAAGATGAAGCTGATGTCGTTTCAGGTACCTTTCTCATAAAGAAATTGCTTGCCCAAATTTTATTTGATTATGGAGCCAACTACTCCTTTATTTCGCATGAATTTGGTAGAAAACTAGCTTTGTCTGTTGATAGACTAGATAATGCTTTATTAGTCAAAGTTGCTAGTGGAAAGTTTGTACCTATTAGCTATTGTATGAAAAATATCTTAATTGATTTGAATGGGAATAAGTTTCACGAGGAATTATTGCCTATCGAACTAAACGGTTTCGACATCGTGCTGGGAATGGATTGGCTTAGCGCAATGATGCCGAAATACTATGCAAGAAGAAGATTGTAAAAGTAAACCCGTCAGGGAAAGAGTCATTTATGGTGTATGGAGATAAAGGTAGAGTAAATTCTGGAATCATTTCATTGATGAAAGCCAGAAAGTGTTTGGCCAAAGGATGTACATCGTATCTAGCATTTGTAATTGATGCTAAGAAAGAGAAGAAGGAGGTGCAGAGCATTCCAGTGGTGTGTGATTATCCGAAAGTGTTTCCCGAAGATCTTCCTGGATTACCTCCTGATCGGCAAGTAGAATTCTATATTGACTTGTTACCAGGAACCACGCCAATAGCAAAAGCACCTTATCGATTAGCATCAACGGAGATGAAGGAGCTAATGATGCAACTTCATGAGTTATTGGAAAAAGGTTTCATTAGACCTAGTTCATCACCCTGGGGAGCTCCGGTGTTATTCGTGAAAAAGAAAGATGGAAGTATGAGAATGTTCATTGATTACAGAGAGCTGAACAAGGAAACAATAAAGAATAGATATCCGTTGCCGAGGATTGATGACCTGTTCGATCAACTACAAGGTTCAAGTTATTTTTTAAAGATCGATCTGAGGTCAGGATATTATCAGCTGAAGGTGAAAGAGCAGGATATAGAGAAGACTGCATTCAGAACACGATATGGACACTACGAGTTTTTGGTTATGTCGTTTGGACTAACCAATGCTCCAACAACATTCATGGATTTAATGAACAGAGTTTGTAATCCGTTCCTTGATAAATCTGTGATAGTGTTCATAGATGACATTCTGGTTTATTCGAAAAGCCAAGAGGAGCATGGTAGACACTTGCGAGAAGTGTTAGAAGTCTTGAAGAAGGAGAAGTTGTATGTTAAGTTCTCCAAATGTGATTTTTGGATTCAAGAAGTCCAATTTTTGGGTCACGTGGTCAACCAAGAAGGGATAATGGTTGATCCAGCAAAGATCGAATATGTGATGGAGTGGGAACAACCAAAAAGTCCCACGGAGATCCGAAGCTTTCTGGGATTAGCCGGATATTACCGAAGGTTTATCCAAGGCTTTTCTTCTGTCACACCCCCGAACCGTCAGAAAAACAATGGCGGAAATGTCTGGGGGCGGCGACGTCATACGTAGTATCACAACAATCGTATCATAGCAATCAAACTAAACACAACCATTACATTACAATATGAATATTTACATCTATTTGAAAACATAGTTTGAACATAACATTATATAACAAAAGATAAAGAAGAGACTCCAAAAATGCTCCGTCTTCTCCAAAAACTGAAATAAAAAAACTCCAAGCCAAATAAGGATTAGACTATAGGAAATCTACAAAAGTTTAGGAAAATTAACGATTAAATTGAATAGACAAATAAAAAAACTGGCTAATTTATACATTTTAACTATCTGACATTTTCAGATAGTTAATTTGTGAGGTGGAGTACCAATGTGGAAGGGTGATTGATGTGACAGCCGACGTAGCATGTCATGTCAGCATCTTAGGTTGAAAAAAAAACACGCATAAGGAACAAAACAAGCAGAATGAGGGTTGAACTCATGATCTTGAGAAATTATAGCATGCACGCCTTCATCACTATGCTTCACACCATTTTGTGAAAGTATGGCAGATATAACAATTCCCGATAATTGAGCAAACCCCCAGTCTTGCCCCTGGTCCGACCACCAAGCTCCCAAAACTCAAATATTAGGGCTATCCAAGCCTAAAACTCTTCTACGTCATGCTCTGATTAGAGAGTACTTCATCTCAACACCTTCTCACTGACTAGTGAGTACTACGGCTCCCCGTAGTATCACAACACCCTCTCGTTGACTAGTGAGTACTACAACTCCCCGCAGCATCACAACAACCTCTCACTGACTAGTGAGTACTACGACTCCCCGCAGCATCACAACAGCCTCTCTCTGACTAGTGAGTACTACGGATCCCCATAGCCCCACAACAACCTTTCGCTGACTAGTGAGTACTACGGCTCCCCGTGGCATCACAACACCCTTTCGCTGGCTAGTAGTACTACGACTCCCCGTAGCATCACAACACCCTTTCGCTGACCAGTGAGTACTACAGCTCCCCGTAGCATCACAACACCCTATTGCGTCCACTAACTCATGCTCCACGGACCAACATAGATAGGTGCTCACACTTATCCAAATTATGCATCACAATTTCTGACGGCAACCTTCACGACCAAACCCCCTTTTCTCACTACAATCCAAATTTTTTTAATAATCTCACTTGCTACCATTAGCCGAAGGGCTCCCACTGGAACCATTGATACCTAATACCCTACTTGCCGTCTCAAACTCAAGACCCCAAATATTCCAAATTTCAAGGCATTAAACTCGGATATCTCGGTACACCATCACAAAACCTCACAATGTCTTGCCTCAGCCACTGATCTCCTACTTACGCCATCATACTCGAATACGCAACGCATCCCTTCATAATTCTTTTCACCACTGATCTTCCTGTCACACAACCCAAAATTTCAGGATACTCTAATTCTCAATTTGAAACACGGAGAAATGGTTAATGACTCGGAAAATGTTGACGATAATCCGAAACTCCCTCCTAAAAATGCCCAAAACTCATGCAAGTATACTCATAACGACCCGGAAGTTGTTTGCCTAATCAACTTCCGCCCTTCCCAACTGCATATACCAGCCCATACATTGCACCAGAAATTCTCAACTGTCGAACTAACCTTATGAGCCAATCGCCTCGAATTCACAATTATAACCTTAAAGAGTTCATAACCACTACAAGGTCTCCGACCAATAGCCACCTGCCGTGGAGACACTCATCCTTTCTCGAACACGCACAACATGCATTACCTTGCTCTGCAACTTGCCTCGACCACCAATAACCCTAGTCTCATGAATCCGTTCTGTAGGTCTCTATATACAGTTCTCTAACTGCTCTTGAACAAATATCCGATCCCTTCAATAAAATACCCGGTTTCCCCCAACTTAGGGTTCGACCCATCACCGATTGGCGCATTAACAATCTATCCCATAGACTGTTTCTACCAGTAACATCGCACCTACTCTTAAAAGGGGCTACGCAGCGCTCGATGATCTCCCCGATAGAGATCAAGCAACTCCAATACCCCGAATCTCAGATGAAATCCTCAGAAACTTCTCATCATGACTGCCTCTAGTCATTCAGAATCTCATACCATCCCACTACCGGACATCTCAACTGCCCATAGTAACCCTGACTCTTAGTCTGGAAATAATGAACCATCATACTCCTTATCCTCGAATCCTCAACCAACGTTCCATCACGTGAATTATCATAAGAGCAGAGATCTCATTTCCACACTCGATACCCATCATAGACAATAAGAGCCACCACCCCGATATACTCTTCCTGATCGTCCGTCGCTGCAGCTAACACGTGCCCTACTATACTCAGATAGGGTGTATCTTGGTCCTTGACCATCTCAGTCCCCACTGACAACCTGTTCATGCTATAACATTACTCCGCAGCAGGCATACTGCCCAAATGCTCTAGTGGAAGATCGCCATTAATGCTAACCCGCAGAGTTTACCCCCAAACTCAGAAACCGAAATACCAACACCTCTTATGTTTCTCACAGGAAACAGAAATAGCACCACTCAGGTCATAAAAGGTGACATCTCCACTATCGACTGATTGCTCAACTCAGGCTGCAATCCTACATAAATGCCATCTCTACTCATCCTTGAGTCTTGCGACTTCATCTGACATCTCACCAAAAATACCTTGGAATTATCTTTCTTCCCTCACAAGGGATGCTTTGTTGAAACTCGTTCAATCATGCCCCCTAGCCTCATACTCTATCGCATCTGATCTCCGCCTAATCAATCACGATGGGATAACTGGAACAAGACAAGCATTATTTGCTACGAATCATGGTACTTGAACCACGACATCACCTCTCAATCTGCTACAAAGCATGGTACTCGAACCATGACCTCACCTCTCAATCTGCTACAAAGTATGGTACTCGAACCATGTCATCACCTCTCATCTGCTACAAAGCATGGTACTCGAACCATGACCTCACCTCTCAATCTGCTACAAAGCATGATACTCGAACCATGACATCACCTCTCAATCTGTTACAAAGCATGGTACTCGAACCATGACCTCACATCTCAATATGCTAATTAGAACCTCCAGAATACCCCCTGTTTTGAGTATGGGTCCTCTCTTTTGGTAGTACGGGCCCATACTACTTGCCACATCTACTCATACTTTCTACACAGACCATCCCAATGTTTCTAAGTAGCTGCTCAACCTTCTCGATCACCCATCCCATTACGCGCGTTCGCTCCCCAGCGAAACGCTCTACTCTGTCAGCGCACTCATCTGACCATGGTCACTCCTAGGCTCTTCCTAGGTCCTCATACTTCTCCGCCATCAGCTGCTGAAGAACTCCTAATGATGCCAACCATCTATCTCCTGAATATCATCATATTCACTTGGTAGTTGACTCCCATCATCAAGAGTTCCACAAAGCACGAAGCAAGTAGCATTCGGGCATCGAATAATCTCTACTAGCACGTAAAACCCCTCTAGGCTATTATCCTACTTGCTCTCCTCATACTCGTAGGATATCACCGAACTCAAGCAACTTCACCCCACGTGGGTATATGACTACCCTCTCAGAAGACTCCAAAAATCCTCATATAGGTATCTCTCCTAGATTACTCCTCTACTCAAATCCCTCTCTAAAAAGGATTACTGCTAGATACTTTTACCCAACACATACTCGAAAGCACATCACAGATAACAATAACTCCTAGGCTAAGTCATCACAAACCAGGTCACTCTAGTCCTAAATATGAAATACCTTGCCCATCTCTAGCATGCATAATATCTCATAACATATCTCATAAATATCTCATAATACAAAAGTAAGGGTATTTTGGGAAATCACCGTTCGGGCTCTGGCTGATTGTACACACTGCTCTTTCTCGTTTTCTCTTGGAAACTCTTGTTCGCTTTAGAAAAATCATTTATTTGAAATTTTTTCTCAATCCTCAGTTTGAGTCCAAATTTACCCGAAGGTGCATCCGAATCCCTCAAACCAAGGCTCTGATACCAAATTGTAACGACGTAAATTTTCAAAACAAAATTTTCATTTTTAATCATATAATCTTCATAACACATTTCATAAAACATCATTTCTTTAGTTTACAAAACATAACTCCGTGTTTAATCAATTAATAATCCAGGATACTCGAAACATAATTCTTTCTCTGGTGTGTACAATCAAGCCGGTGCTATCCTGCGATCCTGAGGAAAACCTGAAACACATAACACATAACACGGTAAGCACGAACCTTAGTGAGTTCCCTAAAATACCAGGCACATATGATTAGCCACTCGGGGTATAACTCTACGAGACCTTCCAGTCAATTTATCTCAGTGGGACCTTCCGGTCCCATAACTCTGGTAGACCTTCCGGCCCTACCCATGATGACCTTCCCGTCCTACTCTATTGACCTTTCGGCCCAACTCTGTTGACCTTCCAGTCCAAACCCTGTCGACCTTACGGTTCGAACCAGGCAAACTCATAACATAGCATATCACATAAAACATATATCACATATCGTGTATATGTTGGGTTTTGAGCAATCTAACACTTCCTAAGTGTGCATGCAACCCTAATAAACCTTGGATCTATGTTTGTCTAAATACATGCAAAATAATAATTTTCCAAGGTTTATAACCTATCTAACATGGCATGGGGAACATTTCAACATAAAAGAGTTAGAAGAGATTACATACCTTTTGGTGAGTTTGGTTCTAAGGAGTTTGAGGGCCAAGCACCAATAGTGTGAATGCCTCAAATGGAATCACAAACACCACAAACTCTTGGAAAACTTTGAGAGAGTATACACCCTTGTATAAAATCAGCCACGCACATGCACACACACACACACACACTAGTTCACTAGTTTTCTCTTAGGCTCCATTTCATGCTCCATAAGCATGCTTATATAGTGTGCATGGTTAGGGTGAAACCCTAATAACCCATGTCTTTTCCTTTCCAAGGATCCATGGGTTAAAAGCTCCATGGATCATCCATGGACTTCTACATAAGCCTAGCCCATTAACAAATGAGTATTAGCCCACACTATATAAAACAAATAGCCCATAATCTAATTAGTCTTCCTTTTAATCTCTAAATTAATTCATAATTAATTTAAGACTAAAACTAATTAAATAACGTAACTTCATATTAATATATTATAACTGATAATATATTAATAAACATATGTGTATAAAATCCCACAAAATTATCCATAATAGTTTGGATGAGATGCAACCCAAATGGACCATGCCGGTCGGGTCAAGTATATACCAAATAAGTTATGGACTTAGACACCTTATCCAACAGACTCCCACTTGGATAAGTCTAATAACTGTATTTGCCTATAACTTCAGGAGCCAACCAGCAATCGTAGCTCTCGAAAACTCCCTCGAACTATGAAGACTCTGTAGAACTATGAAGCGCCATTTAAGATAAGTGATCACATAATCCTCTGTTCTCATGATATCAGCCGGACAAACACATGGAACTATGTCTTGCTTGTTGTCTAGCAGTTGTTTCTCGATTTTCCGATTTGTTTGACGAAGAACTTCACTGAACACATCGGTTTAGTTCTGACCAGGCCTGGTAGATGGGTTAACACAAAATCATCGAGGGGCCCAGATATCGCTTCTATTTCTAGAAGGAACAGATAAACTTCGACTGATATGCTTGTCTACTACTTATTGAATTGTACACAAAGGCACGTTTTATAACATCAAGTTACTGATGCATTTACGTGTAATCAATGCACAACCAACTCATAGGTAACAACTCATATCTCTAGGTTTAAAGATTTATATGATGTTATCGTCTCACGATCACTCGAGATAAATTCCATGAAGTGATACAAGTGAGCGTGAGTTTATACCAATACTCATAACTTATGAGTACTCATGAATGTTGCATCAACCATTGCCATGTCTAAACACCTTTAAGGCATCTACAAACCCAATTCATGACAATCTTGATTCATACCTACTTCCGACGTATGATCGATTGTGGAGGTTTGAATAAATTAATTATTCTGGAAGTCAAAACATGCAAAACTGAAACAATAGTAAATAATTGACAATGATAGTAACACTTTACTCATAAATAAATCACAAATTTTATTCATCATTAATCGTCGATTACATTTTACAAGTTTCAGGAAAACTATCTAATCTGTAAAACTAATATCGTCCCTCAGCCCGATGCGTCTCGCATGCTGAAAATGCTTAACCCTCGTCAGTCCCTTCGTAAGGGGATCTGCAGGATTCTCATCCGACGATATCCTCCTTGTCACAAGGAGTCCTTCTTCAATCTTGTGTCTTATGAGGTGATATTTTCTGTCAATGTGTCGGGATCTGCCATGATCTCTTAGTTCCTTGGCTAAGGTAACCGCACCATTGTTGTCACAGAAAATCTCTATAGGTTCCTTAATAGCTGGTACAACTCCAAGGTCTCCGATGAAGTTCTTTAGCCATATCGCCTCCTTCGCTGCTTCACTCGCTGCTATATACTCTGATTCACAAGTCGAATCAGCCATCGTCTCCTGCTTGGAACTCTTCCAAGAAATTGCCCCTCCATTTAAGGTAAAGATCCAGCCCGACTGAGAGCGGAAATTATCCCTATCAGTTTGAAAACCAGCATCACTATACCCTAATACTTTCAAGTCATCACTGCCACCAAGGATAAGGATCCAATCCTTAGTCCTCCGCAGGTACTAGAGAATGTTCTTTACCGCTGTCCATTGAGCCTTTCCAGGGTTCCCCTGATACCTGCTGACCATGCTCAAAGCAAATGCCACATCAGGACGGGTACAAGTCATAGCATACATGATCGAGCCAACTGCGGAAGCATACGGTAATTGGCTCATCTCAGCTATCTCTGCCTCTGTACTCGGACTCTGAGTCTTCCTCAGTTTGGTATTGCTTTGGATCGGTAAATCTCCTTTCTTGGAATTTTCCATGTTGAACCTTTTCAACACCTTATCTAAGTAGATACTCTGACTAAGTCCAATTAGTCTTCTACTCCTTTCTCTTAATATCCTTATCCCTAGGATATAGGTAGCCTCCCCTAGGTCCTTCATAGCAAAGCACTTCCCAAGCCAGGACTTAACCTCCTGCAAGGTTGGGATGTCATTTCCTATGAGTAGTATGTCATCCACATACAGTACCAAGAAGCTAACTATACTCCCACTAGCTCTGACATACACGCAAGACTCATCTTCGCTTCTCGAGAAGCCAAACTCTTTTACCTTCTCATCAAAACAAAGATTCCAGCTACGAGATGCTTGTTTTAATCCATAAATGGATTTCTCAAGCTTGCATACTCTATTAGGGTACTCTGCACTGACAAAACCCTCTGGCTGATTCATGTACACATCCTCAGCCAACTTTCCGTTAAGGAAAGCGGTTTTGACATCCATTTGCCATATTTCATAATCATGAAATGCTGCAATGGCTAACATGACCCTAATAGACTTAATTTTTGCTACCGGCGAGAAGGTTTCATCATAATCAATACCTTGAGTTTGAGTAAAACCCTTCGCAACCAGTCGAGCCTTATAAGTATGCACTTTTCCTTCCATGTCAGTCTTCTTCTTGAAGATCCATTTGCACCCGACTGTTTTACGTCCTGGTACATTGTCAACCAAGTTCCAAACTTGATTGTCATACATGGACTGTATCTCGCTGTCCATAGCCTCCTTCCATTTAGCAGACTCCGAGCCTGCCATGGCTTCCTTAACACTGCTAGGTTCATCCAAATTTACCAGTGTACTATCACTAATAAATGTATCACCTTCCGTAGTAATATGAAAGACATAATAAAACGAAGGTGTGTTCCTAACCCGTGTGGAACGCCTCGGAGGTACAGACTCGTCAGCTGGATCAACAGGAGTTTCCTCCTCAGGTTGATTGCTAGTGTCTGAGGTTCCTTCACCAATTGATTCTTGAATTTCTTCAAGATCAATCTGCCTCCCACTGTCTCCTTGGCTTATAAATTCTTTCTCGCGAAAGATCCCTCTTCGTGCTACAAAGACCACATTCTCACTGGGTCTGTAGAATAGGTAACCGAAGGATTTCTGTGGGTAGCCGATGAAAATACACCTTTCGCTTTGGGGTTCAAGCTTATCATGAGTTTCACGCCTCACGAAAGCTTCGCAACCCCAAATTTTGATGTGGTCCAAATTGGGAACCTTCCCAGTCCACATCTCATGAGGTGTTTTGGTAACCTTCTTTGTAGGGACTAGATTAAGGATATGGGCGGCAGTCTCTAAGGCATACCCCCAAAAATAGATTGGTAACGAAACTCGACTCATCATAGAGCGAACCATGTCCAACAAAGTTCGATTACGCCTCTCAGCCACACCATTCAGCTGTGGTGTCCTGGGAGGAGTCAATTGTGAGACAATCCCACACTCCTTAAGATAGTCAAGGAACTCGGTACTAAGATACTCACCACCTCGATCGGATCAAAGCATCTTAATGTTCCTGCCCAATTAATTTTCTACTTCCTGTTTGAATTCCTTAAACCTTTCAAAGGTTTCTGACTTATGTTTGATTAAGTAGACATACCCATATCTACTAAAATCATCAATAAAAGTCACATAATACCGATTAGCATCCCTTGTGGCGGTTTTGAATGGTCCACATACATCAGTATGTATTAGGTCCAATAAACCCTCACCCCTCTCACAAGTTCTAGTGAAGGGTGATTTTGTCATCTTTCCAAGTAGACAAGACTCACAATCATCATCCGATTTAAGGTCAAATGATTCCAAGACTCCACTCTTTTGGAGTTGGCCTATGCGTTTCTTGTTTACATGTCCAAGACGACAATGCCACAATGATGCTTTATCTAGGCTAGTAGAAGAATCAATATACAACACATTATTTCCTAAGTTGTCTACAATCGACACAGTTTCATACACACCATCACAAGGTAATGCTTTAAAATAAAACACATTTTTAAAGAAAGCATTAATACCACCACATTCATTATCAAACGAAAAGGTAAAACCTTAAAGCATGAAAAGAAATAATATTCCTCGCCATTTCAGACGAGTACACACATTTATTCAAATCTAATTTTAACCCATTATTAAGAAACAAAGTATAAACTCCAATCTTGGAAACAGGTGAAGCCTTCCTATTCCCCATGATCAAGTTTATCTTCCCGTGCTCCACATCCTTACTTCTTCTTAGGCCCTGCAAATCAGAACATATGTGAATACCACATCCTGTATCAAGCACCCAAGAGTTAGAATATGTTGAGTAATTAGACAATATAGTGTAAATACCTGCATGGGTGGGTTTCACTTTCCCATCCTTTAGATCCTGCAAGTACTTAGGGAAGTTTCACTTCCAGTGTGCCTTTTCATGGCAATAAAAGCATTCAGCATCCTTGGGAATGGCAGAAGGAGTGGCAGAACCGCTCTTGGTCTTTGATGAGGAGCCTTCAAGAGACTTTCCCTTGGTACCCTTCGAAGGGTGCTTCCTCTTCTTCCCTTTGCCTTGCCCAATAGCTAAAACAGGGGTAGATGTTGGAGTAGGAGTAGTAGAGGTAACAACCGCCTTACCCTTAAGACCGGATTCCGCGGTCTTCAAGAGTCCTTGAAGCTTGCTGAGGGTAACTTCCTCCTTGTTCATATGATATGTCATTCGAAAATGATCATAACAAGAAGGCAATGAGTGCAAAATGATGTCAATTGCCAACTCCTCGGGGATGTTAACATTCAGCTTCAGCAAACGGTCCACATACCTTTGCATCTTTTGCATGTGGCCCGTGACGGATTCACCGTCCTTCATGCGGGTAGTTATTATGGAGGAGATTATTTCATACCGCTCCTGACGAGCACTCTGATGGTACCTTTCCATCAGATCTTGGTGCATCTCAAAAGGGTAGAAATCTTCATACGACTTTTGGAGCTCGGCTATCATCGTGGCCATCATGATACATGCCACCTTAGTAGCATCTCTCTCATGAGTCCTGAATTCAGCGATCTCCTCAGGAGTAGCAGTAGACTCATCAAGTTCTTTTAACTCCTTATCGAGGACATATTCCTTGTCCTCATAACGAGTAACCATCCTGATGTTCCTAATCCAATCCATGAAATTGGAACCATCAAAGATGACCCTCCCACAAAGATTCATGAGAGAGAAAGAACCAGTTGGGTTAGAGCCTAAAGCATTAGTGTTGGAAGACATCTGAAAAGAGAGTAAGTTTAGATTAGATATATATAGGATCCTTAATAAGACACCCAAATGTAATATTAAGGCTAGGATCGAATCACAATATATTACACTTAGAAGAGGGATGCCGTAATCTAAGTAATAATATATTTGAAAGGTAGGTGAATGACGATTCACCAATTTCCACCATGAAAACGAAATGATTTATTAGGTTTAATTGGATTTGAAATTCCTAGATTCTTTTGAGATTCATTGATCTTTTCAATGGCATGTTTCAATCTCGATTGTGCCCTTCAAGTTTTGTGACTGGGATGCCGAGGATCACAAAACAAGGTGTGAATAACCATGCTAATTCACTTGGTACCCTTGATATTATCACCTAATCAATGTGCTGGTTAACCACACACGCTCCATTGATCTATGACAAACATTAAGTCACCCTTCGTGATCCTTACTAGTCCTAGTTAGTGTGCCGGTTAACCACACACGCTCCACCAATGACTTGGTAAGGTACAAAGTGTGAATTCCATGGACTAGCACCATGTTCACATTTTTCCTAAAATAACTAAGATTGGGAATTAAAAGAGTTTAGTTATTTTATAATATTCATTATACTTTTAATGAGGATTTAAAGTCATTGTTCTACCCGTTCGGCTAACGACCCTCCACCGATCAAGCAAGTGGTGGGTGAGAGTATACACCCATTAAGTCGCCATTTTATAGGCAACAACCTTATATCCACCTTATAGACCGGCTTCGTGAATGAGGCCTACTAACGGTAAAACGACTTATTCTTATACATATATATAATAATTAACCATTAATGTTATAAATAGTATAAGGGTCGAATTTTAACTATTAAAACTCTAAGGGTTGGAATTAAAGTTTATTAAAGTGTGTGAAACTTTACAAATTCCTAAACTTGAGGGCAAGTTTTGTAACTTTGCAAAACTCTTCATTTCATAACTTATGAATTAAAGGTTCATAAAAATGAAGACTCTTCATTTTCATGTAACTTATGTGTTTTAAGTGTGTGTTAAATAAGAGTGACCTTTGGAAATCCATAACTTGAGGACAAATTATGAACTCCATTAAAACACATAAATGATAAAGAATTAATCCTAAACAATTCAGCAAATAATTCCTATCATTTTCTAAATTCATAAGAACATGAACATGATCATCAAAAATTCAAGAATTATATGAACACATAAAATCATGGAATTTTGATATATGCTATTGAAAATGGATTAGAACAACCATTACACCAACTAAAATAAGTTTTACAACACCAAAACAGTTTAGGGTAATGTTTCTATTCCATTTCCAGCAGCAAAAGTCGAAAAAACTGCACTCTTTCGATCCTACTCGTCGAGTGCATGAACTGACTCGTCGAGTAGGTTGAAGTTTGCCTTGGACTCGTCGAGTCCCCCCAATGGACTCGGCGAGTCTACCATGCAGACAGCAACGATTTCAACTTTTTTCACTATTTTGCATCAAGTATCAAACAAGCAAGCCTAGGCTCTGATACCACTGTTGGGTTTTGAGCAATCTAACACTTCCTAAGTGTGCATGCAACCCTAATAAACCTTGGATCTATGTTTGTCTAAATACATGAAAAATAATAATTTTCCAAGGTTTATAACCTATCTAACATGGCATGGGGAACATTTCAACATAAAAGAGTTAGAAGAGATTACATACCTTTTGGTGAGTTTGGTTCTAAGGAGTTTGAGGGCCAAGCACCAATAGTGTGAATGCCTCAAATGGAATCACAAACACCACAAACTCTTGGAAAACTTTGAGAGAGTATACACCCTTGTATAAAATCGGCCACACACATGCACACATACACACTAGTTCACTAGTTTTCTCTTAGGCTCCATTTCATGCTCCATAAGCATGCTTATATAGTGTGCATCGTTAGGGTGAAACCCTAATAACCCATGTCTTTTCCTTTCCAAGGATCCATGGGTTAAAAGCTCCATGGATCATCCATGGACTTCCACATAAGCCTAGCCCATTAACAAATGAGTATTAGCCCACACTATATAAAACAAATAGCCCATAATCTAATTAGTCTTCCTTTTAATCTCTAAATTAATTCATAATTAATTTAAGACTAAAACTAATTAAATCACGTAACTTCATATTAATATATTATAACTCATAATATATTAATAAACATATGTGTATAAAATCCCACAAAATTATCCATAATAGTTTGGATGAGATGCAACCAAAATGGACCATGCCGGTCGGGTCAAGTATATACCAAATAAGTTATGGACTTAGACACCTTATCCAACAGTATAAGCACATAAGACCTTCCGGTCACACATAATTACCACTCCAGGTAAGGTATAATGAGAAGACTCACTTCGGCTAGCAGGTAACTGACAAGCACTCGGAAATCTTGGACTAGCCTCCACCTAACACATAAGACAAGCATCTCAATCACTATCCTCTTAATTACTCATTTACTCCTTGAGTTCTCTTTTCCCCTTTTTACCCTCGGGATGGGTAAAAGTCTATTTTACCCCTCCTTGGCCCCTCCTGCCCCTTATTGCCCCACCCAGGAAGTCAACAGAAAGCCAGACTGACTCAACAGTCAAGATTGACCTGACTCGCCGAGTGCACACCTATAACTCGTCGAGTCCACTCGTATTCTCCACGTTCTTCCTAGGGTTCACTTAGCTCACTGAGTTGACTCCCAACTCGATTAGTTAACACCGGGTCAAGGCTACAAGGTCAAACCCGCCATGACTCGTCGAGTTGGCTCCATCATATTTCTCATTCAGCCACCTGAGGTCAGATCTGTAACTCTAACTCATAGATCTAACCTCCTAATACTCAAAAGTTACATAAAGGTCTGATCTTGATATCCATGCATGGTATATTTCTCTCTATATGGTATTTGGACTCCATTAAATAACTTCCTATTTTCTGACTCTCTAGACCTTACAACTTCCAGATCTATGACATACTCAGAAGAGGGGGTTTGATGCACCCAAAACCCCACCAAAAGTGATATGAGCCCTAACTTCTCATACTCAAAGGATCTATTCAATAAAACAAGAAAGGTAAGGACTTCATACATTGATCTGAAGCTGAAGATGGGGATGAAATAGATCCACAAGCTCTTTTCTTGATCCTTGCAACACCCTTGATCATCTCCCCAAGGAATGACCTCCAATAAGTCTCTTTCCCTCTCTTGCCTACAAATGTCTCTATGGTTTCTCTCAAGTGACGAATGACACTAATGGGGGGTGTCAAGGAGGCTATAAGTGCCTTTAAATAGGCCCAGGCCCGAAAGAATTAGGGTTTCTACCAACAACGCTGACTCGACGAGTCATCTCTTTGACTCGTCGATTCTATTCATTATCCATGTCACCAAGTCGCGACCCTACTTGACGAGTTGAGGCACCAACTCGTCGAGTCCCTCAAAAATATTTAAATTAAATAATTAAAATAATATACCTAGTAAACCGAATGTTACAGTAAGGTTATTTAGGGTTTATTAATATATTAAAAGTATAATATATTAATATGAAATCATATTATTTAATTAGTATTAATCAATAATTAATTTGGAATTAATTTTGTGGTCAAAAGAGACTAATTAAATATAGGGGGATTGATTATGTAAATCGATCATTGTTGTAGTGTGGGTCAATGATCCATGATCATGTAGGTAGGCTAAACTAATCCATTGATAGTCCTTGGAGGTTAAACCCATGGAGCATGAAAATATGGAAAGTCATGGGTTATTAGGGTTTACAAAGTGTAACCCTAGCATGTGCAACACTATAAATAGAGCCCCCTAGAGTCAAAATCGGTTGCCCCATCATTCCAAGAGAGTGATACACGATTTTGAGTTTGCTAGCCTATTCTCTCAAGCATCCTCTTGCATATGGTGTTTGTGAACCAATAGAGGCATCACACTTGAGGTTCTTAAGCTTTCAAAGGTCAAGAACTCTACCCTATTCAAGAGGTATGCATCCAAAATAAGTTTTATTATATAACTTCAATTGTATGCTTGCTAGGGTGAATGCTTTGGAAAAACAAAATGCATGTATAATTAGAGAAAAACATAGATCCAAAGCATTTAGGGTTGCATGTGCACCATATGAGTGTTATAATGCTCAAAACCCAACAGTTTGTACAATGTATTCCAGCTAAAGCTGATTTATTTGGTTTTACTTATTTGCCTATACCATTAAAAAAGCATGGCATTATAAAAAGGCTCAATATAGATATATGAAGGCATATATAATGTTTTATTTATCAGAAAGTCATATGGAAAGTATTGTATATTTAATTTATTAATTTTTTTAATTATGGGTATTTTATATTTAATCTATACAAAGGCTCATTATAGATATATGAAGACATATAAAATGTTTTATTTATCATAAGTCATATAGAAGGTATTGTATATTTAATCTATAAAAAAGTTTTATTGTAGGTCTCATTTGTCTTTTGATAAATGTTACTAAAGCAAAATGAACTAGTAGTTGTAGTTATTTGATTTTTCATTTATTAGGGGGTTTCATTTGGCCCCAAATTGGCTTGGAATGACCCTAATAACATTTAGTGAGTTTTGATTTTTCGCTTTAAGGAATTATATCCAATTAAGATGACACTTACACTCCGTTCATGAGTTGTAGCAAATAAAAGAAAGAGAAGAGAAAAGAAATTAAGGAGAGAAAAGAAAGGAAAATTAATTTGTTTTTTTTTGTGTTCTCAAGTTTGAGAGAAGTGGAATGAAAGTTAAACATTTTTGTTCTTTCTCTCCAAATCCTTCCAAATCAAAATGAAAGTAAGGAAGAAAAGTGATAATTTAATTTCCTTCAACTTCTTTCTTTTAATAAAACTCAGGAACACTAATTTTTTTTTTACTTTCCTCTCTTTTCCATTAATTTACTTTTGTTTCTCTCTTTAAATTGAACTCGGAAATGGAGTGTAAGGGTTCATTAAAAATTTCATGATGAAATAAAAATGAAATCAAAGTTTGTTGTACAAAAAAATAGAAAGATAAAGTTTTATAAGTGAATCAGTTTGATTTAAAAGGAAATCATAAACGAAAATGAAATCGATTAAAAGTATATCTCACAAATCACAAAATTGTGACTTTTTTTTATATCTACGAGTCATGAACTTTTCTATTATTATTAATATGTATCATTTTATTTTTTATTTTTTGATTTTGAGATAATTATTGTAATATATTTTATTTATTTATTTATTATGTTTTTTATAGTGGATTGTATATATATAAGTGACGTTAAGGATGATTATATTATTTTGTTCAATTTTTGGATGAAAAGATTATTAATACATTGTATCTATCATATTTGTAATTAGCAGTTTATATCTTAGTTTTTACATATTTATATTAGATTAAAATTTTACCTTCATATATATATATGACAATAACATTTTACCATACAATTTAATTTGTACACGAAGCAGGCATATACGTAGTTTAATATAGTCGTCGTCATTTAAAATATATCTTAAGTTCTTTAACACTTATACTATATCTGTTTTATTGGCACATGTGGCAAGGTAAAGATGAAATGACTAATTTTTATGTTTAAACAGCAAATCTAATTTTTTCTTAAGTTAACATGTAATTTGACTTATGTCAAATGCTTTAAAAACCGGTTTGAATCGGCCGGTCGAACTGGGAACCGAAGAAGAGAACATTCAACTAGCTACGGTTTTATATTTATTTCTGAACCAAAATGTAGGGATGAGATTTAGAACCGGAAAACCGGACTGGAACCAGAACCGTTAGAACCGGAATATATGAAACTGGTTCCGGTTCCGGGTTTAAAAATTGGTTTTATCCGGGTTCCGGGTAATTCGGGTTTGGATACATCGGGTCCGGGTAAACTGGATCTAAAAACCGGAACTGTTGTTTGGAATCGGAACCACTTTTAGGGCTGGAACCGGTTTTTTTGAAACATTTAAAAGATGTATATATCTCATGTGTTTCAACTCCGATTGACATGCGGTTTTTCCAATATGTAATTTAGAGTTTGTACATGATTTTAGACTATAAATTTGCCATTTTTAGTTTTATATTCATTGACTTATAGTCCCCCAAAATCGAGATATTAAAGCTGGAAGTTTTTAGTTTTTTTGGTTTTTTTGTATTCGGTGAAAGTTTTAAAACATGCATATCTAATTCGTTTGAAGTCGGATTGATATGTGGTTTTTTCCAACTTTTAGTTTATAGTTTGTACATGAGTTTAGACTATAATTTTGTCATTTTTTGTTTAATATTTAATGATTTACAATCCTCCGAAGTCGGAATATCAAAACTGAAAATTTTCAACTTTTTAGCTTTTTTTTTTTTTATTTTTTTATTTTTTTTTTTACTTTGTATTTTGTGAAAATATAGACACATGCATATCTCATTCATTTAAAGTCGGATTGACATGTGGTTTTTTCCAGAGTGTATTTTAGAGTTTGATCATGATTTTAGACTATAATTTTGTTAATTTTGATTTCATATTAAATGAGTTATAGTCCCCCATAGTCGGGATATCAATATGAATTTTTTTAAAGTTCAACCCATTAACTAGTAAGTAATTAGCAAAAAATTCCGGTTTTTCCGGTTCTAAACCCACTTTATCCAGTTTCAAGCTACCCACTTTGATGTTTCCGGGTTTTTCGGGTCTAGGCCACTTTACCCGGTACCATATTCGGAACCGAACCAGAACCGGTTCCTACATACCGATCCGATTTCCGGTTCTTCAAAATCCCATTAACCGGTTCAGGGTTTTCCGGGTCCGGGTCCATCCGGTCCGGGTTTGGACCCATTTTCATCACTACCAGAACGAACCAACCAGTTTTTGTAAAAAACCAGTTGAATCGGTTAATTTGGATAAAAACATATGGAAATGAAACATTTTTGCATAATAAACATTGATAATTTTTTTCATATTTAATTTGGAATTTTCGAAAAAAAAAACATATTAAACTTTAAGAAGCTTTTGTATTCATTTAAAACTATAATTTATTTCAGTTTATACTTTATTTTCTTTTTAATATACAAAGAGTGATGTAAAACTAATCGTTATATATGTTTTTTAATGTGTTTGTATAGATCTATAACTTGTTTTTATGTATCTTTTTAATGTTTGAGTTTGTAAATATCAAATTATTGATTTATATATGTATGTAGGAAACTAGGAATAAAGATGAAAATTACGATAAATCAGATTATCAGACGGTTGAACCGGTTAAAACGGTTGAACCATAAATCATTCATCATACCGGTTTAACTAAAAAACCAGTTTTTAAAACATTGTCTATGTTAACGATGATACTAGAACTGTCGATCTCAAAGAAGAAGACATCACTTGATATCGACTGAAATAAAGAAATTGATGTTTGCCATAGAATTCAAGAAAAATTATAAGATGGATTGAAAATTCAAAACTCATTGATTTTTTTTTTTTACATATAATCAAGATCTATAATATCAAAAGGGTCAGATAATGGGTCTCTCACAAATTTTCAATTGCAAAGATATGCTTTTCAAAACCCTACTCCCTTTTGTTGCTTTGTGTACCCTTTCTTGTCTTGTTGCCTTCCTTTTGCTCTCTTTTTCCCATTCTTTTACTTTTCTCTACAGATTTTCCAGTGGGCACCATTCTTTTCACCAGCTCCCATTAAAAAAACTCAATGATATCTAAATGAGTAGTAATATATATATATATATATATATATATATATATATATATATATATATATATATATATATATATATATATATATAATTCACTGAGATCTTCCTAAAGTGAACTCTAGGCTAGGCTTCTTAAGGCTGGTCTGTGAATGGCTTGATGAGCTTACTTCAGATGACCTCTCATTCTTCATGCCTTTTGAATTTATTTCCTTCTGCAAGAAGAAAGCTAGTCCAGGGTTACACCTTACATTTTTAATCCAGTTGTAATATATAAATATTAGTCGAAAGTGATTACAACACCATATAACTAACAAGTTTAGTTTGCAATTTGAATCTTTGTTGGTTAACCATATATATATGCAGCTCATTTCATCGTGTATACCGTATAATCTATTTGAATGTATCAAACTTCTATTGTATATTGTCTACTTATTGACGCTAAACAAAATTAATAACGTTTAATTGTGTTGAGAATGGGCATATACCCAATAAGTCTTAGTGGATCAACCATCTTTACAGCATGCAACTTAATTAACTTAAAGCGTTCCTACCATGAATTTGGCCATTAGGGTTTACATATACTATTCTTAATTTGGACAAGTGTCCCTTTTAAATTCACGTAGCCAAATTGATACAATTAAGGAAACTCATATGTCCGATACCACAAACTTCGAAAAGAGATCTTAGTCTTGTAGGATGTTACCTAGATTTGACGGAGGATGTTTTTTTTTCTTTGCTTTATGTTTCGCTTCCTTTAACTTGCTAAATTAAAGGACCTAACCTTTGCTTTTGCTTCTCATTTATTCTTCCACTTTATATGACAAGTTAACATGTATTTATATATTCCCATGCAAAGCATAAATATCACTATCAAACGTAGAGGGTATCCTATGTGGTAAATGTGGTTTCCGTATGATAATACCTCCTCAGAATTGTCTTTGAATACGTGTAGTATGCCATTCAGAAAATATCATAAAATTAAGAATACAAGTTCAAATGCATTAAATAGTTATTAAATTGTCTTTGAATCTAATATAAAATGCCTCTAAATAAAAGAACGGAAAACTTGAAATCAATGCTATCCACTATCATATAGTTAGCTATTTATTATTTTTAAAGTTAACTATTTATCATTTTACTATCATTACAAGTAATTAATGAACGGGTGCATATTCTTATCTTTTTTATTAGTTGAAAAGTATCATCATAAATGATCGTCAAACGACTGCATTAAATTTCACGAGACAGAGACATTTCACACTAGAAAGTATTCTAGCGTCTCGGGCTAAGAGAGCAATTATTTCGAAATATAAATGGAAATAGCATATATATATATATACGTACCTCAAGGGATAATATGCTCGATTCAAGATCTCCATGTTTAACTTGCATCAAAACTTCCCCACTACAGAAACCATGAAAAGAATAATTCCATCAGTTTAAAGCCCATACCAAAAGAAAAAGATGAGAAAAGCAAACCATGTATAGAAAGCTTTAATTCTTTCAATGCCTAGTTTTGTAGCTAGCTATAGCTTCTCACTTTTACCATTTTCTTTGAGATAAAAAGTTAAAACCAACCCATGTGAGGTCCCATTATACCCATGCCATGTACACAAGATGAAAAAGGGGGGAAACAAGAACAAGTATAATAAACACAAATGTATAGACAAAAGGTACAAAGGTGTTTCAAAGAGGGGAGGTTTTGACTTATAAACAATGGGGCCCTTCTTGAATGGTAATAGTTGATTGAAGGCCACATGATCAAAGGGAAGGGATATTTCTTAACATGCAACACGATAAGGGTAAATACACTTTTATTGTTTTATTTTAACCATAAAGCCCATCTTCCTGCCATTTGAAAGGTGGGTTTTATTTAAGAAGACGCAAAAAGCACATTTACGAGAATAGGACTTGTATTCTATGAATTCACATTCCTTCATGATAAACAGAATTAAGGATTACTTTAGTTCTCCCAAAAGACATGATTACCAATTTTTACTAATCTACAAAAGGCGCATGTTGAGAATAGTAGACAAGTAATGTTCAGATTACTGATGGTGAAAGATGATTGATAGTGGAAGTTGAATTGAAGGACAATGCAAAAGAACCCGCAAAAGAATTCCCCAATTATTCAGCAAGCATGTTTAATTTGTACATACAGCCACAAATGAACAGTGAAAATTGTCTGCGAAATTTACTACTCTAAGCTTGTTGTCCAAGCCCTCTAAATTTGTTAGGAATCATGGCATGTACCTCAGATACTTTTTGGATCATATATTTGTCATAAATAATTAAAGCTTACATTTTGCATTTCAAGAAACATTAATTTTAGTAGTAAAAATACATAATTATTAAAAGTTTCACCTTGATGAATTGCACCAACGACCAAAACAAAAATCTTTATCTTGATGAACACTAGACATTCCTCCATTTTTGGCTAATAACTCCATTCCGTGAGTCTGAATGCCAAGCATTATATCACCAGAATTGTCTCCTGATTTTCCATTCCCAAAGACTTCTGATTGTGCTAAGTAAAGATGAAAAATCGCATGATTCGAAGTTAATACAAAGCATCATGTATTAAATATACAAGACAAATAAGGGGCTTAATTAACCTGATGAAACCAATGCTTTATCAGTAGTCTTTACAGTTCTATACATCTGCAAAACAAGAATAACATAAATGTTATCTTTCTTAGAATCATAAAGATTAATTTATATTGTTGATTATCCGCTAACTTATCCCCAACAAACTCATCAATGATTTAACTCAATATACTTTAAATGGTACGACCAAATATTCATTTTATGTCCATATCTCTTTCATTTTATGCGAAATATAACCAAATTAAATATCTTCAAAGGTTTCGGATAAACTAGAAAAAAATAATCCTTATCATTTTTATCAGTTTTTATTTTTAAAGAAAAATATATAATAAAAAAATAGATATTTTTAAAAGAAATAGTGTGTGAACGTGCTTTATGCATTATAAAAAGGTGATATATATATATATATATATATATATATATATATATATATATATATATATATATATGTGTGTGTAATGGTGCAAAAAGAAAGTACAGAATAAAAAAGAAGGGATCTATTGTAGGGTGGAATGGTGCATGTCTATACGAGTGAAAGACAATTCAATCAATGTACTACTAAACCATGGTCAAGATGTGGGGTTAAGAAACAGCATGTGATGCTACTAGACATATGTATACATATATCATTGAGAAATGATGGCCTTTTTTGTACTTTCCCATATCTCAAGTTCCCCTCTGAAAAGAGAGAATTATTAATGCTGTTATTCAATTCAATCCTAATAAATACACACAATTGCACAGTGGACTGTGTGTAAACTTGTCTTGGCTTCTAATAATATATCTCTTTGTTTTAAATTCATTAGGTTTTGTCTTCTTCTTCTTCTCTTTTCTTTCTCTCTCTCTCTCTCTATATATATATATATATATATATATATATATATATATATATATATATATATATATATATATATATATATATATATATATATATATATATATAAAAGAAAAAGTAATATTATAAAAAAACATGTGTCATGTAAAGCAAAAAAAGCTGATTTTTAAAGCTGTAACACTGCAGAGCCATCAGATCTTGTAGGAAGAGAAGAAGAAGAAGAAAAGAAGAACAAGGTTGCGTTCAAAAGATTGGAGATCGGTCTCTGCATGGGAAATTTCAGTATGATTTTGAATTTATTTTAAAATATTTATTTGTTTTTTTCTGAAAATAAGAAGTTATTCTCAGACTCTAAAAGTCAAAAGTCAATACCAATAAAAAGATATCTGTCCCTGGGCCTCATATATATTGATGACTTATATATATATATATATATATATATATATATATATATATATATATATATATATATATATATATATATATATATATATATATATATTCAAAGAGGATGAATCATGAAAAACTAAGATCTATGTTGAGAACATTTGCTTCGATACGTAATCTAAATAAGGCATTGCCTTTTCTTAAAGAACGAATATGTTTTAGAACTACCCAAGAAAAAACACTTGAGTCTAAAAAAATCTGATCGAAAAATAGTAGTCTTCAGTTGTCTGGCTACAGCGTTGTACATGTTAGCTAGCTTTACGGGAAGGAGTGTTTGCGAATGTTGCATTAGCTAAAAATACTAATACCAGTTAGATTAGACTTAAAACCTCACTTGAAATAATTCGAAAAAATGGGAAGCAAGTTTACCTGTAAGTGAGATTTGACATGGGCTAACGTCAGGTCCTTTACATCCATTAGCTCAAGAACTGACTTAGGCGTTGCTCCTATGTTCATTACAAAAGCATATCCGAAAACGAAAGTAATTAAGAAAGCCAAAAGAACCAATTGATGGATAAAATTTTGTCTTAAATTCCGTAGAAATGAATATAGCAAAATTAGAGATCAACATACTTTCATGTCCACCCAAGAGCTCAACAGCATGGACAAAGCGAGCATGGAGGGTCGTCGTCCATCGCATCCTCGGAGCTCTCATGCTACGCTTTGCGGGAAACCTCGAAGACAATAATCTTGTTCGCGGAATATCATTAAAATTACTGCCATGAGTTAAAGAAGAAGAGCTACTAGAAGTAGCAACAGTGCAAGAATCTAATGAAGGCTGGTTATTTTGGTGATGATGATGATATTGAGCTGGTATCTGTAAATTGGGTTGGGTAGTTTGGTAAAAAATAGGAATTCCTTTTATGGGTTTCAATAACCCTTCCTGTAAGCTTAGTCCCTGGTGATGGTGATAAAGATTTGTTGTGATTGTGTTCTGGTTGAGGCCGGATTCATTAGAATGGGTTGGATATGGTTCGTAGAGGTCGAAAGAGGATTGAGATCTTGTTGTTGAGTCATGGAGGTGGGTTTGGGAGTTTAAAGCTCTCGTCCAGAAATGACCTAAATCAAAATCATGATCTTGATCAGTTGGATTTGATGTTCTCCAACTTATTGAAGTGGGTTGGGTGTTGGGTGGGCTGATTCGAAGAGATAAGTCTGGTTGTGAAGGAAAGAACTCCATTTTCACTTGCAAAACACTCAACTTTCTCTCTTTGTCTTGTTGCTCCAATCTTTTAAAGTATAATCAAGATTTCTTGCGAGGGTTTTGTGGTTTAATGGAGAAAGATGGAGATAGAGAGTATGAAGTGAAGGGAATGGTTTGTATATGGTATATGAAGTATATGTGTGAAAATGACACTTGAAGAGACCTAGGGAGAGAGTTGGGGTGGGGTAGAGTGGGGAGGGGGCCAAAATTTCTTTATGTGGACGTGGGGGTAGGAAAGAAAGCGAGGAAAAGGATGAAAAGTAAAAAAGTGAATAAGTTTGAGACTTGATTCCTTTACCATCTTTAACTTTTTCTTCTTAAGTTTTAGGTTTAACTTTATAATATATCCTAAAGTATTGCATACAATATCCGAAATCTAAGGAAATTAATGAAATAATTCAGATCCTATTATATATATATATATATATATATATATATATATATATATATATATATATATATATATATATAGAGAGAGAGAGAGAGAGAGAGAGAGAGAGAGAGGTAAGTTTAAATATAGATTAACAAATATTGTGTGGATGTAGGGATTAATATGGATCAAGTATTATTTAATTTTAATAATTAATTAATTAAACCATCTATCCTTTAATTTAGGCAATTACTTTGTTTAAAACCCTATTGCGTCTTTCATCCACATTCACAATATCCTTCTATTCTTGTTCAATCGACGTGTGATGAAGGATTCTGTGAGATTAAATGATCAAACTCACCAAATTCCTAAACAATAATGGATCTCCATTCACTATCAACATCTACCCCTTCATAAGCCTCTACATCGACTCCAATTTTTCGATGTAATACGCGTTCTTCGATGGAAATGCAACTTTGGTGAACGACGACGGCACCACCTACGCAAATATACGATACCCTCGTCTGGGCCATACAAAAGAATCGATTCACAAATATGAGAATCATAGTGGGTGAAATTGGGTGTTTGAGTGATGGAGATCGATACGCGAATAATCAATTAGCTCAAAGGTTTATGCAAGGATTCTGCGAGATGCCCTTAATACAATGAGAAGGAACGAATTTTCTTCCACCTGCTCGAATTTTCATCGCCAATACCCTACGGTATGATGTCCCACACTGTCCCTCTCCTTCTTTCTCACATATACACGTTCTCATCGATTCCAATACGCAATCGATTCCCCCATTCAGTTTTGATTTGAAATTCAAATAGGTTTCCATAACTGTTGTTCCTTTTTTCATTATCAATCTTATATGCAATTGCTAATAAGATTTAATTCATATGTGGAATTCTTATTATTGGAAATTAGTAAATGGTAAGGGTCATTTCAGTATGCCTTACAAGTGTTCGATGTAATGCCAAAGAATAATTTTCAACAAAATTTGGTGTTCCCGCTTTTGCAGGCAAAGGGTATTATGGTATGAAAGTACATAAAGTTGTTATTGCTTATGGAGCTAGGTAATGAATGTTATTAACCTCTTTACAATCTTTCTTTTTGCTGTATTCTGCCTCATATGATCTCTTATGTATTTTTGTTTTTCTATTATTTGAGAAGATATTCGGGTCCCATGATCCATTTTGTTGATGAGAGCTATGACACGGGTCAAATTCTGACCTAAAGAATCGTTCCTGTGGTTGTTAATGACAATGCTGAAGAACTTACTGCAAGGGTTCTTCACCAGGTAGTGAATTTTACATTGATTGGAATCAAGTTTATGCCTTTTGCAATCTTTTTTGTAATCTTTAATACATAGTTTGTTAGGAACATAAAATGTATGCTGAGGTGGCAACTGCAATATGTGAAGAACGTGTGATTTGGAGAGAAGATGGTGTTCCTATCATAAGAAGTTGCAAAATTTGTACAACTTCTTTTGATTTATTTCTGTGACAACTTGAAATTTTCTACCCTGTACAGTCAAACACTTCATTGAAAGTCAAACTCATTTCTGCTATCATTTAGCATAATTTAGAGTCTGTTTGAGCGTTCTGAGCCTTGTACACTTAAGGGATAAGTATTGGGGTTTATCTGCTGAAGCTATAGTACAAAGATCGGGCCTAAAACACCTTGACCATGAGTTCACGGCCACCACACTGGAGTTTATGGCCGTAAACTCCATGTGGGCCGTAAACTCACACTATATGATCAAGTGTTGGCCATTTGTTTTATTCTTTCCATTCCTTGGCTGATTTTACTTCAAATCCTCTCAACTATCATTTCGATCTTCTCCCTAGATCTTCAAAACTAGTAAGTATCCTTCCTAGAATTGTTGATACATCTCTTAATCTAGTATCCTTACATGAATTCATCCATACAAATCATGTTTTCATAGATCATCAAGTTTCACCAAGAACACCAAGAGCACACACTAGTGTTCTTGGCCAAAACCAACCAGTTCAAGCTCCTATATCGTAAGCACTCTTGTTCTAATTGGTTATACACCAGATTAAACATGTTTAGGCCTTAGAATCATCATGGATTAAGGGTTGGATGAGATTTTACGTCCAAGGATCTCCCAAGACCGTAAACTCCCTTTAAGGGTGCATTGAAGCCCTAAATTCCTTCCTTATGCTTAGAACTTGGATTAGAACCTTCCACCAATGAACTAGGGACATTAAACTCTGTGTTGGTACTCAATACCATGAGTTTACGGCCGTAAACTCATGGAGGAATGGTCCTTTGGCCGTAAACTCATGTTAAGGTTAAGTCTTGGACCGTAAACTCATATAGACCCTTGTTTAACCTTGGAACACTTAAACACTTGAGACTCCATACCTTTAAGCCTCTAAATATGGTTTCTCAAAACGTTTTTACATACTAAACTCTTTATCAAACTGTCTTACATACTATATCTTTCCTTTCAAACTCTGTTATAACTACGTTTCAAACAAAGGTTTTCATGTACTTCAAGCTGTGTTTCAAACAAAGGATTCTTGTACTTTAAACTGTTCTTATCAAACAAATTGCTTTTAAATCATTTTATAAACTGACATCAAGTCATCAATTCTTATTTATTAAACTTGTCAAAGGTTTTACAAAACTTCTTTTAAACTTTTATATTGTCAAATGCATGCCTATATATTATGTATACATATATAGACATAAAGGCTCTATCAGTCAATTCAGTACCTTTGGGTAGCAAAGGCATACTTTCGGTTATACACGTACATTAGTAGTAACTATAATAGGTATAGTTAGGAGATTCTACTTACTATTCCTAGTACAAGGAATCACACAAGAGTTAGTTCATTCATGAGTCTATTTAAATATATTACATTCTATATGAAGAGATACTATTACATTCTATATGAAGAGATACTATTACATACTATATGAAGAGATACTAATAAATACTATATGAATAGATATTATTATATACGTTACGGGACTTACCATTCTACACCCGGCTGTTAGCTACAGTAGGAAAATGCACATCGACGGATGTCTACGGTTGAACTATTCGGCGAGTTACTATGCCGTGTTTATCCTAGACAAATGGATACGATTTCTTATTATCTTTATTTTGTGACACATTCACATAAACGATTTCTTATTATCTTTATTTTGTGACAGATTCACATAAACGATTTCAATGATTGTATAATTTTCCCTATTATCTTTATTTTGTGACACATTCACATAAACGATGAGGTAGACTATATTTTGATAATAATAGTTGTACATGGGGAAAAACCTTCATTCATACGGACAAGCAAACCTCCAACACTGTCGGGTCTTGGTAAAAGACTACATTTTATACTAGTAGGAAATATGGGATTTTCTAGGGCTTTCATACTTATACGAACTTTTTCATCAAACATTTATAAGTCTTTTCTTTACAGTTTTACAAATCAAAGACACTAAAATACTTATGAATTCACCAGATTAAATGCTAATCTATGCTTTCAAAATAACTTGTATTCTCAGGTCATCAGTAGACAGGTACCAATGCCAACTTTTAAGAAGATGGAGCACATACAAGACTTGTCTTTTATTTTGATTTATATTTTGGTGTCTTATAAACCACAGAACACACATGTATTAAAACTTTACTATTAATGCAATGGATGATGTTGTAGCTTGTTTACTAGTTTGCATTGTTATGATACTTTACATGACGTCCTCCGCCCTAGAACATTTCCGCCGTTTTTGGTTTTGGGGTGTGACAGATTGGTATCAGAGCTTTGTTTATAGTGAATCAAGTATATCAACCCATAAAAGATATATAGACTACAAATACAATAGGATTAAAATACGCTGACGAAGAGTTTATACTTTTAAATAATAAAATATTTAACTAAGTATATATACCTGCATTGTAACGACCCAATTTTCAAGTCTGAAAATTTCGTTTTAAACATTACTTTAGAAAACATTAACAATTAAAAACATTGTTTTATCACACAATAACACAACGTAAACCATGTTTAAAAAGCCAAACCATACAATCCATCAAAATATCAGAGTACAAATCCCAGTGAATCTCGTAAATGCGGAAACTGGAGTGTGTGCTTGATGTGCCGCTACCGCGCCAGCTCCTTCCCCTTCAAAGAAGAGGTACCTGAAACCAAAACTGTAAAACGTAAGCACAAAGCTTAGTGAGTTCCCCCACTGTACCACATGCCACATAATCACATAACATACGTAAATTTTTCAGGAAAAAATCTGGGTGCCCGACCTACCCCTTCGGTCCTTTCGACCGGATACTGCCTAGCATATTTGGGTGCTGGCCTCCCCTTCGGTCCTTTCGACCGGATACTGCCTAGCATATCTGGGTGCTGGCCTCCCCTTCGGTCCTCTAGACCGGATACTGGGGACTATTTCACCCCCTACTACTACCACATAACACATATATCACATAGTCTATCTAGCATGACTGGGCATGAGCGCCCCTTCGGCCCTATCGACCAGTATTCTGGGGGACTATCTCCCCCTACTGTCACTAACACATAACATAACACAGTAGTAGCAACCCTAGATGAATATCACAAAGACAATCATCTAATCACACATCTCCTATTGGTGGGCCGGCATTGTGGCCTTAGACCCACCGCTACTGGAAGGTAACTCACCTCAAAGTAGCTGCTGAACTGATCGGGAACTGATTGACTGCTACTACTGCTGCTCCGGAAATCCTCCGACTGCAATTCCCACAACATACTCAATCACACACTGCTAACTGTCCTTTGGGTAAAATGAAAATTTTACCCCTGGTCAAGCCCTAAGTCAAAGTCAGAGTCAATTTTCAGTTGACCCGACTCGCCGAGTTGGCTTTCCAACTCACTGAGTTCCTATCCAGCCGATTGTCCTGAGTCCCTGATTCTACTTGTCGAGTTAGGCTATGACTCGACGAGTTCATCTTCTAAACTGACATTGAAGTTCTTCGTCCTACTCGCCGAGTTATATGAACAACTCGTCGAGTTCATCTTCATCCGATGAACACTCATGCTCAGACTCACCGAGTTGTATGAACAACTCGCCGAGTCTGTTCTTGATCTATGAAGATTGCCTTGGACTCACCGAGCCAGGCCATGACTCGCCGAGTCCTACCATGGGTGAGTTCAGCTTCCAACTCACCGAGTCACACCCTGTGACTCACTGATCAAACTCGATACAACAAAAAGGGAGAAATTCGGTGACTCGCGAGCAGACTCGCCAAGTCACATGAACGACTCGCCGAGTCGTCGCCATGCATCCATTAATTACACCGATTTGTTCGATTCCAGTCCATGCCATTCATAGATCTGGGCTTCTAAGACACGAATCACACGTAAAGTTTCCAACTTTACATGTAGATATTCACCAATATGGATTTTAGGGTTCAAAATGTCTCAAAAGGGTAGATCTTGGGTGAACAAGCCACATGGGTCCATAAAGCTAACATATCTGAGCTCCTGGAGCTCAATCTTGCCTATATCTAGAGGCCAATCAACTTATTACGAAACATTATGCACATACTAGCTTGGGGAATGGCTCAAGAATGTCTTAAATGAAACCTTAAGCATAGAAACAGGGGGAAAATGGGATATACCTCAATGAAACTACTGAAAAACACAATGATGCTTGGATGGCTCTCCTTCCTCTTGATCTACTTCCCCTTCTTGCCTCAAAGCCTTCAAGAACACACACAATAGCCTCAAACTCTCAAGGAACAAGCTTAGAACGAGGGTTGGGAGCTCTGGGGGTGAATGGGGGCTGGCAAGGGGCGGATATGAGGTTTAAATAGGGTGCAAACCCCTGAAACTTAGGGTTTCATCCAACAACGGTGACTCGCCGAGTCCAGGATATGGACTCGCCAAGTCGCCAACTTAAACGTGTCCTGGGTCCCGTCCCTACTCGGCGAGTCGGACCTATGACTCATCGAGTCCAAGGCTAAAAATGGAAAAATACTTAAATAAGATTTACATACCAGGAACCAGGTGCTACATGCATTCATACTAAAATCAATGTCACAATGACAAGAACAAAAGTATTACGATTGTTGAATATCACAAGTAAGCTTGGGGATGTATGGTCAGTCCTAGGAGTGGCATAGCCTAATCAACTATGCTGGTCCGAGGAATAATTATCATATGCCCAAGAATGGTTGTGATATGGCAACAAGTCTAAAAACTTACCAACACTACTACAATAAAGACATTAGGAATATCATATGTGTACTATAAGTACTTAGTTGATAACTAAAAAGATCTTCATTACTAGGTTAATAGTTGCTAAGTGGATACACTAAGGCTATATGTAACTAGGATGTCATAGACTTAGAATCTGTAAATTTTTGCTTTACCCCTGTTCCTTGTGAATTTGGAGTTAAGGTCACTTATTCGAAGGCCTATCCTGTTTTGATTACATATAACTGGTATGCACCTTACAAATAGTGAAGTAACTAATGAAGATTATCTTATAATTATCTAGTTAGTTCATCTAATAATTATTTTCCTAACCCCAATTCTCGTGTAGATAACATGGCTGGACTCCATCCCCACGACGATCCGTACCTTCCGAACGAAGGCAATTCTGGATGGTTTGGAGAAGAACCAGAGGATGATCATCCAATCCCTTTGGATGATCACCATGCTGATGACTTTTCGGATGGTGCTAACTCTGAGCCCGAGGTTGAGAATCTACCCTCGGTATTCCCTTTCCAAATCCTAACCCTCGTCTGACTTTTCATGGCCCAACGCCTCCGTGGGTAGAATACTTGGAAACATGGAGCGAAGAGCAATATTAACCTATTCCGTTTAATGGAGACCGACTTCTACAACTTAAGCGAAGGGGTCTCAACATACAGAGTTCTACCAATCCTAGTCCATAGAGTTGCAAGAAACAAAATTTAGGGTAGGACGACTCTCCATCGTATCGCAGAGGTTGATGCCAATGCAATAATGCATACCATCTGCACCAATCGCCTTGAAAACACTCTTGAGAGATTTGAGAGAGACCATGAGACCCTGCTGCAAGCACTAGCTGAAACTCGATCTGAACTCATAGAGCTCCGAGTACGCCAGAGGGTGTACAAAAGATACCTGCTTGATATGGAACGACAACTGGCTGAACTAAGAGTTCACCAGAGGAATACCCGTCACCAGTATGAGATGCTTTATTTTCCTTCCTTGTTTTAAGGAACCGTTTTCCTGTCTATGTCCTATGTAGCACTTGTCTATGTATCTATCTTGTACTGTAAGTACTTTTGGTTAGGCCTTTCTGTTGGATTAGTCTCTAAGCCCGTAACCATATTTAATAAGTACTTGACCCGGTTGTGCATGGTCCTTTTGGGTTGCCTTCACCAAAGCAACTTAACTGGAGAAATAATAGAGAAAGAGGTTATTATGATTTATTAATATATTATAGGAATAATATATTAAAGGAGAAATCATATTTGTTAAATAAATATTGGTCAATAATTAATTAAGAATTAATTTTGTGATCAAATGTAATTAATTAAACTAGAGGGACTGAATTGTAATTATGTGATAGTTGTAAATTAGGGCATTGGTTGCCCCAAGGGAGGGGTGGACGAATTCAAGGGGATAAGGCCCTAGAATTCGTCCAAGGATAGGGCTTCTAGGCTTATCTTATGGATTGCTTGGTGAGCAAAGAACTAGATAAGGATAAGGACTGAAACCCTAATCTCTACCATATATAAAGACCCCTTGGCTAAGGGAAATCGGCCACTTGTTCCCTAGAAGGATTAGAGCTGATTTCCTACCTCTCTCCTCTCTCTCTCTCTCTCTCTCTCTCTCTCTCTCTCTCTCTTTCTCTCCATTTTCTTGTGGTGTTTGTGAGCCATTAGAGGTACTACACTTGTGGTACTTGCTTTCCAAGACAAAGAGATTGAGGATTTGTGTTGTTATTACAATATAACAACAAGAGGTATGTAATTCCTTCTACTACATAGATTTCGAAGTACCTAGGTGCATGTTAGGATTCTTCTTGTGTTCATAAATTTGTGTATCTAATAGAGAAAACATAGATCCAAATCTAGGGTTGCATGCACACATATGATTGTTTGTATAAAATCCATCAGTGGTATCAGAGCTTATGGTTCAATTGTTTTCAATTAGAATTATACAATTGTATGAATTTGACACTTTAGGGTTTATGGCCAATAAACCCTAGGAGGCAAGATTTCGAAATTAGGGTTCTTGAAACCCTGTTTTCGAAATTTGATAGGGTTTTTGAAACCCTTTCCTTAGTGCCCAAGATTTCGAAATCTAGGGTATGCAAACCCTGGGATTTTCGAGATATGCCTCCTCTCCAAGATAAGATCCTAAATTTTAGGGATTTGGATAATCCCATATCTTGTAATTATCTTTTAATGATTAAATATGGTAATTAAAGATTTTGAATTATCCCATCCCATGATTTTCGAAATCTAGAGGGATTTAAGGGATTAGGATAAAATTAATTGTTTAATTTAAGATAAACCTTTATGATTTAGTAATTCAAATTAATTGTTTGATTTAGATAATTATTAAATCAAGAGTTTTAATATTTAAAATTTTAATTTAAGGGTTATAAATTTCGAAAAAAATTTTAAATTGAAATTAAAACCCTAGTATTTTAAAATGTTTAAAATACACCTTATACTATTATATTATTACAAGATTAATATATATATATATATATATATATATATATATATATATGTATGTATAACTAAAATGCTAGTCTTACCGTTAGTAGGCCTCATTCACGAAGCCGATCTATACAGGGGGTATAAGGTTATGGCCTATAAAATGGCCGTTTAATGGGTATCCACTCTACCCACCGCTTCCTTGATTGGTGGAGGGTCGTTAGCCGAACGGGTAGGATAGGGAAATTCTCTCTTCATTAATAAGTATAATGAATCTATATAAAGTAACTAAGCGTTTTTACAAAATTCCCAATCCTAGTTACTTTAGGTGAAAGTGAATTGATGTAATCCCATGAAATTACACTTTGCACCCTTGCTAAGAAGTTAGTGGAGCATGTGTGCTTAACCGGCACACTAATTGGTTCTAAGCAAAGGTGGAAAAGGGTGACTCATTGTTTGTCATAGTTCGATGGAGCGTGTGTGGTTAACCGACACATCGAATAGGTGACTGTAACAATGAGGGCACC
Organism: Lactuca saligna; assembly: GCF_052625555.1. Classification (NCBI taxonomy): domain Eukaryota; kingdom Viridiplantae; phylum Streptophyta; class Magnoliopsida; order Asterales; family Asteraceae; genus Lactuca; species Lactuca saligna. Next base: position 132,539,047 of record NC_136422.1, on the reverse strand, counting down.
ATGTACATTTGCATGGTTATTCACACCCGCTTTCTGATCCTCGGCATCCCAGTCACAGAAGAGAGGGGAATATCGAGATTTAAACATGCCATTGATCAGTTCAATTAATCTCAAAAGGAAATCTAGGAATTCTCAATACATTTAAAACCTAAGCCTTTATGTTTTTCATGGTGAAGAATTAGTGAATCATCATTCACTTACCTCCAAATTATTTGCATGTTGGATTACGAAATCCCTTTTCTAATATGTAAATAATGTTGTTGGATTCTAGCCCTAATTTCTCATTTTAGGTGTTTAATTAGGGATTCAATTCTAATCAACCTTTGTTCCTTTCTATTTGCAGATGTCTAACGCAAACGCCAACAACGCTGTTGCTGGTTCATTCTCGCTAATGAGCCTATGTCAAAAGGTAACATTCGATGGATCGAATTTCAACGAATGGATAAGATACATTCGCATGATTGCTCGCTACGAGGACAAATAATATGTCCTCGACGAGAAGTTTGAAAAGATCAATCCGAAAATCGCTACTCCCGAAGAAATAGCCATCTTTAAGGCCCATGAGCGTGTATCCCTATGAAGTCCATTGCATTATTGTAACAGCCCGGATTTCCAAGTATCTTTAATTTCATATTTTTGGTATTTTGTGAGGGGACTCGGTGAGTTGGTGGTCGAACTCGCCGAGTCGGGTCGCGGTTTTGGACGAAGGTTCGCGTCTGGACTCGGCGAGTCCGCGCTGTTTAATGAAACCTTAATTTTCCGGTCCTAAGCCCTATTTAAAGGACCCTATGGCCCTTCATTGCGGCCACCTTGAGCCTTGAGTGCACCAAAGCAGCTGAGAGTCCTTGTGAGTGAGATAAGAGGCTATTTGTTCACCAATTTGTGTGTTATTGCAAGAAAGGAAGAAGAAGATCAAGCTAGAAGAGTTGGGGAGCTTGGATCTGCTTCTATTTCGTCAAGGGAAGCTTCTTGAGGTAACTTTCAGAGCTAATCTTCGTGTTTTGGTTGATATGTCAAATCTAGGGTTTCTTCTTGCCTTATTTGACTTGTATTTGAAGTGTGAAAGGTCCCATGGAGATATGGAACCTAGATCTGGACCTTAGCAGGTCCAGAAGGCCCCAAATGATATGCTTTATGTACATTCTATTGAGTTGGAGACTAGGGTTGCCATATTAGAGGTTATTTTCCCAAAAAGAGCCTTGTAAGTGTTGCATGGCGGCCAAGACTGAGACTTTATGTGATAAATGAGCTTGGGAAGGCCAGATCTATGTGTGTATGGAATGGATATGACCGCAGAAGCAAGTTTTAGCTGATGCATGGCATGGACTTGCCGATTCTGAAGCACAAACTCGACGAGTAGCTTGAAGATTGTCCTTAAAACCACCCAGTGAGTAGTCCTGCCGAGTTATGGGTGAATCAGTGAGTTACAGAGAGTTAGAGAGGGATTGACAGGTGGACCGAGTCGAGTTGGGACTCGCCGAGTTGTCCTTGCGACTCGACGAGTTGAGTCACGGTGGCCCCGTGATTCATGACCAGGTGGAACTCGTCGAGTCAGGGGAGTACTCGATGTGTCAAAGGGAAATCCTTGCGAGTTGGTGAAAACGCGTAGACTCGCCGAGTCGCTCTAGTGCACTCACCAAGTCCGGTCAAATTGACCATTGACTGTTGACCAGAGTTGACCAGTGTTGACTTGATAGGGATGGTCAACCTTAATGGTACAAGTATTAATTATAGATATATGATGTTATAGGAGGATTATAGCTTGGGGGTTCGAGCACGAGTGATTTCCAGGGTTCGCGAGTTATCGAGATATACGAGGTGAGTCTTCTCACTATACTGTACCCGGAAGGGTTTGACTATGTGACCGGAAGGTCGAATATGATATGAGATATATGCATTATGTGTGATAAGTTAATCGTTATATGTGCCATGTATGATATGCTTGATATGGGCCGGAAGGCATTATGTTATGGGCCGGAAGGCGTTGTAAAATGGACCGTAAGGTTGTTGTGGGTAGGACCAGAAGGTTTACCCAGACGGGACAGAAGTCCCCTGAGACACATGGACCGGAAGGTCAGGGCCTGGAAAGGCGTAGGTGCGTAGGTTGTATTTTGGGGAACTCACTAAGCATTTATGCTTACAATTGTTGCGTTATGTGTTTCAGGTACTAGCGAGGACCGTGGGAAGGCGCCGGCGTGATCGTACACACACTCGGGGGAAACTATTTTGTGATCTTTGTTATGTAATCGGTCGTGACAATATTGTTTACATTGGAACTTAAATTATTACTCGATGTTTTTGATGTTTGTAAAAATGAAAAATTTGTTTAAAATTTATGTCGTTACAATTATGCTGGCCACTATGAATCTTGAACTCAAAAAGTCCTATGAGGATATGTATCCCTATGAAGTGCACCAAGATTTGTTGGACAGGTCCCACCAAAGAGCAAGGAAAGAGCGCTTTGAGATCATCACCAACATGATCACCGCTAAGATGGGGAGTGGAGAGTCCCTAACCTCTCATTTGCAAAAGATGCAGATGTATGTTGATCGTCTTCGCAAGTTAAATGTTAACTTTAGGGAAGATTTGGCTATCTACATCATTCTCCACTCCTTGCCCTCGTGCTACAACCATTGTAGGATGACCTACCACATGAACAAAGAAGAGGTCACCTTAAGCAAACTCCAAGGAATCCTAAGGACTGCTGAGAGCAACCTCAAGGACAAGTCTGTTGCATCAACTCCCACTCCACCTGCTGCTCCTGTTTTGGCCATTAGGCAAGGGAAGGGAAAGAAGAGGAAGGCTCCTTCAAAGAGCCACCGCAAGGGAAAGCCCCAAGATGGTACCTCTTCTAGTGGAACCAAAGTTGTTTCTACTAAGCCCAACTCAAACTCTAAGGAGGTAGAGTGCCACCACTGCCAAAAAATAGGACACTGGAAGAGAAGCTGCCCGAAATATCTGCAAGCCATCAAGGATGGGAAGATCAAGCCGTCTTTCGCAGGTATTTACACAATTAAATCGAATGATTCATCACATACTATTTCTTGGGTTCTTGATATAGGATGCGGTTTTCACATATGTTCTGATTTGCAGGGACTAAGAAGAGATAGAGACGTGGAGCGTGGAAGAATAAATCTAGTCATGGGGAACTGTAGATCGTCGCCTGTCACTAAGATTGGAATGTATTCTTTAGCTCTTAGTAATGGATTAGGTTTAGATTTAAATAATTGTTGCTATTCGCCAAATATGGCAAGAAACATCATTTCATTTCATGGTTTGTTTAGACAAGGATTTAGATATTCGTTTGATAATGAGAAAGGTTCAATTTATGCTTATCTAAATAGTGTTTTTTATTTTGAAGCATTGCCTTGTAATGGAATTAATGAAACTGTTATGGTTGTAGATAACCTAGGAAATGATTTATTGTGTGTGGATTCTTCCAATAGTTTAGATAAAGCATGCTTGTGGCATTATCGTATTGGACATGTTAACAAGAAACGCATAGCCCAACTCCAAAAGGATGGAGTGTTGGAGTCATTCGACCTTAGAGATGATGATGTGTGCGAGTCTTGTTTGCTTGGAAAGATGACCAAGTCACCCTTCATTGGCACTTGTGAAAGGGGTGAGGGTTTATTGGATCTCATACACACCGATGTGTGTGGGCCCTTTAGATCCACCACAAGGGACACAAACCGCTTCTATGTGAATTTCACCGATGATTATAGTAGATATGGGTATATTTACTTAATCAAGCACAAGTTAGAAACCTTTGAAAAGTCCAAAGAGTTTAAACAAGAAGTGGAGAATCAATTGGGCAGGAAAATAAAGATGCTTCGATCCGATCGAGGAGGAGAGTACCTAAGTCTTGAATTCCACGACTATCTCAAGGAATGCGAAATAGTTTCGCAATTGACGCTGCCTAGGACACCACAATTGAATGGTGTGGCTGAGAGGCGTAATCGAACCTTGTTGGACATGGTTCGTTCCATGATGAGTCGTGCTTCACTACCTATCTCATTCTGGGGGTATGCCTTAGAGACTGTCGCCCATATCCTTAATTTAGTCCCTACAAAGAAGGTTACCAAAACACCTCACGAGATGTGGATAAGGAAAGCTCTCTCGTTGGCACATATCTAGGTTTGGGGTTGCGAGGCTTTCGTAAGACGAGAGACTCACGACAAGCTCGAACCTCGTAGTGAGCGATGTATTTTCATAAGCTACCCGCAGAAATCCTTTGGATATCACTTCTATAGACCGAGTGATAATGTTGTCTTCGTTGCGCGGAGAGGGGTTTTTCGAGAGCGAGAACTCATAAGCCAATGGGATAGTGGGAGGCAAATAGATCTTGAAGAGATTCAAGAGACGAGCGATGAAGGAACCTCTAACGCTGGAACTCAACCCGAGGAGGAAACTCCGGTTGAACCGATTGACGGATCCTTACCTCTTAGATGTTCCGAAAGAGTTAGAGTTCAACCCCAGTTGTATGGTTTTCGTATTACTAACGAAGGGGGCACGTATATTAGTGATAGTGCACTAGTAAATCTAGATGAACCTAACAACTATAAGGAAGCCATGGCAGGCCCGAAGTCTGCAAAATGGAAAGAGGCGATGGACAGCGAGATTCAGTCCATGTATGACAACCAAGTTTGGAATTTGGTTGACCATGTGCCCGAACGTAAGACGGTTGGGTGCAAGTGGATCTTCAAGAAGAAGACGAACATGGATGGGAATGTGCACACGTATAAGGCGCGATTGGTTGCGAAGGGATTTACTCAAACTCCCGGAGTTAACTATGATGAGACCTTCTCATCAGTTGCTAAAATTAAGTCTATTAGGGTGATGTTAGCCATTGTTGCATTTAATGATTATGAAATATGGAAAATGGATGTCAAAACTGCTTTCTTTAATGGGAAGTTGGATGAGGATGTTTACATGGCTCAACCAGAGGGTTTTGTCGATGCAAAGCATCCCAATATAGTGTGCAAGCTTGAGAAGTCCATTTATGGACTTAAACAAGCATATCACAAATGGAATCTTTGCTTTGATGAGAAAGTCAAAGAGTTTGGATTTGTACGAAGCGAAGATGAATCATGTGTATATGTCAAAGCCAGTGGGAGTATAGTTGGCTTCCTTGTATTGTATGTTGATGACATATTACTCATAGGAAATGACATCCCGACACTGCAGGAAGTTAAGTCGTGGCTCGGGAAGTGCTTCGCTATGAAGGATCTCGGAGAGGCTTTCTATATTTTGGGAATAAGGATAGTGAGAGACCGAAGTAAGAGACTAATAGGACTTAGTTAGAATACTTACTTGGATAAGATACTAAAACGTTTTAGTATGGAAAACTCAAAGAAGGGAGAATTACAGATCCAAAGTAATGCCAAGTTGAGTAAGACTCAAAGTCCGAGTACTGAAGCCGAGATAGCAGAGGTGAGCCAAGTACATGACGCTTCCGCAGTTGGCTCAATCATGTATGCTATGACTTGTACTCATCCTGATGTGGCTTTCGCTTTGAGCATGGCCAGTAGATATCAAGGGAAACCTGGCAGAGAACATTGGACCACAGTCAAGAATATACTTAAGTTCCTTCGGAGGACCAAGGAATGGTTTCTAGTTCTCGAAGGGAGTGATGACTTAAAGGTGCGAGGGTATAGTGATGTCAGTTTCCAGACTGACAGGGACAACTACCGTTCACAGTCGGGTTGGGTCTTTACATTTAATGGAGGAGCAGTGACTTGGAAAAGTTCCAAACAAGAAGCCGTAGCTGATTCAACATGCGAATCAGAGTACATGCAGCGAGCGAAGCCTCGAAGGAGGAAATATGGTGTAAGAACTTCATTGGAGACCTTGGAGCTGTACTTTCCATAAATGAGCATATGGAAATTTTTTGTGATAATGAAGGACCGGTTGCCTTGACCAAGGAACCGAGGGATCATGGTAGATCTCGACATATCGACATAAAATATCACTTTATTAGACATCGGGTATAAGGACTCCTCGTAGTTAAGAGGATATCATCAGAGGATAACCCAACAGATCCGCTTACGAAGGGACTAAGTAGGGTTAAACATTTGCAGCACGCTAGGAGCATTGGGCTGAAGGACGATGTTAGTTTGGATTAGATAGTTTAGAAATATGTAATACATAATTGTAATTAACATTTGATGATTAAATAAAGGAGTGTTATTTATTAGTACAATTAATTTCTTATGTTGATTGGTTGAGTATTATTTTTCTTTGCATGTTTTGACTTCCTGAATAATTGATTTAATTAAGAATAATAGAATTATTCAAATGGTCCACAGTCGTTCATACGTTGGAAGTAGATATGAATGAAGACTGTCATGAATTGGTGTGTAGATTGTCTGAAAGGTATTAGACATAACAAAGGTTTGTTACAACGTTCATGAGTGCTTATGAATACCTTTGAGCATTGTAATAAACCCGCGCTTGCTGGAATCACTTCATGGAGTTTATCACGAGTGATCGCAAGATGATAATATCATATGGTCTTAAAACCAAGATGTATGGTTTATTGTTTGCTAATTGATTGTGCATTGATAATGGGAAACCGCATCAGTAAATTGATGTCATAAAACGCATTGTTGTGTATAATTTGATTAGTGAGTAGTAAACGCATATAAGTCGAAGTTTATCTGTTTCTTTTATCCTAAGAGGGTAAAAGCGATATCAGGGCCCCTCAATGATTTGATTTGACTTATGTATCAGGCCCGTTCAGGACTGACTTGATGTGTTCAATTAAGTTCTATGTCAAATGAATCTGAGGTCGAGAAACAAGCTGCTGGACAATAAGTATGACTATGTTCCATAAGATTGTCCGCACGATATTTAAAACAGAGGATTGTACAATCCCTTATCTAAAGGACATATTACTGATAAGATTAGAGTTCGACAATGTCTTTGAGAGCTAAAATTGCTAATCGAGTTATAATTACATTTGTGGTTACTAGACTTATCCAAATGGGAGACTGTTGGATTAGTGTCTAAGCCCGTAACCATATTTGGTAAGTACTTGACCCGGTTGTGCATGGTCCTTTTGGGTTGCCTTCACCAAAGCAACTTGACTGGAGAAATAATAGAGAAAGAGGTTATTATGATTTATTAATATATTATAGGAATAATATATTAAAGGAGAAATCATATTTGTTTAATTAATATTGGTCAATAATTAATTACGAATTAATTTTGTGATCAAATGTAATTAATTAAACTAGAGGGGCTGAATTGTAATTATGTAATAGTTGCAAATTAGGGAATTGGTTTCCCCAAAGGAGGGGTGGACGAGTTCAAGGGGATAAGGCCCTAGAATTCGTCCAAGGATAAGGCTTCTAGGCTTATCTTATGGATTGCTTGGTGGGCAAGCAACTAGATAAGGACAAGGATTGAGACCCTAATTTCTACCATATATAAAGACCCTTTGGATAAGGGAAACCGACCACTTCTTCCCGAGAAGGTTTAGAGTCGATTTCCTGCCTCTCTCCCCTCTCTCTCTTGCTTTCCATTTTCTTGTGGTGTTTGTGAGCCATTAGAGGTACTACACTTGTGGTACTTGCTTTCCAAGACAAAGAGATTGAAGATTTGTGTTGTTATTACAATATAACAACAAGAGGTATGTAATTCCTTCTACTACATAGATTTTGAAATAACTAGGTGCATGTTAGGGTTCTTCTTGTGTTCATAAAGTTGTGTATCTAATAGAGAAAACATAGATCCAAATTTAGGGTTGCATGCACACATAGGATTGTTTGTATAAAACCCATCACTTTCTACTATCAAAAACTTTTCTACTTCGGATATGATGTAAGACCCACTACAAGGTCAATTTTCCCAAACTTATTACATCATGAATATCAATGATATTGACAGTCGGCTAATTTCTGTGTCACTATTTGTTCAAATACTTTCATCATACTATCGTTGGAGTCTATTTGAAACTCACTCTAGTCACGTTATTGGACTATGGTAATTTAGCTCCAGGATCATTCCAATTCTTTTTCAAAGGTTGGATCATGTATCCACCAACCAGTGGTACCCTAGTTTGGATGGAAAACGTCTTGTGACCATTATATGAACTTACTTCTACTCTGCACCAGGACTGCATCATAGGGATGTAGGTCAAACCCTCGAGAACATACTTCTACTCTTTACATGAAAGATCGAAATACATCTAGGTTCAAACATAATAACTCACGTACTCCTTTTCTTTTGAATAACAAAATCATGTCGTCATCCAGAAATAGTCAGCTGAACAACGAAACCCCTATCCTTCATATCGACGCCGCTACATTCCAAGCCGCAGTAACAACTGTCGTGATAACTGTCCTTGCAAACCTCAGTTCTGGCAACACGAATAAGACTGGCAAAAGTGTTGACAATTCTGATCGTTGTACCGATCCGAGAAATCAACCAATAATAAAAGTCGCAAACACCCAAAGCCACAACTCAGAGTTTAAGAAACGAAAGCGTCGAGCCCAAAAGGAACACAAGCGATATGAGGGAACACTCCCGAAGTGTAACAAGTGTAACTAACATCATAATGGAGCATACCGGGTATTGTAATGTATCAATTTCAACAAAATGGGGCACATTGCTCGTTTCTGTGGAACCACCTCCACCACAGGAGCCAGCTAGGGTTGCTATATTTGTGGTGAGATTGGACACTATAAAAGGAATTGTCCAAAAAGGAAGAAAAAAGAAAGTTCCTGTGTCCACATAACTCCGACTCGACACATCACTTCCACCACTGATGCTGGTGCAAGCTAAATATGTCACCAATGCGGTGAGATAAGACACCTCGAGAAGGATTGTCCAATAACAAAGAACTCTAGCACAGACAGGAAGATACTAAGGATCACTGTTGCAGGAGAGGCTACTCCGGACCCGCGTGGAAGTAATTAAGGCGTTTCGTTTTAACAGATTCATAACTGTTTAAAACTAGTGCAACTCGAGTCTTATCTTTTGCGAGATCCCATCAGTCAAAGGGACCCTCATGCTGCGTATACTTGCCTTTTGTAGTATACCTTGTTCACATCAATAGTCTCGTAGTTAATCTAAAGTACTGAAACTTTGTTAAAAGTTGCACTATTGTGTTTTTTCTATAACGCCTTTATGATCAAGTCTAATGCCTTTATTTCCATGTGAGTCCGATATTATCATACAACTTGAGTCAATCCGATCCTCATAAGACCAGTTTCATATGTAAATCTCTTTCTCCGAAATCGCCTTTCTAGTGAAGCCGTCATTCTAGAAATCTGAGATACTCATGTATGGGATATCCTATATTTCATAACCTCCCCGGAATACCACTCGTATAGTAGGTCAAGTTCAATACAAAGACCCTTACGGTTGATCTATCGCTGAAGAATGTATACACAAGGGTGGTATATAATCAAGGTTCTACAGGTTTAGAATTGATAATTCCGCTTTAACTTCTTTTCCTTGGTTGGATGTGAGCTTAAAGAAGAATCATTTATTCGACCACCTTTTCAATCTTAATTATACACGACTCGTATACACGAAGCTGTGATTGATGAATTAAATATGACTTCTAATATGAACTTCAGGACGAAGACTGCTCGAGACTACGAGTAATCGTGCTGTCATGCAAATAAACCTAGAATCCAATCAAATGTTACCCCTGTAACCAAATCGACATATAGTCTAGCACCTACAGAGATGCAAGAACTGTCCAGTCAAACTTCACGAACTGCTCAACAATGGCTTATTAAGACCGAGCTCCTCACGCTGGGGAATTCCAGTCTAGTTCATCAAGAAGAAAGACGAATTGTTTAGTATGTGCCCTGACTACAGAGACCTCGACAAGATTTCCATTAGGAATCATTACCCTCTGCCTCGCATAGATGGATCATTTGACCAGCTACAAGAAACGAATTGCCATTCGAAGATGGATCTGAGATTCAAGTATCACCAGTTACGAGTGTTAGAGGAGGATGTCCTGAGGACGGCCTTCCGGACACAATACAGACACTATGAGTCCGTAGTGATACCTATTGGATAAGACCAATGCGGCCGTAGTATTCATGAACTTAATGAATATGGTATGCCGTCCTTACTTGGATCAGTTTGTCATCTTCCTTATAAATGACCTACTTATCTACTCGCATAGTAAGAAAGAGCATAGAAGCATCCACGACTCAACCTAATCCGCAAACTCAGTAACGTACATTCTACCTTCCACTTCTCGAACTTGAAAAAGTGTCTGTCCGACGAGACTCTTGAATCCCACTCGACGAGATCGAGATCAATAAGAGCCTAAACTTCGTGGAAGAACCGTAGTAACCATGGACCGAGAGGTTAAGCAGGCGAAGCAAAGCCGCATCCCATTAGTGAAGGTTCGCTGGAACGCCAAGCGAGTAACCGAATTCACTTGGGAGCGCGAGGATCAATCGAATAGGAAGTATCCCCATCTCTTTGCTCGATTATTCGTTACCTACTTCCATACCTAAACTCTAATATCGGGACGAAATTCCCTCTCACGGGGGGATGATGTGACAACCTGAAATTTTCTACCCTGTAAAGTCAAACACTTCATTGAAAGTCAAACTCATTTATGTTATCATTTAGCACAATTTGGAGTCTATTTGAGCATTCTGAGCCTTGTACACTTAAGGGATAAGTGTTGGGGTTTATCTACTGAAGCTATGGTACAAAGATCAGGCCTAAAACACTTTGACCATGAGTTCACGGCCACCACACTGGAGTTTACGGTCGTAAACTCCATGTGGGCCGTAAACTCACACTATATGATCAAGTGTTAGCCATTTTTTTCATTCTTCCCATTCCTTGGCTGATTTTACTTTAAATCCTCTCAACTATCATCCCGATCTTCTCCCCAGATCTTCAAAACTAGTAAGTATCCTTCCTATAATTGTTGATACATCTCTTAATCTAGCATCCTTACATGAATTCATCCATACAAATCATGTTTTCATAGATCATCAAGTGTCACCAAGAACACCAAGAGCACACACTAGTGTTCTTGACCCAAACCGACCAGTTCAAGCTCCTATATCATAAGCACTCTTGTTCTAACTTGTTGTACACCAGATTAAACATGTTTAGGCCTTAGAATCATCATGAATTAAGGGTTGGATGAGATTTTACGTCCGAGGATCTCCCAAGACCGTAAACTCCCTTTAAGGGTGCATTGAAGCCCTAAATTCCTTCCTTATGCTTAGAACTTGGATCAGAACCTTCCACCAATGAACTAGGGACATTAAAATTTGAGTTGGTACTCAATACCATGAGTTTACGGCCGTAAACTCATGGAGGAATGGTCCTTTGTCCGTAAACTCATGTTAAGGTCAATTCTTGGACCTTAAACTCATATAGACCCTTGTTTAACCTTGGAACACTTAAACACTTGAGACTCCATACCTTTAAGCCTCTAAATATGACACTTTAGATAGTTTACGTCCAGGAGTAAACTCCCTTGGGTCGTAAACTCCATTAGATGTGGTCCTTGGGCCATAAACTCAATAGCAATTCCTTACACTCCTTTGCTGCAACCCAATGGTCTCCTAGCACTTGATTCAAAGTGTTTTCATGTCCTAGGGTGTCTTAACTTAGTTAATTAGTTTTTTAATGAATAATTGGATACATATATGTGTTATTATATGTTATTTAGGATCATTGTGTGTCTTCAAGTCTTTACTTGACACCTAGCACCTTGTCTGACATTTCCATCCAATCCACTTACTACAGGTGAGTTTATACCCCTTAATTAACCTTTTAAATGATTTTAAATTCTTTTATGGGGGGGGGGGGGGATACAAGTTGAATCATATTAGTTATTATATCAATCACATGTGATTAATAACTAGTACACAAATGGATTTACTACGCTTTTAGCTGTTTTACCAAGCATACTACTTCAAAATGGTTTCTCAAAACGTTTTTACATACTAAAATCTTTATCAAACTGTCTTACATAATATATATTTCCTTTCAAACTCTATTATAACTACGTTTCAAACAAAGGTTTTCATGTACTTCAAGCTGTGTTTCAAACAAAGGATTCTTATACTTTAAACTGTTCTTATCAAACAAATTGATTTTAAATCATTGTATAAACTGACATCAAGTCATCAATTATTATTTATTAAACTTTTCAAATGCTTTACAAAACTTCTTTTAAACTTTTATATTGTTAAATGCATGCCTATATATTATGTATACATACATAGACATAAAGGTTCTATCAGTCAATTCAGTACCTTTGGGTAGCAAAGGCATACTTTTGGTTGTACACGTACATTAGTAGTAACTATAATAGGTATAGTTAGGAGATACTACTTACTACTCCTAGTACAAGGAATCACACAAGAGTCAGTTCAGTCATGAGTCTATATAAATATATTACATTCTATATGAAGAGATATTATTACATTCTATATGAAGAGATACTATTACATACTATATGAAGAGATACTATTACATACTATATGAAGAGATACTATTACATACCATATGAAGAGATACTATTACATACTATATGAAGAGATACGATTACATACTATACGAAGAGATACTATTATATACGTTATGAGACTTACCATTCTACACTCGACTCTTAGCTACAGTAGGAAAATGCACACCGACGGATGTCTACGGTTGTACTGTTCGGTGAGTTACTATGCCGTGTTTATCCTAGAAAAATGGATATGATTTCTTATTATCTTTATTTTGTGAGACATTCACATAAACGATTTCTTATTATCTTTATTTTGTGACACATTCACATAAAAGATTTCAATGATTCTATAATTTTTCATATTATCTTTATTTTGTGACACATTCACATAAACGATGAGGTAGACTATATTTTGATAATAATAGTTGTACATGGGGAAAAACCTTCATTCATACGGAGAAGCAAACCTCCAACACTGTCGTGTCTAGGTAGAAGACTACATTTTATACTAGTAGGAAATATGGGATTTTCTAGGGTTTGCATACTTATATGTAGTTTTTCATCAAACATTTACAAGTCTTTTTTTTACAGTTTTACAAATCAAAGACACTAAACTACTTATGAATTCACGAGCTTAAATGTTATCCTACACTTTCAAAATAACTTATATTCTCAGGTCATCAGTAGATAGGTACCGATGCCAGCTTTTGAGAAGATGGAGCACATACAAGACTCGTGTTTTATTTTGATTCATATTTTGGTGTCTTATAAACCATAGAACACACATGTATTAAAAATTTACTATTAATGCAATGGATGATGTTGTTGCTTGTTTACTACTTTGCATTGTTATGATACTTTACATGACGTCCTCCGCCCCAGAACGTTTCCGACGTTCTTTGTTTTGGGGTGTGACAATTTCAGTTTATTCTTTTGATTTATTTCAGTTTCTATTTTTTTTCCAAATTCTGTAATTGAATCTTCGAATTCCAATTCTATGGGAATGGAATATATATATATATATATATATATATATATATATATATATATATATATATATATATATATATATATATATATATATATATATATATTCCAACGGATTTATGCATGTTCTACAATTCTTGGTTATTGGTTTTGGTGTAATTCACAAGTCTACATATTTTCTAAAGGAATTTAGTTTTTTCTAATTTTCATTTGCTAATGCATTATTGGATTCTAAACTACAATTTGGTTTTGTTTTCATAGAAGTTGATGCCTGAAGAACGGACCACAAAATTGAAAGTGATTCTAAACAAAATTATTCTTTTAGAATGTATTAGTGTCTTTGTTAGATTTTAATGTTTTCTTTCCCGATTTTAAAGTTTTTTTTAGTTTTATTCTTTTACAATAAATGTAATTCTTAGTAATTATATCCATATTCTATAAGAATTAATATAATTTTTTTTTATTATTCTTCAACTCATGGTTCAAAATTTTGTAATTTTTCAAAATGTTAATTCAATCAGAGTATGTATTTTGTCCGAATATCATTCTATCAGAATCAGATCGTTTATGATTAAAAAAATATGTTCAATTTTAATTAACTAAAAAATAAACATAATTTTTAAAATTAAAAAAAATCAACGATCCCTTGAAATCCTATAATTTCCATTTAAATATAATTTAATTTAGGAAAAATGCTTAGACCACAAAGGATCCTTACATCCACACAATAGTTACAATCCACATTATAACCTAACCATAATATATATATATATATATATATATATATATATATATATATATATATATATATATATATATACACACACACACACACACACACAATTAGGTTCATGTGAGATGACCTAATTTTGTGATATCGTGAGATGCAATCCTAGCCACTTATTTTGTAGATAAAAAAAAACATTTTAAAAATGCAAAATAAATAAATAATTTTGAAATTTTTTTTTCAAATATTATTTTCGTCATTTATATTTTCCAAAAAATACCAAAATAAATAAAAAAAAAAGTATAAAAATACCGTTTTTTGTATATTCTAGTAGAATATTATAACATTCTAGTAGTATATTAGAATATTTTATATATCTAACAAATCTAGTAGAATATTCTAACATTTTAAAAATCACTTAGAATATTTAACTTATTTTTCAAAAAAAAAATAAAAAAATGATAATTTTTTTATTTTTTTATTATTTACTATTTTTTTTTAATCTTTTAGGTAAAAAAATGATAATAATAATAATTAATTTTTTTTCGGAGTTTTCCTTTATTTTGCATTTTAAAATTATTTTTAGATTATTTTTCTCGGTCTTACAAAATTAGTATAGTCTTAAATGAACTTGAACATATATATATATATATATATATATATATATATATATATATATATATATATATATATATATATATATATATATGAATATATCGTATTACCTCTTTCCCAATCCACTTTTGACTTTCCAAATATTTTTTTCTTCAATTTTGACTTTAAATATTTTTGTTTTTGATAAATAATACTTGATACAAAATATATGAATGGATTGTATTTTAAATAGTTTTTCATTATTATAAGTTTTATCAAGTAATATATATATATATATATATATATATATATATATATATATATATATATATATATATATATATATATATAACACAAATAAAAATATTTGAGGTCAAGGTTGAAGGAAAAGACTTCAAAAGTCAAAAGTGGAGTATATTATATTCTGTTATCTACTCTAATAAATGAAAGTTTTTTTTATCAAATATCACACACTTATTCAATTTGGCAACTATCATTTTGTGGTTATTTTGAATTATTTTTTTCCACATGTTTTTTTTTTTTTTTTTTTTTATGAATTTTTCTATTTTATTAAATTTCATATAATATTTTAATGTAATAATTATAATAAATATAGTAATAAATGGATATCAATTTCATTAATTAAGTTACTTTTTAATTTAAAAATTCCCAAATATTTTCAGTAATAAATAAAAATTTCCAGTAATAATATTTTATTATTTTTTTTATTTTCTTATAAATTCAAAGTTTTCAAATATTTTCACTTTTATATTTAATATATATATTTTTTAAATTAACCGATGTACTATGTGAGTCTCACAACTAATATTGTATTATAAAATATATTAGTCATATTTTGAATTTTAAGAACTACAAGTTATAAACCTTTTTATACAAACCAATAATACATAAACAATTTATTAATACTTGACAAAAGTTTGAAAACTTGAATTAAAGAAAATAATTAAGAAATTCAATTTGGACCAAATAAAAGTTTAAAATATAAAATTCATGTATTTAAACTAATATACATTTTCTAAACTAGACATAATATTAATTGATTTACATAAATAATATAAACAAATAATATAAATATAAGGTATAAACATAAATATTTTATTTAAAAATGGTAACTTTTCATTATATAATAACTAATAATAAAATTTAATAAGTATTTTTCTCGTAAGAAACTAATCATCAAAAAAGTTATTTGTGAATTTCGCTTTATAAATATATTATCTCTTTACTTCTTTATAAATATGATTATTTCTTACTTCTTTATAAATATGATCAAGACATATGACTATAATAAAAGGGATCGAAAACTTTAGTCTTTAAAAAAGATGCCTACAAGTATGCATATGTGCATTTGATGTGTTTGGATGATGGGTATGACATATCCTTCATTCATGAACACAAATTTCAGACCTTCATAGTTGTGGTGTGGTATGAGATGGGTTACTGACACACACAAAGTATAGAAAAGAAGTCTCTCTCTCTCTCTCTCTCTCTCTCTCTCTCTCTCTCTCTCTCTCTCTCTCTCTCTCTCTCTCTCTCTGATCATCCTTTTGGTTGTGGGGTGTTGGTGGAGTTTGGTTGTGATGAGGTGAACATGTTTTGACATGGTAAACACTCCTAATAGCCTTAGTTTATGTGTGTTATGACTTCGCAATAGACCTACAAGTTGTCACAAAATTGATCAATAGAGCTATCCTCGGACATCTGACTACGTAAATGATAACAATTGTTTTCATAGTGTTGATTCATTATGGGTTAGCTATGGTGAGGTTTGGATTCATTGGATGAGTTTACCATCATTTTTTTTGAACGACAAATAGCTATATATCTCAACTGCATATGATTGAACCTAGGACCTCCTTGTTAGTAGTTAGATTAAAACCTCCATATTAAACAAGCAGGATAGCCCCAACTTGTGTTTACCATCAAATGATTCTTAACGATCCATCACTTCTCACTTAAATTACATTTTAGTTGAAAAACAAACTTAACTCAATCAACTTAAAATAAATACCGAATTATAAGAGCAGGGTAAACATTAAGGACCATGTAGGAGGTCAATCGCGAAACATTAATTAACAATATTTTAGGTGTGTTAGGGTTTGAATCTCGGACCTCAAGTCTAAAATTTCACCCCTCAAACACTAGCTCTATCACAAGGCTATTATCTTCTATTTTATAGTCCTCTCTCTCTCTCTCTCTCTCTATATATATATATATATATATATATATATATATATATATATATATATATATATATATATATATATTAAATCCAAGGCAGCTTAGCAATAGTAAATTTTTTACCTTTAGGTTTTTGCCATAAGAATTTAGTGAATTTGACACTTTTAGTCCTTAAAGTGAAATCTTTTACATTTTTATGTTTTGATTAAGTTTTGGTGTCTTTCGTTTTTTGCCACAAATCTTTAGTGATTTTGATATTTTTAGTCGTTGCAGTGAAAAGTTTTACATTTTGGTGTTTTTTTCACAAATCTTTAATGAATTTAACACTTTTCGTTATTCTAATCAAAACTTTTACATTTTGATATAAAAAACAAAAAAAACCTCCATTAAAATTTTGCCACCATATTTTCTAAACTTTGACAACTTTAACATTATTATCACAATATTTTTGGATTTTCTCCGCCAGTGTCCCCTTTTTTTGGGTTGTATAAATTTTAAGGTCTGTCAACTTACTCCCCTATTTGTGGTGATTTACAATTTCAACACATATATTTTAAAATTTGCCGATTTTTCCCATATTACCCCAAAAGCGATGTTACGGCGAGTTCTTTACTAGTTTAAAATTTAAAAAAGATGGACACTTGTTTAAATCGAAAAAATATATTTTTATTCTCGCTGAAATTGTTATATAAAATTAACTTTATCAATTCATTGTACATTATTTTGTTTTGTATGGAGCGATATATATATATATATATATATATATATATATATATATATATATATATATATATATATATATATAAATTAATTATTATGATTATTGTAATTTTGAAACACAACAAAAAAACGTACTATTAGCCTAAGTGTGCAATGTCATGTGATACAGAGAATCAAAGTAAATTAAATAATAAGTGAAAATATTAAAACTATTTGACTTTGAAAATTCCAAATATATCACGCAACTCAAACATCTTTCTTCAAGCGATGTGCATTGTGCTGAGCAAGCATACACCCGTATCTTTTTAGAATTCAGATGTTGAAAAAATAACACCGTTTTGATGGAACTCGTTTGTAAATACTTTATGGACAATAAACAATTAACTCGTTGTTTAATAGTTGTTAATTGCGTCAGATCTGACTAGTTAGATGTTTGAATGATCATACTCTGATAGATTTAGAGACTGAATGAGTTAGAATTCTGATAGATTTAGCTTTGACTGAAACTTAGATGTTTGAATAATCATACTCCCTTTTGTTCTATTACAACAGTGTACTTTAAAAAATCTACATAACTACAATAATGTTTCATCAAACTTGAACATCTAAAGATTTGATTAAACATTTTTAACTATTCTTTGGCATACCTATTGCTATATATTGTTTATATTTGTAACAAAAAAAAAAAACAAAGTACATTTTTATATTCTATGCCCTTCACTAAGCAAAAGTTTTTAAACAAAAATTCAAACCGAATATCATTAAACAGAAACACAAAGTACACCTCAAACTATAAACTATAATAAGTTATTAGAATACATCATTTTATTTCATTACTTCTCAAACCCCCTTCCAAACATTCAAACAAAAGATACTCCAAGATATTTATATTCAACAATCTGTCTATGTCTTTCATCAATAATCTCTGGTTGCCACACCTTCGATTCATCAATAACAACTTTGATCTTGTCATTCTCTTCCGCCAATGCAAGTTCAATAATACCATTGGCAATAAAATAATTGTATCAGGCCAAGTGTGCATAAATCATAACAATCCAAACCAAATCTCACAAAAGTATACACACAAAATGGAGAATTAAAATGCTTATTGAGGGGGAAAATAGTATTGTATCATGTCGCTTTTTGTTTTTTTTGCATGAAACTATAACTTGTGAGCAAAAAACTTTTTGATTTTACCTCATACCAAAATGATTTTAGAGACCAATCAACGTCCTTGCAATTAAGCTTCAAGTGTAACATCCCAAAATTCATGAACAAAAATTTTATTTTTAATTATTAAATAAAACCATAAGTATCAAAACATCCGTAAAAAACATAAGTCAAACTATCCAAAACATCACAATTAAAGTATCCATAATAAAAATATCAGAGTAAACATCCCATGCTAAAACATCATGATGTGTGCAATGCCGTCATCCTGAGCTCTTCCCTTTGCTACCGGAAGTACCTGAAACCAAAACCAAAAACTGTAAGCACGAAGCTTAGTGGGTCTCTCTAAACTACCACATACTAAACACATAATCACATAATCAGATAATCACCAATAAGCATATCGTGCGCCTCGCCCCTTCATTGGGCCTAGCCAAGCATCGGACAATGTCCGACATCGGGCCCCTCCCGGCATCGAGAAAAGCTCAGTATACATATAAACATATCAAACAATACACATAAAATAATCACATAACATAAACATATAAACATTTCTCGGGCCCCGCCCGACATCGGATCAAAATCTGGAAGCAGACAAACGTTGCTCGGGCATTGCCTAACATCGGATCGTAATCTGGAAACATACAAATACAGACACATGTGAGAATCACGAAGACATCAAGCATATAAACATTCCTCAGGCATTGCCCGACATAGGATTGTAATCTGGAAAAACAGATAGACCTACATCGGGCATTGTCCGACATCGAACCTTAGTCCGAAATACATACAATCATACATACGGGCCGACATTGGTGCCTTCGACATGTTCAAACTGTAGGAAAACTCACCTGAATGTTGAATCTCACTGTAAAGAATCTCTAATGGTTGCTCCAGCGACTCCCTAAGCTATCATTACCAAAATAACAGTTAGTCAAAACTTAATGATCATTCTTAGGGTAAAATGACCATTTTACCCCAAATCTAATCCAGTCCATGACTTAGGACCAAATCCATACACAAAGGCCCAATCTTTAGATATCACAAGCCCACTAGTGGCCCACCAATAACCTAATTTTCTAAATTGGGCCCAACTCCTCAAATGGGCCTTCCCTTAAGCCCAAACATATTTTTAGCCCAATAAATCAGATTTTTGATGACCCAACGAGGCCTAAAGCTTAGAAGACTAAGAATGGCCCAAACCGAGGCCCAAAACAAAACTATCCCACTGCCTGAGTACGTGGGGTGTACTTGGTTGTACGCTGCGCATACAAGCTTTTTGGCTTGTACGACCAACGTACTGCTCTGTTAAGCCACATACAAGCACTTAATACTTTAGAAGTTTAAAAACACATATCTAAGTCCTCTTCAATGTCTTAATCCGTAAAGTCAATGACTTGGTGACTTTACACGACCCAAATGAACCCAAACTCAAAGTATAACAATCTACTTCCATGAAAGTGACCTTAACTCATGCATGGGTGGATTTGAACCCCAAAAATGGCACCCTTATAATTCTAGAACTCAAATAACACCTAAGAGTGGCAACTCTAAGTTCCAAAAATGACATGGACAAAAGGGACTTCATCCATGGACTAAAATAGTCCATAAACCCAACCTAAAAGAGATCAAAGAGAATAACCACCAACTTCAGAACTTTATACCTCAAATGAGAGCCAAACGCTGGTGAGGTTCAGGATCCAAAATCTCTATATTCTCCAACAAGTCCTCAAGAATGAACACCTTCTTCAAAAGTACCACAATATTATTCTAATGGCCTTCAAAGCTCCAAGAACACATAAGGAATTATTATGGTTTATAGAGTAGGGTTTGAGGGACAAGGAGGCTGATAAAAATAAGGTTTCATTCCATAATGTTGCTTAAATAGTGGCCAAATACCCGGAAATTAGGGTTTTCACAAACCCTATGTACGTCTAACGTACATACGCATATGCCCAACGTACATGTTCATGGTCCCGATCTGATTCGCTCGAGTACGCTAAGCATACATCATGGTACACACGATGTACCAGTTGCACAATTATACGCCCCGCGTATAACCCCAAGGACCAAAAGTGCAAAATTTGAAATATAAGGGTATAAATGGAATGTACCTCACTTCAGGTGTTACAATTCTCCCCTGCTTGAATCAGACTTTGTCCTCGAAGTCTGTCATCTCGAACTACTTAGGGTAATGCTCCCTCATTCCGAACCATTTTGGTGTTGCCACTGTACCTTAACCAACCCCACGATCTTGTTCCTCAAGGTCTTCTCCTTTCGATTGAGTATCATTATCGGTCTCTCAATATAATTCAGTCGGTCATCCACCTGAATATCATCCAAAGGAACAACCGTGTAATCATCTACTAAACATTTTCGCAGCTGGGAGACATGAAATGTGCTGGGAATCTGACTACGCTCGGCTGTAAGATCAACACAATAAACTAGACGTCCCACCTGATCCAAAACCTTGAACAGACCGATGTACCTGGGACCCAGTTTTCCCCGCTTCCTAACCCTTCCAAGGTGACACCTTTAGGAGAACCATGTCACCCACCTGAAACTCCAAGTCTGACCGGTTCTTGTTATTATAGCTTTTCTGCCGACTCTGAGCAGTCTGGAGCCTGCTTCGAACCTGTTGGACCTTCATACTGATATTGATTACCACCCCAGTACTCCCTATGACTCTCTAACCAACCTCTCCCGAACAGATTGGGGTCCTACATTTCCTCTCGTAGAGCATCTCGAAAGGAGGTCGATCTATGCTAGTGTGATAATTATTGTTATACGAAAATTCCGCTAATGGAAGATATATATATATATATATATATATATATATATATATATATATATATCCAAACTCCCACCGAAATCCAATACACATGCACATAGCATATCCTCCAGAGTCAGAATCGTCCTCTCACTTTGCCCATCCGTCTGAGGGTGAAAAGCTACACTAAAGTGAAGATGAGTACCCATCTCGTCATGAAACTGCTTCCAAAATCTGGAAGTGAAGCTAACATCTCGGTCTGACACAACCGAAACCGGCACACCATGACGTGCCACCACCTCACATACGTAGATCTTTGCTAGCTTCTCAGCTGATATACTCTCCTAGATCAGGTTGAAATGAGCACTCTTAGTCAACCGATCCACAATGACCCAAATTGAATCCACTCCACGTCCATTCCTGGGAAGCTTCGTGATGAAATCAATAGTGATGTCTTCCCATTTCCACATAGGAATCTCCATCAGAACCCAACGTACACCGCCCTAGCAAGGAACTGAGACCCTTTGATGTAGGGCTAAGAACCCACAACTGTCATAATCAAATGAAGTCATTTGGCCTATGATCGAATCACACTTACGATGCTTCTCCTTCATACCCTTGACCTGAGCCTCCCGAATCTGCTCTAGCAGCGGAGTGATCACTATCATCCTCAGGTATATATCTCGAATCGGAGATGGGACCACCTTGCGACTAAGAGAATCGACCACTACATTGGCGTTCCCTGAGTTATAAAGGATCTCACAGTCATAATCCATCACTGCATCCAACCAATGATGACGCCTCATGTCTAGATTTGGTTGGTCTCTTAGATAACTCAAACTCTTTTGGTCTGTATAAATGGTACAACGAACCCCATAGAGGCAGTGTCGCCAAATCTTAAGGACGAAAGCCACAGCCCCCAATCCAGATCATGCATCGGATAGTTCGCCTCATGAAGCTTCAGCTGCCTCGACGCGTACGCAATCACGCGATCCTGCTGCATTAGCACTGCACCCATACCCGTGATCAAAGCATCACAGTAAACCACGAAATCTTCGACACCCTCCAGCAAAGTTAAAAACGGTGCCTCGCACAACCACTGTCTGAGGGTCTCGAAAGCTGCCTGCTGACCAGGCCCCTAGTGGAATGCCACCAACTTCTTGGTCAGTCGGGTCAATGGAACAACAATCTTGGAGAAATCTTGGATGAATCTCTGATAATAACCTGCCAACCCAAGAAAACTCTAAATCTCAGATGGAGAGCTCGAAACCTCCCACTACATCACAATCTCTACTTTGGCTGGATCGACTAGAATACCATTCTGGTTGACAAGGTGCCCAAGAAACCGCACCTCGCATAACCGGAACTCACAGTTGGAGAAATTTGCGAAAATTATCTCATTCCTCAGTGTATCTAACACCTCCCTCAGGTGCTCCTCGTGCTGCTCCTGAGTGTTGGAGTAGACCAAGATATCATCGATGAAGACTATCATAGACCGGTCCATTATTGGTCTGCACAGGCGGTTCATGTGATCCATGAATGCAGCAGGATCATTGGTGAGCCCAGCATCACCACGAACTCTTAATGACCATAGCGAGTCCAAAAGGGTATCTTATGCACATCATCATCCCTAACTCACATCTGGTGATAACCCGATTGCAGATTAATCTTGGAGAACCAAGATGCACCCTGAGGCTAGTCAAATAAATCATCAATCCTTGAAAGGGGATAACGTTTCTTCACCTTTACCTTGTTCAATTCCTAGTAATCTATACACATATGATGTGACCCTTCCTTCTTCTTCACAAACAACCCTGATAAATCCCATGTGTAACATCTCCTGCAACTCTATAAACATTTACTACATCTCGGGAGGAGCCAACCGATATGGTGCCTTGGCTATCAAAGCCGCAACAAGAACTAGGTCAATCCTAAACTCTATCTGCCTCTCCAGAGGTACCCCATGCAAATCTTCTGGGAACACGTCCAAGTACTCTTGTATGATCTGTACATCATGCACGATCGCCTTACCTTATCTCGGGTATCCATGACATAGGTGACATAACCTGCACAACCTTGCTGTAGGTAGCGTCTCGCCCTCGCTGCTGAACACAAAGTTGGTCCACAATGCGACCTCTCGCCCTGAATCACCAACCCTACGCCACTTGGGGTCCGAATTCGCACTAACTGCTGCTCGCAGTCGATCACTGCCCTATTGGGGCGCAACCAGTCCATACCCATGATAACCTTATTCCTTCGCAAGGGAATAGGGACTAAATCCACAGAATACTGCTCATTGAACAACTACAGCGTAAATCCCCAGTGAACCCTCGCGACCCGAACGGTCCTATCATCCGCAATCTCTACGTCAAGGGGGCAGTCTAGCTCCCCTGGAGCTCCAACAAATTTCTTGCTAAGAGCGATCGATACAAAATATCGGGTAGCCCGTGAATCGAATAATACCATAGTAGATATGCCGTTCACTAAGAACGAACCTATAACGAAACACATAAACATAAGCGAAAAATCAATATAAATAAAGAGATAAGGAGAATATACATACCCATCACAACATCGGGAGATGCACGTGCCTCCTTTACTATCAGCTGGAAGGCTATGGTCTTCGCTACAGGCGCCTCCGTCCGGCGCTGACGGCCATCGGTAATCCTCAATGTAGCAGGAGTGCCACCACCTGTCCTGCTGCTTCTAAGTTAGGGCACTGAGAGCTCTTATGGCCCCTCTGATTGCACTAGAAGCACATCAGATCAGATACTCTCTTGGTGGTGGTAGTAACAGTACAATCCCTGATGACATGACCACTTCAGCCGCACCTAAAGCAACCCGAACTACCCGCCTTGTACGTCCCCTCGAGTATCTTGCCACACTTCCCATAGCGGCTACGACCCTACTGGCTCCTCAATCTATGATCCGATACCTTGGGTTGTTTTTACTAACTCCATGTCTAAACTCCATCTGGTTTCCTCTTTGTCTCCATCTGCAAATCCAACTCTCTCTCCTGAGCCCTCACTATCATATCCTCCAACATATTGCAGCTGGATCGGCTAACAAACTGTTGAATGTCGCTCCTCAACATCTCATGGTACCGGGCCTTCTTCATTTCCTTGTCCACCACATACTGCGGAACAAGAAGGGTCATCTCCCTAAACATGGTGGTGATCTCGGCCACCATCTCAGTAGTCTGCTGGAGATCCTAGAACTCCCGCGCAAGCTGATGCACCACAATCACAAGTGCGAACTCATCCCCTAACCTGGTCGTGAAGTCACTCCAAGTCATAGTATCAAGGGTAGCATCACCAATAACATGTCTAATCTCCCCCCGTCAATCCCGCATCCTGTCCTTCAGGAGGCAGGAAGCAAGTCGGACCTTGTCCCCCTCAGGACAGCACCTAGTGTAAAAGGCGTTGGCGAAATCCGCCAACCACCTACTACTAGCAATGGGGTCCCTAGCCCCATGGTAGTCTGGATCCCTACGAGCTCGGACCTCCCTTAATGCCAATGTGCATGCTCCCATCATGGTCGCCATCTCAGTGCGGGATTCATCTAGCCTCTCATCCAAAATCTCTAAAATGCTCACCATGACCGTACTAAAGATCACATGAGTCTAGTTAATGATATTGCACATGATCTCGGATGAAATGAACTCCCTCATCTGATTAACGAGCTGCCCAACTCTAGAGCCCGAGCCTGTGATGGGTTTTGAGCATTCTAACACTTCCTAAGTGTACATGCAACCCTAATAACCTTGAATCTATGTTTTCTCTATATACACGCAAATTTCTTTTTCAAGTTTATTTCCTAACTAGCATGGCATGGGGATTACATAAAACATAAAGAACTAGTAGAAATACATACCTTGTTGTTGCTTGGATTCCTTCAAGACTTTGTGAGCCTAGCACCCCAAATGTTGTGCCTCGAATGCTTCACACAACACCACAAAACTTGGAATAACTTGAGAGAACACTCCTAGCACTCAAAATCGGTTATGCCCTCTCTAGTAACCTTACTAGCCCCAATTTCATTAGCCAAAGGGTTCCTTTTATACTGGTGTCACAATTAGGGTTTCATTAAGAAGATCCATAATTATCATGACTCTTCATTTCTCATGACCCATGGGTTTGTAACTCCCATGGACTATCCATGGAGCTCCAAATGGTTACATCCACAACCCATAAACCATGGATCATTAATCCACCATAAAAGACTTGATGATTATCATAATCAACCCTTATATATTTAATTAGTCTCACTTTGATCACCAAATTAATACTAGATTAATACTCGATCAAATACTAATTAAATAATACTATTATTAATATATTAGAACTTATAATATATTAATAATCATAAGTACCTTATTCTCTCATTTAGTCTATCCAAGTATTGCAATGCCATGCAACCCAAATGGACCATGCCGGGCCGGGTCAAGTTCATACCAAATAAAGTTATGGACTTAGACACTATATCCAACAGTCTCCCACTTGGATAAGTCTAATAAATATATTTGAAAATATGTCTTCAAAACCCGACTAGCAATCGTAGCTCTTTGAAAGTCTCTCGGAACTGAGATGATGATGATACGCCATTTAAGATAAGTGATCATATAATCCTCCGCTCTCATGATATCAGCCGGACAAACACATGGAACATGGTCTTACTTATTGTCCAACATTTGTTTCTCGACCTCCAATTTGTTTCTACATAGAACTAAATTGAACACATTAATTAGGTTCTGACCGGGCCCGGTACATGGGTCAAAACCAAATCATCGAGGGGCCCAGATATCGCTTCTATTTCTAGAAGGAACAGATAAACTTCGACTGATATGCTTGTACTAACTACTTGTTGAATTACTCACAAAGGCACGTTTTATAACATCGAGTTACCAATGCATTTTCGTACAATCAATGAATAACCAATTCATAGTCAACAACTCATATCTCTAGGTTTGAAGATTTATATGATATTACCATCTCACGATCACTCGAGATAAATTCCATGAAGTGATACAAGTGAGCGTGAGTTGAATCCAATACTCAGCCCTTATGAGTACTCATGAATGTTGTAGCAACCATTGCATTGTCCAAAGCACTTTAGACAAATCGTACAAGCCAAATTCATGACAGTCTTAAATCAATACCTACTTCCAAAGTTTGACTGACTGTGGATGGTTTGAATAATATGATATAAACCATAATATAATTATTCTAGAAGTAAAAACATGCAAATTTGAAACATAGTAAACAATCAACATAAGATAGTAACACCTTGCTCATAAATAAATAACAACTTTTATTTATCATCAAATGTCAATTACATTTTACAAGTTTCATGAATCTAATTATTGAAACTAATATCATCCTTCAGCCCAATGCGCCTTGCATGCTGTAAATGCTTAACCCTGCTCAGTCCCTTCGTGAGGGGATCCGCCGGGTTCTCATTTGATGATACCCTCTTTGCCACGAGGAGTCCTTCTTCTATTCTATGTCTGATGAAATGATATTTTCTGTCAATGTTCCTAGATCTCCCGTGATCTCTTGGTTCTTTCGCCAAAGCAACCGCACTTTCACTGTCACAGAAAATTTCCATTAGCTCCTTTATAGCTGGTACAACTCCAAGGTCTCCAATGAAGTTCTTTAGCCATATCGCCTCTTTTGCTGCATTGCTTGCTGCTATGTACTCAGACTCACAAGTCGAATCAGCTACTGTCTTCTGCTTGGAACTTTTCCAAGTAATGGCTCCTCCATTTAGGATAAAGACCCAGCCTGACTGAGAGCGAAAATTATCCCTACCAGTTTGAAAGCTAGCATCACTATATCTTTCCACTCTCAAGTCATCACTGCCTCCGAGGGTAAGGACCCAGTCCTTAGTCCTCCGCAAATACTTAAGAATGTTCTTTACCACTGTCCAGTGTGCCTTGCTAGGGTTCCCTTGATATCTACTGACCATGCTCAAAGAAAAGGCCACATCAGGGCGAGTACAAGTCATAGCATACATGATCGAGCCCACGGCGGAAGTATATGGTATCTGACTCATTTAAGCTATCTCAGCCTCTGTACTCGGACTCTGAGTCTTACTTAGTTTGACATTACTCTGGATTGGTAACTCTCCTTTCTTGGAATCTTGCATACTGAACCTCTTCAGTACCTTATCCACATAAGTACTTTGACTAAGTCCAATTAGTCTCTTACTCCTATCTCTCAATATCCCTATCCCTAAGATATAGGCAGCTTCCCCAAGGTCCTTCATAGCAAAACACTTCCCAAGCTAGGCCTTAACCTCCTGCAAAGTTGGGATGTCGTTTCCTATGAGAAGTATGTCATCCACATACAACACCAAGAAGCTAACTATGCTCCCACTAGCCCTGACATATATAAGACTCATCCTCACTCCTAGAAAAGCCAAACTCTTTGACTTTCTCATCAATGCAAAGATTCCACCTGCGAGATGCTTGTTTCAATCCATAAATGGATTTTTCAAGCTTACACACTCTATTAGGGTACTTTAGATTGACAAAACCCTCTGGCTGATCCATGTAAACATCCTCAGCCAACTTCCCATTAAGGAAAGTGGTTTTGACATCCATTTGCCATATTTCATAGTCATGAAATGCAGCTATAGATAACAACTCTAATAGACTTAATCTTGGCCACTGGTGAGAAAGTCTCATCATAGTCAACTCCCGGAGTTTGAGTAAAGCCCTTCGCAACCAGTCGCACTTTATAAGTGTGTACTTTCCCATCCATGTCGGTCTTCTTCTTGAAGATCCATTTGCACCCAACTGTCTTACGACCTGGTACATTGTCAACCAAGTTCCAAACTTGATTGTCATACATGGACTGAATCTCGCTGTCCATAGCCTCCTTCCATTTCGCAGACTTAGGGCCTACCATGGCTTCCTTATAATTATTAGGTTCATCCAAATCTATTAGTGTACTATCACTGATAAATGTATCACCTTCAATGGTGATGTGATAACCATAATAAAATTCAGGTGTGTTCCTCACCCTAGTGGAACGTCTTGGAGGTACAGACTCATCTATCGGCCCAACAGGAGTTTCCTACTCAGGTTGGCTAATAGTATTTGAAGTTCCTTCACCACTTGACTCTTGAAGCTCTTCAAGGTCAATTTCCCTCCTACTGTCCCCTTGGCTTATGAATTCTCTCTTACGAAAGACTCCTCTTCTTGCTACAAAGACCACATTATCACTGGGTCTGTAGAAGAGGTAACCAAAGGTTCACAACCCCAAATCTTGATGTGGTCCAAATCTGTGGCCCAAATCTGTGGGTAGCCGATGAAAATACACCTCTCGCTTCGGGGCTCAAGCTTGTCATGAGTCTCACGCCTCACAAAAGCTTCACAACCCCAAATCTTGATGTGGTCCAAATTGGGCACTTTCCCAGTCTACATCTCGTGAGGTGTTTTGACAACCTTTTTAGTAGGGACTAGATTAAGGATATGGGCGGCAGTCTCTAAGGCATACCCCCAGAAAGAGATTGGTAACGAAGCTCGACTCATCATGGAACGAACCATATCTATCTCAGCCACACCATTCAACTGTGGTGTCCTGGGAGGTGTCAATTGTGAGACAATCCTACATTCCTTAAGATAGTCAAGGAACTCAATGCTAAGATACTCTCCTCCCCGATCGGATCGGAGCATCTTGATGTTCCTGCCCAATTGATTCTCAACTTCCTACTTAAACTCTTTGAACTTTTCAAAGGTTTCTAACTTATGCTTGATTAAGTAAATATATCCATATCTACTGTAATCATCAGTAAAAGTCACATAATAACGATTAGCATCTCTTGTAGCAACTCTGAAGGGCCCACACACATCCGTGTGTACAAGGTCCAACAAACCTTCACCCCTATCACATGTACCTGTGAAGGGTGACTTTGTCATTTTTCCAAGTAAACAAGACTCGCAACTATCATCTGACTTGAGGTCAAACGATTCCAAGACTCCAGCCTTTTGGAGTTGGCCTATGTGCTTCTTGCTAACATGTCCAAGACGACAATGCCACAAAGATGCTTTATCCAAGCTATCAGAAGAATCAATATACAACACATTATTTCCTAGATTGTCTACAACATTCATGGCTTCATATACACCATCACAAGGTATTGCTTTAAAGTAAAATACATCATTGTAATAAACATTAATAGCACAATTTTTATTATCAAATGAAAATGTAAAACCTTGTTTGTACAAGCCATGAAAGGAAATAATATTTCTCGCCATTTCGGGTGAATAACAACACTTATTCAAATCTAACATTAACTCATTATTAAGCAATAAAGAATAAACTCCTATCTTGGTAACAGGTGATGCTTTCCTGTTGCCCATGACTAAGTTTATCTTCCCATGCTCCACTTGCTCACTTCTTCTTAGTGCCTGCAAATCAGTACAAATGTGAATACCACACCCTGTATCAAGCACCCAAGAATTGGCATTAGATGAGTTGTTAGACAATATTGTGTAAATACCTGCATGGGTGGGTTTACCCTTCCCATCCTTTACATCTTGCAGATATTTGGTGCAGCTTCTCTTGAAGTGTCCCTTATCTTGGCAATAGAAGCACTGTGCTTCCTTTGGGTTCGAAGAAGGAGTAATAGGACCTTTCTTTGTCCCACTTGAAGAGGAACCATCAAGAGTCTTACCCTTGGTACCCTTTGAAGGGCTTTTCCTCTTCTTACTCTTCCCTTGCCCAATTCCAAGAACAGGGGCTGTTAAAGGAGTAGAAGTAGCAACCGCTTTACCCTTAAGGCCATTTTCAGCTATCCTTAAGAGTCCTTGAAGTTTGCTAAGTGTGACTTCCTCCTTATTCATAAGATAAGTCATACGAAACTGATCATAACTTGAAGGTAAGGAATGGAGAATGATGTCAATCGCCAATTCCTCAGGGAAGTCAACATTGAGCTTTAGCAACCGGTCAACGAACCTCTGCATCTTCTGCAAGTGACCGGTGATGGGTTCACCATCCTTCATCCTTGCGGTTATCATGGAGGAAATGATTTCATACCTCTCTTGACGCGTGCTCTGATGGTACCTTTCCATCAGATCTAGGTGCATCTCATAGGGGTAGAAATCTTCATAATATTTTTGGAGTTCCGGAGTCATTGTGGCCATCATGATGCAGGACACCTTGGTGGCATCCTTCTCATGTGCAATGAACTCCGCAAGCTCTTCTGGAGTAGCAGTGGCTTCATTAACAAACTTAAGCTCCCTATCAAGGACATATTCTTTGACCTCATAGCGGGTAATCATCCAGATGTTTCTGATCCACTCATTGAAGTTGGATCCATCAAAGATGACCTTACCACACAAGTTCATTAGGGAAAAAGAGCCTGTAGGGTTTGAGCCAGCAGTGTTATTGGAAGACATCTGGAATAGAAGGAAGATAAGTTTCATTAGATTAAGAGTCCTTAATAAGTCACCCAAATGAGATATTAAGGCTAGGATCCAACAAACTATTTATAGGTGGAAGAGGCATGCTGTAATCCACACTATAAAATATTTGAAGGTAGGTAAATGACGATTTACCAATTTCCACCATAAGAACGAAATATTTTATTATTAGGTTTTATTGGTTTTTGAAACTACTAGATCTTTTGAGATACATTGAACTTTTCAATGGCATGCTTGAATCTCGAATGTGCCCTCTCAAGTTTGTGACTGGGATGCCGAGGATCACAAACAAGGTGTGAATAACCATACAAATTGACTTGGTACCCTTAACAATATTACCTAATCGATGTGCCGGTTAACCACACACGCTCCACCGATCTATAATAAAGTCAAGTTACCCTTTGCCACTCTTACTAGTCCATGTTAGTGTGCCGGTTAACCACACACGCTCCACTAACGACTTGGTAAGGTACAAAGTGTAATTTTATGGGCTAGCACCAATTTCACATTTTCCTAAAGTAACTAAGATTGGGAATTTATAATGTATAGTTACTTTATAATTCATTATACTTTTTAATGAGAATTTAAAGTCATATCCTACCCGTTCGGCTAACGACCCTCCACCGATCAAGGAAGCGGTGGGTGAGAGTGGACACCCATTAAGTCACTATTTTATAGGCAACAACCTTATACCCCCTTATAGACCAACTTCGTGAATGAGGCGTACTAACGGTAAGAATGACATATTCTTATACATATCTATATAATAAAATTATAATAATAGTATAAGGGTTGATTTTTAAACGTATTAAAAAATCTAAGGTTTAATTTGGAATTAAAGTGTAAGACTTTTCAAATTCCAAAACTTGAGGGCAAGAATTGAAACTATTCCAAGTCTCTTCAATTTTGTAACTTATGAGTTTTATTGGTTCATAAAAATGAAGACTCTTCATTTTATGAAACCTTTTTAGTTCTTTAAACACAAATTAAAGAAGTGACCTTTGGTTATCCATAACTTGAGGACAAGTTATGGACACCATTAATACAATTAAGATCAAGAATTAAACACACATGGTGGTTACACATAATTCCTATGATCTTCTAAAAACTCATAAGTACACAAATTCATGTCAAGCAATTTCAAGAAATCATATAAACATATATAATACTTTGAAATTGTTAAAAGTCATGTAAAATGGATTAACATAATCATTATCATTTTGAAAAACAGATTTTACAAGTCCAAAACAGTTTGGGATAATGATTCTAATCCATTTCCAGCAACAAAAACTCGAAAAATCTGCCCAGCTCGATGCTACTCGGCGAGTGCATTATCCTACTCGGCGAGTAGGATGAATTTGTTCATGGACTCGGCGAGTCCTCCCCATGGACTCGGCGAGTACAGTCGTCAGAATGCAGAATTTTTGTTTTTCAAGCAGTTTTGCATCAAGTATACAGAAAACAATCCTAGGCTCTGATACCACTGATGGGTTTTGAGCATTCTAACACTTCCTAAGTGTACATGCAACCCTAATAACCTTGAATCTATGTTTTCTCTATATACATGCAAATTTCTTTTTCAAGGTTATTTCCTAACTAGCATGGCATGGGGATTACATAAAACATAAAGAACTAGTAGAAACACATACCTTGTTGTTGCTTGGATTCCTTCAAGACTTTGTGAGCCTAGCACCCCAAATGTTGTGCCTCAAATGCTTCACACAACACCACAAAACTTGGAATAACTTGAGAGAATACTTCTAGCACTCAAAATCGGTTATGCCCTCTCTAGTAACCTTACTAGCCCCAATTTCATTAGCCAAAGGAATCCTTTTATAGTGGTGTCACAATTAGGGTTTCATTAAGAAGATCCATAATTATCATGACTCTTCATGTCTCATGACCCATGGGTTTGTAACTCCCATGGACTATCCATGGAGCTCCAAATGGTTACATCCACAACCCATAAACCATGGATCATTAATCCACCATAAAAGAATTGATGATTGTCATAATCAACCCTTATATATTTAATTAGTCTCACTTTGATCACCAAATTAATACTAGATTAATACTCGATCAAATACTAATTAAATAATACTATTATTAATATATTAGAACTTATAATATATTAATAATCATAATTACCTTATTCTCTCATTTAGTCTATCCAAGTATTGCAATGCCATGCAACCCAAATGGACCATGCCGGGTCGGGTCAAGTTCATACCAAATAAAGTTATGGACTTAGACACTATATCCAACAGCCTGATCCCTCACCGACGCCAGAACTGCCAATTGATCTAGTGCGTAGCATCACTGTACTGAAAATACACCATAACAATCATCAGAATACTCATCATAACTCAAGGGATCATACACACTACAAATTCCCTGGGTTCATCTCGGCCATCCTTGACTCGAGTACAGATCCTCTGCTTGCAGTAGTACGGGCCCATACTACCTTCCACATCTATCTGTACTTTCCTCAAGTATTGCTTTAACTCCACCAAGTTCCTTTCACTACTACTGCTTTCTGCGCTATCTCACCCTAGGCTTACCCTAGGGTAATCACCGACCCACACGCCGCCATCAGCTGCATAAGAAGTCCCTGCTACCTTTCCCTAACTAGCTCGCGAATACCATTACATATTACTAAGACCATACAATTCTTCGAATAAGAGGTCTCTCCCTACAACGGTTGAGCTCAAACAAGAGTTGTGCAATAGGAATAAAGCTAACCTTTTGAAATTATTTAGTCCTCATAATATGTAACTTAGTGTATTCATTTACTAGTTAGTTAAAGGTAACTAGGACTCCTAAAAGCACAAAGCAAGCAACATTCGAACAATGAGTAAATAAAACCAAGCATATCCTAATCTGGCCATCATATCACTCACTAATCAGTACTAGAATGCAGTCTAATAAGCTCATATAGTAGGCATACAAAGCATCCTTCCTATACCCTTCGCCCTAATCTAGCATGCAGTTTACATATTCACAATTCTTATCATAACATAAACATGTATAGCTAATTTGGGAGAACTTACTTGAGCTCGGTTGATTGTATGCACCACACCCTTTTCTCTTTTAAAATTCATTTTTTTTAAATGATTTTCTTTTGAAAATTTCATACCAAGTCCCTAGTTTGAGTTCAGAAACACCTGAGAGTGTGCCCGAATCCCTCAAACCAAGGCTCTGATACCAACTTGTAACATCCCTAAATTCATGACCATAAATTTCATTTTTAATTATTAAATAAAACCATAAGTCTCAAAACATTCATAAAAAGCATGTCAAAGTATCCAAAACATCACAATCAGAGTATCTATAATAAAAATATTAGAGTAAACATCCCAGGCTAAAACATCATGGTGTGTGCAACGCAGTCATCCTGAGCTCTTCCCTTTGCTACCGGAAGTACCACAAACCAAAACTGAAAATTATAAGCACGAAGCTTAGTGAGTCTCCATAAACTACCACATAGCATACACATAATCACATAATCATATAGTCACATATAAACATATCGTGGGCCCCACCCCTTCATCGGTCCCTGCTCAGCATCAGATAATGTTCGGCATGGGGGCCGCCCAACATCGAGCAAAGCTTGGTATACAAATAAACATATCAAAAAATACACATAAAATAATCACATGACATAAACATATAAACATTCCTCGGGCACCCGCCTGTCATTGTACCGAAATCCGAAAGCTTACAAAATTCCTCGGGCATTGCCCGACATCGGACCGTAATTCGGAAACATACAAATACAGACACATGCAAGAATCAAGAATACATCAAGCATATGAACATTCCTTGGGCACCGCCTGACATCGGATCATAATCCGGAAAAAACATATAAACCTACATCGGGTACCACCCGACATCAGACTTTAGTCTAGAATACATATAATTATACATACGGGCCAACATTGGTGCCTTCGACCCATTCAAATAGGAGGAAAACTCACCTGAATGCTAACTCTCACAGTAAAGAAATTCTAACGACTACTCCGACGACGCCCCACGCTATCATTACCAACATAACACTTAGTCAAAACCCCATAATCCTTCTTAGGGTAAAATAACCATTTTACCCCTAATATAATCTAGTCCATAACCTAGGCCCAAATGTACACACAAAGGCCCAATCACTAGATAGCCTTCCCAAGCCCACTAGTGGCCCACCAATGGCCTAATTTTCTAAATTGGGCCCAACTCCTCAAATGGGCCTTCATTTAAGCCCAAACATATTTTTGG
This sequence comes from Lactuca saligna, assembly GCF_052625555.1. Taxonomy (NCBI): domain Eukaryota; kingdom Viridiplantae; phylum Streptophyta; class Magnoliopsida; order Asterales; family Asteraceae; genus Lactuca; species Lactuca saligna. The sequence continues at coordinate 132,503,724 of NC_136422.1, read as the reverse complement.
CAAAAAAATCAGATTTCTGATGACCCAGTATGGCCCTCAGCTAAGAAGTCGAAGAATGGCCCAAACCGTGGCCCAAAACAAATCCTTGCCCACTGCCTGAGTATGTGGGGTCTAGTCGGTTGTACATTGTGCGTACAAGCTTTTGGCTTGTGCACTGCTCGTACATGCTCGTACGCCCAACGTACTACTCTATTAAGCGACTTATACCATTAAGCACTTAATACTTTATTGTAGAGGTTAAAACCATGGATCCAAGTCCTCTTTAACGTCTTAATCCATAAAGTCATTGACTTGGTAACTTTACACGACCCAAATGAACCAAAACAAAAAAATCTACTTGCATGAAAGTGACCTTAACTCATGCATGGGTGGATTTCAACCCCAAAACTGGCAACTTTATGATTCTCGAACTCAAATAACACTGAGAGTGGAAACTCTAAGTTCCAAAAACGACATTGACACAAGGGACTTCATCCATGGGACCAAAAGAGTCCATAAACCCAACCTAAAAGAGATCTAAGAGAATAACCACCAAGTTCAGAACTTTATACCTTAAATGAGAGCCAAAAGCTGGTGAGGTTCTGGATTTAAAAGCTCTATCTTCTCCAACAAGTCCTTAAGAATGAACACCTTCTTCAAAAGTACCACAATATTCTTCTAATAGCCTTCAAAGCTTCAATAACTCACAAGGAATGATTAGGGTTTATAGAGTAGGATTTTAGGGACAAGGAGGCTGATAAAAATAAGGTTTCACTCCATAATGTTGCTTAAATAATGGCCAAATACCCGCAAATTACGGTTTTAACAAACCCCACATATGCCCAACGTACATGTCTGTGGTCCCGATCTGATTCGCTCGAGTAAGCTATGCGTACACCTTAGTACACACGGTGTACTTGTTGCACACTTGTACGTCTCGCATACCTAGTGATACACCCTGCATACAAACCTAAGGACCAAAAGTTCAAACTTTGAAATATAAGTGTACAAATGGATGACACCTTAGTTTAGGTGTTACATCAAGTCATTCTTGCTTGAATCAAGAAGCAACGACGGGTACTAAATGTGATAAAACATCAACACAAAGTTCTCCACAGCAACCTAAATCCATGTGACCAAAATCGATTTAGAGACTGAAATCAATTTCAAAGTCATAGCAAAGGAGGATCGGTTCCATTCGGAATTAGAAATTTGATTTTAACGTATCTATCAAAACCGTTCTCAAAATCAGAGAAGTAAATTTCATTGTGGCATGGGGCGAAGGTTAGACGGAGTTAGGATACGACGTCGAAGGAGGAAGGAGAAGGTGGGAGAAGTGTGTGCGATGTTGACAGTTAGGGAGGCGAGATGGAAGAAGCATCAGTGATGTCGTTGGATGAAGGTCATAAATAAATTATGAACTCAGTCAACAAATTTGTTTCCAAGGACCGACTCAGACATAAAAGTGGCCCAAATCAAACATGCTAACCAAATAGAGTAAGACAAAAACCTCGGATCGGACTCAATCAGACCCTTATTAAACAACCCTAAGTTTGACAAAAATGTTCAATTTTATAATTTTCTAAATTTTAGGCTCATTAAAACTAGATGTTGGTAACTTTTCTCTTTTACTTTTGTCATTTTTGCAGATTATTTGATAAAATCGAACATTCCAGCCAAACTTAAGGACTTTAATGAACTAGAAACCAAACTTAAGGGCTTTTATGAACTGGGAAAAATGGTTAAATTGAACAATTCTATCAAATGTAAGTGTAACGCCCGTAGGTCCGGGGTAGTGAATTTAGAGGCAATAGGGGTCGAAAATGATTTTTCAACAAAATATTATTTAGAATAAATAATTTGAACCAAGTTGTAGTATATGTCACAATGTTTCCGTACATATAAAGAATGCCGAAATCCGAGTTATAACGAAAAAGTTATGACCCATCGAAGTTTCGCGATGGAACCGGCACGACACCGGGAAGCGTAAATAGTGAAGTTACGATAGAGCGAGATTTAACCTTAGAAATCTAAATGAAAATCGTAGAATATGTTAAACTAAGAACATTGATAAAAAGAACGCCCAAGTCGGACTTCGTATGAAGAAGTTATGATTTTTCGAAGTTTCGGATTAGTAGTGTACAACCCGAAATTCGAATATTAGATCGAGCGATTTTTAGACGACACGACCTAAACGAGAATCGAATATCTCATTAAAAGTAGCGTAACGAGAAAAAGATGGGTGAAAACGGACGTCGGATGAAGAAGTTATGAGGATTTAACGGACCAATCTTGTCCCGGCCTGTTGATAATACAAAATTTAAAATCGAGTCAAAACTAGCTGATGGAGTCTAAACGAAAGTTGTAGAGTACGTTCCCACCTTCGCGTGGATATAACGAACATCGAAAACGGAGGTCGTACGCGAAAGTTACGAATTTTTAAAGTTTAAACTCAAATTTGCGAAGCTGTTGCTAGATGCGATGACGTGGCCGAATCTCAGCCGTCGCTTGCTGAGCACGGTCTCACTTCGGATGAAGGATGTGTCACCCTCGCATTACGCCCAGCATCCAAGCTTGGAACGCGCCACGTACGTAAACCCCTCCTCAGTCCAGCTTCGCCCACATCGTCCCAGCAGATCATCGAAAGTCGGTACGGCTTCGGAAGTACGCGCTGCGTACTTCGGATCTCGCCCAGCGTAGTGAAGACCCTCGCAACTATAAAAGGAGGCCGAGGCTGCTCGCATTTTTCACACCAAAATCCTTTCTCTCTCTAATTTCTTTCTCTCTCTAGCCTATTTTGAGCCCCTAAACCCTAGATAAAACCCCTAGCACCCTAAGGAAGTCCCGAGGCTCCCAGAGTCCCGAGAAAAAGGGTCTTTCGGTTTCGAAACGCTGCTCCAAATAAAGTTCCGGTTTTCGATGAAATTCGCTGTAAGTGTGCTATGCTTACACAACTTTTAATATAGCTTTCAAATAATTATAGGAATGTTATTAGGTCTTTAAAATAATTATTCGGGCTATTATTATGAATTATATTGAGTGCTACTTAACACTTATATGATAATAATAATAATAATCAGACTATTAATTTGTCGCGGTTATCGTTAGACTAAACCCTAGTGGTATTGATACTAGTTTTTTATTGAAGGAAATTGTTTTGAGAGTATCGAAGCGTTGTTCGAGTACTGAGTCACCACCTTTCAGGTGAGTGCATAGTTACTTTCAGCTTACACATAGATATGAAGTGTTTTATATAAATTACGTGCTATGTGTGCATATTATTTGAATACTTGCTATCTATGCTGGATGAACGATTTCATACATGTTTTAAATGATTTAAACTTTATATGTATTTTATATCTACGAAAATGTTGGGGTAAGACATGGGTAGATGTAATAGATGAAATATGAGTTGGATGATGATTTGAGAGGTGAAATAGACTGTGAGGTGAGGGTGAGAGGTGGATGATGTGAGAAGACTTTTTCCCAAATGATGCCCCCGTCATTCAGCAGAGTATGGATGACAACCACGGACTATTCTAGATAGTCCAGTGGAACGCTAGCAGGCTCGCAACCTGTAGGTGTTGTGAAAGATGTGTTCACCGGTGTACTCTAAAAACCCATTGACACGTATTGCGAGTGGATACTGTCGATAAATGAAATATCCCTGGTAGCTATGGATTTAGTGCCTGTTGAGCAAACCCTGGCAGCTATAGATTTAGTGCCCGTTGAGTAAACCCTGGAAACGATGGATTTCGTGGCGATTCCTTAGGATGATCGTCAGGAATGAATTAACGAGGAGTAGCTGATTCTTAGGGTAGACCCTTAAGAGTAAGGAAGATAATGGGGATGGGTAATTGAGTTGATTGTTTGATTGTTTAAACATAATAATTATATTATTGTGGGTTGAAAACCCTATGTACTCACCAGGTTTCCCAACCTGACCCACTAAATTTATTTATATCACAGGTGTTGATATGAAGTCACATTACACTGAGAGATTTAAAGAGATGTAGATCACTAGTGTAAATAAATGTAAGTTCTGTTTATGCTTTTGTTTCTGTATTAACGATGAAATCCCAAACGTTTTACTATGAATAAAATATGTTTCTTCGAAAATATTTTAATAACGTATTTATGATGTTTCTTTAGGAACAAATTCCGCAACCTTTTTATTAAAAGAAGTACTCTGATTTTTATAAAGCATAAACAAAATCGGTATGTCACAGTTGGTATCAGAGCATTAATTTAAGCGAACTAGGAATATGGATTTATTTCTATACTTAAACTTAGAATGCTAAGCGATGATTGTGAGGTGTGAGCACTAGCTTAATTTAGGAATGATGCCTTAATTGCTTTTATGTGATAAATGATTTGTTATGCTATAGTTTGATAGGATCTATGGTCTGTTGCCGACCGGATCTGGAAACCTTATGTGTTTAGGATTCTAAACGTACGAATATGTAACAGCCCGTTATTTCAAGTCAGCAAAAATCGAGTCCTGTAACCTGTTTGAGAAAGGAATTAGAATATCATCGAAAAATGAAGTGTTCAAAAACTCTATTTGGAGTACACTATGTGGTAGGTATCTTCTTAAGGTTTCCAAACATATAAATAACACAAAAATCCGAGTTATAACGAAGAAGTTATGATCATTCTAAGTTTCCGACAAAAACCGGCAATACGAAGTTGTGTAAAAACGCAAAGTTTCAAAAAAAGACTTTCTGACCTTAGGAGTCTAAATGAAAGTCATAGATATCGTTAAACTACAAACATGCATAAAAAGAACGCTCAAATCGGACATCGTATGAATAAGTTATGAATTTTTAAAGAAATTCCTTAATCACGTCATTTTAATAAATAAATAATAAAAATAATTCCGAAATTTGCCAACGGAATCTAAATGAAAGTTATAGATCGTAGTCTCACCTTCGCGGGGATATAAAGAACGTCAAAAACGGTGTTCGTATGAAGGAGATATGAATTTTTGAAGTTTGATAAATAATTTATATATAATTTTTATTAAAAATTCGGTATTATCCGAAGAGGAGTCAGCCTAGGGCCGTAGTACGCGCCGCGTACCCTCGTACGCCCCGCGTACTCGAGGCCACGGCCTCGGATCGTCCACGTCGCCCCTATGCGAGCTACCCCCTCCCCGTCCCGTCCGAAGCGCTGCAGCCGAGGATGCGGTCAGCAGTGACGTCCCGTACGCGCCGCGTACGAGAGTACGCCCCACGTACGCATGCTTCTCAGCCCCCTATAAAAGGGATGCGAGGGTTCCCGGGAAAATGGCTCATTCTCTCTCCTTTTTCTTGCGTTTTACCTCATTTTCCGTGCTCGCACTACCCCGAAGACCTGGTCATTTTGTGCAAGTCCTGAAGGTCGATTTTACTCCTGAGGAATCCCGAGAATCCCGAGGAAAATCCATTTCTCGAGACGAAACTCTGCCCAGTTTTCCATCTTGCTATCTTCAAACTTTCAAGTGAGTTCATACCCCTTTCAAATACACTTTAAATACATTTTAAATGCTTTTATAATCTTTTAGGGGGGGGGGGGGGGGGGGGGGGGAATACAAGTAAACATATGGTTATTATCGTGTATTTTATAAAGTTTCACTTCACTTGTTTTATCGAATAAATCACTTGGAACTCATTACTATTATGGAAAACTCTTGTCATACTTTGTGTGCATTAGACTTATACAAACTATATAATGATTTCAAAGTACCTTTCATTTTTAAGTCGTTTTATACATTCTAAAAACTTATGATTTTGCTTTGTCAAACATTGTGAAAAAGAATAAACTTTGCATACAAAACTATCACTTTAATACAGGCTTAGTTGAGAATCCATGAGACATGTATATCTTCAAACGTTACTTTTCTTTATTAGAAAGTAATGCTGCAAGTCCTGTCTATAACCAGAGTCTCCCGTTCGGAGAACGTGTCAAATGTGTATAGATCTATACGAGAAGTCATGATCCCGCGCCCTGACTGTTAGCTACAGTCCGTCTTTTGGGGTGACAGTTGTCATAACGCTGCGACGCCTGAAGAACGTCGTTATAGGCATATTATGTTTAGTATGGTTATAAAACTCAACGGATATACAATTATTATGATATTATGCTTTTATGAACGAGTAGCTATTAAAACTATTCTTCATCTAACAAATGCGATCTTCGTATAGCTTTATTATATAAAACTATGACACAACTTTTGAGAACGTCAGTTTCTTGCGATTTTCGGTCTTAGAGACTGCCATTTATGTTAGGAAAATAAGGGTTTCTCCTGCATACAAACCAAGCAACTAATAGGAAAATAAGGGTTTTTCCTGCATACAAACCAAACAACTAATAGGAAAATAAGGGATTTTCCTGGTGCAATTCTTTACAACTTATAACACGAACATTCATATGCATTCCATACTTTTATAAGAAAATAAGGTTTTTTTTTTTTGAAAAACACAACAACTCGTATCTCAACCATTAGGGAAAATATGGGATTTTCTGGATCTAATACATTCACTTTCAACACAAATCACAACTCTTTACATTTGAAATGCTGCGTTTTCTGGAAAACATACACCCATTTTGGAATGGCATCCAATTTTTCTAAACTACTTATGAACTCACCAACTTAATTGTTGACACTTTTTCTTTGAATTAACTTGTATTCTCAGGGAACCGCTAAGCAGGTTTGGGAATCAACTTTTGGGATTAACGCGTTGGCGCTAATTACTTCTTTTGAATGATGTTTATGTATTTATCTTTTGAACACGTAATGAATACAATTATGTAAACATCTTGGAAACTTTAATATATATGGTGGTGTGTACTTTCCTTTCTATGAACTGTTATGATACTGAATATGACGTCCTCCGCCCCCGAACGTTTCCGCCGTTCTGGTTTGGGGGTGTGACAGATTGGTATCAAAGCTTTGTTAATAGGGAATTAAGTATATCAAAACCATTCCTTTTTGATATACAACTATAAACTCAACTGGGCAAAAACACTCTGAGAAAATTCATACTTTTGAAATTAAATTAAATTAGTTTTAAGGTAAGCATGCACTCATTTTATACTAATAATAGTTTCATAGTAAATAACTTTAGAAGTATTATAAATAAGTTGTGCAGCACAGGTACGCCTTGGGACATGTAATCGGAACTGGGAAGAATATAGCCTGATCAACTATATTTGTCCAAGAGCTGACTAACGTATGCCAAGGAGTGTCTGCAATGGACAACAAATTTAAAACTTACCAAAAGTATATCGTTAAAAAATACTAAGGGAGTATTCGAGTGCCGTCAACCATTAAACTTAAGGGTAAGTTTCATGTGCTCTAGCTTATAGTAAAGTTTTAACTCTATTCTCGTACAGTCTAAATGGCGGGATTCCATCACCCCAATGACCCCTACTATCCCAACCAAGGTAATGGAGGATGGATCGAAGAAGATCCTGAAGAAGATGAAGAGCCTATAGAGTTGGAGGGAGGGGATGACTCTGGCATGGATTCGGAGCCAGAAATTATAAATCCACCAATCCCACAACCTCCCATCCACCTGAGGAACTTCCAAGGACCCACCCCTGTGTGGGGAAGTCACCTCCATCATTGGAGCCAACAACAAAGCTTACGCCCTCCCTACGGCATGTGCCGAGACTTCTATGATGTGAGAGGCGGGGGATCAGCCGACCGAGCACTTCCGATCATGGTTGGCAAACTCGCCAACCAGTGCTATCAATCCGGAGTGCAAGCCAACAAAATCCGAGAGGTCAATGTGGAAGTACAAATCCACACGGCCGATATCAACCGCCTAGAGATGTTGCAGAACGACATCCACATTCGCACTGAAGCATTTCAAGCACAAGCAAATGCGGCCTTCGCAGAATTGAGAGAACAACAAGCTACGTTTGATAGACGCCTCATGGAGTCGAAGCAGTCCGACACGGAGTCGAGCTCCAAACGTAAACCGCGCCGCAAGTAGTACTTGCCCGACTCTCAAATTTTGTTATAAATTAGGACTTCGGATAAAAGCATTATTTTCTTTAAATTGTTCTGTAATCGGAGGCCTTTAGAAAGGTCAAGATCTTTTGTCTAGACCCCGATGTAACACAACTATATGTTTAAGATATATAAGTGTATACCCCTTTTTCTTGTTGTTAATCATGCGTAATTCGTTCAATTCATTGGTACATCTAATCAAACTTTACCTTCAAGCTCAAAACATTGTGTCGGTCAAACCCAACTTCTTAGAGCTATTAGAAGTTAACTCAATATCATTCAACTCTGAACTGCCAAAACTTATAAATTTTCCATTTTTCTGTTGGCAGCGCGATGCCTCCTCGTCCAAACCTAAGGCCCAGGCTGGGCACGACACCACCACCACCTCCACCACCAACTTATGATCCAGCCATGGTCCAGGCTGCCATCACAGCAGCAGTAACTGCAGCCCTCTCGCAAATAAACTCCCACGGAAATGGAGGGGCGGGAAGCAGCACGAATCATCCAAATCATGGCACTGGTCATGGCCAAGTAAGAGTATGTACTTACAAGGAGTTCTCTAACGCTAAGCCAAAAACTTTTAATGGAACTGGAGGAGTCATTGCACTAATGCAATGGTTCGAGAAGACCGAAACGGTCTTCGAGATCTGCTCATGCCTGGAAGCAAGCAAAGTCAAGTTCGCTGCTTGCACTTTCGTAGATCGAGCCCTCACTTGGTGGAAAAGCCATGTGAATTCGGTGACGCTCACTGTCGCCAACGCCATGAGTTGGGACGATCTAAAGGTTCTACTACTGGAAGAATACTACCCAAGGGGCGAAGTGCAAAAGCTTGAGCAGGAGCTCTGGAATCTGAAAATGACTGGGTCTGACCTAGTCACCTACACAGCTAGGTTCAACGATCTCGCTGCACTGTGCCCTACCATGGTCAACCCAGAATCAAAGAAGGTTGAAAGGTACATTTGGGGGTTGTCACCCCAGATTCAAGGGCATGTCCTAGCTTCCAGCCCAGTTACCTACAACAGCGCTAAACGCCTGGCTCAGCGACTCATCGACCACGGAGTAAAACACGGTATCATTTCAACAACCGCAAATCCACCTAGGGAGGCTCAGGGACAGAGTAGGCCTTGGAACAAAAGGAGGGGACAAACCCTCCAGGAAAACCCCAAGAAACAACAAGTAATAGCGTCCCACACTATGACTGTACCTGCCAACCCTGACCCTACAAGCTCATATAATGGGAAACTTCCTAAGTGCAACCGATGCAGCTTCCACCACCATGGTCCTTGCCATGATCTTCAATGCACCAAGTGTAATAAGAAGGGACATACAGCCCGCTATTGCAAAGAGCCAACCCAACCATCCGTCCCCACTACTAATACCGGGGTAAGTCGCGCCTGCTTTGAGTGCGGAGACACTGGGCACTACCGCAGGGACTGCCTAAAGGCAAACAACCGGAATACCGGCGGAAGGGGCCGAGTTTTCGCAATGGGACAAGATGAAGCCATTGCGGACCCTACTGTTGTTACGGGTATGCTTCTTCTCGATAACTCGTATGCATGCATTTTGTTTGATAGTGGAGCGGAAAGGAGTTTTGTGAGTCACGACTTTAAAGGCCTGCTAAAATCAATACCACAATCATTAAGTGAACCATTCATAGTAGAAATGGCCAACGGGAAAACCGAAGGCACTAAGGAGATATACTTAAAATGCACCCTAACTTTAAACGATAATCCCTTTCCAATCAACCTCATGCCAGTCTCGATTAAGAGTTTCGATGTCATCGTTGGCATGGATTGGCTGAGTTCTCATCATGCGGACATTCTATGTTACGATAAGGCCGTTCGCCTTAATCTGCCAACCGGCGAAGCTTTCATTGTCTTGGGCGACAAACCCAGTACCACTCTTTGTATCATCTAAAGTATCCAAGCTTGGAAATGCCTACGCAAGGAGTGTCACGCGTTGTTGGCACATGTTGTAGATGTGAAACGCGAAGTGCAGGACATCAAGAGTGTGCCCGACGTATGCGATTTTCCCGACGTTTTTCCCGAGGACCTTCCGGGAATACCCCTCGCGAGACAAGTTGAGTTCAGAATCGATCTGGTTCCCGGAGCTACCCTAGTAGCCAAAGCACCCTATCGATTAGCCCCGGCAGAGATGCAAGAGCTATCCAACCAACTGAATGAACTACTTGGAAAAGGATTCATCAGGCCGAGCTTCTCGCCATGGGGAGCACCCGTACTGTTCGTGAAAAAGAAGGATGGATCATTCAGAATGTGCATCGACTACCGAGAACTCAAAAAACTTACCATCAAGAACCGATACCCCCTACCCCGAATCGATGACTTATTCGACCAAGACGGCCTTCCGAACACGATACGGACATTACGAGTTCGTAGTGATGCCGTTCGGACTAACCAATGCCCCGGCCGTATTCATGGATCTAATGAATCGGGTATGTCGTCCATTCTTGGATAAATTCGTGATAGTATTCATAGACGACATACTCATTTATTCAAAGAATAAAGAAGAGCACGGTCAACATCTGAGGCAAGTTTTAGAGACGTTGCGGACTGAGAGACTGTATGCAAAGTTCTCAAAATGTGAATTTTGGATTAGAAAGGTGGACTTCCTCGGTCACGTGGTCAGCAAGGAAGGAATCCACGTGGATCCATCAAAAATCAAGGCTATCAAAAACTGGTCTGTGCCAACTACACCAACAGAAATTCGCCAATTTCTAGGTCTTGCTGGGTATTACCGAAGGTTCATTTAGAATTTCTCCAGCATCGCAAAGCCTCTTACCGCCTTAACCTAGAAAGGTGTGACCTACAATTGGGGAGAAAAGCAAGATGCTGCATTTCAGACTTTGAAACAGGCCCTTTGCAGTGCGCCCATCCTTTCTGTCCCAGAAGGGACCGAAGATTTTGTGGTGTATTGCGACGCTTCGAAGCAAGGGCTGGGCTGTGTACTAATGCAAAGGGGAAAGGTTATTGCATATGCCTCACGACAACTGAAAACGCATGAGGTCAACTACACCACTCATGATTTAGAACTTGGGGCGGTGGTCTTCGCTCTTAAAATCTGGAGACACTACCTATATGGTACCAAATGCACTATCTTTACAGACCACAAGAGCCTACAACACATCTTCGACCAGAAGGAGTTGAACATGAGACAACGACGTTGGGTCGAATTGCTCAATGATTACGAATGTAAGATTCGCTATCATCCAGGAAAGGCTAACGTCGTGGCAGATGCCCTTAGTCGTAAGGAGTACTCTGGCTGAAGAGTGAAGTCATTAGCCATGTCGATCCATTCGCACCTGTCAACACAAGTCAAGGAAGCTCAAATAGAGGCCTTGAAACCCGAAAACGTGACAAGTGAGACCCTTAGGGGAATGGACAAGAATTTAGAAATCAAGAGTGACGGAGCGCGCTACCTCATAAACCGAATATGGACACCCAAGTTTGGTGGACTTAGAGAGGTAGTTATGAGCGAGGCACAAAAGACTCCATACTCCGTGCACCCCGGGTCAGACAAGATGTATCAAGATCTCAAACAACTCTACTGGTGGCCAAACATGAAAGCAGAGATCGCTACATATGTGAGCAAGTGTTTGACTTGCGCCAAGATCAAAATAGAACACCAGAAACCCTCAGGACTACTCCAACAACCTGAAATTCCTGAGTGGAAATGGGAGCGGATTTCCATGGACTTCATAACGAAACTGCCCAAAACTCAGGGTGGCCAAGATACTATTTGGGTAATCGTCGATAGATTAACCAAGTCCGCTCATTTCCTACCGATCAAGGAAACTGATAAAATGGAAAAGCTATCGAGAATCTACATCCGAGAGATCGTACGACTCCATGGAGTGCCAATGTCTATCATCTCGGATAGAGACAACAGATTCACGTCTAGATTCTGGCAATCATTGCAAAAATCCATGGGAACAAGATTGGACATGAGTACAGCCTATCACCCCCAAACTGACGGACAGAGTGAAAGAATTATCCAAACCTTGGAAGACATGTTACGAGCATGTGTAATCGATACTGCTCCATTTGAAGCATGGGATGTTGACTTACCGTTGGTTGAGTTCTCTTATAACAATAGTTATCATACTAGTGTCAATACTGCTCCGTTTGAAGCCCTTTACGGCCGTAAGTGCAGATCACCTCTGTGCTGGACGGAAGTGGGCGACACACAACTAGCAAAAGGTCTAGTCCCTGATGGCACCCTCACTGGTCCAGAGATCATCAGAGAAACTACTGAAAAGATCGTGCAAATACGAGAACGACTGAAATCCTCGAGGGATAGGCAAAAGAGCTATGCCGACAAAAGACGTAAACCCTTAGAATTTCAAATTGGCGATCGGGTACTACTGAAGGTCTCACCCTGGAAGGGCATAATACGCTTTGGAAAACGTGGGAAGCTAAATCCTAGGTACATTGGACCCTTCGAAATCATTTCAAGGGTTGGTCCAGTAGCCTACAAACTCCGACTTCCAATCGAGCTTAACAAAGTACATCCAATATTCCACGTATCAAACCTGAAGGAGTGTTTGTCCGACGAAACACTTGCAATCCCACTCAATGAGATCGAACTAAATGAAAATCTTAAATTTGTGGAAGAACCCGTCGAGATCATGGATAGGGAAGTTAAACGAACTAAACAGAGTCGCATTCCAATAGTAAAGGTCCGATGGAATGCTAAGAGGGGACATGAGTTCACGTGGGAACGAGAAGATCAAATGCAACAGAAGTATCCACATCTCTTCCTCAGCCCCTAAGACTCTTCCTTTGTATTAAAATTTCGGGACGAAATTCCCTCTAACGGGGGGATGATGTAACAGCCCGCTATTTCAAGTCAGCAAAAATCGAGTCCGTAACCTCTTTGAGAAAGGAATTAGAATATCATCGAAAAATGAAGTGTTCAAAAACTCTATTTGGAGTACACTATGTGGTAGGTATCTTCTTAAGGTTTCCAAACATATAAATAACACAAAATCCGAGTTATAACGAAGAAGTTATGATCATTCTAAGTTTCCGACAAAAACCGGCAATACGAAGTTGCGTAAAAACGCAAAGTTTCAATAAAACACTTTCTGACCTTAGGAGTCTAAATGAAAGTCATAGATATCGTTAAACTACAAACATGCATAAAAAGAACGCTCAAATCAGACATCGTATGAATAAGTTATGAATTTTTAAAGAAATTCCTTAATCACGTCATTTTAATAAATAAATAATAAAAATAATTCCAAAATTTGCCAATGGAATCTAAATGAAAGTTGTAGATCGTAGTCTCACCTTCGCAGGGATATAAAGAACGTCAAAAACGGAGTTCGTATGAAGGAGATATGAATTTTTGAAGTTTGATAAATAATTTATATATAATTTTTATTAAAAATTAGGTATTATCCGAAGGGGAGTCAGCCTAGGGCCGTAGTACACGCCGCGTACCCTCGTACGCCCTGCGTACTCGAGGCCACGACCTTAGATCGTCCACGTTGCCCCTATGCGAGCTACCCCCTCCCCGTCCCGTCCGAAGCGCTGCAGCCGAGGATGCGGTCAGCAGTGACGTCCCGTACGCGCCGCGTACGAGAGTACGCCCCGCGTACGCATGCTTCTCAGCCCCTTATAAAAGGGATGCGAGGGTTCCCGGGAAAATGGCTCATTCTCTCTCCTTTTTCTTGCGTTTTACCTCGTTTTCCGTGCTCGCACTACCCCGAAGCCCTGGTCATTTTGTGCAAGTCCTGAAGGTCGATTTTACTCCTGAGGAATCCCGAGAATCCCGAGGAAAATCCATTTCCCGAGATGAAACTCTGCCCGGTTTTCCATCTTGCTATCTTCAAACTTTCAAGTGAGTTCATACCCCTTTCAAACACACTTTAAATACATTTTAAATGCTTTTATAATCTTTTAGGGGGGGAATACAAGTGGACATACTTCTTTGAGTGAGAGAGTGCTATGTCTCACTCCCACATGGGACAGTCACATCATTTCGTTAGTAATAGGTATAAAAGGTTCTCTTCCAGCCCAAGGAAGGGATCCATCTTCTCCTACATACAGTTTTGGCCAAATCTCTTTGAGTAAAAACTAACTTGATCGTCAGAGCGATGTCCTGGGAGAACCCCAGTCATCCTTTAATGATTCTTCTATGTTGTGTCCTCAGGTAAACCTCCATGAAAAACCCGTATACAAGCAAACATTTCCTTGTAGAGCATGTCACAACATCTAGCACCATCTGGATGTATCCTCTGAGTGATACAACCAATAGACAACGTTGGTTCTCTGCAAAAGGGGATCTAAACCCAACATCATATGGGAATGTAGAAGAAGATTTGTTTAGAACACCGATGATAGTAGATAACGAACATCACCATGAGTGTAGAACACATGTCCCAATCCAGGTGCTAATGACACAGGTCTCGCCAATTACGACAAAAATAGCAGAGCCAGTACTCAAGAGCAGTTTCCAGCAACTGTCATCAGAAGGTTTGGTGCATCAGATGGCGATAATACATCCCGATTTGCTGCAGGAATCTCCGTATGATGGAACCGAGGTACTTCCAATCTCTAAATCCCATAAGAGGAATGAAACTTACCAAATGGAGGACGAGATAGAGGTACTCTCGAGAAATCTACTCAATATCACTTTTTCGAGTAGTGATCCCATGCCGTTGAACTGGGATCCGCAAGATCCACTCCTCTTATCTAGATTCATTCGTTATACGCAAATCCATCGGATATACATCGACAATGGTAGTTGCCTCGACATACTCTATGAACATTGTTTCAGGAAACTACTAAAAACATGGAAGGAGGGGTACAACCCCTAACTGGAGGATTGTTGGTGGGGTTCACTGGTCACAATTTATGGCCCTTAGGCAATATACATTTGCCCTTAGTGTTGGTTAGTCATGAAGAAAGGCATAGAATCACAAGAATAATCGAATTCTCTATGATCTGGTTTCCAGCATAACACAATATTCTGCTTGGACAATGAGCAATCTCCCTACTACAGTTCGTGCCATCGACGATACATGACATAGTTAAATTTAGCATACTCCAGGGATCAGCGATGATTATTTCCAAAAACGCAAGGGCGCAAAACTGTCATCAGATTATAGTTGCTCCTAAGTTAGTGCGAGCTCCAAAAAAGTCGAAAGGGGATTGTTCCACTAATCAACACCAAATAAACGTGGAATAGCTAGAGCAACTTATGCGAATTGGTGCTCACCTATCAGGCGAGACCAAGACATGACTGGTAGCGCTCTCGAAGCAATATTCCACCGTTTTTGCCTAGAAGCCAATAGATTTGACAGGTGTAGATCGACAGGTTATAGAGCATAGTCTCAATATCACGCCCAGAAGCAATCTTGTAATACAAGAGAAGTGGGTCCAGGCCAAAGACCAGAAAAGGGCTATAAATGCAGAAGCAGTTGATTTAGTGAGTGTCGGCATACTCAGGGAAGCAATGCTCCCAACATAGATAACAAATCATGTTATGGTAAAGAAAGCTAATGGGTCATGCTGAATGTGCATTTATTACTCAGACCTTAATAACGCTTGTCCAAAGGATTATTATCCCCTTACAGAGATAGATCAGAGAGTCCAATCGCTCGAAGGGTTTCAGTTCAAATGTTTCCTTGATGTGTACAAAGGTTATCATCAAGTATAGATGAAACAAGAGGACGAGGCAAAAACAACATTTCACACTAAGAAGGGCACTTTCTGCTACCAAAAAATGCCGTTTGGACTAAAAAATGCGGGTGCTACATATCAAAGATTAATGGACAAGATATTCGTTGATCAAATTGGTAGAAATATCGAGTTCTACGTTGATGACATGGTAATCAAGAGACGTAAAGAAGAAACATTACTCCATGATGTGGAAGAAACTTTTAAAACACTAGCTAATGCGCAAATGAGGTTAAACCCAGCCAAGTGTACTTCTGGTGTAGAGGAAGGTCATCTCCTTGGGTATCAGATATCCAAGGAAGGGATTCTGCCCAACCCCATCAAAACAAAATCCAAGAGTTCCTCGAGTTAAAACTCCCCACAACCTGAAGAGCGTACAAGAGATTAATGGTCAGATAACGACATTAGGAGGATTTATTTCCAAATCAGTAGAAAAGGCGATTCCCCTGTACTGAACTCTCAAGGGGTGTTTAGATAAAAAGGAGTTCAAATGGACAGAGTGAACATATGAAGCATTGCAACGACTGAAAGATGACTTACACCAACTACCAGCCCTCGCTTGACCGCTACCAGGGGAGACACTACAGATGTATTTAGCAACTTTTGAAGAAGCTATCTCCTCTATGTGGTTGGTGGAGAGGGATTATAAGTAGGTCCATATCCATTTTTTGAGTAGGGCCTTGCAAGGGCCAGAGGTTAATTACCCGGCCTTAGAGAAACTGGTCCTCGCCCTGGTATATGTTGCCAGGTGGTTACATCGGTATTTTCAAGCCCACAAGCTGGATGTCCTAACCAGCTACCCAATAAAGCAAGTTCTTCTAAGGCTGAAAAAGTATGGATGCCTGAGCAAGTGGGCCATAGAATTAGGCGAACACGATATCAATTATCACCCTCGGACCAGCATCAAGGCCCAGGCCCTTGCAGATTTCCTAGTCGAAATATCGGATACTATCTAAGGAGTACCGATAACAATCTTTGTTGAGGCACTGAAGCATGAGGTCAGCAAAGAACTTTGGAAATTATACACCAACGACGCAACAAGTGAAAAAGACTCGGCCGCAGGCCTGATACCTTAAAACCCCAAAGGCGAAGAAATCACTTACGCACTGTGATTCGATTTCCAATTATCAGATAATGAGGTAGAATACGAATCTCTCTTGGTAGACCTGAGGTTGGTGCCAAGAAATTAGCAGCTCTTAATGATTCGTTAATTATCAACAACCAGATAGATAGAACATATGAAGCCAAAGATCCAAGGATGCAGTCCACAACTTAACCAACACATTAAAAAACTTTTGAATAAAGCAAATTTCCCATGGAAAGAATGTGAGGGGGGTTGCTCTCAACAAGATAGCCTCAACTTCCTATGATCATCTAACAAAGAAAATGTTAGTCCAAGTCCTCCAAGAGAGAAGCATTGATAACCACAAGGTTAATACAGTCTCGACTACCCCAGAATTGACCAAACCATTTTTCGATAACTTTCACCATGGAATACTCTCAAAAGACCCAGAAGAAGCGAGAAAAGTCAAGGTTAGGGCATCATATTTCATAATTAGAGACAACCAACTATATCGATGAGGGTATTTAATCCCATGGCTAAAGTCCATATCTAAGGTAGAAGAACAGACGCTCCTATAGGAAAGTTATTCCAGAGATACATCAGCATACGAAGGTGCTCGAGTGCTCACAGGAAAAATACTCCGCCTAAGAGTATATTGAACAAACATATACGACGAGGCAGCAACCGTAACTAGGAAATGCAAAGAATGGTAGTCATTCGCACCTTACTAGAATCAACTGGCCATGCCATTGACCAGTATCACCAGCCCATAGCCCTTCCATAAATGAGGGATTAACATAGTGGGACCGTTCCCACCACTAGCCACCGTCACGGCAAAGCAAATGATAAAGTTCATGACCAAAAATATCTTGGCTCACTTTGGTACAACCAGAATTCTCATAAGTGAGAATGACATACAATTTGATGGGAGCCCCTTCAAGGGGTGGTGTGAAACTAAGAAGATTCACTGCCAGTTCACGTTCGTGGCACACCCTCAGGCCATTTGACAAACCGAGATATCAAACAAAACCATAGTTATTGGGTTGAAGAAAAGGTTACTCAGATCAAAGCCTTCCTGGATGGACAAGCTCCCAACATTGTTGTGGTCATATCGTACCACTTCAAGGTCAAGCACATGAGAAACACCATTCAGCCTTACCTATGGGATGGAAGCAGCGCTCCCATTGGAAATAGTAGCTAGCTCTCTGCGAACAGAGAATTTCGAGGAAACAACCAATAAAGCAGGGCAATGCCAGGACTTAGACATGCTAGATGAAAAACACGAGGCTACACAGATGCACCAAGCATTATATAAATTACGTACTGAGAACTATTACAACTGCCAAGTCCAGGTTAAGAATTTCAAAGTTAGAGAATGAGTGTTGAGAAAAAACAAGTCCAGCCACGCCGAGCCATTAGTAAAACTCAACGTCACTTCGGAGGTGCCATACAAAATTATGGAAGCCCATAATAATGGCGCTTATGTACTAGAAGCCTAGGACGGTCAAGAAATCCTAAGAACTTGGAATGCGCAGAGCCTGCGCCATTTTTGCTCTTAAACAAGTGTCAAAGATAAATTAAATGTTAGAAAAGGCATTGTTTATTAGTTTTGGAATGTAAATTTAATCAGTAAGAGTCAGTTTACCATTTCCATCCTTATGACACTCCAATAATAAATGAAGTAGGAAAACGAGATAGAGTATTTTAGATTCTCCTTATTTTCAAGCTTGAAAAACAAAATAAAGAGGTTGTGTATATTTACCATGTGACAACAAGGATTGATCATCCAACGTCACATGAGCGAAATCGATACAATGTGGCAACCAGGGGGTTTATTTAAAAAAAGGATTATAACCTTTCTCCCAAATTATGTTCATCACTCACATTATAGCAAACATTCCCAAAAATAAACATGCAAAAGAACATGTAGCATAAGTGTAGAAGAGTCATAACCTTCCACTAATGAGAAAATCACAACCATCTGAGCCTCAAGATGACTATCTTAGCTACACGTAGGGTCTTTAAGCAGCAAATTAGAACAAATTTCTCAAAGACTAACATGAGTAAAGCACAAAGAGTTCAGAAGTATAAGTACTCAGACCAGGGATTTAAGAAAGACCTACATAAATACTAAGTGATGGCCAACATAAACTATTCACGAAGTAATCTAACAAAAGAATATATGCGATAATAGGAAACATTCACATCCATTAAATAAAAGAAAACATTGTCAGTCGCCGAACTCCCAAAATTTAGGGCTTCCATGAAGGGAAACAAAGACAAAAACAAAGAAGAAAAAAAGAAACTATTATTGATAAAAGTTGCAGAAAACAAATCAGGCAAATAAAATTACTTGTGAGCAGGCGTAGTACCATCACCAGGTGGAGAGCTTGGGCAGGACCCAACTCATCACTCTAAGCATTGCAATGTTGTCCTCCATCTTCGAAGTCTTAGTGGCCACATCCACCTCTACCACTAGGTCAAACTCCCCGACAACCACCAGTTCTCTTGAAGCTCTTTTCCCCTGCTCCACACCTGCCACCACGCAAGCCGCTTGCTCGTGCACCAAGCCCTTGAGAAGCTAGGTGATTTTGGTCACCCTGTCCACAACTCGGCTAAGCCCATCACAAAGGATCCATACAATTTCCTTCTCTAACACCCCTTTTGCAGCGCTTTCTCCAACCAGGTATGCCTCCAACTCTGTCGTTCGCTTACTCATGCCAGTGTTCTCTAAACTCAGGGCCCCTCCACGATTGTTCAAGCGCTTCATATTCTCGTCCAGCCTTGCCACATGTTATTCTAGGGTTACCTTATCACACAATAAAATCTCTTGTTGAGCCTCCCAGTTGTGCTTATCAGCTTCCATCCTCACCATCTGGGACTTCACCTCCACACATTTAACCCTCATCTTCTCCGAATGAGACAGTATAGCCTCTATGCCATAAATGCAGTCAAAAGCTAAAACCAATAAGATGAAACTTGGGTGGCAGCATAGCGAAGACTATTGGCCACATGCTCATCTGCCAAGACGGTCAAAGCTTCAGCTGTGGTGGGTAGAAAAGCATGCCGACACCACTCAAGAGCAGTGTCGTGTTCAAACACGAGGTCTTTGGGGGTTATGCTCCAAGAAAACCTGTAGGTACCTGAATGAGACCCTAAAGGAGGAGGGACAACTCCCGTTTTACCAAAAGAAGTTCGCACAAGACCCTAAGAGGGCGCAGATCCAGCCTTCGCCTTGGCTCCCTCAGTAGCAGGACTAGGGTTAGTCACGTCGAGGTTTTCTCTCTCTGTATGACCGGGCAGTTCAGTTGCCTTATTTTGTGCCCCCTCCAACAGTTTCGAAGGACCTTCATCAGGGGCACTAGTGGAACCTTTGGGACCCCCTAGCAAGAAACTCAAATTACGTTTCTTGCAAAGCAGGGGCTAGGTGCTATCCATCTTAGCGTTGCTGCCCGAAGGCGCAGGACCCTTCTGAGAAGCACTGGTAAAAATAACATCTTGTAGATCCGGCTCCTCGCTGGTGCCAACAACACCTTATAAACAAGAAGGAGACCCATATATAGCCTTGATTCCCTGACCATAAATAGGGGCGGAAGAGTCTCTACAAGGTTGACGTTGTGACACTCAATATCACAATTGAATAGACCTTGAAGAGCTTTCTCTAAGGAGATAACCTCCTCTACACCTGAAAACAAAACAAAGGCAATAACGGTTAACAAATTACCTATTTTAAAGTCTTTCATCGAGTAAAGGGGGGAGGGGGGAAGAGAAAACAGAAGAAGCATCATACCTTCTCTCTCAACGAAAAACTTGGGCATTCTCCCACAAGCCCTCCAAGTGGCGCTCATCCCACCAGCGGCCAAGAAGCAGTCGAGCCAATCCTCACCATTATTGCTAACCTTCTATGGGGTATCTGCCAACTCTTTGTCAACTCCAAAGATCGTTGGAGCAAGGTCCACATACGTGTTGGTCCTTGGATGGCTAAGCACCACAAGGTTTCTGTTCACCAATAAAAACTTCTCCTGCCCGTTCTTTTTGGATTTTTTTTATCCTGGATGAGGGTAGGGACTCCTCGTCGACGAGAAAGGTTTTGAGTCCCAGAATGGGTAGAAGCATTGAAAAAGTACTTGAATGCCGGGACAGTCGACTGATGGAATAGGGCATGGTAGAGAAGCTTATAGCCCACAATCTCGTTTATGGAGACTAAGGTCTGTTTTGTTACAGAAAACCCATATTCATGAATGATTAGGTTGAAAAAGTCCATAGTGGGTAAACACAGACCCACCTCAAACAAGGAAATTGGAATGCTGACCTTGCCATAAGGAGGACTAAAAAGCAATGCATTGGGAAGAGGGATTTGAACGCTATGTTTGGGGAAAAACCCAAACTGGAACTGGAAGGATTCTAATTCCTCAAAAGTAAGTTCCCTTCCCAAAGGATGAGCAGAAACCATGGAAGAATGCAAGAAAAGGTCAAAAGGGTTCTATGGAGCAAGGAAGCAAAGTGAGAAAGGCAGAGAGTAAGAAGGAAACGCCTGGAGGAACAAGGGTTTAAATGCTACAAAAGGAGTAGCAAACTGTCTCATGATGAAACCTCCAAAGAACGGCGATTTCACCTGAAAAACCGCACGGAGTGACAATAGCAGTTCGCAACGTGTCTACGAATAGACTAGAATGACTCTGCTACATCACCAATGTA
Source organism: Lactuca saligna (assembly GCF_052625555.1). Taxonomy (NCBI): domain Eukaryota; kingdom Viridiplantae; phylum Streptophyta; class Magnoliopsida; order Asterales; family Asteraceae; genus Lactuca; species Lactuca saligna. The sequence continues at coordinate 132,482,282 of NC_136422.1, read as the reverse complement.
GAAGCGTACTAGTCCAAGGGACTTGTTAACATTACTGTATGCTGCTACGTTAAACTTGATGGAAAGCACTGACTGGACGTCATCAAGCCATGATCTTGGCCAGGACTCAGTTTTCGCCCAAGTGGGTTTGTGCCGAGATGGTGACCCACTTTCCCTCACAAGGAAAAAATATTCCTTGTGATCCTCTCATTTTCTCAATACCAATTAGTTTGTGACAAAGAGCCCGGTGATGCCCAGAATTTACGTCACTTAGCTGTTAGTTAGCGTGGGCATACTTCTCCCATTGAGAGAGTGCCACATCTCACTCTCACATGGGAGAGTCACTTCATTTTGTTAGTAACAGGTATAAAAGGATCTCTTTTAACCCAAGGAAGGGATCTATCTTCTCCCACATATAGTTTTACCCAAATCTCTTTAAGTAAAAACTAACTTGATCGTCGGAGCAACGTCCCGAGAGAACCCCCGGTCGTCCTTTAACGATTCTTCTGTGTTGTGTTCTCAGGTAAACCTCCAAGACAAACACTTTTACAAGCAACCAGTTCCCTATAGATCATCCCACAACAATTATGGATTCATTTTCCAAGCAAATTGAATATAAATCATTTCAAATCGTTCAAGCCTATGAGCTAGGTCCTTTTGAGGTTGGCTCAAAACTTAGTTCCCTATGCCGATAACTATATTCCTCCAAAGGAATTTTGTATCTTGATCCCTTGAACTTTATTTCTTTTACATTCCAAGAATATATATTGTCCTTCCTAAGTCATTCTTTTTAGAAATGCATTCTGAGTCAAGGTGAAAAAGCTTGGCATGGTCAGAATGTAATTTGTTATGATAAAGTATGTCTTGTTCATACAAGGTTAGGAATGTCACTACATGTTCTATTCATTTTGATATAAAAACATACCATGTGGTTTTACATATAACGATGATTGCAACATTGAGATGTTTGCTTTACATCCACAAGTGGATCTCAAGCTCTACACATTTTATTCGGATAACATGGATTAAGAAAACCTCTAGACTAATCTATATAGATATCTTCTAGTAGGTGTCTATTAAGAAAAGCGGTCTTTCTTGAAATCTATTTGCTATATCTCATATTGAGAATATTAATTTATAGTAAACAATATCCTTATTGGTCTAATCAAAGCTACATGTGTAAAAGGTTTGATCATAGTCAATGTCATGAGTATGATAAAGAGCACAGTTAATGACATGAGTATGAGAAAATCTTTTTTATAGTAAGTATTTCTTTAAATGTATATGGTTATCCATGTAATGTATTCTTTCTAGAAGAATCACTTTCTCCTTCTAACCTTCATATAGAGAGAAAGTTCAATAAAGACCATACATGATTATCATACATGGATTACATCTCATATTCATGACTCTAAGTCATAAATCATATTCGAGATCTGACATAGCATCTTGGTATTTTATGGATTTGCTAGAAACCATCAATAAAATCTCGTCAATGAGAAATTCCACATTTCTCAAGTCATAGATGATTTCTACCACTAATACGAATAATTTGTGTTTGCGAATAGATATTATTCAAGTTTAACAATCATTGTTAAAACTAGTACCAACTATAACTACATCTGGGTTATGGTTCTTGAGCTTCTTCAAGTTTCATGTACCTCCCACTTGCTTTATCATTAGAAACTTGCTTTCTACTAACTCAGCTATCGAAGAAATAAGAAAACTTAATATTGGTGGGTTTGCATATAATTATCTAAGACAAATTTAGAATATTATATAGAAATATGTATTTAGTAGATTTTAGGTTTAGAAGCTTTAGTCCAACATAGGCCTTAAATCCATAAAACATTTAAATAAGACAGGGATGGAGCCTTTCCATACAAAATCTTATGAAAAAATGTTATATCTACTAGTTAGTTAGTGTTTGTACTCAACGTACAAATGATAGTGTTCTATGTGTTATCCCAAGGAAATAAAAGGAGGACATTTCTACTGATTAGAAAGTAAATCATCCCAAGTAGGATTTAATTCACCCTTTATTATCATTAAGTCCTTAAATGGTTTTTACCGGTTTTTATCTCAACTTTATATTTGAAAACTTAAACAAAGGTTTCACAATAATTTTTTAGCGTGTAAAATATAATTGAAACTACCATAGTTATTAATAAAGTTGATTTGGTATCTTATGATAAATCTTAGACATTCATTAGAAAGGAAATCATACACTATAATGTATAGTTCCTTAATTATTTTCTATACTAATTAGTGAAAATATCATTAGGAATATTTTATATATGAACAATATTTACATATATCAAGTAAACTACATTATTTTCCTTTATGGATCCCTTTCTTGATGTTGGAATATGTGAATGTCATTTATATAATAAAGACAACAATGTAAAAGATAAGTTCAATTTAAAACAAGTTTAAGTCAAAAGTAGTTTGCATATAGAAATTTTTATTTAAAAAAAATGATATTTACTTTATAATTCTTATTAAGAGTTCTAGCCTCATAAATGTAAGTTTAATCATTTCGAATATGAAGGTGATTGTAATGAAAACGATTTAAGTAACTAGTCAATCATTCATAAATTAAACTGAGATATATATGTAGGCAAGCTAAATTAAAACATGCATTGTTCCAAAACAAACATTGTTTCATATTACAAGTACATTATGTTCCTAGCATAATTAATAAACTAAACTCCAAGAGTGCAGTTCTAACTTGATTGTGTTTAGTTGGTTACTCTTCACTAAATATCTGCAAGCCAATTACAAATATTAGATTAACATTTAATTACCAAGCACCTAAGTATCATATGAAAAGTATGAGTTCTATCTAGTAGATACTTGAAATACTAGTTTCTTCCAGACTTTCTTTCCAGATAAGAGGAGCAAATCCTCTTATAGTGTCCAATTTCTCCATAAAAGATACAAGATCCATCTATGTGGGTCTTATTGGATTTCTTGGGCTTAAAGGTGTTCAATCCATAAAAAATGGGCCTCCTAGATCACACAAGGTAACTCTTTTGGGCCTTTATCAATTCCTAGTTTGATATTAGAAACATCTTCAGCATCACCGTGATGCCTTTACTAAGTATCATGTTTAGGTTTATTGATCAAAGCAAATAGTTTAGGACTTGGACATTTTAGCATATACAATTTCATATCTCTCATAAGAGTGTCTCTTAAGATATGAACCATTCATTGAAGTTGTATCTATTGAATGTTATTGTTTCATTAAGTCATTCTAGAAAATGACAATTTCATGGTAATGGGAATGGATTATTTAACTACAAAATTTTAACAAAATTCATTTTGTATTTTCAATATTTAAAATGTTTAATAATTAATACCCTTTTAGTTTCCAAAAACAATAATTATCAAAGTCTAGGATCCAAGTTGCAAAACAATTACATGTTTAGGTATCATGTCTCCCATCCATTTGAATTCAAACTGTCACAACTAGCATTTTAGCTAGGAAATTCTATACCTGTGTAACCGTTCATCTATTGTAAAACATGTACTCTAAGTAAATCTCACTCAATGGTCATTTAGATTCATCAATTATGTTCATCAAAGAGTCTAAAAACCCTAAGAATCCCGGTTTAAGTCCATATTGGACTAGGATTTCCTTATTGGGCCCAATGTACTAATAAGCACCCAAATCAACTTTATTGGACTTAGAAGCCCTAATTGGATCCTAATTGGACCCGATTTATAAATGTAAAACATTTTGAACCATTTGGGTCTAGAATGATTCATTCTAACTCTAATGGGCCTTATTGGGCCATAACTAATCCAATTAACCTTAGTGAGCCATAAGCCCATTCTTTTATTCTATTTGGGCCGTAAATGTTTCCAAGGGACCAATGGTCTAAAAAAATTTATGTTTAAGATCCAAAGATCCTAACTAAAGTTAATGGGCCCAAACTACTCCACCCTTTCTTCTTGGCCCAAAATCTCAGCCCATGTATAACGCAAAAAAAGAGGAAAAGAAGTGAAATGGGGGCGGAGGGGGGGTTGACTTTGGAGGTGCCACCTCCATATTGTTCAACATTTAACAATGTTAGATCCCCCATATATCCATGCTAGTCACCTCACCACTCTCTCCCCTCCCTTCTTCTTCTACTCTCAGCCGAGAGCCAAAACACACACACACACACACTTTTGAAAATCCTCTCCAAACATCTCTAAAATGATACTCTTCTTTCATCAAAGATATCAAGGTTTTGTTTGTGTTCAAGAGTAATCTTCAAGGTTTAACCTCTTGGTAAGTGTTTATTATATATAAACACATATTATCCATCCTGATGCTAAAAATATTTTCTAAAATAACCTTATTTCATGTTCTAACTCATTAGAAGCCCCTAAGTTTGAAACCTACTCAAGGGAGTTTGCTAGGGCCAAAAATCACTTCATCTCTTTCCACTTCTTCTTCAAAAACCAAAACATCAAGCAAAGGTGAGTTCATACCCCTTTGTTTTTGGTTTTCATATGAATTTTGGGGGAGAATACAATTAAAATGTGTATATCTATGTGTTATATACATGTTTTGTGTGAATTATTAATTTATTTTGTAAAAATTTGTTAGATCTTAGCAAATCTCGAAATCTTAGGTATTATTTAGCAAAGATCTATGAACTATGACATTATATACATCACATCATCAAGCCAAAAGTGATTACATATTTAAGATCAAAAGATTTCAACAAAAACCTTGTTAAAGGTCAAAATTGTCAAGAAAATAAAAGATAAAGGCAAAAAGTGACATTTATGTTTCTATAAGGGCCAAAAAGGTCCTACCTGTATAAGAAGGATTTTTTTTTGTTAAACATACTTTAAAAAGGTCAAAAAATGCAATTTTAAGCTTAATGGGCCAAAACTTTTGGGCCTCATGGTTTTGGGCCCAATTTACAAAAAAAATGAAGTTTTGGGGTTAAAGATGTTATTTGGCTAAAAGTTTGAGTCATAAATGTAAGTAAACCAAATTTAGGGGTGAAAATAACATTTATTTTCAAATTGGACCAAAAATGTAAGATTTTCCAAAATTGGGCCGAAAGTGTAAATTTCTACAAACAAGGGGCTGAAAATGCACTTTTATGCAAAACAGGTTTCTAAATATGAAAATATAACTTTTGGGGCTAAAACCGTAATTTTTTAGACATTTCGGACAAAATTTGCAAATTTTTATAAATTATGGACTAAAGTGTCATTTTTACAAAACCTTGGGCCTTAATTAAAAATTGGAGGATTATTGACAAAAAATGTCGATTTATACAAAAGAGGGTTTTTGTCATCAATCTATTAAAAATCTCGAGCTAAAACAAATAACTGAATAAAACAAATGAACGAAATATGTCGATAACTATTTATTAGGCGTAATATTCATGTTACCTGGCCATTGGACCCTAAGGGCCCAATTAATTGTATAGTGAGCCCAATGTTTTCCATGGCATGTTTATTGGGCCTTGCGAACCACTTACATGTTAATTTGGGCCTATGTTATTGATTACATGTTTATTGGGCTTTTGTGGCCCATTTACATGCCTATTGGGACTCAATTTCCCTCTTACACGTTATTGGGCCTTTATGGTCTAATTACGTGCTAATTAGGCTCGGAATGAAATTCATATGCTAGTGGATCATAACAATACCATTGCATAATCATTGAACTTAGTATACTTATATATTTACTTCTTGAATACCAAAACATATCACATATACGTAAACATTAAACATAGTAAACAAAAGGAGTTGAGAATCTAGTGAGACATGTCGTTTGGCACCTCTGAGTGTACAATCATATCCTATAGTTATAATCAAAGTTTCCTAGTAGGAAAGTGTGAGTTTGTGTATAGATCTATATGGGGTGACCCCCCACGCCTTAGCTGTTCGCTACAGCTAGACTAGGCCAGTCTAGGGGGACAAAGTCCTTAGCAAGACCGACATTTGGAAAAATACCAAGACGAGCGACCTAGTCATTATCATGCATGGTTATAACGGATCATATAAGGATTCAATATGTAACGCCTGTGTTTCTGGGCTTGCCATTTTTAGCAATGTAATAGTCTAGGTTAACCTTTGTAACCCGTTTTGAAGTAATAGAAGTGTATTATTTGAGTATTATGTGTTTTGTGCTTAATTGCTTAATTATGTGGTTTGATTAATTAAAAATAAAAATAAGCATCAAAATTTAAGTGTAAAATAAACTCGATATCTTTAGATAATGTTGTAGTAGTTGAAACAAGGTTTCCGAAGATATAAACAAGGCCGAAATCCGAGTTATAACGAGGAAGTTATGACCTGTCGAAGTTTCGCGACAAAACCGGCACCGCTGAATGACGTAAAAAGTGAAATTTACGTTAGAGCGATATTTAGCCTTAGTGATCTAAACGAGAATCGAAGATCTCGTTGTTAGTATCAAAGCGATAAAAAGTTAGGCGAGAACGGACGTCAAACGAAGAAGTTATGAATTTATAACGAAATTTTATATCCCGGCCTATTAAAAATAAATAATAAAAATAAAGTCAAAATTAGCCGACGGAGTCTGAAGGAAAGTTGTAGAGCGTAGTCTCACCTTCGCGTGGATATAAAGAACATCGAAAACAGAGTTTGTATGAAGGATATATGAATTTTCGAAGTTATTAAATAATTAATAATTAAATTTAATTATTAAATCCAGCCTTATCCGAAGACGAGTCACCGGACTCATCCGGAGTACACCCCGCGTACAGCAAGAAGTGTCGACACTTCGGATGACGCATGCAGTGACGACTTCGGAGCCCTGTACGCCCCGCGTACGAGGAGGTTCCAGCCTCCTATAAATAGGATACGAGGGGTGGGGGCATAGTTGCTCATTTCTCCTCCGTTTCATGCCGAAGCTCTTCGTTTTTACCCTTGAAGCCACCCTGAAGCCCCGGTAATATTCCCGAGTCCCGAAGCAAGTCCCGAGATCCCGAAGATCCCGAGAAGTGCGGTTTCCGAGCCGAAGCTCTGCCCGCGAGAAGTTCGATTTTTGTAGAGATCTTCCAGATCTGCTGAGGATTACTACTTTTGCAAGCCGTAGTGCTTTCCGATCATCTTCTGATCAAGTGAGTGTATACTACCTTTCATAAACGCAATAATAATACAAGTATGGTTTGAGTGTATTAAGTATATTGTTGTTTATACGTGTGAGTGCGTTGTTACTTTCTACTAACGTATAATTATGAATTATTTTATACGAGATACGTGTTATGTGTATATTTTGTTGTTATGTGTGTGAATGTATATTCACTTTCTTCTATCTTACAGATCTGATTATTTCTATATGAAATATGTGTTATGTGTGTGTGCCTCATCTGTTATATGGAAAATGTATTGATCAAGCATGCTATACAGGTTTTGAAAATATGTATAAAAATGTATGTGTTTATCTACTAGTATGTTGGGTAGAACATGGGTAGATAGTTAGTGTGTAATAAACAGATGAGAGGCCTCGTTGTTGTTTTGATCCAGTCATCTAGTGGAATTTAGATGACGACCACAGACTTTTCTAGACAATCTAGTGGAACGCTAGCAGGCTCATAACCTGTAGGTGTTAATGAACTTGGGTGTTCATTCGATGTATTCCATCCCCCTCATGGTTGCCTTATTTGACTTATATTGCTGTGGAACCCCCGCAGCATGTGTTGTCACGCCGATGAAAATATTCTTAGATTAGGTCCCTTGTGTTAGTTATTTTAGGGACATAAAGTGAGAATAATGGGAATGGGTAACTGGTTTATTGTTGGTTGATAATAATTAATTTAATTTTTTATTGTGGGTTGAAAACCCTATATGCTCACCAGGCTCCCAAGCCTAACCCACTCAGTTTTAATTGTATTACAGGAAGTGGCGCAAGGGCGTAAGATGGATGAACCAGCAAGTTGTTTTGTTTACAAGTCTGTATATGTAAATATTTGTTGAATGACTTGTAATGTTATCGTTTATGCTTATTGGTCTATATCGGAACATGACACCCCGAGTTTTGATTATATAATGAAAAATACATTTCTTTTATGAAATGCTTTGGTAAACATTGTTTATCATGTTTTGTTTTTGGGAACAATTTCCGCAACTCTTTCAAATCAAAAGGATTTACTCTGAATTTATTTTAAAAGCATAAATGAAAATCGGTCTTTTCTGGCCGTGATTTTGGGGATGTCACACAATACCAAAAATTTAACCTTTCGAAGATAAACTCTTGGATTGTCTCAATGCAAAAACGACTTATTTAACGATACAAGAATCTAGACGTTGTTATAAAACAAAAAATATCGGATTTTCTGTGAAAATTATTCATATATATTTATCATTTATTCACAATACAATGAATCTAAACTATACTCGTACAAGTTATAACTATGAAATTCACACATGCATTTATACTTGATTTTCAGATTATTTTCATACATTTTACAGAAAATATCGGATTTTATGGGTTTTTATGAAAGATACAAAGACTTTTACTCAAACATACTTATGAACTCACCAACATTATATATGTTGACCGTTTTCAAAATAACTTGTATTCTCAGGTAATCGTTAAGCTAGAAGATTTGCAAGTGTGCATGGTTTTGTTTTATGTAACAACACTTATCATACTTTTAACAATTTGAACTTATGTATTTTAACAATGTACTTGATGTGAACAATGTTGTTTGTATTATGTAATGTTGGTGACGAATGTGTTACATTTCATGTATATTCATTGTGATGATTATTCAATTGTTAGTCACACGATCCCCCAGACGTTTCTGGCATCTGGTTCGGGGGTGTGATAGGTTGGTATCAGAGCAATGTTTATAGTGAACTAGCATATCAAACCATACATGATATGCAACTATAAACACAATGTGACTAAATAACTCTGAACAAAACAAAATTTTCACTTTTGTGCACATGTTAGGATAATGACCTAATAGTATTTAATAAAAGCTTCTGGAGAATTTGGAACACTTTGATTAAACCTGGGCAGTTATGTGGTTCTATTAGGGATCAATATAGCCTGATTAACTATATTTATTCAGAATATGGTCCACATGTGCTTGAGAGTAATTATAGCGGGAAATGAATCCAAAATCCTGCCTTACTCTCCAATAACTCTAGGGAATCCAAACACAAATAATTAAAAATACTATGAGAGTAATCAAAACATGACTTATTCCCGCACCCCCATGCAGTCACCATGGATGATGATCATCAAAGGGATCCTGAAGGGGGACAAGGGGGAGCCTCTAATTAAGGTAACTTTCATCTATTTAATGTGAGGAGCCTTCGTATCAACATCCCAGGCATCTATTTGTGTAGCACTAGAGTAAGGTGAGTTTGCTCACTATACTATAGGACACTAGGATTGTATGTGCTTGTAGTCTTTGTGGATCCTGTTGTATGTGTTGTATGCATGTGTGCACGTGTGCTATATGTATGTTGGGTGAAATAGACCTGGTGGTGAAATATATCTGGTACAACCTTGTGCTGACATTTGAGTTGAAATAGACTCGGGGGTGAAATAGACCCGATAAAACCTTATTCTTACATATGAGTTGAAATAGACTCGGGGGTGAAATAGACATGGTACAACTTTGAATTGACATATATGTTAGAGAACACACTAATCTTTGTGCTTACGGTTTTCAATTACTGTTTCAGGTACTTATGGTTCAAAGGGGAAGGGCTCCGGATGATCGCATTGCACACATCATGATTTTCCTCTTATTTCACTCTGATGTACCTTTTGGATGTATATGGATATTTTTTGAATACTCTTTGGCTTTGAAAAACTTGTTTGGTTGATGGTTTAATTATAAAAACAAAAAATTTTGGTTATGAGTTTTGGGACATTACAAAAAAGGTCATTGTGACCTTAGAATCAACTAACTCACATAGGTCTGCACTAATCAAACCCAATATGCCATTGCCACTAAGGCTCGCTCAATTAATAGACCCGTCTTCATCTTAAACAACCGTAACTAAAAGATCTATAAAGATGGAAACACACTGCAAAAATTCATGGTGCTAAACCATGCTATATACCCTCAACCAACTCCATAGAAACCTTTTCAACTCTTCTTGCTCCTCGTACGTATGCAAAAATCCCTAGATTCTCCTTCAAGGATTTCTTTTATGCAAGTGGCCATACTAGCACATTCTAACATCCTTCCTAGGTCACTAGGAATAGCCACATACCGTGCTATCAGTTGCGGAAGAAACTTCTATGAAATTCAACTAACTATATTATGAAAATAATTGCATGAAATAAAAATTAAACAATCTTTTGACTAAAAGACCTGCATTAAAATGGTTGGGGATCGAACAAGAGTTGCACAATAGGGCCAAATCAAGCATTCTAAAGCTATTTAATCTTTTATGGCACGCAACCTAACATATGTGCCTAGTAGATGACTAATATCAATATGGGTTTCACATATCATAAAGCAAGCAACATTCCAACAACAAATCCAACAGGAAACAAGGCATCATAAAGATCAAGCGTGTGAAACAAGCAAATCCTGAAGATCCTTGGCCTACACACTATCATGCATCTCTAATGGTTCTCATACTAGGCACAAAAAAGGAATATCTCCTAAGCATGATTCCTAGCATATCCTTATTCTAACTTCTAACATGTAGTTCAAGCAGCTCATATATGAGTAGATATTAGAAGTATATATATATATATATATATATATATATATATATATATATATATATATATATATTGGGAACCAACTTCTTCTTCAAGCTTTGAATGACTATACACATCGTATCCACATGTTTTGTTTATAAAATTTATTTCAAAAGATTTGTGAAAATGGTTAGATCCTTAGTTTTAGTTTGGAATCACATGAGTGTTCATCCAAATCCCTCAAACCAGGGCACTGATACCTACTTGTAATGTACCGACTTTCTGAATAAAATTTTTGTTTTTAAAATAGATTAAACATCCATTTTTATAAGATCATGCCCAAGGCAAACCATTTATTCATAACCCGTAAGTCAAAATCAGAGTTATAAAGGAAATTAATTTAGAATCTCGAATCATAAAATCGTTGAAAGTACCTAAAATCATTTAATCCACAAATTAAACTTAGTGAGTTCCCCAAAATACATCAAATAACAATACACATACAATGTATGCATAAAATCCCTACAACATGAAATTGTACTATCACCTAGGCCTTTAGCACAAAGTTGGACAACCCTTGGGTCTTCAGCATAAAGTTAGACCGTCCTACTTGGGCCTTCAATATATAGTTGGATCGCGTTCCTTGGGCATTCAGAACAAAGCTAGATCATCCTCCTTTGGCGTTCAAAACAAAGATGGACTGCTCTCTTTAGACCTACATCATAGAGTTGGACTACCCTAGTATCTTGGCATTTAACAGATAGTTGGACCCCCTCAAACCACCCATTTAATGTTGACACGTGCCTACAAACAACAAAGTACCCAAACAGACACCACTAGTATTTATAACAAATATACATGCATAACAAATTACTATAGCATACCAACATCCTAACATAAAAGGATCCATACTATGGTACAAATAAAAATCAGCTGAGCTAACCAGCAGAAGCTCAAAATCAACCCTCAATAATAGAACAACTTACACAAGCCACCTAATACCAAACTGAGACCAGTCCTTAATCAATTACTCCTACCCAAGTTTGGCTAAAAGTCAAAGTGGTCAAAGTTTAATGAACACAGTTAACGATCGAGTCACCATGCTGTGGCCAACACCATGGTCACACCTTAGGAGCTAAAAGATAGAATACGGTGTGCGATGACCAGTTCCCAAAACAGCTTAATAGGTTAAGCACTTAACTGGTAAGTCCAAGCTTCCAACTTTTCAGATATGGTACTTAATACCTTCTAAATGGATAATGTTTCTAACTTTATCCATTAGGATAGTCCAAAACTCCAAGATCAAAACTTTGAGTCTCAAAGATTCCAAGAATATGTCTTTCTTAACATAATCAATTAAGTCAAAGCCTCCAAATTACATACCTGAATCAATATGATGATTAGAGGGATAATGTTTATAACTTTATCCATTATAATGTAAAAAACTTTTAAGATATAAGACCCTAATTAAGATATGTATAGAAATCCGCTTTCTTCATTAATAAAGTAAGTAAAGTTCTTGCATACACTCGTTACTCCACCAAATCACTAGATTTGAACTATAAACATGAACCAAGGCTCATGGATTACAACAAATTTCATGGAACAAGTTACAAAGGGAAAAAAACTCATTAAAAATGGACCAAAACACCAAATACTCATAGATTTAAAGATGAAACACAGTAAATCAATTATATTTGCAACTCAAAAGGGTCTAGAAGGTAGATGAAGGTTGATGTCATTAGTTGCAAAGCTTCTACCAAGTATTTGAAGAACACAAGACCTAAAAGCTACAAAAACTCAAGAATGTTGAGGAAAGGGGCGAAGATGAGCTTAATGTATGAAAGGGGACCCGGGTTTTCTAAAAAGAGGGTTCTTGATTCAATGTGGCCTGCAAAATGACCAAACACATGGGTTTGAAGCCTTTAAATACGACCCAAGCCATAATTTAATGGGCTTGGGCTACACAGATCACCATGTCGATGTGAACTCCACCAAATCACTAGATTTGAACTATAAACATGAACCAAGACTCATGGAGTACAAAAAATTTCATGGAAAAAGTTACAAAGGGACAAAAACTCATTAAAAATGGACCAAAACACCAAATACTCATAGATTTAATGATAAAACACAATAAAGCAATGATCTTTGCAACTCACAAGGGTCCATATGAAGGTTGATATCATCAGTTGCAAAGCTTCAAAACCAGGTATTTGAAGAACACACGACCTAAAAGCTATAAAAACTCAATAATGTGGATGGCAAGGGGGAAGATGAGCTTAATGTACGAAAGGGGATTAGGGTTTGCTAAAAAGAGGGTTCTTGATGAAATGGGGGCTGCAAAATGACCAAACACATGGGTTTGAAAACTTTAAATATGACCCAAACCCTTATTTAATGGGCTTGGACTACACAGATCACCATGTCGAGGTGAACTCCGTACCAGGACATGGTGATGAGTTCTCCTAATTTTCATTTTAGCTTCAACAACCATAATTTCTGTGTTTCAACTCACTCAACCAAATATCTATGCACATTTAGGATACAAAAAAAACATTTTTTGACATTCATCTCCATATTTCATTTCACGGATACACATATAGTTCACAGAGAAATAAAGGTTACATATAACATCATATAATGAAAACTATCCAAATTTATCAAAACTCAAAGTAAGATAGGGATGTATATTCCTAGTAACCAACATAAACTTCTAACTACAAGTAGTGATCCCTTACCCAAAATAAACCTTATTTGATTACCACTTATAACATGTAAGAAAAGCTTACAAAATTACTAAAATTCTCCTAGGTCCATAAAACTTGAAACATCCCGAAAATACTGAGTAAAATTTCTTTTTAATTAACTAAGAACCATTCGTTATATAATCCAATAGACGATCAGAGTAAAAGTATTCACAAAAGATCATATTAAAATCATAAACAATCATTGAAAAATAATATTTAGATGGTGCTGTACGATCAAGTCGGGCCCTTCCTACTAAAACTAGAAGTACCTGAAAACATTTTAAACATAAACCATAAGCACAAAACTTAGTGTCTACCCTAGAATACCACATACAACACACATATATAAATATAACAACATGTGGTTATGTTGGGTCTGTTTCAACCCATGGGTCCATTTCAACCCTCAGTCCATAGTGACTCTGTATAACATCATGCATTTGTATCGTGTCCATATCAACCCCGGGTCCGTATCAACCCCGAGTCTATAATGACTCCGAGCCCAGATTGGCTCTATACATATAACATACAATCATACAAATGATAGTCACATAGACAATCAAGCACATACAAACATATCAAAAAGTGTCACAAAGAAAACTATCATCCTACAACCATAATCCAATTGGACGACATTGGTGCCTTCGACCCACGAGTAGAGTGAGGAGACTCACCTGAACTACTCAACAAAAGCCCAAGAACTAGCTCAACATCAGATCAGCCAACCTAAACTTACTTAAACCAAACGAAGACCAATCCTTAGACAAATGGTCAATTCTACCAAAGTTTGACTAAAAGTCAAAGTCAAATTCACGTAATGACTGTAATATGAGTGCTACGAGGTTATATCGGGACTGTGCCTTGAATGTGCATGGGGAGAGGTTTTTGTTTATCTAGTCCTGATACCATTACGAGGGCTAAAGGTGATCGTCGGGATGGACTGGTTGGGGGCCAATGGGGCCATGATTTATTGCGAGCGCCAGTTGGTATGGGTTCGAACCCCAACTGTGGGAGAAGTAGTTATTCATGGAGAAAGGGCCTCGTAGGGTCCAATTCTCTGTTCAGCTACAAGGGCTAGGAGACTGATCCATCAGGTTTGTTTGGGATTTTTGACTTATATCTCAGATACGAGGGTTAAGACCACAATGGATGTGGGCAGTGTACCGGTTGTATAAGAGTTTCAGGATGTCTTTCCCGAGGAGTTATCTAGAGTGCCTCTGGATAGGCAGGTGGAGTTTCGCATTGATTTGGTGTTGGGTGCCACTCTGATAGTCGAGGCACCATACAATTTAGCTCCGCCCAAGAAGTAGGAGCTATCTACACAACTTCAGGAGCTACTGGACCGAGGGTTTATTCATTCGACCCCGTGGGGAGCATCGATCCAATTCATGAAGAAGAAGGATAGGTCACACAAAATGTGTATAGCTTATCGAGATCTAAACAAAGTAATGGTGAAAAACCGTTATCTGCTACCGAGGATCAATGTTTTTTTGATCAGCTACAGGGTGCATCTTGGTGTTCCAATATTGTTCTTCGGTTGGTGTACCATAAGATGAGGATATACTGAAGACCGCTTTCAGGGATCGGTACATGAATTATGAGTTTGTGGTGATGCCATTCAACCTCACTAATACCCCAACAACATTCATAGATCTCATGAACAGGGTGTGTAGGCCGATGTTGGATTGGTCGGTGATCATTTTTATTGATGATATCATGGTCTATTCTAAGACCAAGGAGCAGCATGAGCGGCATATGAGGGAAGTATTGGAGACACTGAGAATGGAAAGGCTTTATACCAACTTCTCAAAGCGTGATTTTTGGCTATTAGAGGTGCAATTTTTGGGGCACATCATCAACCAAGAGGGTATTTCTGTGTATCCAGTCAAGGTTGAGGAAGTGATGAGGTGGAAAGTACCAAAGAACGCATCTGAGTTCTGTAGTTTCTTGGGTTTAGCGGGCTATTATCGGAGATTCATCCAAGATTTCTCAAAGATCAATGTGCCTTTGACTTATTGATCAAGAAGAATGTGACATTTCAATGGGGCTTGGATTAGTAGTTGGCTTTCGAGACCTTGAGATAGAAGTTATGTGAGGCCCTGATTCTAGTGCTACCGGAGGTACTAGATGATTTGGTAGTGTTGTGATGCATAGATCTCTGGTTTAGGCATTGTACTGATGCAGAGAGGACATGTGATCGTGTATGCTTCAAGGCAGTTGAAGCCTCACGAGGCAAACTATCCCACTCACGACCTAGAATTTGGGGAAGTGGTGTTTGCCCTCAATATTTGGAGGCACTACTTATATGGAGTGTAGTGAACCACTTATATTGATCACAAGAGTTTGAAGTATTTAATGGATCAGCAGAACCTCACATGCGATAGAGGAGGTGGTTGGATGTGCTGAAACATTATGAATGTGAGATCTTATACAATTCAGGGAAGACTAATGTGGTGGTTGATGCTTTGAGCCGCAAGGCGGAAGGCTTCCAGATCGGGAACGTTTATCTAAGGATAACGATGGTTTCTCCACTACTAGATATGATCAAGGAGCGTAGGTGGATGGTTTGAAGAAAGAGAACTAGAAGATAAAGTGGATTCGGGGGCAGTTTCCCTTGTTTGTGCAGGATGGTCAGGGTCTCTTGACACAGTGTGGCTGAGTCTGGGTACCGGTCACCGGGGGAGTGAGACAGAAGATATTAGAGGAGGCGCACAAGTCCAAGTTCTCTATACATCTAGGAGCTACAAAAATGTATAGAGATCTAAGAATTAGCTATTGGTGGGCCTGCATGAAGTGGGAGATCGCATGGTTCATGGAGTGGTGCTTGACCTGCAGGAAGGTAAAGACCGAACATTAGCGTCCGTACAGCAAGGTTCAGTCCTTACCCATTACTATGTGGAAGTGGGAAGAGATCACCATGGACTTCATCACAAAGTTACCAAGGACATCGAGGGCTGTGGATGCCATATGGGTGATTGTGGATAGGTTGACGAAGAGTGCCAACTTTATTCCGATCTCTAAGAGCATCTCCGCTAAGAAATTGGTAGATATTTATGTGCGAGAGGTAGTGGCTAGACACGAGGTGCCAATTTTGGTAGTCTCTGACAAAGATGTTCAGTTTACATTTAGATTATAGAAGATGTTTCATGAAGGATTGGGCACCCAATTACATTTCAACACGACGTACCACCCCCAGACAGATGGCCAAAGTGAGAGGACGATCCAGACAATTGAGGATATGCTTCGTGCGTGTGTGTTGGATTTTGGAGGGAGTTGGGATACATACCTCCCATTGGCAGAGTTCTCATACAACAATACTTATCATGCTAGTATCGACCTACCAACGTTTGAGATGTTGTATGGATGGAGGTGAAGGACCCATGTTTGTTGGGATGAGGTAGGGAATCGAGTGACGGGGAGCACTGAGGTTTTGCTCAAGACTATCGAGTTGATTCAGCAGGTGCGCAATCGGCTGCGAGTTGCCCAGAGCCATCAGAAAAGTTATGTCGACCATCATCGATCGGATCTCGAGTTCCAGGTGGGAGACTTTGTCTTGCTGAAAGTATCACCTTGGAAGGGTGTTATCCGGTTCTGGAAGAGTGGCAAGCTAGGGCCCCGATATATTGGATTGTTCCGGATTTCTTCACGGGCAGTTAACGTGGCATGTCGCTTGGATCTATCGGACGAACTTAGTCAGATAAACAACACCCTCTATGTGTCCCAGCTTCAGAAGTGCATCCCAGACGAGGCTGCAACTTTTTCTCTAGATAACATTCAGGTGGACGAGATCCTAAACTACCTTGAGAGGCCTATCATAATTTTGGATAGGAAGACCAAGGTTCTTCGGAACAAGGAGGTGAAGTTAGTAAATGTGTAATGGAAACACCAAAGAGGCTTCGAATAGACATGGGAACCGAACGAGCAGATGTGAGCTCACTACTTGGATTGATTTGCGTCAACAAACATCGAGGATGAAGTCTAGTTCAAGTGGGGGAGATTTGTAATGTTTTTTCTAGGTATCATGCAATTTTCTAAGTTTTAGGGTTTTATACTAGGACACGACAAGTTGGGAAGCTCCAACTCGTCATGTAGAGATCATTTATGAGGACACATGACTTAGAACCTACTCTACGAATCGGAAGGCCCCGACACGACGAGTAGACACTGTAAAGGAAAAACCTAATTTTTAGGGGTTTGTTCCCTATTTAAGGAAATTATGGATCATCTGTGGCCTCCCTCATCGTTCTATCTATTCAGAGAGAAAAAGTAGCTATGTTTTGGTGCGTTCTTGAGTGTGTGTGTGTGAGCTTTGGAGAGTGAATCTTGTGCTTTTGGAAGGAAACTTGAAGATTGAAGAGATTGAAGTGAAGAGAGGGCTTTAGATCCAGCATCTACCTGGTGTTAGCATCCATTTAGAGGTAAAAAGTTGCTACCTTGATCTCTATTTTCTTAGATCTCATCTTATGGAAGAATATGGTCACTTTTGGTGCAAGAATGGTGTCATGCTCGGAGTTGGACTTGTCATGAGGATATGGTTCCAGGTTTGGACACATCTAGGTCTTCCATGACATAAAGTTGCTCCATTTACCTAGTCTAGGCCCTTTTTCACGACCTAAATATTGAATGAACCCTAAATTTAGTGTTTTAGCCATTTGAGGCCATGCATGTGTGTAAAGTTTGAACCTTTATGTGGTATTTTGGTCTTAAGGGACCGGATCCGTTGTTTGCGAGTTGGATTCGATTGGAAACGTCTGATTATGTTAAGACAAGGGAAAACTCGACGAGTTGGGTCAAGTTTCCCCGTTTTCGGTATGACGAGTAACTTGACGAGTTGACGAGCCAACTCGGCGAGTTGGTTAGGGTTTTCCCCGACTTTCTAGACTTTCAAGGAACTCAAAGAGTTGCTAGATGCACTCCACGAGTTGGGATCAACAGGGACTATTGACCTTGACAGTTGACTTGGACTTTGACCAAGTTTGTGTTTAAGGGTATTTAAGGTATTTTGGGGAGTTTGACAAGTTAACCAAACGATGTTTATAGGCGGTTGAGTTGGAGCCACGAGTTGGGACTTATCTGGTTCTCTCTTATCAATTCTGCATTCTTGATAGGTGAGTCTCCTCACCATACTAATGAGTCAAAGGCACCAAGGTCGGCCCATTTTATGATATGTGGTACACTAGCTGAAGTTGTATTATGTGGCATGATAGTTTGTTATATGCTAGGAAGTATGCTAGTTGTATATGTGGTGTGCTTGTATGGAAGACCATGGGAGAGCCCATGGCAGCTAGATGTAAGACTATGTGGAGAGCCCATGGCTTTCCTATTAAAGGCCATGGGAGAGCCCATGAAACCCGGATGTAAGACCCTGTGGAGAGACCAAGGATTTCCTATTAAAGACCATGGGAGAGCTTATGGAACTTAGGTGTAAGACTATGTGGGGGAGCCCATGCTATCCTTGAGTAAGACCCTGAGGACAAGCCCATGGCATCCCTATATGCATAGCTAACGTGGTTTATATAGCTTATATAGCTAATATGATTATGTGATTATGTGGAGTGTGTGGGGTATGCTCTAAGGAACTCACTAAGCATTAGCGTACAACTTATGGATTTGTTTCAGGTACATCTTAGCCTGTGGGCAAGGGTATTGTATGTATTCTATTTTGTTGTCTGCAACTAATCGGCTCATGAAGTAGGTGCTGACACTAGTTTCATTTCTACATGCCTTTTATGATTGTGTAGGCAGCTTAGAAGTATAACATAGTGAGATGGGATAACTTTTGGTTAGTTTGTCCTTAGAACAAAGATGACACTTGGACACGTCACTTACTTACTTCTTGATATTGATGGTTGCACTACAATTAAATATTTCTGATATTTTGTTTTTGACTTGAACGTTTGTGGCTTGAAATGTTTTTGAAATACACAATTCTAAAGTCTTTCGATGCATTTTCTGTAAAAAGATTTTATGAATACATAAAGAATTGAGTAAAAATCATGGCATTACATGTAACATCCTAATTTTCAAACCAAAATTTTCTTTTTAAAATTGTAAATAAAATAACCATTTCCTATAAAGATGAAGTACCAATAGTCCCAAAACCAAAAGACATAATATGTAAAAATCGATGTATCAAAATCATCAGAAGTAGTGAAAGTATAAAACATAAACATAGGAGATGTGCATGCGACATCGTCAATATGGAGTCTTCCTATTGCTAGAAGCACAACCTAAAAAATTATCCATAACTATAAACAAAATCTTAGTGAGTTCCCTATAATACCATATATCAAAATCATATATACAATGAATATAAACAAGGGTCATAGACTACACCTTAGAGGGCCTATAGGAACAAAGTCATCATCCCAAAGACCTGTAGAACTTCCAACCAAACAAAACTCATAGTCAACACCTCAATAGGGGTAATGCATATAACCAGCATCCCAAAAACATGTTGAACTTTGAACTTCCATTCTTTTGGGCCTATAGGTATACAACAATCATCCCTTAAAATTAACACATACTAGAAAAATAGATTAACCACTCAAATATATAACCATACTGAAATACAATGTTATACACAATATAATGAGAAGACTCACTTCAATCGAGAGCTAAAGCAATACACAGGTTGTAGTCAAATAATCAACAACATGAACCACCAAAATTAAAATATGAGGACAGACCACAATCAACGACTCATATATTGACTAAAAGTCAAATTTGATGAAAGTCAATGGTTAACGGTCAAAGTCAACTATCAAAGGTCAACACACTTGCGTGACGACCAGTTCCTTAGTTGCGTTGCAACCACAAATTGCGAAAACAGTCGTGACACGTAAAGAACCACAATGTGATTCATGTCCAAAACATCTTAATTTATTAAGATCTTAATCCTTACAGTCCACGATTCATATCTAACCCTTCTAGTGATTTTCATGGAGAAAGCTACCAACTTTATCTATTTTCAAGACCAATCTTACAAGATCTCAAAACATAACTCTCTAAGGGACTAAAATGACCAAAGTGTTATGAACGACTTTAAATGAGTGCAAACACTTAACTTTCTAACACTCTAAGGTCCATAAATCATCCACAAATCTTACTAGGATCATAGAGTTGCTCAAACTCCTAGAATCGTGAGGTGTAAGGACCAAAACCTAAAGAACAACCAAGATCTACACAAAGCAATGTAACGCCCGTGTTTCTGGGCTTGCCATGTTTAGCAATGTAATAGTCTAGGTTAACCTTGAGTTAGTGCTTGTCCGTTGGAAACATGCGAATGGGCCAAATCTCACGTGGGAGACGGAGAGTGACATGATGAGTCGCTATCCGCATTTGTTTGTTGATGTGTGATTCCGGGGATGGAATCATCCTAAGTTAGGGAGAATTGTAACGTCCATGTTTCTGGGTTTTCCATTTTTAGCATTGTAATAGTCTAGGTTACCCTTTTTAACCCAAATTGAAATAATAAGAATGCATTATTTGCGAATTATGTGTTTTATACTTATCTGCTTAATTATGTGATTTGATTTAATCAAGAATAAAAATAAGCGTAAAAATGAAATGTTATATAAACCCGATATTGATGCACGTAGACGTAGTAGTTGAGACGAGGTTTCCGAAAACATAAAGAATGCAGAAATCCGATTTATAACGAAGAAGTTATGACCTGTCGAAGTTTCGCGACAAAACCGGTGTGGCACAACGTGATGTAAATAGTGAATTTATGAAAGAGTGATATTTAGCCTTAGTGATCAACACGAAAGATGTAGATAATGTTGAACCGAGAGCGTGCATAAAGAGAATGCCTAAATCTGACTAAGTGTGCGGAAGTTATGAGTTTTAGAAGTTTCAGGTTAGCAGTAGACAGCCCAAAAGTTCGAATTGAGATCGAGCGAGTTTTAGCCGAAACTTTTTAAACGAGAATTGAAGATATCGTCAATGTTAGTGCAACAACAGAAAGAAGGACGAAAATGGACATCAGACGAAGAAGTTATAAATTTCTAACGAAGTTTTTCTATCCCGGCCTACTAAAAATGTATAATAAAAAATAAATCAAAATTAGCCAATGGAGTCTAAATGAAAGTTGTAGCGCATAATCTCACTTACGCGTGGATATAAAGAACGTCAAAAATGGAGCTCGTATGCGAAAGTTATGAATTTTTTAAGATCGTGGCATACATACCAAAGCTTATCTGAAGCGTACGCCCAACGTAACAAAGATTATGCCCAGCGCACTTGGAAGTTACGCCCAGCGTAATCCCAGATCCAACATCCTATAAATAGAAACCGAGATCAGCCCTTTTCCTTGCCATTTTTCTT
Organism: Lactuca saligna; assembly: GCF_052625555.1. Classification (NCBI taxonomy): domain Eukaryota; kingdom Viridiplantae; phylum Streptophyta; class Magnoliopsida; order Asterales; family Asteraceae; genus Lactuca; species Lactuca saligna. The sequence continues at coordinate 132,460,568 of NC_136422.1, read as the reverse complement.
TCTTTCTCTCTAGTTTTTGCCTTGGTTTGCATGCCAATTATATCCCGAAGCCCTGGTATCATTCCCGAGTACCAAAGCAAGTTTCGACGTCCCGAAGATCCCGAGAAGTGAGATTCCCGAGCCGAAGTTGTGCCTGTAAGAAGCCAATTTTTGTGAAGATCTTCCAGATCTACCGAAGAATACTTCTTCTACGAGTTGTAGTGTTGTCCGATCATCTTCTGATCAAGTGAGTGTGTAGTTACTTTCTTCTAACACATAACTATAAAGTATTTTATATAAAATATGTGTTAGGTGTATATTTTGTTGTTATATGTGTGAACATATATTCACCTTCTTCTATCTCATAGATATGACTTGTTTACTATGAAATGCGTGTTATGTGTATGTGTCTCATATGTTGTTTGGAATATGTATTAAATGAGAATACTATACAGGTTTTAAACTATGTATAAAAAAATACATTTATTTATCTACTGATATGTTGGGTACAACATGGGTAGATAGTTGATGTGTGATGAACAGATGAGAGGCCTCGATGTCGTTGTTGTTGATCTAGTTATTCAGCGGAGTATGGATAACGACCACAGATTCTTTCTAGACAGTCATGTGGAATGCTAGCAGGCTCATAATGAAACATCCCAAAAACTCAGTCTGAAAATTTCGTTTAATTTAATAATAAAACCATAGTCAATAAACCTCATATAGAAATCATAAGCAATGCATCTCAAAATATTATAACAACTGTCAAATATATCAGAGTATAAACATCCCAGGCTGAACAAATGGTGTGTGCACTGCAATCTTCCAGAGCTCCTCTTTTGAAAACTGAGTACCTGAAACCAAAACTGAAACTGTAAGCACGAAGCTTAGTGAGCTCCCCCAAACTACCACATACCATACAATAACATATAAACACATATTGGGCCTTGCCCACTGCATCAGGACGAAGCCCGGAAACTGCATCGGACGGAAGTCTGGAACTGACTGGGACCTTGTCCCCTGCACCGGTCCAAAGTCCGGAACTAACTGCATCGGACCAAAGTCCGGAACTGACTGGGACCTTGTCCCCTGCATCGGACCAAAGTCCGGAACTAACTGCATCGGACCAAAGTCCGGAACTGACTGGGACCTTGTCCCCTGCATCGGACCAAAGTCCGGAACTAACTGCATCGGACCGAAGTCCGGGACTAACTGCATCGGATCGAAGTCCGGAACTAACTGCATCGGACCGAAGTCCGGAACTAACTAGGCATAGCATAGCATAGCAAAAACACATATCAAATAGCATAACACACATGATCATAAACTCATATACTGCATACTATGTCAGGCCGTAGTCCATAACACTTAACACATAAATCTTGTCTGAGCCACGAAGGCATCAAACAAACTAACAACTGCATCGGACCAACGTCCGGAAACTACTGCTACTAAACGGGCCGGCATTGTGGCCTTAGACCCGTTCCTACTGGAAGGAAACTCACCTCACACTGCTGAAGTCCCGTTGACACAATCCCACACTGCTGAAGTCCCGCAGACTCTACCCCAGCTGCTGGCTGACAGATTCCCGAACTGTCAACACCAAATAACACCCAATTAATAATTGGGTTCTAACACACAACTAAAAATACATGCTTTGGGTAATTACTACATTACCCCTAGCTTGGCTTACCCAAGCCCAAGGCCCAATCCATAGGCCCAAAGTCAACTAGGGATTAAAGTCCAACATATGGCCCAATTGATTAGTCCAGTCCAACATGTATCATTCTAGGGCCCAATATCATACAACCATCTAGGCCCCAACTATGGCCCATCTATGGCCCAATTTTCCAAATTGGGCCCAATCCTTCATATGGGCCTTACCCTAAAGCCCAACTAATTACTCTAGTCCATTTGATTATTCTCGAATGGCCCAATACAAAGCACAAGTGAAATTAGGGTTTCACATCAAATGATAACTAGGGTTAAGTGTTTCTTACTTAACCTACTAGGGACTTAACACACTAGGGACTTAATCAATTAAGGACTTAATCCATTAAGTCCATTATTGCTTAGATTAAAATCTGCCAAAGTTTATTATTTAATATTCCAAGTTATTACATAATTCTCGTGTGTCTCGATTAATTCCCCAAAATTAGGGTTTTGATGGCATTAAGGTTTCCAACCCAATTACTAGCCCATTTATTAATTTATTGGCCTTTTATGTCAATTAGGGCTTTATGGGCCTATTAATCCCACTAAAATATTATTAACCCATTAGGGTTTTATTTGGTCCAATAGAGTCCATTAAGCTTCATTAGGCCCATTAGAGCTCCTTTGAGCCCATTAGGGTTTCACTAAGCCCAAACGAATCAATCACAAGAGGTAAAGCGCACCGCCACCCGACACGGCGGCAGGAGGCGGCAGCCACCACCCTAAGGTGGTGGTTTTCAAGTTCTTTTCATTATTCCCTTTTTTTTTACAATTACAAGGTGAAATACCGAATTTATCCACGCACACATACACTAAAATACACACACTAATAACATAAACACACACAGAGGTGGTTCATGGCGGCAGCCACCACCTCACGGTGGTGGCAATGGCGGCTCTTATGATTTCCGGCTAGACTAAACACACACTAACAGAAATACATGCACACACACACCCGCTATATGGTCACAAAACAACTCCAGCCACCCATCCGGTGGCTCACGGCGGCAACAGCAGCTGATCACGATGGCAGCGACGCCGGAAAATGGAAGGAGTGGCGGCAGGCGGCGGATTTTGCAGCGATAGCCACCACCTCACGGTGGTGGCATCGGTTCTCCTAATTCCTGCGAGCAAGTAATGCACATACAACCCGATTAGCTCCCTAAACGCACCTTTAAGGCAACAGATACGCATTTAGCCACCCACAAGGTGGCAGGATATCGCTAAAACGCCACTGATTGGTGACCAGCGGCGGTTAAGGCCCCAACAACTAGAAAATGGAAGAAGGAGATGAGAGATAGTCTCACCGAGAGCATCCCAACTGCACACGACTTGCGTACGCCGGTCACAGCTCCGCCTTCATTCTTGGTGGAGCTTCTCTATCCGTTCACGACTTCACCGGAGGTGGCAGAGGAGATTATGGCGGCAGTTCTCAACGAAGCAGCGACGATCTCAGTGGCTCGCTTCGGTAACTACAACGGTAGTATCGTCGGTGGTGAAGAAGGAGAGTGATGGAGGCTGCAACGGTAACATGGAGTGAAGAAGATGGCGGCTGCCATTGTTGCGCTAGGGTTGGGGTTACGGGACCCTAAATACCCGCCTCCATTTATTTAGTTTGCCATAAGGACCATAACAGCCCCTCCCCACCCTTATTCTTTCAAAGCAACCCCAACTTCGAAAATTCCCTTCAAATTAAGTCCCATCTTTTACCAAACAATCCCCGTCTTCTAAAATCTTTACAATTAGCTCCTCGAGACCATCCTTTCATACATAATCATTTATTTTAGGGCTTCTATTCGCTTATTTATTTATTTATTTAATAAATAAACGGGGTTTTACAACTCTCCCCCACTTAAATTAGATTTCGTCCTCGAAATCATTCCTTATCAATCCTTACTTACCAAGCCACTCTAATAACATAGTCATGTTCCTGGGCACACCCTAGCTTTACCGGGTTAGCTATGACCAAACCTCGCAAAGCCCTACAATCCGTAGATGAACGAAAATCTCGCAACTAGGTAACATTTACTCGATCTGAATCTGCTGTCTCGAGATGGTCTGAATCCCTGGCAGACCACCCATACTGAATCAATATCGTTGAATCCAATCTGTTTATCTCACAACTGACTACTCAACTTCTGATAGCATGTGGTTCCCGCCATAAACCTAGTTAACAACCCCAATTACCTCTGCAAACCACTTACACTTAGCCAAGGCTCAGCTAATCTCGCTTTGAGTGACTTGTCACTCCCAAATTCTCTAGCTATTCCGCCCAAACTTGCAACCCTAAACACAAATACTAACATTGCCCATCGTCGAAGTAGTCCGAACATTGAACTGCCTGAAGCGGTATGCCGCCACATGGCTGCTTTCCAGAGTCTAACGAGACATGCCTGATCTCAATTCGTTCACCAACCATCTGAAATACTGGGTTCCGGCTCAGCTGCGGAGCCAAAGAACTCCCACTTAGTCGCCTCACACGACTTCTGAACGAGATCCTTCTCTGGAACTAGTTGCCACTAGTTATCATGTCACTGTGGCTCTAACAACCTCCTGATCTAACCGATCGGGTCCATGCATCGCATCTTGTCATCATTAAATCCAAGACTAAAAGTGATTGCTACCTGACCAATGGTAGCCTTACCTCACACGTCCCGAAGCAGTCCATTGCTTCTCTGATCTCATAACTGTAGTGACGTCCCTACAGTCTCATTACTGGCTTAACCAGATTTAATCCAATTGGGTAAATCCGAAATCCAATCAGTGGGTTTCCATATTCTCACTGCAACACCCGAACGGGCGGGAATTACTACGTTCCCGCGTTCAACAACGCGCTCATGCTGCTACCAGTCTGATAAAAGGCTGCGACTACGCTCGCGGACTTACAACTCTCTAGTACTATCTGGCTACTAGTGAGTGCTACGGCTACCCCCGCAGACTTACAACACTCTACTACTATCTGACTACTAGTGAATGCTACGGCTACCCCCGCAGACTTACAACACTCTACTACTATCTGACTACTAGTGAATGCTACGGCTACCCCCGCAGACTTACAACACTCTACTACTATCTGACTACTAGTGAATGCTACGGCTACCCCCGCAGACTTACAACACTCTACTACTATCTGACCTGAGGACATCCTGACTATCCCTAGTCCCGCTAGTGATCCCTCATCCCGATTCCTCAAACCAGCCCTCAGTCTTTGAATTCTGCATCATCCCCGACATCTTATATCCTTGATATACTTAGTGCTTCGTCGGGAATTCTCCGGCTTGGTTCCCAAACCAACCGTCTACTGATCCGGATACAAGAAGCTACTGTTGGGAAGTTTCCAACCTCCCAACTCCTGAATCCACATAATCCTGCATGCTGTCTCTGCCACTGGCTACTAATACGAAAACATCTCCTGCTAACCGTTTTCTCCGGATCCTCATTCCGACTCACTTGAGCCTTTACAGGTGGTCCTCAAATCCTGGATTCCCAACCAGCTTCTAACCATCTCCATTACATGAACCCACTGCTAGGAAAAGTTCTCGAACTCCTAATTCTGAACTTCTCAATTCATCCATCACTGTGCTACTACCACTTCTTCTCAGAGGCGGTGCCCTCATTCTGAGTCTACGTGACTCTTATTCATGGTTACCTGGAGGATTCTCCCCCACTTCGATCCTGCTTACCCCTTGCTGCTTCACATCAAAAGAGATCCTGACCTTTACTACCATTCCAAAACTTCTACTGGGGAACCCAAACCCGCCAGGTAGAAATTTAGCCAATCCATCCCAAAAACTGACCACTTCGAACTAGCGAAACAAACCAAATCTCTCCCTATCATGCTACAGTTACTGCATTCCCGGAAACTTCTCCATATGAGCACAACCCCTAACTACCAACCAATTATCCGAGGTATGCAAATGGCATATGACATAAGCGCAGGCAAGCCACTCCATAACACAACACTTATACCACGATTGATGCAGAAACCATAGCAATATATCATAACGTAAGCTGACAAAAACAAAGTTACATACCTCCATTACTCAATCCTTCACGAATCTCTGCTGAAATCTACCGGAGAAACTCGGCTCCGAGCCGTAGGCACCCTTGTCCGGCCCTGACAACCACTGACGGTACTTGAAGTTCCAAGGGCAGGAGCTGGTGCCTGCCCTGCTGAATACAAACTCGGACAGTGGGCCTTCTTGTGGCCCCTCTGACTGCAATGGAAACGCAACGGATCAAGTCCATGGGCGATGGTAACAACTCACTCTCTGCTAAAATGACCATTCTGACCGTACTTGAAACACCCAGCATCGCCACCACTTTTACGCCTACACACACCCATGTGCGTCCTTCCGCACTTCCCGCATCGACTGCGGCTTTGATAGTTCCTCTTCCTCGAATATGGACCCTTGAGCCTCCTACTCAAACCTGTGGCAACCTGAGTCTCATCCATTTTCCTCTTCCCTTCCGACTCTCTGCCCGACTCTCGCTCCTGCGTTACCCCGACGGCAACGCCTGCTGACTGAACAACAGATGTCTGATCCTGAAGCCTCGCTATCAATCTATCAGTGATCCTCACGACCATATCTGGCAGACCCTCGCGAATGGCTCGCGAAACTTCCTCAACTATCCAATTATGCAATGGTTTCTCTTGGAGATGGTATGTCCCACACACCCCCGCCCCCTGAAAGCAGAAACTAGAAATGGGATCTCCCTCCCTGATGGATCCCTGAACTCCACAAGATTCGGGACCTAGACGAGCCCCAATCTGTCCTGAAACTAACTCGGCCCTGAAGGCCTCAAGATGACTGTCCATAAGCTCCACAATAGCCTCTCTAACTGAACCGAAAATCACTGGAGTCTGATCGATGACGTTGCGCATAATCTCTGCGGAAATGAAATCCCTCATCTGATCGTCAAGCTGTCCGGCTCTAAAGTCCGAGCCAGACCCCTCCCCTGCACCTGAACTGCCAACTGATATCTCGCGCAACGTCACCATGCTGAAAATATAACAATCCCTGACCAATTACATACTACTGCTGAGGGAACTCTCACATACTCTACTAGTTCCTTGGTTTCGCCTCGGCCCCTCTTGAATCGAGTACGGATCCTCTGCTTTCAGTAGTATGGGCCCCTACTACCTTCCACATCTATCCGTATTTTCCTCAAGAGTTACCTCAACTCCACCAAGTCCCCTTTACTCTTCTACTGATCTCTGCTACTCTCATCCTAGGCTTGCCCTAGGGAACCTCTGACTCTACTCAAACAGTCCTCAACTGCTGAAGGCCTCCTTGTAATGCCAATTAGCCACCACCTGAATACCATCACATGTGATGAGGCTCGGATAATCCTTCGAGTAAAAGTCTCGTCCCTACAACGGTTGGACTCAAACAAGAGCTGCGTAGTAGGGCCAAATCCAGCACTCTGAGATTATTCAACCCTGATCACATGTAATGTGACGTATTCACCTAATGGCTAACTCCCATCACTCAGAGTTCTACAAAGCACGAAGCTAGCAACATTCGGATAAGGGAAACATACTCAGGCAAAACTATTCTCATAACAAGAAACTGCACTAGCATACAATGCTAAGCTCATACTATCAGGCATAACCTACCCAGGCTATCCTACTACTGTCTACTCGATACTAGCATGTAATTCTTATCAAGCTGAAACACATGAAACAGGCACATAAGGCATCATCCTAGATCCTTAGTCTTATTCTGGCATGCTGTTCTACTGAAGCAGAAACTGAAACTGGAACTGAACTGATACTGATACTGATAATCATAACATAACTTGTATGGGTAAATTGGGAGTACTTACTTGAGCTCGGCTGATCGCATGCACACACCTCTATCTCGTTAAAAATTTCCTTCTTTCTAGGTGCTTTCAAAATTCTTTTTAGAAGACATTTTTTTTTTTTAAATAAAATCTTTTATTTCCCCTTAGTTTGAGTTCAGATACACCCGGAAGTGTATCCGAATCCCTCAAACCAGGGCTCTGATACCAACTTGAAACATCCCAAAAACCCAGTCTGAAAATTTTGTTTAATTTAATAATAAAACCATAGTCAATAAACCTCATATAGAAATCATAAGCAATGCATCTCAAAATATTATAACAACTGTCAAATATATCAGAGTATAAACATCCCAGGCTGAACAAATGGTGTGTGCACTGCAATCTTCCCGAGCTCCTCTTTTGAAAACTGAGTACCTGAAACCAAAACTGAAACTGTAAGCACGAAGCTTAGTGAGCTCCCCCAAACTACCACATACCATACAATAACATATAAACACATATTGGGCCTTGCCCACTGCATCAGGACGAAGCCCGGAAACTGCATCGGACGGAAGTCCGGAACTGACTGGGACCTTGTCCCCTGCACCGGTCCAAAGTCCGGAACTAACTGCATCGGACCAAAGTCCGGAACTGACTGGGACCTTGTCCCCTGCATCGGACCAAAGTCCGGAACTAACTGCATCGGACCAAAGTCCGGAACTGACTGGGACCTTGTCCCCTGCATCGGACCAAAGTCCGGAACTAACTGCATCGGACCGAAGTCCGAGACTAACTGCATCGGATCGAAGTCCGGAACTAACTGCATCGGACCGAAGTCCGGAACTAACTAGGCATAGCATAGCATAGCAAAAACACATATCAAATAGCATAACACACATGATCATAAACTCATATACTGCATACTATGTCAGGCCGTAGTCCATAACACTTAACACATAAATCTTGTCTGAGCCACGAAGGCATCAAACAAACTAACAACTGCATCGGACCAACGTCCGGAAACTACTGCTACTAAACGGGCCGGCATTGTGGCCTTAGACCCGTTCCTACTGGAAGGAAACTCACCTCACACTGCTGAAGTCCCGTTGACACAATCCCACACAGCTGAAGTCTCGCAGACTCCACCCCAGCTGCTGGCTGACAGATTCCCGAACTGTCAACACCAAATAACACCCAATTAATAATTGGGTTCTAACACACAACTAAAAATACATGCTTTGGGTAATTACTACATTACCCCTAGCTTGGCTTACCCAAGCCCAAGGCCCAATCCATAGGCCCAAAGTCAACTAGGGATTAAAGTCCAACATATGGCCCAATTGATTAGTCCAGTCCAACATGTATCATTCTAGGTCCCAATATCATACAACCATCTAGGCCCCAACTATGGCCCATCTATGGCCCAATTTTCCAAATTGGGCCCAATCCTTCATATGGGCCTTACCCTAAAGCCCAACTAATTACTCTAGTCCATTTGATTATTCTCGAATGGCCCAATACAAAGCACAAGTGAAATTAGGGTTTCACATCAAATGATAACTAGGGTTAAGTGTTTCTTACTAAACCCACTAGGGACTTAACACACTAGGGACTTAATCAATTAAGGACTTAATCCATTAAGTCCATTATTGCTTAGATTAAAATCTGCCAAAGTTTATTATTTAATATTCCAAGTTATTACATAATTCTCGTGTGTCTCGATTAATTCCCCAAAATTAGGGTTTTAATGGCATTAAGGTTTCCAACCCAATTACTAGCCCATTTATTAATTTATTGGCCTTTTATGTCAATTAGGGCTTTATGGGCCTATTAATCCCACTAAAATATTATTAACCCATTAGGGTTTTATTTGGTCCAATAGAGTCCATTAAGCTTCATTAGGCCCATTAGAGCTCCTTTGAGCCCATTAGGGTTTCACTAAGCCCAAACGAATCAATCACAAGAGGCAAAGCGCACCGCCACCCGACACGGCGGCAGGAGGCGGCAGCCACCACCCTAAGGTGGTGGTTTTCAAGTTCTTTTCATTATTCCCTTTTTTTTTACAATTACAAGGTGAAATACCGAATTTATCCACGCACACATACACTAAAATACACACACTAATAACATAAACACACACAGAGGTGGTTCATGGCGGCAGCCACCACCTCACGGTGGTGGCAGTGGCGGCTCTTATGATTTCCGGCTAGACTAAACACACACTAACAGAAATACATGCACACACACACCCGCTATATGGTCACAAAACAACTCCAGCCACCCATCTGGTGGCTCACGGCGGCAACAGCAGCTGATCACGATGGCAGCGACGCCAGAAAATGGAAGGAGTGGCGGCAGGCGGCGGATTTTGCAGCGATAGCCACCACCTCACGGTGGTGGCATCGGTTCTCCTAATTCCTGCGAGCAAGTAATGCACATACAACCCGATTAGCTCCCTAAACGCACCTTTAAGGCAACAGATACGCATTTAGCCACCCACAAGGTGGCAGGATGTCGCTAAAACGCCACTGATTGGTGACCAGCGGCGGTTAAGGCCCCAACAACTAGAAAATGGAAGAAGGAGATGAGAGATAGTCTCACCGAGAGCATCCCAACTGCACACGACTTGCGTACGCCGGTCACAGCTCCGCCTTCATTCTTGGTGGAGCTTCTCTATCCGTTCACGACTTCACCGGAGGTGGCAGAGGAGATTATGGCGGCGGTTCTCAACGAAGCAGCGACGATCTCAGTGGCTCGCTTCGGTAACTACAACGGTAGTATCGTCGGTGGTGAAGAAGGAGAGTGATGGAGGCTGCAACGGTAACATGGAGTGAAGAAGATGGCGGCTGCCATTGTTGCGCTAGGGTTGGGGTTACGGGACCCTAAATACCCGCCTCCATTTATTTAGTTTTCCATAAGGACCATAACAGCCCCTCCCCACCCTTATTCTTTCAAAGCAACCCCAACTTCGAAAATTCCCTTCAAATTAAGTCCCATCTTTTACCAAACAATCCCCGTCTTCTAAAATCTTTACAATTAGCTCCTCGAGACCATCCTTTCATACATAATCATTTATTTTAGGGCTTCTATTCGCTTATTTATTTATTTATTTAATAAATAAACGGGGTTTTACACATAACCTGTAGGCCTTGTGAATGATGTGTTCACCGGTGTACTCTATCCCCCACCCCTCCCCCCATGGTTGCCTTTAGGACATTTATTGCTGAGGAAACCCTTTGCAGTAATGTTTGTCCCGATGAAAATCCTAAATTAGGTTCCTTATAATAGATGTTGTTTTAGGGATGTAAAGTGAGGATAACAGGAATGGGTAATCGGGTTATTGTTGATTGTTGAAATTAAATAAAATTATTTATTGCGGGTTGAAAACCCTATATGCTCACCAGGCTCCCAAGCCTGACCCACTCAGTTTCTTTGTATTACAGGAAGTGGCGCGAGGGCATAAGATGGATGAATCATCAAGTTGTTTTGTGTACAAGTCTATATATGTCTATATTTCTTTGAATGACTTGTAATGTTATCGTTTATGCTTTATGGTCTGTATCGGAACATGACATTCCAATTTTGATTATGAAATGAAATTATATTTCTTTATGAAATGTTTTGATAAAATTATATTTTATCATGTTTTGTTTTTAGGAACAAATTCCGCATCTCTTTTAAAATCAAAAGGATTTACTCTGAAAATGTTTAAAAAGCATAAATGAAACCGGTCTTTTCTGGCCGATATTTTGGGGATGTCACAGTTGGTATCAAAGCATTTGTTTAAGCAAACTAGGAATTTGTAGGATTTCTAGACTTAAACTTAGAATGCTAAGTGAAGATTGTGAGACGAGTGTCTGTGATATTATCGACACGAGCACTAGTATATTTTTGGAAGTTGCCTAAAATGCTTTTATGTGCTAAATGTTATATGTTGCCATATATGGTATTATTTGTTCAGATCTACGGTTTGTTGCCAACTGGATCTGAAGGTTTATGTGTTTAGGATTCTAAGCGTATGTATACGATATTAGAACTAGCATGTAATCATTTGGAGTAATAAGGATGAATTGAAATCTTATTGTGAAAGAGGATCTAATTTCACCTTATTCGGTGTAAATATAAAAAATGGTGAGAACAAGAAGCGGAGTTGGAAACGCAGATGAAAACATGAATCAACCACCAACGAATGAACGAGTACCTATAGTAGCAGCAACACCTAAGCCAATAACAATGGTTGGGGTACAATTGATGATTCAAACTATGTTGGATTGCCAAATGGAAGAAACAAGGCGTCTGCTTCAACAGAATCATGAAGAACTATCAATTCACGTGGAAGAGCCTGAAGTAAATGGAGGACATTCGGAGGGAGGGAATTTCAGTGGAGTTATTGTTCAAGCCGACCCACCAATAGTTAGGCACAACAACCAAAATAGAGGTAATGATGGCCGTGGGTGAAAGTACAACGATTTCATGGCATCCAAACCACCATGTCTATCTGGAAGCTCGACGCCAGTGGAATTGATTAATTGGATCTCCGAAATGGAGACTATGTTTGAAAGTTGCGAATGCAGCGACAGGCAGAAGATCACTTGCGATCCCTTTGCTAAAATTTGGCATTTTGAGTTGGTGGAAGTTGTTAGCTGACCCTATGCCCAAGGGAGAAGCAAGCAAAATGTCTTGGGAAGACTTTGTGGAACAACTAAAACTGCAATACTACTCCGAGCAGGACCTTTTGGAAATTAGTAATGAGATTCAGAATTTGAAAAAGGGGAAATTGAGCGTTACTAAATATGCTGCTAGTTTCACAGAAAAGATGAAGTTTATCCCATATTTGGTACCAACAGAACTCTCTAAGGTCAACAAGTTTGCCCTCGGACTACCAGCGGACTATTGTCCAATGGTTAAGCAAGCAACCACATTGAAACCCGCCATCTGGGTTGCTAGAAATATTGAGACCCAGATCAAGGAGAAAGGTCTAGAGAGGTCAGAGGTTGGTGAAAAGAGGAAAATTGATGGACCCTCGGGGACCAGAAAAAGGGTAAATTCTTGATGTCTAGTTCGAGAGGAGGTGGAGGAGGCGAAACGAAATGGTGCGACAAATGTAAGGAGAAGCATCATGGGAAATGTGGCGGGGAAGCAACATGCTTCAAATGTGGAAATCCAGGGCATTATGCCAACGAATGCACCCTCACCAAGAAGGTTTGCTATGGTTGCGGTGAGGAGGGGCACATCTCGAGAGAATGTCCGAAGAAGAAGGAGGCAACAAAACCCAACATTCGGCCAAAGCCGAAGGTGAGAGCATTCCAGATGACACTGGAAGCTGCCAAAGAAGAAGCTGATGTCGCTTCAGGTACCTTTCTCGTAAGCAAATTGCCTGCCAAAATTTTATTTGATTCTGGAGCCAACTACTCCTTTATTTCGCATGAATTTGGAAGAAAACTAGCTTTGCCTGTCAATAGACTAGATAATGCTTTATTTGTCGAAGTTGCTAGTGGCAAGTTTGTCCCTGTTAGCCATCATATAAAAAACATATTAATTGACTTGAATGCGAATAAGTTCCACGAGGAATTATTGCTTATAGAACTTAATGGTTTTGACATTGTGCTTGGAATGGATTGGTGTAGTGCCAATGATGCCGAGATATTGTGCAAAAAGAAGATAGTTAAAGTAAACCCGCCTGGGAAGGAATCGTTTATGGTGTATGGAGATAAACGCAGAGTAAATTCTAGAATCATTTCACTAATTAAAGTCAGAAAGTGTTTGGCCAAGGGATGTACATCATATCTAGCATTTGTGATCGATGCTAAGAAGGAGAAAAAGGAGATATAGAGCATTCCAGTGGTGTGTGATTATCTGGAAGTATTTTCCAAAGATCTTCCTGGATTACCACCTGATAGACAAGTGGAGTTCAGAATAGACTTGTTACCCGAAACGAAGCCAATAGCAAAAGCACCTTACCGACGAACACCGATGGAGATAAAGGAGCTGATGATACAACTTCAGGAGTTATTGGACAAAGGTTTCATAATACCTAGTTCATCACCCTGGGGAGCTCCGGTGTTATTCATGAAGAAGAAAGATGGAAGTATGAGAATGTGCATCGATTACAGCGAGCTGAACAAGGAAACAATAAAGAATAGATATCCATTACCGAGGATTGATGACCCGTTCGATCAACTACAAGGTTCAAGTTATTTATCAAAGATCGACTTAAGGTCAAGATATCATTAGCTAAAGGTGAAAGAGCAGGATATCAAGAAGACTGCATTCAGAACGCGATATGGACACTACGGGTTCTTGGTTATGTCGTTTGGACTAACCAATGCTCCAACAGCATTCATGGATTTAATGAACAGAGTGTGTAACCCGTTCCTTGATAATTATGTGATAGTATTTATAGATGGCATTCTGATTTATTTGATAAGCCAAGAAGACCATGGCAGACACTTGCAAGAAGTGTTAGAAGTCTTGAAGAAGGAGAAGCTATATGCTAAGTTCTCCAAATGTGATTTTTGGATTAGATAAGTCCAATTCTTGGGTCACGTGGTCAACCAAGAAGGTATAATGGTTGATCCGACAAAGATTGAAGCTGTGACAAAGTGGGAGCAACCGAAGAATCCCACGGAGATCCGAAGCTTTTTGGGATTAGCCGGATATTACCAAAGGTTTATCCAAGGCTTTTCTTCGATCGCTATTCCATTAACAACTTTCACCCACAAAGGAGCCGTTTATGCTTGGACTGATAAGCACGGAGAAGCTTTCAAGTTGCTAAAGAAGAAGCTATATGAGGCACCGATTCTATCTCTACCCGATGGAGTTGAAGACTTTGTTGTTTATAGAGATGCGTCGGGGGTTGGATTGGGTTGTATTTTGACCCAAAGAGATAAGGTGATCACGTATGCATCTCGACAGCTAAAAGAGCATTAAAAGAACTACCCAACTCATGACCTGGAGTTGGCGGCGGTAGTTTTCGCTTTGAAGATATGGAGGCATTACCTCTATGGCACGAAGTGCAAACTTTTCACTGATCATAAGAGTCTCCAATATTACTTTAGTCAGAAGGAATTGAATATGAGACAACGATGCTGGCTAGAGTTACTTAAGGACTATGACTGTGAGATACTTTACCACCCCGGTAAAGCAAATGTTGTTGCTGATGCTTTCAGTCGGAAGGTCAATTTTTAAAGAAAAAGGCCAAGAGCGTTGAGAATAGAAGTTGTCTCGACAATTGTGGAGAGTATAAAGAAAGCTCAAGAGGAAGCTTCTAAGAAGAATGACCGAAAGGAAGAATGTTTGTTCGGTATAAACAGTCATGGACTGAAGGTGTTCCAAGATCAGATTTGGATACTTAAGACAAGAGGAGTCAGAGAAATTCTGATGGAAGAAACTCACAAAACCATGTACTCAATTCATCCTGGCAACACTAAAATGTATAGGGATCTGAAACCCTACTACTGGTGGTTGACAATGAAGCTTGACATTAAGAAGTATGTGGCGGAGTGTGTGACCTGTGTGAGAGTCAAGGCACAACATCAGAAACCATACGGGAATTTAGAACCTTTACCCGTGCCTATGGGCAATTGGGAGGTCATCACGATGGACTTTGTCACTAAACTGCCCAGGGCAAAGAATGGCGCGACATGATTTGGGTGGTCGTTGATCGATTCACTAAGAGTGCGCATTTCATAGCAGCCAACGAGAAATGGTCTATGGAGAAGCTTACGAATTCTTACATGAAGGAAATTGTGAGGCTTCAAGGTGTTCCGCTAACAATTGTGTCAGATTGTGATAGTCGTTTCACCTCAAGGTTTTGGAAAAGTGTAACATACATGTTTTGAGATCGTGTTTTGTAATGAATAAAATTGTGAAATACTATGTGAAATTGAGAGTTGAGTTCTAACAGATAGTTTTACTAGAATTGAAATAAAACTATGTTTACAATCACTCAGAAAATATTGGAAGTCTTATGAGATTCTAATTAGAAGCCAAATAGTGAAATTTAGCGAAAATATAAATTTTGAAATAAGTAAAATTTTATTGACGAAAATAGTAAATAATCTAGTTAGAAACTTGTAGGCGAAAACCTCATCGAAATACGAGTTATAACGAAGAAGTTATGACCAATCGAAAATTCACGACAAAACCGACACGACACCGAATGATGTAAAAAGTAAGTTTTTTTAATAAACTACTTTTTAGCCTTAGTGATCTAAATGAAAGCTGTAATATTCGTTAAACTGAGAAGTTCGATAAAAAGAACGCCAAAATGTGACTTTGTATGAGGAAGTTATGATTTTTCTAAGTTTCAGAATAGCTGTAGACAGCTAAAAACTTGAATTTTAGATCGAGTGATTTTTAGCTGACACAACCTAAACAAGAATCGAAGGTCTCGTCATTTGTAGTACAACGATAAAAATTCTGATGAAAATAGATGTCAGATGAAGAAGTTTTGAATTTTTAACAAATTTTCCTATCCCGATCAGTTAAAAATAATAATATTAATAATAAAGTCAAAATTAGCTTACGAAGTCTAAACGAAAGTTGTAGAATATATTCCTGCCTAGGCATGCATATAAAGAACGTCAAAAATGGGGCTCGTATGCGAAAGTTATGGATTTTTGAAGTTCGGGGCTTAATTTCCGAGGAATCTCGCATGAGTGGACCGAAATCAGCCATGTCCCTCGCACGAAGCAGCCACCCCCTGATGACGAGTCCGAAGTGTGGCCCAAGGAGAATCCGACCCGCCTTTCAGCATCCTAGGCAACGTCTAAGACGCCTCCTAAGACGCCTCGCATATGACCTTTCACTTGACCTTCGCATACGAAGCCACGTACGAGCCACGAGTCCCTTCTGCCAGTGCACCATCCGCACCTCGGCCTATAAAAGGAAGGTTGCGAGCCTTCCCTGGTAATCTTAGAAAATTGGCATATTTTACCCCTTTTTCCATATTTTCTTCATCTTAACATTCCCCGAAGCCCCGGTATCGATTATAACCCCCGAAATACGCCATTAAGTACCCGAGAAGCCCATAAAATTTATCTTTTCAGTTTTGAAGCCCCACCTTCACAGAGCCCGATTTTCAATTAAGCTCCCAGTTTTCAACTTAGAATGTCATATTTAAAGCTGAAGTGCTGCCCAAATTACTATTTTGACCCCCGGTTAATTCAAGGTGAGTTCAATATATAGGAACAATTGTATGTTATGTGTTATATGTGCTATGTTCTTTTCAGTGTTATTATTCCGAGTTATTTTCCCGTGTAATTTTATTCGCTATTTTTATAGAAAAAAGTAATACCTTTGACCATGTGATCAGTGAAAGGACTTAGATTCATATTGGTACTGGTACGTAGCCTCTGGCCATGTAGAGCGTGTCTCCGTAAGAGAATGACTTCTATTCTATGGCATTGGCAAATGGTTAGACAAGACAATAGGCCTAAAATCAAACACGATGTTAATCAGAAATTGTATGTCTTCTATGTCATTTAGGCCAAAGTTTTATTGATGTATATCAAGTATGGAAATTGTTAAGTCTCATTGATTGTATATCTTTGAATCAATTCATCGCATGATATGAAAAGCTTAACAATTGATTCACATATGCCTTTGTTGTTCCTTGTTTCTATTTGCTTCTGCCATATTGAAGTATATATATGGCATAACGTTATATTGTATCTATTATTGAACTCACTAAGCGTCACCGCTTACCATATCAATGTTTAACAATTGCAGGTGATAAGTAACCAGTATGTTCATATACTGTTGAAAGATTAGAATAGTTTGTAATAGTACTTTTGTACTCCAGTTTATGTTTGTATAAATTACAATATCCTGGGTAGTTATGTAATATATAATGCTTTGTAATTGTCGATTTGTATCCAGTAGTTTGTAACCTCTTTACCAATGTAAAATATTGCTGTTATGAATATGCATGTAGCATGTTTTAGAGTAATAATATTGTGAAGTATGAAAGTTTGGGTCTTTCAAAATTATGAAAGTTAGGGTCTTTCAATCATGGTATCAGAGCAGTAGTTTAAGCGAACAAAATGTAACGGATTAGTATCTAGACTTAAACTATTGGAAGTTCAATACATGAACTGAATCATTATAAGTATATGGATATAAACCATAGGAAAGACTTAAGTGAAGTATTAGGTTATAATCAATCCTGATATTCTAAAATATTATATTACTCCTAAATTTTAGAACGATGGCTGAAGAAGTAAGTAGCCATACCCCTGAGGTTGGTGGAGGTCCTCAACCCGGGGAAGTGAATACTCCAGTATTTCCTCGTGAGGAGCGACTCTTGGGTAAACTTAATGTTGTTATTCGACAGGCTCTCAAAGAACACAAAAAGAATGGTGATAAAGGAAAAGAGAAAGCCACTAGAGAATCTTCAATCAGAAAGGTGACACGTCCCTCGTTCAAAGATGTCAAGAGTAGTGGTGCTACGGAGTTTTCTGGTGTCCTTAATCCCATAGTTGTTCTTACTTGGATTCAGAACACTGAGAAAGTATTTCGTGTCTCTCATGTGGATAATGAAGACATGGCTATCTATGCTTCTGCAATGCTCATTGGAGAAGCCTTGGTTTGGTGGGAAGAAACATATGAAGCTCTCTACGGATATGACCAGGAGAATTTATCGTGGGAGTTGTTCAAAACTCGTGTGCTAGAAAAGTAGTGTCCTCTAGATATGAGGAGATGATTAGAGAAGGAATTCCTCGAGCTTAAACAAGGAGGAATGAGTGTGAATGAGTATGAAAATCAATTCAATTAAAAAGCACGGTTTGCTGCAAAGTATATTCCAACTGAATATGAGAAAATTCAGTTATTCTTAGAGGGACTACGACATGAAATCCATGATTTTATAGCCAATCGGGATGTTCTGTCATTTGATAAAGTTGTTGAGTATGTTCGAAGGCGTGAGCATGACTTAGAGATACGTGGTGCCACTCTTATTGTTCCAAAGCATCCACGTACTGAAAGAACTAATTTTGTTTCCACTATTCCACCAGCTCAATCTGTTCGAACTGATCCTAGGAAGCAAGCGCAATCTTAGAGTTCTTTTCGTGGCCGTGGAAAGTCACAATCTTTTTCTATTCAATCGCCTTCATGTCGCGTTTTTGGAAGGAATCATCCGGGTCAATGCAAAATAGACATGGAATCCATTGTCTGTTATGGGTGTGGAGAAACTGGTCATATAAAGCCAGCTTGCCCAAGGAAGGATGTAACTTGTTATGCATGTGGTATTATTGGCCACCAGAAGCATTTTTTCAATACTCTTACTGGTCAGATCACGGGAAGTCAAGCTTCTATTCAACAACCGGCGAGAAATCAAGTCCCTATCCAACAACCAAAGAATACTCCAGCTAAAAAGGAGGAGGTGCCAAAATCTAAGGGCCGTGCATTCCAGATTACCACAGAGGAAGCACGCGAGGACCCGAATGTTGTGATGGGTACATTTCTTGTCAACTCTAGACCTGGTCACATCTTATTTGATTCTGGTGCCTCAGATTCTTTTGTATCTTATGAATTTGCGCATTCTTTTCAAACTGCTTGCTATGCACTCGCGCAACCATTTCTCGTAGATACAGCGGGAAGTATATCATTACTTGCTGATAAAATCTATAGGGGTTGTGTCATAGAAATTGAAGGCTATAATTTTCTTGCTAACCTAATCCCTATCTCCTTGCCCAACTTCGATATTATTCTCAGCATGGATTGGTTGTCAAAGAACCATGCAGAACTCTTGTGTTATGAAAAGATGGTACACATTCCTATTGAATGGAAATATCATATTCATGTCTACGGTGAGTAAAGGATCTTAAAAATAATCTCTTTCGTCAAAGCTCGTAAATTTATATCGAAAGGTTGCCCTATCTATCTGGCCTATACAGTTAACATCTCAAGAAAGGAGAATAAAACTGTAAATGATGTTCCCATTGTTAACGAATATCCTAATGTTTTCCCTGATGATCTGCCTGGACTTCCTCCGGACAGGCAAGTAGAATTCCGAATTGACCTTGTGCCTGGTGCTGCTCCAATTGTAAAGACTCCTTATCGTCTTGCGCCAACCAAAATGAAAGAAATGATGATCCAACTATAGGAATTACATGACAAAGGCTTTATTCGACCGAGTACCTCTCCCTAAGATGCTCCAGTATTGTTTGTCAAGAAGAAGGACGGATCAATGCGGATGTGCATTGATTATCGTGAGTTGAATAAGGTGACTATCAAGAACAAGTACCCACTACCTCGCATCGATGATTTGTTCGATCAACTTCAAGGTGTTAGCTATTTCTCAAAGATTGATTTGAGATCTGGCTATCATCATATGAAAGTAGAAGGGCAAGATGTAACGAAGACTGCTTTCCGTACTCGTTATGGGCATTTCGAATTCCTTGTCATGCCATTGGGTTTGACAAATGTTCTTGCTGTATTCATGGATATGATGAATCGAGTATGCTGCCCAATGCTCGATAAGTTTGTCATCGTATTCATTGATTATATACTAATCTATTCCAAGTCTGAAGGTGACCATGTCGTTCATATTCGTGAAATCTTAGAACTTCTTCGAAAGGAGAAACTATATGCTAAATTCTCGAAATGTGAATTTTGGCTTCGCCAAGTTTAATTTCTCAGCCATGTTATTTCTGGTGACGGTGTATCCGTAGATCCTACCAAAATCGAAGCCATTCAATATTGGAAAGTGCCCCGTAATGCTTCCGAAATTCATAGTTTCATGGGTCTTGCGGGTTATTACCGAAGATTCATTAAAGACTTTTCTCATATAGTTGTACCTCTCACTAGTCTAACTCAAAAGGAAGCAAAGTTCGAATGGGGTGAAGCCCAAGAAAAAGCTTTCTCGACTTTAAATGATCTTTTGACTCATGCTCACATCTTATCACTCCCACAAGGTGATGATGATTTCTCCGTGTATAGTGATGCTTCAAGATTGGGACTCGGTTGTGTGTTGATGCTACGTGGTAAGGTAATAGCCTATGCCTCACGACAACTGAAAGATTGTGAAAAGAATTATCCCACCCATGATCTCGAACTCGCTACAGTGGTATTTGCCCTAAAAATTTGGAGACATTATCTTTTTGGTACAAAATGCCAAGTGTTTACCAACCACAAGAGTCTCAAGTATATATTCAGTCAACAAACTCTGAATATGAGACAACAACGAGCCATGGAGCTAATCAAAGACTATGACTGCGAAATGTTGTACCATCCTGGAAAGGCTAATGTGGTTTGAGATGCACTTAGTAGGAAGATTTATCGTAATAGTATGTGTTATACTATTACTCACACTAAAGTGAAGTTCACAATTCTGGATGAACTAGAGGAGTGGAAAGTTGAGGCCTTAAAGCCAGAAAATGTGAAGAAGGAAGGAATGGTACATTATGATGATGTTTTACTTGATGATCCACGAGGATTAAAAGTATTTAAGAATCGGCTATGGATGCCAAATATTGGTGGATTAAGACAGAAGATTTTAGATGAAGCTCATAAGTCTAAGTTGTCTGTTGGATATTATTCCTTTTATATATCAGCTCAGATACCGATTTGTTTGAAATATAACAATCTGATCACCACAACAAAAGGCTCGGTTACCAGTTACTGTGTGACAGGTATATCAGTTTAAGATATAAGATATATATATATATATATATATATATATATATATATATATATATATATATATATATATATAAAGAATAATAATTGCGGAATAAGTATAAATATGAAAGCTGTAAATGACTGAAAGCTATAATAATATAAATGACTGTATTTAAATGACGTTATGCTATAAATAATATAAATGACTGTATTTAAATGACATAAAGCTATAAATAATATAAATAACTATATTTAAATGACGTAAAGCTATAATAAAGTATATAAATATATATATATATATATATATATATATATATATATATATATATATATCAAGTAGGTTCGTCAATAAATTGACTGAACTGGACTCATGGAGCGACTGGTCGATATTTGTTCTTTGAATGGACTGGTCGATATTGGGACTCTTGGAGCGACTGGTCGATATTTGCTCTTGGAATGAACTGGTCGATATTGGGACTCTTGGAGCGACTGGTCGATATTTGTTCAAAGATCAATCTGGCATTGGATAAGTAACAAAAACTTCATTTAAAGCTCGATTTTATGTAAAATAAGTGTTTACAAAAGGGTACAAAATACATGGGTTTATGTATTTGTATTTGAGGTATTTTTGGGTAAAAACATGCACACGGGTCGTGTAAGATAAGGCACAAGTGACACGGGTCGTGTAGGAGGGTTTTGGAGGGTTTTCTTGATGATTGATGCTGACACGGGGCGTGTTGATTTAGCCTTGCTGAACACGGGGCATGTTGAGGTTCAGAAGTATGAAGAAGGTAATCAAAGGGCAACACGGGGCGTGTTGATTTTGCCTTGGTTTTTAACACAGGGCGTGTTCGTGTCAGAGTCAATTTCGGGATTTTTGTGATTTGAAGGTAAGTTTTGTTTGTGATAGGAATGGCAATGGGGCAGGTTCGGGGCGGGGCATGGATTCCCAAACCCACCCTGATAACTTTCGGGTATCTTATCGGGGCGCCCCATTGGGTTTCGGGTTTCCTCGTCGGGTTTCGAGTATCTTATCGGGTTTACAACAACTGATAACGAAATCTTTATTCTCTTTTAGGGTACCCTACTGTCTTATAAAATATACATGTTTTAGCAACTCTTTTAAATTAAAAACATGATGCATCACTTTAATAAAATAAACTGGATGTTATATAAAAAATTATTTGATTTAAGTTTTGTTTAATACGTCAAAACAAATAAAAATGATCATTAACACCAGATTGTTAATAACTAAAAAAATTGTCCACGATAAGTATTTTATATTTGAACGTGTACAATTAACAGCAAAATTTTTTGAACATATATATATATATATATATATATATATATATATATATATATATATATATATATATATATATATATATATATATATATATATATATATATATATATATATATATATATATATAATCGGGGCGGGGCGGGTCGGGGCGAGGATAACCCACTCCCTGCCCCGAACCCGATAAAAAACCCGATAACGACCCGTTACCCGACCCGAAATGATCGGGTTCGGGTTTTTTTGCCATCCCTAGTTTGTGATGTTTTGGCTAGGGTAATGGTGTTATGGTGTTTTGAGGATGTTTTCAAGGTTGTTTAGAGGTTGGAAGGAGGTTGATATAAGGTGGTAAAGGTGGTGAAATTTCTTATGAAGATGATGATGAATAGTGATGGGTTTTGTGGTTGATCTTGATGCAGAAGGTTTTGGGTTGTTTCATGGTTGTGTTTTGGTGTTTTGATGTAAGGAAAGTGTTTGGTGGTGTATGATGTGATGATCAAAGGTGGTGAAGATGAAAAACCTTTAGTTTCAATGAAGAAGATGAAGATGGTTGATGGTGTTCTTCATTTCATTGTTGATGATCTTGGTGTTCTTCATTTAGCTTCTTGTTTGATCTTGGTGTTCTTCATTTAGCTCCAGGGATGAAGATTGAGAGGGTTTAGTTTTACAAAGGAAAACTCACTATATCATATCTATCTCTCTTACTCTCTTCTATTATCTCCAACACTAAACACACACTACATACACATGTATATATATGAGAAACAAATATCTTGTAGTAGTGCACTTGAGTGTAAGTTGAAAGATGATGTAGAGGCTGCAAGTTGATGTAGTAGTAGAGCAAAAAACGTGGGAAGGGTTTTAGCTTCTTCATCTTTGACTATTCAACATATATACAACACACATATATATAATACATATATACATATATAATACATACATATGTATATAATACACACACACACACATATATATATATATATATATATATATATATATTGTTGAAATTGTTTAGTCACACATATGTGTTTTTGTCATTCGCGTGTTTTCGTATTTTCCGTTTTATCACGCATTCATGCAACCTGAAATAACTGATAATATTTGTTAGATTGTATAAAAACAGTTCATCTTATTTCAGTTATGGTCACATACAAGGTTACATAAGAACATTTTTCAACAATTTCCCGCTATGTGATCATTGCTGAAATAAGGACAGGTATGATATAATAATATTGACAGTTTAACTTTTGAAGATTTGAGATAAAAGATTTGTCAACAGATAAGATATGTATATATATATATATATATATATATATATATATATAACCATAGCAATTGATTTGAAAGTTTGTGACTTGGTTTAACATATCTTATGTAAAAGATTTTCAGAAATTTGTTTCTGAATCAAAGTCTTGGGTTCGGTTATCAAAGGGTAGCCATATATGTATCTAAAGAAATTTCTTAAGATTTTATAGCATTATTAATGACGACAAGTGGTTTAACAGGTCGATTCAGATGAACGCTCAAAGGTATTGCTCACACTAAACTTGGGTGTTTGGTTGTTCTGGCAGCAGAACAAGTTAATGATCACTAAAAACGAGTGATATCTCTCTCTGACGACTCACACTCATATTGGAGGTGTTCAACTATGCTTTTCCCGAAAGGTCACTTAGTCTCATTATTAGATAATCAATCACATAAGACTGGTTTCGGCATTACTTAGCGGGTTTCTTCATTCATACCATTTAAGTTCACTCTCTCTCCGTCGGGAAATACATGTAGAGGGGTTTAGCAATTTTCATAGTGCAGTTTGCAACTAAGAATCTTCAGTGATGAAGGCTACAGTATCCCGGGAAATCCATTGTTGTTGCAGCTTTTTCTTTGATGGTATCCTTTTTCGTTGATCAATATCTATTTGTTGTAAAAGGATATTTTGTTTTAGCATCGAGAATTTGCTACATTTGAGAAAATTGGGATTTTTGAGAGTATCTATCTTGCGGGATTAAGATATCCCTTTTTGTGAAAAATGGTTAAAAACAGATCACGAGATCTTTTGATGTTTGCTTTGAAATAACCATTTGGTTGAACTTTGTTTGAAAATACCAAATGTAGAGTTTTTTTTTTGTTTTGTTTGGTATTTCTTCGGTGAATGATTTAGCTTTCTTGTTGATTCTTCTTTATCTTGTTTCGCCTTTTCTTGTTGATGGATCACGGGATCTCAAGACATCATTTTTGGTTGGCTTATATCTAGGTAGGGATTAGTGGCATAAAAGACAGTTTGTCTAGTATGTAAGAAATGAATGTATCGTCCCTGGTCATTTTGATATCTAAGCAAAAATGAGACCGTGACAAGGTATAATCGGATATACCTTATAAGCAATAGTGACACACCTAAGCTCACAAGAAATGAATTCCATAATGATTCAGATTGATGAGGCACAAATTCTCACATGGGTTTTTGTTTTCATCTGAACCTCCTAACCTTATGTCCCTTTTTAAAATCATCAATAATGAAATAAAATTGAAGGAAATAAAGTTATGTACATTATGAAAAGTAGGAGATTTGAACCTTCACTCCAATTGAGAATCAATATGACTTAAAATCTTCATCGAGCATAAGCATCTGAAAATTAAGTCAAAAGACGATTAATCACAAGGTTCTATAAAAGCTTATTACGACAAGTCTTTTATTATATTTTTGAAGATTTGTTTTTCTGAATGTTTTTGGAAATATTGGTTATTTCAATGTTTTTGGTTTTTTTTTTAAAAGAAAGCAGTTTTCAAATGTTTTTGAATTTTCTTTTTGAGTGAAAGTAAACACACTTTTGTACAAACAAAAAGTAAAAGAAGTATTGAAACTTCGTTTCATCGAGAGCCTTAGTGAAGACATCGGCAATTTGATCTTCGGAGTTGATGAAGTGTAGTTCGATATGACCCTTTTGAATGTTGTCTTTGATAAAGTGATATCGAATGTCGATGTGCTTTGTCATGGAATGGTGAACGGGATTGTGAGAAATGGCAATTGCACTGGTTGAGTCACAAAATATGGGAATTTGTGAGATTTTGAAGCCATAGTCACGCAGTTGAGTTTGCATCCATATGAATTGTGAACAACAGCTGGCGGCAGCGACATATTCAGCTTCTGCTGTTGATGTGGATACACAAGTCTGTTTCTTTGAAGTCCAACTCACTAGTCTACCTCCTAGGAATTGACAGCCACCAGATGTACTCTTCCTATCTAGCATGCATCCTCCGTAGTCTGAGTCGGTGAAAGCGTTCAGCTGAAAATCGGATTTAGCTGGATACCAAAGGCCAAGTTTGGGAGTGCCTTTAAGGTATTTGAAGATGCGTTTCACAGCAACTACATGGGATTCCATAGGATTTGCTTGGTATCTAGCACAAACACATGTAGAAAACATGATGTCAGGTCTGCTGGCAATGAGGTACAAGAGTGATCCGATCATTCCACGATATCTTTTCTAGTCAACGGGTTTGCCATTTAAGTCTGCATCAATTTTGTATCCAAAAGCCATTGGGGTTTTTGCGGTATTGGATTTTTCCATTGAAAAACGAGTGAGTAGGTTTTTGACATAATTCTCTTGGTTGATGAAAATGCCATCAGTTGACTGTTTGATTTGAAGTCCGAGAAAAGTAGTCATCTCCCCAATCATGCTCATTTCAAATTTGCTCTTCATTAGATCTGCAAACTTAACACTTAAAGATTCATCAGTAGAACCGAAAATAATGTCATCAACATATATTTGTACGATTAACAGATGTTTATTAAAGATTTTACGAAAGAGGGTTTGATCAATTGAACCTCTTTTAAAACCTGATTCTTCGAGAAAGGTTGACAATGTGGCATACCAAGCTCGAGGTGCTTGTTTCAAGCCGTAGACAGCTTTCTGCAATTTAAAGCTGTGATCTGGAAATTTGGGATCTTCGAAACCTGGTGGTTGTTGGATGTATACTTCGCGATCTATCTCTCCATGTAGGAATGCACATTTAACATCCATTTGGAATACTTTGAAATTCTTATGTGCAACATATGCAAGAAAGATGCGAATTGCTTCGATTCGGGCAACTGGAGCATATGTTTCATTGTAGTCGATTCCCTCTTGTTGTAAATATGCTTTGACTACAAGACGTGCCTTGTTTTGACAAATGATTCCTTGATCGTCAGTCTTGTTTCTGTATACCCATCTTGAACCTATAACAGTAACATCGGGTGGAGTAGGAACAAGATTCCATACATTGTTTCTTTCAAATTCTGCTAGCTCTTCTTGCATAGCTTTTACCCAATCTGGATCTTTTATAGCAGAATGTATGGTTTTGGGTTCGGTCGTGGATAAGAACGCTCCAAATAAAAATTCATTTGTGGATGCGCCTCTAGTCTGAATGCCTAAGTTGGGATCTCCGATGATTTGGTCTGTTGGATGATTTCTGGTCCACTTTATTAAGCGATTCTCTTCCGCTAGAATAATTGGAGTTTCAATATCCCATTGTTCTTCTCCGGGTGTTTCATCTTGGAATAGGTTTGAAGGTTCCCCCATAAATGATGCATCGGGATTGTTTTGACTATTCGGGGATGGGGTGTTTAAAGGAGGATTTGGTGTTTGTTCCAAAGAGGAAGTATGTGTTGGTGGTTCCCCCTCGAATTGATTTGCATCATTTTGGTTTGTTTGTGGAATTACTTCACTGGGTGTTCCTGTAGGGTCAATTAAAGTAGTTAGAATTTCAGAATTGTAAGCGGTTTTTGGTTGTTCAAAAAGCAAATCAAGATCGATTTCAATGTCTATGTCAGGAGAAGGTGTTTGTTGAATTGGATTTTGAAAAATATTTTCAATCATTTTTGAACCAAAATGTTCACGATCCAATTTCCTAACATAAAATTCATCGAAATGAACATCGGTACTTTCTTCAATTACTCTAGTACGTTTATTCAGTACTCGATAAGCAGCTGAAGAAAAAGAGTAACCAAGGAAAATTCCTTCGTCCGACCTTGATTCAAATTTTGAAAGGTTATCTTTATTATTTTTTACGAAGCATCGACAACCGAAAATATGGAAAAATTTGATGTTTGGTTTCCGGTTGTTAATGACTTCATATGGTGTTTTATGAAGATGTTTATGGATTAAGGAAAGATTTTGAGTATAGCAAGCTGTGGCTATTGCTTCTGCTCAGAAGTATTGTGGCAGATCAGCGAAGATAAGCATTGATCTTGTAGCTTCACATAGAGTTCGGTTCCTTCCTTCGACAACACCGTTCTGTTGTGGAGTGTATGGGGCTGAGAAGTTGTGTTCAATTCCTTTGTCTTTGAGGAATGAATCTAGAGTATTGTTTTTGAACTCTAAACCATTATCACTTCGGATTCTTCGAACAGGTCGTTTCAGCTTCAGCTCGATTTGTTTGATGAAGTTGATCATCTCTTCAGGTGCTTCTAATTTTAGTCTTTAGAAAAAGACCCAAGTAAAGCGCGAGAAACCATCAACGACAACAAGAATGTACTTTTTCCCTTGTATGGTTTGGGTTTTGGCAGGGCCACAAAGGTCTATGTGCAACAACTCTAGTGGTTCGGATACACTAGATTCTGAGATGCTTTTGTGAGTGGATTTGGAAAGTTTTCCTTTTTCACATGCAACACAAAGAGTTTCGTTATCAAGCTTCAGAAGTGGTAGCCCTCGAACAAGATCATCGCCGATTAATTTGTTGATGTACCCAAAGTTTAGATGGGAAAGGCGGCGGTGCCATAACCAACTAATATCTTCTGGGGCTTTAGATAGCAGACATATATCGGGTTTACCATAGATAAGATCCACGTAAAGTGGATACATATTTCCGGCACGGTCAGAAACTCAGAATCAACTATAACATCTTTGGTTTTGGTGTCCATGATCAAGCTTCGTTGTTTGGTGAAAAGAACTTCAAGATTGTTATCACACAGTTGAGAAACACTGATGAGGTTGTGTTTTAGGTCATCGACGAAGGCAACTTTCTTTATGGTAAAATTACCATTTGTTATGTTTCCATAACCTTTGATTTCTGCTTTCATGTTGTTGCCGAAGGTAACATCTTGATTGGTTTGTATAGGTTTGAAGTCACGTAAGTAGTTCCGGTTTCCTGTCATATGCTTGGAGCAGCCACTATCAATATACCATGTATCATCATTGGGTTCTCCAGCATTAATTACCTGCAATCAGACAAAAAGTTTAGGTACCCAAATCTGAATGGGTCCTGGTTTGTCAATTGTTATTTTGGGTGCTTTTCTTGATGAATTTTTTTTATCATTTGACTTCACATTATTGTAATGGTTTGGTTTATAACGATGGAATGGTTGAGGTTTGATTTGATCTATAAATTTTACCCAAAATGTGATTTGTTCTTGAAAACCTGTGGGTTGATAAGATATATGATTTGGTGAAAGATATCCCAGATGTGAAGGTTTGTTTGAAAAGTTTTCTCCATATCTGGGATGTGATGGGCGATTTTGAAAAGCTTTTTGATGATGATGGTTTGAAACTTTCTGATGTGATGGTTTTTGAAAGTTCCTTGAATGATTAAAAGTAATATCTTGAAAGAGATTTCAAAAGGTTTTTGAAAAGATTTTGGTTTTTGTTTGGAAACCTGTTTATGAGGTATGACGTAGGGTTTAACTGGTTTCTTTGGTTGTTTTTCAAAAATGTTTGGCTTGATTAGTGGGGTTTTGTTGAATTGAATGGATTTTTTGCTTGTTTGTTGTTTCTTGGAGTATTTTTGTCCCAGACTAGTTTTTCCAACAATTGATGAAGTCATTGTAGGAAAAGCAGTTGGTATTGAAGTACTACCATCCTCATAAGAGGAATTTTCTCCATTCAAAAAAATTTTGAGTTTAGTGGTTCCATCGGTATGTTTGATTTGGTGAGTTAAAGAACTTACAGAGTCTGTTTCAGAATTTACAACTCTTTTGAAAGACTTTTTGGAAACACTGAAAGCAGTATCATCTGGACTACAGTTGATAACTGTTTCGTCATCTGAATCTTCCTCTTTAACAGATGTGAAAAGATTAGGTAGAGTAGATTCAGAGTTTTCACAATTCGTCATGTTTTCCCTTTTTGCTTGTTCAATTTCAAAGGATTCTCTTCCAATTCCTGGTCTATAATTCGTATCAATTTTGCCAGTTCCTAAGGCGTTTGCCTTGGTGAAAATATCATCACTTAGTTTTCTGGCAACTTTGATAGAATCCATATTCCATATCAGTCTTTTATTCTCGGTTTCAAGAGAATTGATTTATTTTAAAGAATCAGTCAATTTTTCATTTAAAACATTGTATTTGTCAGTTGATTCTTGAAAGTCTTGTTTGAACTGAAGGATTTCCATTTCTAAAACATCTTTTATTTCAGAAGAAATGACTGACTGATTTTTTAGTTCCAAATCCCTTTTCTGAATTAGGGTCTGATTTAATTATTCCAAGACGTGATTATAATCTTCTGATTTCTTTCAACGTCTCTTTCCAATTTTCTTTTTGTTCTTGTTGATTCTCCAAATTTGAGTTGCAAGGTTTGTAACTCAGATTTGCAAATATCCTAATTGACCATTGTGTCATGATATGTTTTGAGATCAACTTCCAGACTAGTCTCAATTTTGGTTATGTGGGACTCAAAAATTGTTTTGGAAAAACCAAGTTCAGAGATCATAGACCATACATGTTCTATGACGTTGGGAGCTCTTGAAGGTATTTCAACACCAGCTACGAAGCAGAAGTTTGATTGTGTTGGTTCATGTTCAGCTTCGTCATCAGAAGTTGGCCAGTATTCCACACTTGGTTCATGGATTGCCATCAATGCTCTTTGCTTTTCTTGGTTTTCCAGTTTCTTCAATTCATCGGCTCTTTGAGCATAGTATGCTGAGTCTTTGATTTTGGTTTTGTTTTTGGCTCGACATTCTCTGGCATAGTGATTTGTTCCTTTGCAGTTGTGACAAATGATCACTTCTTCATCACTATTATCCTTTTGACTTTTAATCGGAAGTCTTTGAGGTGTTTGACTTTGGGTTTGTTGGGAAGGTTGAGAATGGTTTTGTTGGAATCCAAAATTTTGGTTGTTTTGAAAACCATTGTTTTGATTGTTGTAACCTTGATTTTGGAAACCTCTGTTTTGATTTTGAAAATTGTTGTTTGGATTGTGATTATGACCTGAGTTGGGATCGTTTTGAAATCCCTGGTTTTGAAAACCTTGGTTTGAGTTATTTTGGAAAGAAGGTCTTTGAGAATTTTGTCCAAGGTAAGGTCTAGGTTGAAAACCTGAGTTGTTTTGACCAAAAGATGGTCTTGGTTGAAAACTTGAGTTATTTTGTCCAAAAGATGGTCTTGGTTGAAAATTTGGTCTAAAATTTGATTGACCATGATTTGGGATAAATCTCTGGAGATTTGTTTTTGCAACCAACGCACACAGTTGTTGATAATCTGCTTCATCATTTGAATAAGACTGGAAGGCTTGGTTTTGAAAAGATGTAGTCTGATTAAAATGATTAAAGTTTTCAACATTGAAAGGTGTTTGGTTTTGAGAAGTTGTGGACACAAGTGCAAGTGGTCCTCCAAAAGTTGCAGTGGTTGGTGGGTCAATCGAGGATTCATACGATTGAAGTTCTCCATACAAGTTGTACAAAGTTTCAGTATGAATAGCTGGATTTCCCTGAATAATGAGTTTAACCATTTTCCAGCTTTCGAAAAGATTGTTTAAAAACTTGAGATTTATCACGTGTTGTGTCTTTTTGATACCCAAATTGTTCATTTTAACCATAATCAAATTGAACCTATCATGAGCATCATGGATGGTTTCTGATGAAAGCATTTTGAAATTATCGAATTCATTCAAAACAGATGTTCTTTTGTTTCCAATAATTCTTTTATTTCCACAAAAACGATTTTTCAAATTCTCCCAAATTTGATTTGCGGTTAACAGTATAATGTCATCCATTTGACTTAGAATACTGTGAGGTATTCCAGAAACAAGTTCCTTTTTGGCTTGGAGTTCCAACTTTTTTGTAATTTCAACTTGAGTGGCTTGATTTGTAGCAAGAGTAGCCATATTTTCTGGAGTAACAAATGTTCCTTCTACACACTTCCAGACATCTTCATTTATAGCATTAAGATGAAGATTCATACGGCCAACCCACGAATTATACTCTTCAGGAATAAGTATGGGTGCCCGTGAACCAGATCCTAAGCTATTTGCAATGGAGACAGAGTTCATGTTGGAGTAATTTGCCAAAGACATTTTTTTGAAAGGATTTTGAACAAGTGATATTAAAATGAAATTTTTAAAGAAAAGCTTATGGAAGGTTTATAAACGCTATAACCAAAACTTTTTCGACAAAAATTTCAAGGTAAATCACACAAGCTCTGATACCAATTATTGGATATTATTCCTTTTATATATCAGCTCAGATACCGATTTGTTGGAAATATAACAATCTGATCACCACAACAAAAGGCTCGGTTACCAGTTACTGTGTGACAGATATATCAGTTTAAGATATAAGATATATATATATATATATATATATATATATATATATATATATATATATATATATATATATATATATAAAGAATAATAATTGCGGAATAAGTATAAATATGAAAGCTGTAAATGACTGAAAGCTATAATAATATAAATGACTGTATTTAAATGACGTAAGCTATAAATAATATAAATGACTGTATTTAAATGACATAAAGCTATAAATAATATAAATGACTATATTTAAATGACGTAAAGCTATAATAAAGTATATAAATATATAAATATATATCAAGTAGGTTCATCAATAAATTGACTGAACTGGACTCATGGAGCGACTGGTCGATATTTGTTCTTTGAATGGACTGGTCGATATTGGGACTCTTGGAGCGACTGGTCGATATTTGTTCTTGGAATGGACTGGTCGATATTGGGACTCTTGGAGCGACTGGTCGATATTTGTTCAAAGATCAATCCGGCATTGGATAAGTAACAAAAAGTTCATTTAAAGCTCGATTTTATGTAAAACAAGTGTTTACAAAAGGGTACAAAATACATGGGTTTATGTATTTGTATTTGAGGTATTTTTGGGTAAAAACATGCACACGGGTCGTGTAGGAGGGTTTTGGAGGGTTTTCTTGATGATTGATGCTAACACGGGGCGTGTTGATTTAGCCTTGCCGAACACGGGGCGTGTTGAGGTTCAGAAGTATGAAGAAGGCAATCAGAGGGCAACACGGGGCGTGTTGATTTTGCCTTGGTTTTTAACACGGGGCGTGTTCGTGTCAGAGTCAATTTCGGGATTTTTTTGATTTGAATGTAAGTTTTGTTTGTGATGTTTTGGCTAGGGTAATGGTGTTATGGTGTTTTGAGGATGTTTTCAAGGTTGTTTAGAGGTTGGAAGGAGGTTGATATAAGGTGGTAAAGGTGGTGAAATTTCTTATGAAGATGATGATGAATAGTGATGGGTTTTGTGGTTGATCTTGATGCAGAAGGTTTTGGGTTGTTTCATGGTTGTGTTTTGGTGTTTTGGTGTTTTGATGTAAGGAAAGTGTTTGGTGGTGTATGATGTGATGATCAAAGGTGGTGAAGATGAAAAACCTTTAGTTTCAATGAAGAAGATGAAGATGGTTGATGGTGTTCTTCATTTCATTGTTGATGATCTTGGTGTTCTTCATTTAGCTTCTTGTTTGATCTTGGTGTTCTTCATTTAGATCCAGGGATGAAGATTGAGAGGGTTTAGTTTTACAAAGGAAAACTCACTATATCATATCTATCTCTCTTACTCTCTTCTATTATCTCCAACACTAAACACACACTACATACACATGTATATATATGAGAAACAAATATCTTGTAGTAGTGCACTTGAGTGTAAGTTGAAAGATGATGTAGAGGCTGCAAGTTGATGTAGTAGTAGAGCAAAAAATGTGGGAAGGGTTTTAGCTTCTTCATCTTTGACTATTCAACATATATACAACACACATATATATAATACATATATACATATATAATACATACATATGTATATAATACATACATATATATATATATATATATATATTGTTGAAATTGTTTAGTCACACATATGTGTTTTTGTATTTTCCGTTTTATCACGCATTCATGCAACCTGAAATAACTGATAATATTTGTTAGATTGTATAAAAACAGTTCATCTTATTTCAGTTATGGTCACATACAAGGTTACATAAGAACATTTTTCAACACTGTCAATACATCCTGGTACAAGTAAAATGTACTATGATGTAAGAGCTGATTATTGGTGGCCTGGAATAAAGAAATACATTAGAAGATATGTACAAGAATGCTTAGTATGCCTACAAGTCAAAACAGAGCACCAAAAGCCTTATCGACCTCCAGAAAGTCTTTGTGTTCCTGTATGGAAATAGGAAGAGTTGTCTATGGATTTTATTACCAAATTTCCAAAGACTGCTAGACAGCATGATAACATTTGGGTAATCATCGACCGCCTGACTAAGAGTGCACATTTTCTCGTCATGCGTGAAACGGCTCCAATGGAGAAATATGCACAAGTATACTTGGATGAAATTGTTGCAAGAAATGGTGTGCCAATAAAGATCATTTCCGATCGCGATACTCGCTTCACTTCTCATTTTTGGGCGAGTATGCAACGTGAATTGGGATCTCGAGTAGCCCTCAGTACAACTTATTATCCCCAGACAGACGGTCAGACAGAAAGAACAATCCAAACAGTAGAAGATATGCTTTGTGCATCTGTCTTGGAGTTCGGTGGTAACTGGGACAAATACTTGCCTCTTGTCGAATTTTCATATAATAACAGTTACCACACTTCAATCAAAATGCCACCATATGAAGCATTATATGGTCACAAATGTCGTTCACCATTATGTTGGCGTGATGTAGGACGGAAGATCCTTGGAGGCCCTGAAATGATTCAAGACACCACCGACAAGATTCAAATTGTACGAGAAAGAATGAAAGCAGCCCAAGATCGATAGAAGTTTTATAGAGAAAATAGAAGACGACCCATAGAATTCTAAGTGGGTGATTTCGTGATGCTGAAGGTGGAAAGGCCTTATGAGATTTGGGAAGAAAGGAAAGTTGAGTCCTAGATTTGTTGGTCCTTTCAACATCATCCCGAGAATTGGAAAGCAAGCATACAGCTTAGAATTTCCTGAAGATTTGGCAGGTATTCATGATGTGTTTCATGTGAGTTATCTGTGCAAATGCTTGAGCATCTATGATGAGACGATTCCGTTATCCGATGTAAAATTGTATAATAAGCTAAGATATGTCGAAGAGCCTGAAGAGATCGTGAATGAAAGAACAACTAAGCTACGTAATAAATTAGTAGAATTGGTGCTTGTCAAGTGGAAACACCATTGAGGCCCAAACTATACGTGGGAGAATAAGAATGAGATAAAAGCAAAATATCCCCATTTATTTTAATCGATGTAACTTTGGGGACGAAATCCTGAAAAGGAGGAGGTATTTATGACATACACGTTTTGAGATCGTCTTTTCTAATGAATAAAATTGTGAAATACTATGTGAAATTGAGTGTTGAGTTCTAACAGATAGTTTTTACTAGAATTGAAATAAAACTATGTTTAGAATCACTCAGAAAATATTGGAAGTCTTATGAGATTCCAATTAAAAGCCAAATAGTGAAATTTAGAGAAAATATAAAATTTGAAATAAGTAAAATTTCGTTGATGAAAATTGTAAATAATCTCGTTAGAAACTTGTAGGCGAAAACCTCATCGAAATACGAGTTATAACGACGAAGTTATGACCAATCGAAGATTCGCGATAAAACCGACACAACACCGAATGACGTAAAAAGTGAGTTTTTTTGATAAACTAATTTTTAACCTTAGAGATCTAAATGAAAGCCGTAATATTCGTTAAACCGACACGTTCTATAAAAAGAACGCCAAAATGTGACTTCGTATGATGAAGTTATGATTTTTCTAAGTTTCAGAATAGTTGTAGACAATTAAAAACTCGAATTTTAGATCGAGTGATTTTTAGCTAACACAACCTAAACAAGAATTGAAGGTCTCGTCATTTGTAGTACAACGGTGATGTCGGATGAAGAAGTTATGAATTTTTAACGGATTTTCCTATCCCGGTCTGTTAAAAATAATCATATTAAAAGTAAATTCAAAATTAGCCGACGATGTCTAAACGAAAGTTGTAGAATATTTTCCTACCTAGGAGTGCATATAAAGAACGTCAAAAATGGAGCTCGTATGCGAAAGTTATGGAATGTTGATGTTTGGGGCTCAATTTCCAAGGAATATCGCATGAGTGGACTATAATCAACCATGTCCCTCGCACAAAGCAGCCACCCCCTGATGACGAGTCCGAAGCGTGGCCCAAGGAGAATCCGACACGCCTTTCGAAATCCTAGGCGACATCTAATACGCCTCCTAAGACGGCTCGCATATGACCTGTCACTTGCCCTTCGCATACGAAGCCATGTACGAGCCACGAGTCCATTCTGCCAGCGCACCATCCGAACCTCGGCCTATAAAAGGAAGGCTGTGAGCCTTCCCGGGTAATCTTAGAAAATTGCCATATTTTACCCCTTTTTCCATATTTTCTTCATCTTAACATTCCCCGAAGCCTTGGTATCGATTATAACCCCCAAAATACGGCATAAAGTGCCCGAGAAGCCCGAAAAATTTATCTTTTTGGTTTTGAAGCCCTACCTTCGCAGAGCCCGATTTTCAATTAAGCTCCCGGTTTTCAACCTAGAAAGTCATATTTAAAGCCGAAGTGCTGCCCAAATTAGTATTTTGACCCCCGGTTAATTCAAGGTGAGTTCAATATATAGGAACAATTGTATGTTATGTGTTATATGTGCTATGTTCTTTTCAGTGTTATTATTCCAAGTTATTTTCCCATGATATTTTATTCGCTATTTTTATAGCAAAAAGTAATACCTTTGACCATGTGATCAGTGAAAGGACTTAGATTCACATTGGTACTGGTACGTAGCCTCTGGCCATGTAGAGCATGTCTCCGTAAGAGAATGACTTCTATTCTATGGCATTGGCAAATGGTTAGACAGGACTATAGGCCTGAAATCTAACACGATGTTAATCAGAAATTGTATGTCTTCTATGCCATTTGGGCCAAAGTTTTATTGATGTATATCAATTATGGAAACTGGTATGTCTCATTGATTGTATATCTTTGAATCAACTCATCGAATGATATGAAAAGCTTAACACATGATTCACATATGCATTTGTTGTTCCTTGTTTCTATTTGCTTCTGCCATATTGAAGTATATATATGGCATAACGTTATATTGTATCTATTATTGAACTCACTAAGCGTCACTGCCTACCCTATCAATGTTTAACAATTAGGTGATAAGTAGCAAGTATGTTCATATACTGTTGAAAGATTAGAATAGTTTGTAATAGTACGTTTGTACTTCAGTTTATGTTTGAATAAATTACAATATCTTGGGTAGTTATGTAATATATAACACTTTGTAATAGTCGGTTTGTATCCAATAGTTTGTAACCTCTTTACCAATGTAAAATATTGCTTTTATGAATATCCATGTAGCATGTTTTGGAGTAATAATATTGTGAAGTATGAAAGTTTGGTTCTTTAAAAATTATGAAAGTTGGGGTCTTTCAATCATGGTATCAGAGCAGTAGTTTAAGCGAACTAAATGCCACGGATTAGTATTTAGACTTAAACTATTGGAAGTTAAATATATGAACTGAATCATTATAAGTATATGGATACAAACCATAGGAAATACTTAAGTGAAGTATTAGGTTATAATAAATCCTGATATTCTAAAATATTATATTACTCCTAAATTTCAGAATGATGGCTGAACAAGTAAGTAGCCATACCCCTGAGGTTGGTGGAGGTCCTCAACATGAGGAAGTGAATACTCCAATATCTCCTCGTGAGGAGCGACTCTTGGGTAAACTTACTGGTGTTATTCGACAGACTCTCGAAGAACACAAAAAGAATGGTGATAAAGGAAAAGAGAAAGCCACTGGAGAATCTTCAAGCGGAAAGGTGAAGCGTCCCTCGTTCAAAGATTTCAAGAGTAGTGGTGCTACGGAGTTTTCTGGTGTCCTTAATCCCATAGTTGCTCTAACTTTGATTGAAAACACCGAGATAGTATTTTTTGTCTCTCATGTGAATGATGAAGACAAGGTTATCTATGCTTCTCCAATGCTCATCGGAGAAGCCTTAGTCTGGTGGGAAGCAACATATGAAGCTCTCAATGGATATGACCAGGAGAATTTATCCTGGGAGTTGTTCAAAACTCATGTGCTAGAAAAGTATTGTCCTCTAGATATGAGGAGAAGATTAGAGAAGGGAATTCCTCGAGCTTAAACAACAATGAATGACCGTTTAAAGTTCTTCATAGAATTGGGAACCAAGCTTATAAGCTCAAATTACCCAAAGAACTGAATGGTATTCATAACACTTTTCATGTGTGTTATTTGAGGAAGTTCATAGGAGAGGTTCCCGACATGATTCTACTTTCAGAGTTAAGAATTGATGAAAAAAGAGATTGATCAAAGAACCAGAAGCAATCGTTGACCGAAAGACTAAGAAATTGCAACGTAAGATGGTTGAGTTAGTGCTTGTCCGTTGGAAACATGCGAATGCGCCAATCTCATGTGGGAGACGGAGAGTGACATGATGAGTCGCTATCCGCATTTGTTTGTTGATGTGTGATTCCGGGGATGGAATCATCCTAAGGTGGGGAGAATTGTAACGCCCGTGTTTCTGGGCTTGACATTTTTAGCATTGTAATAGTCTAGGTTAACCTTTGTAACCCAAATTGAAATAATAAGAATGTATTATTTGTGAATTATGTGTTTTATACTTATCTGCTTAATTATGTGATTTTATTTAATCAAGAATAAAAATAAGCGTAAAAAGTAAAATAGTGAAAGTGAATCCGCCTGGAAAGGAATCGTTTATGGTGTATGGAGATAAACGCAGAGTAAATTCTGGAATCATTTCTCTAATGAAAGCCAGAAAGTGTTTGACCAAGGGATGTACATCATATTTAGCATTCGTGATCGATGCTAAGAAGGAAAAGAAGGTGATGCAAAATATTCCTGTTGTGTGTGATTATCCGGAAGTATTTCCCGAAGATCTTCCTGGATTACCGCCCGATCGACAAGTAGAATTTCGTATTGACTTGTTGCCTGGAACAATGCCAATTGCAAAAGCACCTTATCGATTAGCACCGACAGAGATGAAGGAGCTAATGATGCAACTTCAGGAGTTATTGGACAAAGGTTTCATTAGACCTAGTTCATCGCCCTGGGGAGCTCCGGTGTTATTCATAAAGAAGAAAGATGGAAGCATGAGGATGTGCATTGATTACCGAGAGCTGAATAAGGCTACAATAAAGAATAGATATCCGTTGCCGAGGATTGATGACCTATTCGATCAGCTACAAGGTTCAAGTTATTTCTCAAAGATCGACTTGAGGTCAGGATATCATCAGCTAAAAGTAAGAGAGCAGGATATAGAGAAGACTGCATTCAGAACCCGATATGGACACTATGAGTTTTTGGTTATGTCGTTTGGACTAACCAATGTTCCCGCAGCATTCATGGATTTAATGAACAGAGTTTGTAACCCGTTCCTTGATAAATCTGTGATAGTGTT
Organism: Lactuca saligna; assembly: GCF_052625555.1. Classification (NCBI taxonomy): domain Eukaryota; kingdom Viridiplantae; phylum Streptophyta; class Magnoliopsida; order Asterales; family Asteraceae; genus Lactuca; species Lactuca saligna. The sequence goes on along the minus strand of NC_136422.1, from coordinate 132,421,484 downwards.
CATAGATGACATTCTGATTTATTCAAAAAGCCAAGAGGAGCATGGCAGACACTTACGAGAAGTTTTGGAAGTCTTGAAGAAGGAGAAGTTGTATGCGAAGTTCTCCAAATGTGATTTTTGGATTCGAGAAGTCCAATTCTTGGGTCACGTGGTCAACCAAGAAGGTATAATGGTTGATCCAACAAAGATTGAAGCTGTAATGAAGTGGGAACAACCAAAAAGTCCCACGGAGATTCGAAGCTTTTTAGGATTAGTCGGATATTACCGAAGGTTTATCCAAGGATTTTCTTCGATTGCTAGTCCATTAACAGCTTTGACCCACAAAGGAGTTACTTATGCTTGGAGTGATAAGCATAAAGAAGCATTCGAGAAGCTAAAGAAGAAACTATGCGAGGCACCGATACTTTCTCTACCCGATGGAGTTGAAGACTTCGCTGTTTATAGCGATGCGTCTGGTGTTGGATTGGGTTGTGTTTTGACCCAAAGAGATAAGGTGATCGCGTATGCATCTCGACAGCTGAAAGAGCATGAAAAGAACTACCCGACTCATGATTTGGAGTTGGCAGCGGTAGTTTTCGCTCTGAAAATATGGAGGCATTACCTCTATGGCACGAAGTGCAAACTTTTCACTGATCATAAGAGTCTCCAATATCTCTTTAGTCAGAAAGAATTGAATATGAGGCAACGACGCTGGCTGGAACTACTTAAAGACTACGACTATGAGATACTTTACCACCCCGGTAAAGCCAATGTTGTCGCTGATGCTCTCAGTCGGAAAGTCAATCTTGAAAGGAGAAGGCCAAGAGCGTTGAGAATTGAAGTTGTCTCGACTATTTTGGAAAGTATAAAGAAAGCTCAAGAGGAAGCTTCGGAGAAGAATGACCGGAAGGAGGAACGTTTGGGCAAAACGTTGGTGTTCGGTGTAAACAGTCATGGACTGAAGGTGTTCCAAGATCGGATTTGGATACCTAAGACAGGAGGAGTCAGAGATCTTCTGATGGAAGAGGCTCACAAGACCATGTACTCAATTCATCCCGGTAGCACTAAAATGTATAGGGACCTGAAACCCTATTATTGGTGGCCGACGATGAAGCTCGACATTGCGAAGTATGTGGCCAAGTGTGTGACTTGTGCAAGAGTCAAGGCACAACATCAGAGACCGTACGGGAGGTTAGAACCATTGCCTGTGCCTATGGGTAAGTGGGAAGACATTACTATGGATTTTGTCACTAAACTGCCCAGAACAAAGAATGGTCACAACATGATTTGGGTGGTCGTCGATCGATTCACTAAGAGTGCGCATTTCATAGCAGCCAATGAGAAATGGTCTATGGAAAAGCTTGCGAATTCTTATGTGAAGGAAATTGTGAGACTTCACGGTGTTCCGCTAACAATTGTGTCGGATCGTGATAGTCGTTTCACCTCAAGATTTTGGAAAAGTCTACAAGAGGAATTGGGTACCAAGTTGTGTTTAAGTACAGCTTACCATCCGCAGACTGATGGTCAGAGCGAACGGACGATACAAACACTTGAAGATATGTTGAGAGCGTGTACCTTGGAATTCCTAGGTAATTGGGATGAACATTTACCTTTGGTAGAATTTTCCTATAATAATAGTTTTCACTCGAGCATAAAGATGGCACCTTATCAAGCTTTGTATGGACAGAAGTGTCGTACGCCGTCTTGTTGGCTTGAGGCTGGGGAAAAGCAGTTTATGGGGCCGGAGATAGTCCATCAAACTGCTGAAAAGTTGAAAATAATTAGGGAGAGAATGTTAGCAGCTCAGGATCGTCAAAAGAGTTATGCTGACAAAAAGCGAAGACCGATGACTTTTGAAGTTGGAGATTCGGTTTTGCTTAAAGTCTCGCCATGGAAGGGACTTATAAGATTTGGAAAAAGGGGAAAGTTAAGTCCAAGGTTTATTGGACCGTTTAAAGTTCTTCAGAGGATTGGGAACCAAGCTTACAAGCTCGAACTACCAGAAGAACTGAATGGAATTCATAACACTTTCCATGTGTGTTATTTGAGGAAGTTCACGGGAGAAGTTCCCGACATAATTCCACTTTCAGAGTTGAGGATCGATGAGAACAAAAGGTTGATTGAGGAACTGGAGGCAATTGTTGACCGAAAGACTAAGAAATTGCGACGTAAGATGGTGGAGTTAGTGCTTGTCCGATGGAAACACACGAATGGGCCAAATCTCACCTGGGAGACGGAGAGTGACATGATGAGTCGCTATCCGCATTTGTTTGCTGGTGTGTGATTCCGGGGACGGAATCATTCTAAGGTGGAGAGAATTGTAACGCCCGTGTTTCTAGGCTTGCCATTTTTAGCAATGTAATAGTCTAGGTTAACCTTGTAACTCAACTTGAAGTAATAAGAATGTATTATTTGTGAATTATTTGAATTATGTGATTTATGTGTGTATTTTCTTAATTTTTATAATTTAATGAATTAAGAATAAAATAAGCGTCAAAATTTAAGTGTGAGATAAGCCCGACATCTTTGCATAAAGTTGTAGTGGTCGAAACAAGGATTCCGGAGATATAAGGAATGCCAAAATCCGAGTTATAACGAAGAAGTTATGACCTGTCGAAGTTTCGCGACAGAACCGACACGACGCCGAGTGACGTAAGATATGAATTTAAGATAGAGCGATATTTAGCCTTAGCGATCTAAACGAAAGTCGTAGATTTCGTTAAGCCGAGAGCGTGCATAAAAGGAACGCCCAAATCTGACTTCGTATGAGGAAGTTATGATTTTATGAAGTTTCGACTTAGCAGTATACAGCCCGAATACTAGATTTGAGATCGAGCGGTTTTTAGCCGAAACAATCTAAATGAGAATCGAAGATCTTGTTGTTAGTAGCGAAACGATGAAAAGTTAGGCGAGAACGGACGTCAGACGAAGAAGTTATGAATTTATAACGAAGTTTTTCTGTCCCGGCCTTCTAAAAATAAATAATAAAAATAAAAGTCAAAATTAGCCAACGGAGTCTAAATGAAAGTTGTAGAGTATGGTCTGACCTTCGCGTGGATATAAAGAACGTCGAAAACGGAGCTCGTATGCGAAAGTTACGCAATTTAGAAGTTTGACAAGTCAATTACGCCCCGCGTAATTTGAGTACGCCCCTCGTACTCAGTCGGTTGCAACTTGTCTGACCAATACTCGAGTGCCACCAGTCGACGCACGCAGTGACGTCAAAGTACGCCCCGCGTAACCTGAGTACGCCCCGCGTACTGAGTACACCCCGCGTAATTTGAGTACGCCCCGCGTAATCCCAGACCCAGCAGCCTATAAATAGAACTCGAATTCAGCCATTTTCTCTTGTTCAAACTCTTCTCTCTCTCAAATTTTTGCCTCGATTTGCGTGCCAATCATACCCCAAAGCCCCGGTAATATTCCCGAGCCCCGAAGTAAGATCCGAAGCCCCGAGGATCCCGAAGAGCGTTATTCCCGAGCCGAAACGCTGCCCGCGAGGAGCCCGGTTTTGTGAAGATCTTCCAGATCTACGGAGAAACACCTCTTCTACAAGCCGTAGTGCTGCCCGATCATCTTTTGATCAAGTGAGTGTGTAGTTATTTTCATTCCAACGCAATATTATGAAGTATTTCATATAAAATACGTGTTATGTGTATATATTTGGTTGTTATACGTGTGAGTGTATATTCACTCTCTTCTATCTTATAGATATGATGTATTCTCTATGAAATACGTGTTATGTGTGTATGCCTCATCTGTTATGTGGAATATGTATTGCTTAAAGCATGTTATACAGGTTTTTAAACTATGTATAAAAATGTATATTTTTATCTACTAATATGTTGGGTAGAACATGGGTAGATAATTGGTGTGTAATAAACAGATGAGAGGCCTCGGTGTTATTGGTGTTATTCTAGTCATTCAGCAGAGTATGGATGACGACCACGGACTATTCTAGACTGTCCTGTGGAACACTAGCAGGCTCATTACCTGTAGGTGTTGTGAACGACGTGTTCACCGGTGTACTCTATCCCCCACATGGTTGCCTTTAGGATACTTATTGTTGAGGAAGCCCCTCTGCAGTAATATCCGTCCCGATGAAAAATCCTAAAATAAGTTCCTTATAATAGACGTTATTTTTAGGAACGTAAGGTGAGGATAACGGGAATGGGTAATCGGGTTTATTGTTGATTGTTGAAATTAAATATAATTATTGTGGGTTGAAAACCCTATATGCTCACCAGGCTCCCAAGCCTGACCCACTCAGTTGATTTATTTTACAGGAAGTGGCGCAAGAGCTTAAGATGGGCGAACATCAAGTTGTTTTGTTTACAAGTCTGTATATGTATATATTTGTTGAATGACTTGTAATGCTATCGTTTATGCTTTATGATCTGTATCGGAACATGACATCCCGTCTTTTGATTATGAAATGAAATCATATTTCTTTATGAAATGTTTTGATAAATATCTATTTTATCATGTTTTGTTTTTGGGAACAAATTCCACATCTCTTTTAAAATTAAAAGGATTTACTCTGAAAATTATTTTAAAAAGCATAAATGAAATCGGTCTTTTCTGGCCGAGATTTTGGGGATGTCACAGTTGGTATCAGAGCATTAGTTTAAGCGAACTAGGAATTTGTAGGATTTCTAAACTTAAACTTAGCATTCTAAGTGGAGATTGTGAGGTGTGTGTCTAATAAATTTTAGACACGAGCACTAGTTTATTTTAGGAAAGTTGCCTAAAATGCTTTTATGTGCTAAATGTTATATGTTGCCATATATGATATTATTTGTTCGGATCTATGGTTTGTTGCCAACCGGATCTGAAGGTTTATGTGTTTAGGATTCTAAGCGTATGTATACGATATTAGAACTAGCATGTAATCGTTTGGAGTAATAAGGTGAAATTATTCGGTGTATAGATCAAAATGGTGAGAACAAGAAGCGGAGTTGGAAATGCTAATGAAAACAGGAATCAACCGCCTGTAATCGAGCAAGTACCTATCGTAGCTGCTGCACCTGAGCCGATAACAATGGCTGGTGTACAAATGATGATTCAAATGATGTTGGATCGTCAAATGGAAGAAACAAGACGCCTGCTTAGGCAGAATCGTGAAGAACCATCAATTCAAGCGGAAGAGCCCTAGGAGAATGGAGGGCAGTCTGAAGGAGAAAACTTTAGTGGGATGATTGGTCAAGACGAACAACCAGTGGTTAGACGCAATAACCAGTATGGAGGAAATGATGGTCGTGGGTGCAAGTATAAGGATTTCATGGCATCCAAACCACCATGCCTATCCGGAAGCCCGACGCCGGTACAAGTTATGGATTGGATCTCTGAAATGGAGACTATGTTTGAAAGTTGCGAATGCAGCAACAGGCAGAAGACCGCTCTTGCGATCCCTCTGCTAAAATCTGGCGTGTTAAGTTGGTGGAAGCTGTTAGCTGACTCTATGCCCAAGGGAGAAGCAAGCAAAATGTCTTGGGAAGACTTTCTGGAACAACTAAAACTGCAATACTGCTCCGAGCAGGACCTTCTGGAAATTAGTAATGAGTTTCAAAATTTGAAGAAGGGGAAATTGAGCGTTACTAAATACGCTACAAGTTTCACGGAAAAGATGAAGTTTATCCCATATTTGGTGCCTACAGAACTCTCTAAGGTCAACAAGTTTGCCCTTGGACTACCAGCGGACTATGGTCCAATGGTTAAGCAAGCAACCACATTGAAAGCCGCCATCTGGGCTGCTAGAAATGTTGAGACCCAGATCAGGGAAAAAGGTCTAGAAAGGTCAGAGGTTGGTGAGAAAAGGAAAATCGATGGATTTTCAGGGTCCAGCAAGAAAAGTAAATTCTCGAAGGCTAGTTCGAGAGGAAGTGGAGGAAAGGTAGAGGCGAAATGGTGCGACAAGTGCAAGAAGAAGCATCATGGGAAGTGTGGCGGGGAAACCACATGCTACAAATGTGGAAAGCCAGGGCATTATGCCAACGAATGCACCTTCACCAAGAATGTTTGTTATGGTTGTGGTGAGGAGGGGCACATCTCAAGGGATTGTCCGAAGAAGAAGGAGGCAGCAAGACCCAACATTCCGCCAAAGCCAAAGGCGAGAGCATTCCAGATGACACTGGAAGCTGCTAAAGATGAAGCTGATGTCGCTTCAGGTACCTTTCTCGTTAACAAATTGCCTGCCCAAATTTTATTTGATTCTGGAGCCAACTACTCCTTTATATCGCATGAATTTGGTAGAAAACTAGCTTTGCCTATTGTGAGACTAGATAATGCTTTATTAGTCGAAGTTGCTAGTGGCAAGATTGTACCTGTTAGCCATCATATGAAAAACATTTTAATTGATTTGAATGGGAATAAGTTCCACCAGGAATTATTACCTATAGAACTTAATGGTTTCGACATCGTTTTGGGAATGGATTGGCTTAGTGCCAATGATGCCGAAATTTTATGCAAGAAGAAAATAGTGAAAGTGAATCCGCCTGGAAAGGAATCGTTTATGGTGTATGGAGATAAACGCAGAGTAAATTCTGGAATCATTTCTCTAATGAAAGCCAGAAAGTGTTTGACCAAGGGATGTACATCATATTTAGCATTCGTGATCGATGCTAAGAAGGAAAAGAAGGTGATGCAAAATATTCCTGTTGTGTGTGATTATCCGGAAGTATTTCCCGAAGATCTTCCTGGATTACCGCCCGATCGACAAGTAGAATTTCGTATTGACTTGTTGCCTGGAACAACGCCAATTGCAAAAGCACCTTATCGATTAGCACCGACGGAGATGAAGGAGCTAATGATGCAACTTCAGGAGTTATTGGACAAAGGTTTCATTAGACCTAGTTCATCGCCCTGGGGAGCTCCGGTGTTATTCATAAAGAAGAAAGATGGAAGCATGAGGATGTGCATTGATTACCGAGAGCTGAATAAGGCTACAATAAAGAATAGATATCCGTTGCCGAGGATTGATGACCTATTCGATCAGCTACAAGGTTCAAGTTATTTCTCAAAGATCGACTTGAGGTCAGGATATCATCAGCTAAAAGTAAGAGAGCAGGATATAGAGAAGACTGCATTCAGAACCCGATATGGACACTATGAGTTTTTGGTTATGTCGTTTGGACTAACCAATGCTCCCGCAGCATTCATGGATTTAATGAACAGAGTTTGTAACCCGTTCCTTGATAAATCTGTGATAGTGTTCATAGATGACATTCTGATTTATTCAAAAAGCCAAGAGGAGCATGGCAGACACTTACGAGAAGTTTTGTAAGTCTTGAAGAAGGAGAAGCTGTATGCGAAGTTCTCCAAATGTGATTTTTGGATTCGAGAAGTCCAATTCTTGGGTCACGTGGTCAACCAAGAAGGTATAATGGTTGATCCAGCAAAGATTGAAGCTGTAATGAAGTGGGAACAACCAAAAAGTCCCACGGAGATTCGAAGCTTTTTAGGATTAGCCGGATATTACCGAAGGTTTATCCAAGGCTTTTCTTCGATTGCTAGTCCATTAACAGCTTTGACCCACAAAGGAGTTACTTATGCTTGGAGTGATAAGCATAAAGAAGCATTCGAGAAGCTAAAGAAGAAACTATGCGAGGCACCGATACTTTCTCTACCCGATGGAGTTGAAGACTTCGCTGTTTATAGCGATGCGTCTGGTGTTGGATTGGGTTGTGTTTTGACCCAAAGAGATAAGGTGATCGCGTATGCATCTCGACAGCTGAAAGAGCATGAAAAGAACTACCCGACTCATGATTTGGAGTTGGCAGCGGTAGTTTTCGCTCTGAAAATATGGAGGCATTACCTCTATGGCACGAAGTGCAAACTTTTCACTGATCATAAGAGTCTCCAATATCTCTTTAGTCAGAAAGAATTGAATATGAGGCAACGACGCTGGCTGGAACTACTTAAAGACTACGACTGTGAGATACTTTACCACCCCGGTAAAGCCAATGTTGTCGCTGATGCTCTCAGTCGGAAAGTCAATCTTGAAAGGAGAAGGCCAAGAGCGTTGAGAATTGAAGTTGTCTCGACTATTTTGGAAAGTATAAAGAAAGCTCAAGAGGAAGCTTCGGAGAAGAATGACCGGAAGGAGGAACGTTTGGGCAAAACGTTGGTGTTCGGTGTAAACAGTCACGGACTGAAGGTGTTCCAAGATCGGATTTGGATACCTAAGACAGGAGGAGTCAGAGATCTTCTGATGGAAGAGGCTCACAAGACCATGTACTCAATTCATCCCGGTAGCACTAAAATGTATAGGGACCTGAAACCCTATTATTGGTGGCCGACGATGAAGCTCGACATTGCGAAGTATGTGGCCGAGTGTGTGACTTGTGCAAGAGTCAAGGCACAACATCAGAGACCGTACGGGAGGTTAGAACCATTGCCTGTGCCTATGGGTAAGTGGGAAGACATTACTATGGATTTTGTCACTAAACTGCCCAGAACAAAGAATGGTCACGACATGATTTGGGTGGTCGTCGATCGATTCACTAAGAGTGCGCATTTCATAGCAGCCAATGAGAAATGGTCTATGGAAAAGCTTGTGAATTCTTATGTGAAGGAAATTGTGAGACTTCACGGTGTTCCGCTAACAATTGTGTCGGATCGTGATAGTCGTTTCACCTCAAGATTTTGGAAAAGTCTACAAGAGGAATTGGGTACCAAGTTGTGTTTAAGTACAGCTTACCATCCGCAGACTGATGGTCAGAGCGAACGGACGATACAAACACTTGAAGATATGTTGAGAGCGTGTACCTTGGAATTCCTAGGTAATTGGGATGAACATTTACCTTTGGTAGAATTTTCCTATAATAATAGTTTTCACTCGAGCATAAAGATGGCACCTTATCAAGCTTTGTATGGACAGAAGTGTCGTACACCGTCTTGTTGGCTTGAGGCTGGGGAAAAGCAGTTTATGGGGCCGGAGATAGTCCATCAAACTGCTGAAAAGTTGAAAATAATTAGGGAGAGAATGTTAGCAGCTCAGGATCGTCAAAAGAGTTATGCTGACAAAAAGCGAAGACCGATGACTTTTGAAGTTGGAGATTCGGTTTTGCTTAAAGTCTCGCCGTGGAAGGGACTTATAAGATTTGGAAAAAGGGGAAAGTTAAGTCCAAGGTTTATTGGACCGTTTAAAGTTCTTCAGAGGATTGGGAACCAAGCTTACAAGCTCGAACTACCAGAAGAACTGAATGGAATTCATAACACTTTCCATGTGTGTTATTTGAGGAAGTTCACGGGAGAAGTTCCCGATATAATTCCACTTTCAGAGTTGAGGATCGATGAGAACAAAAGGTTGATTGAGGAATCGGAGGCAATTGTTGACCGAAAGACTAAGAAATTGCGACGTAAGATGGTGGAGTTAGTGCTTGTCCGATGGAAACACACGAATGGGCCAAATCTCACCTGGGAGACGGAGAGTGACATGATGAGTCGCTATCCGCATTTGTTTGCTGGTGTGTGATTCCGGGGACGGAATCATTCTAAGGTGGAGAGAATTGTAACGCCCGTGTTTCTAGGCTTGCCATTTTTAGCAATGTAATAGTCTAGGTTAACCTTGTAACTCAACTTGAAATAATAAGAATGTATTATTTGTGAATTATTTGAATTATGTGATTTATGTGTGTATTTTCTTAATTTTTATAATTTAATGAATTAAGAATAAAATAAGCGTCAAAATTTAAGTGTGAGATAAGCCCGACATCTTTGCATAAAGTTGTAGTGGTCGAAACAAGGATTCCGGAGATATAAGGAATGCCAAAATCCGAGTTATAACGAAGAAGTTATGACCTGTCGAAGTTTCGCGACAGAACCGACACGACGCCGAGTGACGTAAGATATGAATTTAAGATAGAGCGATATTTAGCCTTAGCGATCTAAACGAAAGTCGTAGATTTCGTTAAGCCGAGAGCGTGCATAAAAGGAACGCCCAAATCTGACTTCGTATGAGGAAGTTATGATTTTATGAAGTTTCGACTTAGCAGTATACAGCCCGAATACTCGATTTGAGATCGAGCGGTTTTTAGCCGAAACAATCTAAATGAGAATCGAAGATCTTGTTGTTAGTAGCGAAACGATGAAAAGTTAGGCGAGAACGGACGTCAGACGAAGAAGTTATGAATTTATAACGAAGTTTTTCTGTCCCGGCCTTCTAAAAATAAATAATAAAAATAAAAGTCAAAATTAGCCGACGGAGTCTAAATGAAAGTTGTAGAGTATGGTCTGACCTTCGCGTGGATATAAAGAACGTCGAAAACGGAGCTCATATGCGAAAGTTACGCAATTTAGAAGTTTGACAAGTCAATTACGCCCCGCGTAATTTGAGTACGCCCCGCGTACTCAGTCGATTGCAACTTGTCTGACCAATACTCGAGTGCCACCAGTCGACGCACGCAGTGACGTCAAAGTACGCCCCGCGTAACCTGAGTATGCCCCGCGTACTGAGTACGCCCCGCGTAATTTGAGTACGCCCCGCGTAATCCCAGACCCAGCAGCCTATAAATAGAACTCGAATTCAGCCATTTTCTCTTGTTCAAACTCTTCTCTCTCTCAAATTTTTGCCTCGATTTGCATGCCAATCATACCCCAAAGCCCCGGTAATATTCCCGAGCCCCGAAGTAAGATCCGAAGCCCCGAGGATCCCGAAGAGCGTTATTCCCGAGCCGAAACGCTGCCCGCGAGGAGCCCGGTTTTGTGAAGATCTTCCAGATCTACGGAGAAACACCTCTTCTACAAGCCGTAGTGCTACCCGATCATCTTTTGATCAAGTGAGTGTGTAGTTATTTTCATTCCAACGCAATATTATGAAGTATTTCATATAAAATACGTGTTATGTGTATATATTTGGTTGTTATACGTGTGAGTGTATATTCACTCTCTTCTATCTTATAGATATGATGTATTCTCTATGAAATACGTGTTATGTGTGTATGCCTCATCTGTTATGTGGAATATGTATTGCTTAAAGCATGTTATACAGGTTTTTAAACTATGTATAAAAATGTATATTTTTATCTACTAATATGTTGGGTAGAACATGGGTAGATAATTGGTGTGTAATAAACAGATGAGAGGCCTCGGTGTTATTGGTGTTATTCTAGTCATTCAGCAGAGTATGGATGACGACCACGGACTATTCTAGACTGTCCTGTGGAACACTAGCAGGCTCATTACCTGTAGGTGTTGTGAACGACGTGTTCACCGGTGTACTCTATCCCCCACATGGTTGCCTTTAGGATACTTATTGTTGAGGAAGCCCCTCTGCAGTAATATCCGTCCCGATGAAAAATCCTAAAATAAGTTCCTTATAATAGACGTTATTTTTAGGAACGTAAGGTGAGGATAACGGGAATGGGTAATCGGGTTTATTGTTGATTGTTGAAATTAAATATAATTATTGTGCGTTGAAAACCCTATATGCTCACCAGGCTCCCAAGCCTGACCCACTCAGTTGATTTATTTTACAGGAAGTGGCGCAAGAGCTTAAGATGGGCGAACATCAAGTTGTTTTGTTTACAAGTCTGTATATGTATATATTTGTTGAATGACTTGTAATGCTATCGTTTATGCTTTATGATCTGTATCGGAACATGACATCCCGTCTTTTGATTATGAAATGAAATCATATTTCTTTATGAAATGTTTTGATAAATATCTATTTTATCATGTTTTTTTTTTTGGGAACAAATTCCGCATCTCTTTTAAAATTAAAAGGATTTACTCTGAAAATTATTTTAAAAAGCATAAATGAAATCGGTCTTTTCTGGCCGAGATTTTGGGGATGTCACAGTAGATTCAGAGTTTTCACAATTTGTCATGTTTTCCTGTTTTGCTTGTTCAATTTCAAAGGATTCTCTTCCAATTCCTGGTCTATAATTCGTATCAATTTTGCCAGTTCCTAAGGCGTTTGCCTTGGTGAAAATATCATCACTTAGTTTTCTGGCAACTTTGATAGAATCCATATTCCATATCAGTCTTTTATTCTCGGTTTCAAGAGAATTGATTTGTTTTAAAGAATCAGTCAATTTTTCATTTAAAACATTGTATTTGTCAGTTGATTCTTGAAAGTCTTGTTTGAACTGAAGGATTTCCATTTCTAAAACATCTTTTATTTCAGAAGAAATGACTGACTGATTTTTTAGTTCCAAATCCCTTTTCTGAATTAGGGTCTGATTTAATTATTCCAAGACGTGATTATAATCTTCTGATTTTCTTTCAACGTCTCTTTCCAATTTTCTTTTTGTTCTTGTTGATTCTCCAAATTTGAGTTGCAAGGTTTGTAACTCAGATTTGCAAATATCCTAATTGACCATTGTGTCATGATATGTTTTGAGATCAACTTCTAGACTAGTCTCAATTTTGGTTATGTGGGACTCAAAAATTGTTTTGGAAAAACCAAGTTCAGAGATCATAGACCATACATGTTCTATGACGTTGGGAGCTCTTGAAGGTATTTCAACACCAGCTACGAAGCAGAAGTTTGATTGTGTTGGTTCATGTTCAACTTCGTCATCAGAAGTTGGCCAGTATTCCACACTTGGTTCATGGATTGCCATCAATGCTCTTTGCTTTTCTTGGTTTTCCAGTTTCTTCAATTCATCGGCTCTTTGAGCATAGTATGCTGAGTCTTTGATTTTGGTTTTGTTTTTGGCTCGACATTCTCTGGCATAGTGATTTGTTCCTTTGCAGTTGTGACAAATGATCACTTCTTCATCACTATCATCCTTTTGACTTTTAATCGGAAGTCTTTCAGGTGTTTGACTTTGGGTTTGTTGGGAAGGTTGAGAATGGTTTTGTTGGAATCCAAAATTTTGGTTGTTTTGAAAACCATTGTTTTGATTGTTGTAACCTTGATTTTGGAAACCTCTGTTTTGATTTTGAAAATTGTTGTTTGGATTGTGATTATGACCTGAGTTGGGATCGTTTTGAAATCCCTGGTTTTGAAAACCTTGGTTTGAGTTATTTTGGAAAGAAGGTCTTTGAGAATTTTGTCCAAGGTAAGGTCTAGGTTGAAAACCTGAGTTGTTTTGACCAAAAGATGGTCTTGGTTGAAAACTTGAGTTATTTTGTCCAAAAGATGGTCTTGGTTGAAAATTTGGTCTAAAATTTGATTGACCATGATTTGGGATAAATCTCTGGAGATTTGGTTTTGCAACCAACGCACACAGTTGTTGATAATCTGCTTCATCATTTGAATAAGACTGGAAGGCTTGGTTTTGAAAAGATGTAGTCTGATTAAAATGATTAAAGTTTTCATCATTGAAAGGTGTTTGGTTTTGAGAAGTTGTGGACACAAGTGCAAGTGGTCCTCCAAAAGTTGCAGTGGTTGGTGGGTCAATCGAGGATTCATACGATTGAAGTTCTCCATACAAGTTGTACAAAGTTTCAGTATGAATAGCTGGATTTCCCTGAATAATGAGTTTAACCATTTTCCAGCTTTCGAAAAGATTGTTTAAAAACTTGAGATTTATCATGTGTTGTGTCTTTTTGATACCCAAATTGTTCATTTTAACCATAATCAAATTGAACCTATCATGAGCATCATGGATGGTTTCTGATGAAAGCATTTTGAAATTATCGAATTCATTCAAAACAGATGTTCTTTTGTTTCCAATAATTCTTTTATTTCCACAAAAACGATTTTTCAAATTCTCCCAAATTTGATTTGCGGTTAACAGTATAATGTCATCCATTTGACTTAGAATACTGTGAGGTATTCCAGAAACAAGTTCCTTTTTGGCTTGGAGTTCCAACTTTTTTGTAATTTCAACTTGAGTGGCTTGATTTGTAGCAAGAGTAGCCATATTTTCTGGAGTAACAAATGTTCCTTCTACACACTTCCAGACATCTTCATTTATAGCATTAAGATGAAGATTCATACGGCCAACCCACGAATTATACTCTTCAGGAATAAGTATGGGTGCCCGTGAACCAGATCCTAAGCTATTTGCAATGGAGACAGAGTTCATGTTGGAGTAATTTGCCAAAGACATTTTTTTGAAAGGATTTTGAACAAGTGATATTAAAATGAAATTTTTAAAGAAAAGCTTATGGAAGGTTTATAAACGCTATAACCAAAAGTTTTTCGACAAAAATTTCAAGGTAAATCACACAAGCTCTGATACCAATTATTGGATATTATTCCTTTTATATATCAGCTCAGATACCGATTTGTTGGAAATATAACAATCTGATCACCACAACAAAAGGCTCGGTTACCAGTTACTGTGTGACAGATATATCAGTTTAAGATATAAGATATATATATATATATATATATATATATATATATATATATATATATATATATATATATATATATATATATATATAAAGAATAATAATTGCGGAATAAGTATAAATATGAAAGCTGTAAATGACTGAAAGCTATAATAATATAAATGACTGTATTTAAATGACGTAAGCTATAAATAATATAAATGACTGTATTTAAATGACATAAAGCTATAAATAATATAAATGACTATATTTAAATGACGTAAAGCTATAATAAAGTATATAAATATATAAATATATATCAAGTAGGTTCGTCAATAAATTGACTGAACTGGACTCATGGAGCGACTAGTCGATATTTGTTCTTTGAATGGACTGGTTGATATTGGGACTCTTGGAGCGACTGGTCGATATTTGTTCTTGGAATGGACTGGTCGATATTGGGACTCTTGGAGCGACTGGTCGATATTTGTTCAAAGATCAATCCGGCATTGGATAAGTAACAAAAAGTTCATTTAAAGCTCGATTTTATGTAAAACAAGTGTTTACAAAAGGGTACAAAATACATGGGTTTATGTATTTGTATTTGAGGTATTTTTGGGTAAAAACATGCACACGGGTCGTGTAGGAGGGTTTTGGAGGGTTTTCTTGATGATTGATGCTAACACGGGGCGTGTTGATTTAGCCTTGCTGAACACGGGGCGTGTTGAGGTTCAGAAGTATGAAGAAGGCAATCAGAGGGCAACACGGGGCGTGTTGATTTTTCCTTGGTTTTTAACACGGGGCGTGTTCGTGTCAGAGTCAATTTCGGGATTTTTTTGATTTGAATGTAAGTTTTGTTTGTGATGTTTTGGCTAGGGTAATGGTGTTATGGTGTTTTGAGGATGTTTTCAAGGTTGTTTAGAGGTTGGAAGGAGGTTGATATAAGGTGGTAAAGGTGGTGAAATTTCTTATGAAGATGATGATGAATAGTGATGGGTTTTGTGGTTGATCTTGATGCAGAAGGTTTTGGGTTGTTTCATGGTTGTGTTTTGGTGTTTTGGTGTTTTGATGTAAGGAAAGTGTTTGGTGGTGTATGATGTGATGATCAAAGGTGGTGAAGATGAAAAACCTTTAGTTTCAATGAAGAAGATGAAGATGGTTGATGGTGTTCTTCATTTCATTGTTGATGATCTTGGTGTTCTTCATTTAGCTTCTTGTTTGATCTTGGTGTTCTTCATTTAGATCCAGGGATGAAGATTGAGAGGGTTTAGTTTTACAAAGGAAAACTCACTATATCATATCTATCTCTCTTACTCTCTTCTATTATCTCCAACACTAAACACACACTACATACACATGTATATATATGAGAAACAAATATCTTGTAGTAGTGCACTTGAGTGTAAGTTGAAAGATGATGTAGAGGCTGCAAGTTGATGTAGTAGTAGAGCAAAAAATGTGGGAAGGGTTTTAGCTTCTTCATCTTTGACTATTCAACATATATACAACACACATATATATAATACATATATACATATATAATACATACATATGTATATAATACATATATATATATATATATATATATATATATATATATATATTGTTGAAATTGTTTAGTCACACATATGTGTTTTTGTATTTTCCGTTTTATCACGCATTCATGCAACCTGAAATAACTGATAATATTTGTTAGATTGTATTAAAACAGTTCATCTTATTTCAGTTATGGTCACATACAAGGTTACATAAGAACATTTTTCAACACTGTCAATACATCCTGGTACAAGTAAAATGTACTATGATGTAAGAGCTGATTATTGGTGGCCTGGAATAAAGAAATACATTAGAAGATATGTACAAGAATGCTTAGTATGCTTACAAGTCAAAACAGAGCACCAAAAGCCTTATCGACCTCCAGAAAGTCTTAGTGTTCCTGTATGGAAATAGGAAGAGTTGTCTATGGATTTTATTACCAAATTGCCAAAGACTGCTAGACAGCATGATAACATTTGGGTAATCATCGACCGCCTGACTAAGAGTGCACATTTTCTCGTCATGCGTGAAACGGCTCCAATGGAGAAATATGCACAAGTATACTTGGATGAAATTGTTGCAAGAAATGGTGTGCCAATAAAGATCATTTCCGATCGCGATACTCGCTTCACTTCTCATTTTTGGGCGAGTATGCAACGTGAATTGGGATCTCGAGTAGCCCTCAGTACAACTTATTATCCCCAGACAGACGGTCAGACAGAAAGAACAATCCAAACAGTAGAAGATATGCTTTGTGCATCTGTCTTGGAGTTCGGTGGTAACTGGGATAAATACTTGCCTCTTGTCGAATTTTCATATAATAACAGTTACCACACTTCAATCAAAATGCCACCATATGAAGCATTATATGGTCACAAATGTCGTTCACCATTATGTTGGCGTGATGTAGGACGGAAGATCCTTGGAGGCCCTGAAATGATTCAAGACACCACCGACAAGATTCAAATTGTACGAGAAAGAATGAAAGCAGCCCAAGATCGATAGAAGTTTTATAGAGAAAATAGAAGACGACCCATAGAATTCTAAGTGGGTGATTTCGTGATGCTGAAGGTGGAAAGGCCTTATGAGATTTGGGAAGAAAGGAAAGTTGAGTCCTAGATTTGTTGGTCCTTTCAACATCATCCCGAGAATTGGAAAGCAAGCATACAGCTTAGAATTTCCTGAAGATTTGGCAGGTATTCATGATGTGTTTCATGTGAGTTATCTGTGCAAATGCTTGAGCATCTATGATGAGACGATTCCGTTATCCGATGTAAAATTGTATAATAAGCTAAGATATGTCGAAGAGCCTGAAGAGATCGTGAATGAAAGAACAACTAAGCTACGTAATAAATTAGTAGAATTGGTGCTTGTCAAGTGGAAACACCATTGAGGCCCAAACTATACGTGGGAGAATAAGAATGAGATAAAAGCAAAATATCCCCATTTATTTTAATCGATGTAACTTTGGGGACGAAATCCTGAAAAGGAGGAGGTATTTATGACATACACGTTTTGAGATCGTCTTTTCTAATGAATAAAATTGTGAAATACTATGTGAAATTGAGTGTTGAGTTCTAACAGATAGTTTTTACTAGAATTGAAATAAAACTATGTTTAGAATCACTCAGAAAATATTGGAAGTCTTATGAGATTCCAATTAAAAGCCAAATAGTGAAATTTAGCGAAAATATAAAATTTGAAATAAGTAAAATTTCGTTGATGAAAATTGTAAATAATCTCGTTAGAAACTTGTAGGCGAAAACCTCATCGAAATACGAGTTATAACGACGGAGTTATGACCAATCGAAGATTCGCGATAAAACCGACACAACACCGAATGACGTAAAAAGTGAGTTTTTTTGATAAACTAATTTTTAACCTTAGAGATCTAAATGAAAGCCGTAATATTCGTTAAACCGACAAGTTCTATAAAAAGAACGCCAAAATGTGACTTCGTATGATGAAGTTATGATTTTTCTAAGTTTCAGAATAGTTGTAGACAGCTAAAAACTCGAATTTTAGATCGAGTGATTTTTAGCTAACACAACCTAAACAAGAATTGAAGGTCTCGTCATTTGTAGTACAACGGTGATGTCGGATGAAGAAGTTATGAATTTTTAACGGATTTTCCTATCCCGGTCTGTTAAAAATAATCATATTAAAAGTAAATTCAAAATTAGCCGACGATGCCTAAACGAAAGTTGTAGAATATTTTCCTACCTAGGAGTGCATATAAAGAACGTCAAAAATGGAGCTCGTATGCGAAAGTTATGGAATGTTGATGTTTGGGGCTCAATTTCCAAGGAATATCGCATGAGTGGACTATAATCAACCATGTCCCTCGCACAAAGCAGCCACCCCCTGATGACGAGTCCGAAGCGTGGCCCAAGGAGAATCCGACACGCCTTTCGAAATCCTAGGCGACATCTAATACGCCTACTAAGACGACTCGCATATGACCTGTCACTTGCCCTTCGCATACGAAGCCATGTACGAGCCACGAGTCCATTCTGCCAGCGCACCATCCGAACCTCGGCCTATAAAAGGAAGGCTGCGAGCCTTCCCGGGTAATCTTAGAAAATTGCCATATTTTACCCCTTTTTCCATATTTTCTTCATCTTAACATTCCCCGAAGCCTTGGTATCGATTATAACCCCCAAAATACGGCATAAAGTGCCCGAGAAGCCCGAAAAATTTATCTTTTTGGTTTTGAAGCCCTACCTTCGCAGAGCCCGATTTTCAATTAAGCTCCCGGTTTTCAACCTAGAAAGTCATATTTAAAGCCGAAGTGCTGCCCAAATTAGTATTTTGACCCCCGGTTAATTCAAGGTGAGTTCAATATATAGGAACAATTGTATGTTATGTGTTATATGTGCTATGTTCTTTTCAGTGTTATTATTCCAAGTTATTTTCCCATGATATTTTATTCGCTATTTTTATAGCAAAAAGTAATACCTTTGACCATGTGATCAGTGAAAGGACTTAGATTCACATTGGTACTGGTACGTAGCCTCTGGCCATGTAGAGCATGTCTCCGTAAGAGAATGACTTCTATTCTATGGCATTGGCAAATGGTTAGACAGGACTATAGGCCTGAAATCTAACACGATGTTAATCAGAAATTGTATGTCTTCTATGCCATTTGGGCCAAAGTTTTATTGATGTATATCAATTATGGAAACTGTTATGTCTCATTGATTGTATATCTTTGAATCAACTCATCGAATGATATGAAAAGCTTAACACATGATTCACATATGCATTTGTTGTTCCTTGTTTCTATTTGCTTCTGCCATATTGAAGTATATATATGGCATAACATTATATTGTATCTATTATTGAACTCACTAAGCGTCACTGCCTACCCTATCAATGTTTAACAATTAGGTGATAAGTAGCAAGTATGTTCATATACTGTTGAAAGATTAGAATAGTTTGTAATAGTACGTTTGTACTTCAGTTTATGTTTGAATAAATTACAATATCTTGGGTAGTTATGTAATATATAACACTTTGTAATAGTCGGTTTGTATCCAATAGTTTGTAACCTCTTTACCAATGTAAAATATTGCTTTTATGAATATCCATGTAGCATGTTTTGGAGTAATAATATTGTGAAGTATGAAAGTTTGGTTCTTTAAAAATTATGAAAGTTGGGGTCTTTCAATCATGGTATCAGAGCAGTAGTTTAAGCGAACTAAATGCCACGGATTAGTATTTAGACTTAAACTATTGGAAGTTAAATATATGAACTGAATCATTATAAGTATATGGATACAAACCATAGGAAATACTTAAGTGAAGTATTAGGTTATAATAAATCCTGATATTCTAAAATATTATATTACTCCTAAATTTCAGAATGATGGCTGAACAAGTAAGTAGCCATACCCCTGAGGTTGGTGGAGGTCCTCAACATGAGGAAGTGAATACTCCAATATCTCCTCGTGAGGAGCGACTCTTGGGTAAACTTACTGGTGTTATTCGACAGACTCTCGAAGAACACAAAAAGAATGGTGATAAAGGAAAAGAGAAAGCCACTGGAGAATCTTCAAGTGGAAAGGTGAAGCGTCCCTCGTTCAAAGATTTCAAGAGTAGTGGTGCTACGGAGTTTTCTGGTGTCCTTAATCCCATAGTTGCTCTAACTTTGATTGAAAACACTGAGATAGTATTTTGTGTCTCTCATGTGAATGATGAAGACAAGGTTATCTATGCTTCTGCAATGCTCATCGGAGAAGCCTTAGTCTGGTGGGAAGCAACATATGAAGCTCTCAATGGATATGACCAGGAGAATTTATCCTGGGAGTTGTTCAAAACTCGTGTGCTAGAAAAGTATTGTCCTCTAGATATGAGGAGAAGATTAGAGAAGTGAATTCCTCGAGCTTAAACAACAATGAATGACCGTTTAAAGTTCTTCATAGAATTGGGAACCAAGCTTATAAGCTCAAATTACCCAAAGAACTGAATGGTATTCATAACACTTTTCATGTGTGTTATTTGAGGAAGTTCATAGGAGAGGTTCCCGACATGATTCTACTTTCAGAGTTAAGAATTGATGAAAAAAGAGATTGATCAAAGAACCAGAAGCAATCGTTGACCGAAAGACTAAGAAATTGCAACGTAAGATGGTTGAGTTAGTGCTTGTCCGTTGGAAACATGCGAATGCGCCAAATCTCATGTGGGAGACGGAGAGTGACATGATGAGTCGCTATCCGCATTTGTTTGTTGATGTGTGATTCCGGGGATGGAATCATCCTAAGGTGGGGAGAATTGTAACGCCCGTGTTTCTGGGCTTGACATTTTTAGCATTGTAATAGTCTAGGTTAACCTTTGTAACCCAAATTGAAATAATAAGAATGTATTATTTGTGAATTATGTGTTTTATACTTATCTGCTTAATTATGTGATTTTATTTAATCAAGAATAAAAATAAGCGTAAAAAGTAAATGATATATAAACCCGATATTGATGCACGAAGATGTAGTAGTTGAGACGAGGTTTCCGAAAATATAAAGAATGCTGAAATCCGAGTTATAACGAAGAAGTTATGACATGTCGAAGTTTCGCGACAAAACCGGTGTGACACAGCGTGACGTAAATAGTGAATTTACGAAGGAGTGATACTTAGCCTTAGTGATCAACACAAAAGATGTAGATAATGTTGAACCAAGAGCGTGCATAAAGAGAACGCCTAAATCTGACTTCGTATGAGGAAGTTATGATTTTTCAAAGTTTCAACTTAGCAGTAGACAGGCCAAAAGTTCGAATTGAGATCGAGCGAGTTTTAGCCGAAACTTTCTAAACGAGAATCGAAGAACTCATCGACAGTAGTGCAACGACAGAAAGAGGGACGAAAATGGACCTCAGATGAAGAAGTTATGAATTTGTAACGAATTTTTTCTGTCCCGGCCTACTAAAACTAAATAATAAAAAATAAAGTCAAAATTAGCCAACGGAGTCTAAATGAAAGTTGTAACGCATAATCTCACATACGCGTGGATATAAATAACGTCAAAAATGGAGCTCGTATGCAAAAGTTATGAATTTTTGAAGATCGTGGCACACATACCAAAACTTATCCGAAGCGTACGCCTAGCGTAACCAAGATTACGCCCAGCGTACTTGGAAGTTACACCGAGCGTAATCCCAGACCCAGCAGCCTATAAATAGAAACCAAGATCAGCCATTTTCCCTGCCATTTTTCTTTCTTTCTCTCTAGTTTTTGCCTTGGTTAGCGTGCCAATTATATCCCGAGGCCCCGGTAAGTGTCGAAGTGCCGAAGATCCCGAGAAGTGAGATTCCCGAGCCGAAGCGATGCCCGTGAGAAGCCAACTTTTGTGAAGATCTTCCAGATGTACCGAAGAATACTACTTCTACATGTTGTAGTGTTGTCCGATCATCTTCTGGTCAAGTGAGTGTGTAGTTAATTTCTTCTAACGCATAACTATGAAGTATTTTATATAAAATACGTGTTATGTGTATATTTTGTTGTTATATGTGTGAACGTATATTCACCTTCTTCTATCTCATAGGTATGACTTGTTTACTATGAAATACGTGTTATGTGTATGTGTCTCATCAGTTGTTTGGAATATGTATTGAATGAGAATGCTATACAGGTTTTAAACTATATATAAAAAATATATATTTTTATCTACTGATATGCTGGGTAGAGAATAGGTAGATAGTTTATGTGTGATAAACAGATAAGAGGCCTCGATGTCGTTGTTGTTGATCTAGTTATTCAGTGGAGTATGGATAACGATCACAGACTCTTTCTAAACAGTCCTGTGGAACGCTAGCATGCTCATAACCTGTAGGCGTTGTGAATGATGTGTTCACCGGTGTACTATATCCCCCCATGGTTGCCTTTAGGACATTTATTGCTGAGGAAACCCTTTGCAGTAATGTCCGTCCCGATGAAAATCCTAAATTAGGTTCCTTATAATAGATGTTGTTTTAGGGACGTAAAGTGAGGATAACGGGAATGGGTAATTGGGTTATTGTTGATTGTTGAAATTAAATAAAATTATTTATTGCGGGTTGAAAACCCTATATGCTCACCAGGCTCCCAAACCTGACCCACTTAGTTTCGTTGTATTACAGGAAGTGGCGCGAGGGCATAAGATTGATGAATCATCAAGTTGTTTTGTTTACAAGTCTATATATATATATATATATATATATATATATATATATATTTGTTGAATGACTTGTAATGTTATCGTTTATGCTTTATGGTCTGTATCGGAACATGACATCCCGATTTTGATTATGAAATGAAATTATATTTCTTTATGAAATGTTTTGATAAAAATCTATTTTATCATGTTTTGTTTTTGGGAACAAGTTCCGCATCTCTTTTAAAATCAAAAGGATTTACTCTGAAAATATTTAAAAAGCATAAATGAAACTGGTTTTTTCTGGCTGGGATTTTGGGGATGTCACAAGGAAATATAAATGTGGAAGCTTTGTACTCACAAAAGGTCTAAAAGAGTATTAGCTCGCTAGATCTTCAAGGAATCACACTCCAATGCACCACTCTAGCTTTCTTCTCCTTTGATATAGCAAAAATAAGCACCAAAATTTGGCAATATATATATATATATATATATATATATATATATATATATATATATATATATATATATATATATATATATATATATATCAATGCATGCAAGAATTTTGGTTGAGAGACGTTTCAAAGGATGGAGGCTATTAAAATGGAAAACCATATGGATTAGAGCCTTTAAATAGGCCCCAAGCCTAGGGATTAGATTTTTCACTTATTGGACGCACTGGATCGCGACCTAGATATATAACCGTGTCGTGACTTAATGACAAGGCTCGGGTCTCAATAAGCAGCCACAATACCTTAGTTAGCTAAAAACCCCAAATTAAAAACTTAATATAAATAAACTTAATTAGCAATCATACCTAAAAGACGAGTGTTACATAGGAAACTTTTTTGTTTCACTTTCAATTTAAATATCAAGCCATTTTCCAAGAGGAACCCTTGGGTAGTTGTAACACCTCTTTAAACCAAAATTTTCATTTTTAAATTACCAAAATATTGTTCATGAACCAAGTCATCCAAAAAGATAAGTGTCAAATACAAATTATCATCATAGAATATCAGATTATCACAAACCGCCCAAGTAAAAGTCTCCTAACGAGTATGTACAATCAGACATTCCCTTCCCGCAATCCTCAATCCTTATAAGTACCTGAAACATAAAAATAAACAACTGTAAGTAGAAAGGTTAGTGAGTTCTCCAAGATACCACGTACTGCACAACCTAAATAAATAGCTATGGGTTAACAACAACCCTGGGGATTATCAGCAGTCCTTGTGGGCAACAACACACCCTGTGGGTTATCATCACCCTAGAGACTATCTGTAGTCTCAATCACACATAAACAACATCATAAAAAATAACAATTAGACTCAGATGGTCATCATAAATACAACTATTCTACCACACACGTAAGAATAAGTGAGGAGACTCACCTGATACTGATGACAGATAAATCTCGCACCCAAACTGCTACAACTAAACTCTACCTAACAACACAACAATTAACCCTAATTAATAATCAAGGTCCTCAACTCAACTCACAAGTCTAAATCCTACACTAAGCCCCTTAATGGAAAACAGACCATTTTACGCCTTAAATGGTCCGCAACCCTAATTCTTGACCAAAGGTCAAAAGTCAGCAAAAGTCAACTAGTTAGCACGTAAGCTAGGCGTACTCCTTCTTACGGAAGGCGTACAACTCAATCAGGGACCAATAAGAACGAGCCTGGCTATGCGGGGCATAGCCAGGAGTACGCCCAACATATATTGCCTAATCCCCATTTAACAACTTTTATGTCTTAATCCATTAAGACACATATCCCAACCCTATATCTGACCATAATAGCAAGGCTTAACCCATAAAGTCATCGACTTGAAGCGTTTTCATGGCTAAAAAGAACCCAATACACAAAACTCTAACTTTCATCACACTCTAAGCCACTTAACTCATGTATGGGCCAAAGGAAGTGATCAAGCAACCATTTTTATGAATCTACAAGATCTAGAACACATGATGGGACAACTACAATGTTCTGGAGTGCTCCATACTTATAAAGGTCCACACTTTGGGATAAAAAAAAACTCGTAAAAAGTCATCTATGGAGATCTAAAAGGAAACACGTCAGTGTATAAACTTTATACCTTCAGAAGATGCACAAGGTGAAGTGGTTTTTGGATCTACAATCTTGCAAGCAACACCTCCTTCTTTACTAGCCTTCTTCTTCAACAAAAGAGCACCAAAATCACTAATAAGCTCCAAAATCTCACACACAAAGCTTAGAATCGATATTAATGTTTATGAGGTAATGATAGTTGATAAGAAATGTCCAAGCGAGGTATAAGGTGGATTAATTAGGGAGCAAACCCTTAAAATTAGGGTTTAGAGGCTGAGCTAGTACACCCGATGTACCATAGGTACGCCCAGCGTGCTAGCATGGCTTCCGTGATCCTAGTTCTCACAAGTACGTTGCATGTACCTCACGTATGCCCAGCGTACGGGCTGAATTGATGTTCTTTAAGCAACAAGGGACCAAAAATGCAAACTTTAAATAGGCTAAGGGATAAAATGAAAATACTAGAAAATTCGATGTTACAGTAGTAGTTTTTAGATTGGCACGAATTAGGATGTAGGTTAAAAAGTTAATCTTGAAAATCTGATCCCTAATTTAGAGAGTGGGGATCCTAGGAGCACTCCTTATGTTCATGATTAATATGATTAGGATCATGGGGAAGTATGTTGGAAATTTCGTTGGAATAAACATATTACTTGAGATATGTATGCATATAGAATTAAGAGTATTATTGGAATGTTTTTAGTAATACTCTTCGATTGGTAAGTGTACTCTTATAAAAGGTCTTAGGATAAAACACATGTACTCTTTCACGATTGTTGGTATTTTAGGATTTAGCTCTTACACAGTGACCTTTTTGATGCTTCATGTAACAATTATTAAAAATATGCGTTAACCTTTTGATATAAAAATATAATTAAAATATATTCTAAAACAAAGGCAAGTAAAAATATAACCAATATTTACTCGAGAATGGAAACTTTCCATTCTAAAATTCATATATTATTCCATATAACTCACTCGAAGTAAGAAATTTTACACCTTCACCATTAAAAAAAATAGTAAAATGTGGCTTGAATTATCAAGTCCATTTATGGAACTCAATTTGGAATAGATTATCCCTCTACATAAAAATGAAAGAGCAAATTTTGGGGAACAATTACGGACTTGGCTCATGTATTATCTCATGGAAATATTCAACTTTTAAATTTATTCCAACAGGAAAACCCCATAAATAAAACATACATGGAAATGGTCACTCAGTCCCTCAAAATTGTTCACGGTTTCATCCTTAAGGCTTCGAATACACAAAAACACCGTACCGCAAAGATAAAAATGTAACATAACGGAACTTTAGTAATATAACTCTTACAAATGAGTATTATACTAAAAATAATCAACATAATTTATTTATTTTTGAAAAAAAAATAACCACTTTCTCTGCCATATCATATTCCATAGTAGGTATGGTAATTTCGAAGTTAGGGTCGTTCGCAGGTACCACGTATGAAATCTGTCAATCGTACTTTACGGACTGACGAGATGTATTCCAAACTATGGATGTCGGAATACGATATTTTGCAGTATCTATGATCTTTCCGGAGTTGGTTGTGGTAGATAGGATTTAGGTATAGAATCTAACACACCATACGTTCCATACTGGAAAGTGTATTCCGGAACGTACTCCGGAGTGTACGAGCATTCCGGAGGACTGTTCCGAAGAGGTAAAATTAGGATATTTTCCCTATATGTAGTATATCTTTTTTGTTCTTTGATAGTTTTCGTAATCTAGAAGAATGAGTATTTATACAGATATTTTTCGAGTGTCGGTTTCTAATGGAGGGAAATGGTAGTGTATCGAGGAATCTATGCGGTATATTGCACGAGACTAAACATGTTTTGGTGTAGATATAAGCAATCATATCAACTTTATTGGGTTAATTACGCTAGTTGCTTCCAAGTCCAAGTTACATACTAATCAAATACATCTATCTTTTTAATGTCTTGGATTAAATATAGTTGTCAGATTTTTTGATGATAGTGATGTCACATATCTTCTTTGTTTTGTTAGTAGTATGCCTCCTAACATGGTATAATTTTTTGTTGTTAATATTGTTAGGGAAAGTGGTTTTCATCGATTTGTTGGGGAAAATTGTTCTAGTGGAAATGGGTCTTCTGGTGCTGGAAGTAACCAAAATTTTAATTTATTACCTATGAAAACCAACCATGTTCCTTATTACAATGGCACTACCTATAAAGGTAAGGTTGCTAATGATGCTTCAACAACAGTTGATGTTAATGAATTTATAAATGATTAGCAAAAACTTAACTAATGTTGTTGGTTGATAATGGTAATATAATTCCATATGAAGTGTCAGTTGAACATTTTCAGAGTTACACTGAATTTAATGGGGATAATAATGAAGTTGAAAAAGAGGAAACTAAGCCCTTAAAGCCCCAAAAACCATAAGAGTAAAAGTATCTTTATTATTTTTCTGATTCTAAAAAAACACAAACTGCCCATTGGGGTATGCATGAACCGTTACCATTGCTTGAATTAGTTCAACAAAAAAGTAAAGGTGCCACATCCCACAATTATACTTCCTATGTTAAATTATTCTAACTCTTCAAATGCAAATAAGAAATTAATATTAACTTAGGATTCAAATATATTACTGAAGGCTTCTAATATGAAGTGACAAAATCAACAAAACTTAGGTTTGAAGTTGTTTGCTTTGTGGAAAATTGTGACTGACAGATACGTGCAACAAAAGATAAAAATACTCATATATTTAAAATGGTTAAATTATTGGAGAGACAAACTTGCTCAAACACATAGCTACATCCCTTTTAGCGACAAGCCAACAAAAGGTATCAAGTCACTTCTTAAAGGGCATATTAGTTGATAGTACATGAAATATGTTGTAGGGGAAACAAATACAATGAACTTAATGACCATCTTAGTGTCCATATTTCATATTGGCAAGCATGGAGTAGTAGAATGTATGCTCTAAATATGTTGATGGGCACCCCTGAAGATAGATTTCAAACACTTCATTTATCATACATACTTATAAAGCTAGCATTTTTTCTTGAATCTCATGCATTTGAAACCCCAATTCTTTTTTTCTTTCACCACATTCATTTGAAACTCCCATGACTTTTCAAATTTCTTTATCATAATAATTATAATTTGGTAATTAGGTTAAATAAATATCAAATCTAAAGTGTAATCATATATAAACTAAATTTCAATATTAAAATAATATCTTTAATTCTACTTATAAACTTATGTTTTTTAATTTTTAACATATTATACTTAATTTATTAGTTTTAATATATTGTTGGATGTAAATCATTATCATTTTAAAGGTATAATTTTTGAACAATTTGTATAAAATACTTAAATTATTAATTAAAATATAACATTATAGGCTCAACTTAAATATAAATTTTAATTAACTTAAACAACCCAAAGATTATTTTATAAATAGTTAAAAGTGATAAATTGCAGTGTCTTTCTGATAATGATTGTAAGTTGGTTAATAAGGTTAAATAAATATCAAACCTAAAGTGTAATTATAAATCGATTAAATTTCAATTTTAAAATAATATCTTTACTTCTATTTATAAAGTTATGTCTTTAAATTTTAACATATTATACCTAATTTATTAGATTTAAAATGTTGTTGCATGTAAACCATTATCAGTTTAAAGCTACAACTTTTGAACAGTTTTGACAAAATACTTAAATTATTTATTTAAATATAACATTACAATGTCAACTTAAATATAAATTTCAGTTACACTAAAAAAACCAAATAATATTTTGTAAATAGTTAAAAGTGATATATTATAATGATAATGCAAAAACTAAATTGTAATATCAGTTTAACTAAAATATTTTCTAAATATATTTATATAACCATTAAAAAATTTCAAATAAGTAGCTTAAAATAACTTATAATAACAATAGTTATAAATAACTGTATATAAATGATTATATTGTTATCTTTAAAAAGATGTTTTAAATAATTATAATGATAGAAATTAAAATATTAACAAATAAATTTTAAAAAACAACTATAAATAATATTAAACCATATATAATATTTAATTTTATTGATGTGTAACTCACGAGTAGAACCCATTCAAACGATTGAGATTATGATGTTATAATAGATGTATATATTATCATATAATTCAAATAATCAATATATTATATCAAATTTAACAACAACGTTAGTGTTATATTTAATATATATATATATATATATATATATATATATATATATATATATATATATATATATATATTTGTAAAGACTTCAACTATATAGGTGTTTCTGCTCATTACATTGTCAACTCAAATATAAATTTTAGTTCCATTTAAAAAACTAAAGAATATTTTATACATAGTTAAAAATGATAAATTGTAGTGATAAAAGCAAAAACTAAATTGTAATCTTAATTTAACTAAAATATTTCTTAAATATATTTTTATAATCGTTAAAAGTTTCCAAATAAGTAGCTTAAAATAACTTACAATTACAATAGTTAAAAACAACTATATATAAATTATTATATTGTTAGCTTTAAAATAAAAAAAACAATGTTTGATATTTTAAATAATTATAATGATAGAAAGTAAAACACTAAGCAAACAAATTTAAAAAAAATTAATTAACAATAAAAGCAACTATAAATAACATCAAATCATATATTATATTTAATTTTATTCATGTGTAACTCACTGGTAGAAGTTTATTCAAATGATTGAGATTATGAAGTTATAATAAATGTGTATATTATCATATAATTCAAAATAATCAACATATTATATCAATTTAATATATACAAATTATTATATCAAATTTAACAACAACGTTATTGTTATATTTAAAAGACGTATGTTTGTAAAGACTTCAACTATATAGGTGTTTCTGCGCAATGCGCGGGCATTCTCCTAGTATTGTTATAATTTGGAAAAGAAGAATTCAAGGATGGTTACAGATAAAAGACAAGTTATGACCACAAAATTGACTACTTTTTCATATCTATCGGTTGCGTGGTAATATGTATTATATAATGAGTTCTTTAAATTTATTGTTGTTACATACGTCTTTGTGAAATCTCCCATTTTTCAAATCCAATTAAAACATTTTTTTACACTTTAAAATATCATTTGTCTTTATTGTGGAAAATCCCGGTTAACTAAAACTTTTTGAGATAACAAATATTGTTTCAAAATAACAAAACATTAAGGATATAATAATTAAATATCCAACATAGGTTACAGTGTGAAGACATAAGCTGATGAATACTATTACAAAATTGTCTCTTATTCACTCAACATCTTAAAATAGATTCCAATAGCGTTACTACCGTTACTTGTGATGCATACAAATTGGGTGAGTTAGGTTTGGAAAAACCTAGTGAGATACATAGGGTGTCTAATCCCACAATATTTTAATGATAATAAATCATATTAATAATCCTGCAAAAATAAACATTTCCAAATAATATAGATATATAATTCCAACATAAATATATGTAAGAAAAATATCACAACTAGGGGAATCATTGGCGAATGTAATTCATTTTAAAGGCAACCAATGTTCAGAGTATTTGATAAATATGGTATCCCACTTTATCTACATCTATGCGTTATAAGTCCACACTCATAATGTGACTCACAATACTGTATAAAATAATCAAGTGTTTTTTCATGATCTTACTCTGGTAGATGCTCTAGACATAGCTGTCGGTTGTCTGATTGGGACATACAAATATTGACTATCCAAAAAGTAGAGGACGGCTACACTCCATTTTAAATCTCACACATTACCCAACTATGAGACTATTTAGATATTCAACTTACTTCTAACTAATACATCATTTAAAAGTGTTAATTTATAATTATACGAGACTATAATAAAAGAAATTTATTTTGAATAATGTTTCCTAATCATATGTTACTGCTATAATTTAATACATAAGAATAGGAAAAATAAGAGACACATAACAAACAATTAGTATATAATTAACATTCGAGCGATAAAACTTGTATTATAATTATGCACTTGAAAGTAACTATACACTCACCAGGTTAAAGTTGAAAGACTTTTAGTTAAATTTGCGCTCCAAATACGCTTCAACTTTTTGTAAAAGAACATAGATATAAATATTACTATGTCCGGTCATCGTTTATATTATTCATGATTATAATTATAGTTTCATAGATTTGTCAATAATCGAAAATGAAATACAAACTTATAGCTGATAAGAAACAATAAGGTAAGATCGTATCGGAGGTAGGATCCGTTTGGCATACAAATATATATTGTTTGGAAAATTTACATCAAACACCTCATTGATCTTACATTGACATCATTCTCGTAAGTATATCGATCAGTATAACGACCGATATCACTGACAAATTTTATCTATAAGTTCGTAGTATTGTTTAAAACAAAAATATAAGTTATACTGAGAAGCACGGTAAGCATAACTCAACTTACAGGTTGGTTAGCGGAAAACCAGACACAGTGCAGGTATAACCTTATGATCGAAAACTCTATTTCTTCGGACTCTCTAGCTCTCCAGGGCTTTGCTACTAACACGTAAGAAGTACTAGAATGGGGCCTCGATGGTTCAGGATAGTTTGGAAGAAATTAGAAATTAATTGGAAAAAAAAAAAGTGAATGAGAAATCGTCTCTATTTATAATAAAATTCAAAGGGCGCGTCGTGTCCTGGACACATGTCAGCATCTGAGCGGTTATCATTGGGAGGAACGGCGGAGTGTGAGGGCAACATGTGTCACCCTCTAGTTATGCAACGTGTCAGCCTCCGATTGGCTAGAATTTATTTATTTTTCACTAAAAATCATAACTTTTGCATATGAAATTCTTTTTCAAAAGTTTTTATATCCACGCATAGCTATTCACAAGTACTAGAACTTTCATTTAGACTTCTTCGACTAAGGTTCAATTTATTTTTTGTTTTACGGTCCGAGGAGGCTTAGACTGTAAATAACGTTACGAAATTCAAAACTTGTTCATACGAGCTTCATTTTTGACGTTCTCTATATCGTTGATCTCATATTGAAGAGTATTGCAACTTTAATTTAGATTCTTTTGGCTAACAATTAACCAATTTTGATTTCGACTTCTATCTCGCACACTGTTTTACTATGTCGCACTCGAAACTTTGAAAATTATAACTTCCTCATACGAAGTTAGATTTAGACACACTTTATATCGACATGTTCCTATTGATGACTACTTCGACTTTTGTTTAAATCATTTATCCTAACTACTCTTTAGTTTCTCATTGATATTTTTAGCCTTTCGTCTTCTTTTTAATAGTATTTTTATACAAATATTATATTGTTATAATATTTATATGTATAACATAAACATAATATTTTATACAATGAAAATTTTGTAAACACATAATAAGTAAGAAAACTTCTAATTTATTTATTTATTTATAATACAACTTACATTAATTCGATAACATAAATAAGGGTCTATCCGCGAAATGTCTAATGAAAATTGTGGGTGTTATAGTCTTTGCTTTAATGAAG
Source organism: Lactuca saligna (assembly GCF_052625555.1). Lineage (NCBI taxonomy): Eukaryota > Viridiplantae > Streptophyta > Magnoliopsida > Asterales > Asteraceae > Lactuca > Lactuca saligna. The sequence goes on along the minus strand of NC_136422.1, from coordinate 132,389,495 downwards.
AATATATTAATAATTATTTTACAGGTTAGAACATTTCAAACATGTTTGCATCATATTATTATCATTGACCGAACATACTTTAGAGGGAAATAATTGGGCACGATGTTCCTAGCAGTAGTCATGGATGATAATAATCAAATCCTTGGAAAAACTGAAAGTAGGGAATCATGGATATGGTTTTTATCAAGACTCAAAGAATGTATTAGGGACAAGCCTTCTTTGGATATCATATCAGATAGAGTCAATTCAATTGAAATGACCATTCAAGATCTCTTCCTGAACGCATATCAAAGACTCTACTATCGTCAGTTTTTGATGAATATGAGAAAAATATCTGCAAACAATTGAGAACATAGATTTTGTTTTGGGAGGCTGCAAAAGCTTACTGAGAGTCTGATTTCAAAGAAAGATTGGATAGGCTATGTAGTGCACTAAATGAAGACTTTCATACATGGCTAGACATAATCGGTTACGAGAATTTGGCAAGGTCATTTTTCCATGTGGTTCGGTATAATATTGTGATATCAAACAGTGTCGAGTCCATCAATGCTATATCAAGAGACGCACAAAAACTACTAATAACAATGTTGATTGATTTCTTTCGAGCAACTATGCAACAATGGTGGTGTCAGTGGTAAGTCTATAAATTATCGTACTTCCATGGTAATTATACTATAATTTGCTGTGCATAACAATATATACGTAAATGGTTTTTATAGCTGAAAGCAAAAAAGATGTTATTGACTATGCTGAGAAGGGTATCAATTGGAGGATCAAAAAATCCTATAGTTTGGGTATACCAGATTGATAAAAGTAGATATAAGGTGACTAACCAAATGAAAAATGTTATAGTAAACTTGGAATTTTGTTGCTTCATGTGTGGGAAATAACAATTGTCTAGTATACCTTGTTCGCATGCTATGGTGGTATTCAAGGAACTAAGATATGAACACCGTAGTACATGGTATCATCGTACTTCACAATTGAAACATATCGTTTGTTGTACCGGTTCCAGATGAATACGGAGAACTAGATGAAGTCTTGGTTGTAGTATCACCATTGATGGAAAAACTGCAAGTTAGACGACCACGAAAACATAATTATATCCTATCTTAAGGTGAAGGTCTGATTAAAAAAAGATGCAGTAGTTGCCAAAGAATCAGTCACAAAAGCAGAAAATGTGACGCTTAATTTCCCTCAAATTCAACAAAAACTAAATCTTCAAGTAGAACCAATTCAAGTGTCAAATCTAACGTTAAGTCTAATAGTAGATCTAACGTCAAAAGTAACATCAATAATATGTTCACAATTAGCAGTGTGTAAACTCCTCATCGCATGGTATGTAACTACTTAAGGTATAACACTTGATATAGGGGAAGCAGCTATACTACTATTAAAAGTTCTCTCCATGATTTAAAATTACAAAATTAACATGTCAAACAGTTAAACAACATAATAAAGTTACAATACTAGTTTCTTAAAAACTATTACGAAACATAGTTGACATACCTTAAATGCATTGAAAAATCCATGCACAATATATGTAAGTCTACTAACGATTCTCAAATGCTCTTCAATCTTATCAAATACAACACACAACTGTTTGTAAGTAAAATTCCATATCACTCTACCCCGTGGATACATGTGTCAACAATTGCACTTAATAAGGATATGTATCATTTAATATAATGTAAATAATTGTATACATGTTAAACTCGTCTAAATTAGAGACGATTGCAAGAAGTTCATTAGTAACTAGCTATCGAGTGTACTTCCAACAACATCCTTGCTCTAGCTTATAAAAAGGGAGACTCTCATAGCAGCTGCATCATCTAATTGATGAAGTAAGTTCTTGAACACATGTATAAGATCAACCAATCTCACCGAACGTGAAGGCAGCCCAAATGGAAATACACATTGTCTGAATTGGGCAAAAGGAGAACTAGGGGAAATAGTCCTCGAACCGCAAGCCGGTAATCAGGAAGCATGCTTTCCTGTTGAAGCAAACCTGATAGTTGTGTACCGGAACTAAGATAGTTACACAGTAAAGGGTGACATTCTACACCCATCGACATGCGAATATAATCACCAAAATATAAAGCCCTAAACTTGACCGCACAAACTAGTCTATGTTGTAACTGGGACATGATGTCCTGCCCGAGTCTAGGCCTATAGGTTATAGTCACAACCACTTTTTATGTTTTTTCATGCTACAATCAAAAGAATCATTAATTGTACATTTTTATGTATGTTGCGGAGGACATTCCAAAATATCGTAATCTGTATCAACGCATTCCAGATCATAATTATGGATAAGCATTCCAGAAAAAAAAAAAAAAAAAAAAAAAAAACATTACGGGTCCACATTCTGGAATTGTTCTTTGTATTGGAGACTTATTCTTCGTATTCCGAACGTGTCGTACACAATCCAGATTTGTTTCAGACAAGCAAAATTAGGATATTTCTAATATTTCTTAATCTAGCATACATATAAAACCAAAGGTAATCGCATAATTGACTTTACACTAGTAAAAGCCAAATAAAAACAAATAATACCTAGATAATTAGATAAGTTATATAGGTTTTAACATATAATCTAAAATAAGACGTAATTATAAAGATTGCGGAACTTACATATACATAATGATCCTCTTTATCGCTAGAAGAAGACATTTCCGGTTGAATTTGATAATCCAGAATTACTAAGTTCGAAATGGAGTCCAAAAGATAGGTCGATATCAGTCAATTCGAAATGAACTCCGAAATGGTAATTATAGGACGGACCACAATATCAGGTCAGATCTTATACCCATTATTGATTTTAATATACGGGTCCGGAATGACACATTCCGAGTATATGGTCATTTTTCAAAAAAATAACATTTTTAGTTATTTTTTTAAAAATAATATTAAAAAATGATTAGATTATTAAATTCCCCCAACATAATACGTAAATAGGTTGCTAAAATTCCATCAACCTTAATACAAAAGGTATGAGCCAAAACATCTCATATTACTTTGTTTCGGAACTACAATCTCGTAAACATTGAATTGTATCGGTTGTCAAGAAAAAAAAAAGGAAAATTAAATTGTTTTCTAATTAACGGTTAATTTAAGTAGAAAAATTAAATTGCTTCCTATGTTTTTATTTATCTATTTATTTATTTATTTTTTTTGAAAACGGCAAACCAACTAATTTATTCCTAAATAATCACCTATATTTCCACCAAGATTTGAATTTCTAATCTCTCATATGAGATGATCGGTCCATACCGCTAGATCATTGGTCATTTGGTAATTGCTTCCTATATAATCCTTCTATCTCATCTTTCTATCTATTTAATAATTGTCATCTGTAAATTACTAAATCTCTTTCCTCATGTCATTGATTTTGACATTTATAATAATCTTGTAAGTAGGAGGATTAACAAAATAGTTTAGATAGAGTATATTTAACCTATCAAAAAAGAATCCTATTCAAGTCTTTCCATTGCAAATTTATAATTGCAAGGAATACTTGGTGCTTCTTAGATTTCTAAAATCGATGAACGTGAGCTCATAAAGATTCGTTGTTAACAAATTCTGACAACATTCTTTTATTTTATATTTGCCTTTTTTTTTTTCTTTAAAAATCCATATTATTATACTGTTAATGTAAGATTTAGGGAAAATCAAAATGTTTCTTTGGGTTTCTCTTATTTTTGTTTTTATTAATCTTGGAAATCTCATAATGTTGCCGACAGCAATGGAAGCAGTAGGTTCAAGAAGAAACTAAGCATTGGGAGGATGTTTCTTTCTGGATTTCGGACCAAATGCGACTCTGACAATTTTGATTCGTGTGACAATTTGACTTCCGTGCTCATAATCTTTATTAGATAATCAATCACTCAATTATTATCCATAATAAAAACAAAATATCTTTCTTTCTAAAATAATCATAAAATATAGAATATAAGGTACCATAGTTAAAAACGTTAGATAATAGGTTAAATTGGCATGGAGTTATAAAATATCAAATTTTATGTACAGGTTAAAACGGATTTGATCGACCTTTAAACAATTTTGTTAATTTGTTTTAAAGAATATTATAAGTTTTATATCTTCAAACTCGTAAAAAAATAACAATACTGATGAAAGAATATTATGTTTTCTTTAGTAAAACGATGAAAAGGATTGTAAATATAAAATATTTAAATAAACTTAAACAAACTTATACATCTTTAGAATATTTGATCGACTTTGAATTTGATATTTGACAAGTTCAAAAACAAAACATAACAAAATAGACCCATCTTATATACAATAATTCAAAAATATCACATTAACAATCATAAATGGGTAAAGGGCAATCGGTGTGTGACCCTATCTAACCGCATAATCGTACATTAAATCTCTGGTATTGATTTTCTTTATCAAATGAATGAAAATTCATTTTAAAGTTTTTACTGTATTTTTTAAATTTATTTAATCCGAATTATATATATATATATATATATATATATATATATATATATATATATATATATATATATATATATATATATATATATAGAGAGAGAGAGAGAGAGAGAGAGAGAGCTAGGTTCAAATGTTTATAGCAACTATTGTGTGCATGAATGCACTAATAGGAATTGAGGAGTAATTAAATAATTAAAAATTTGAATAAGGGTAGTTATGTAACTTTAGAATGATAATTAAAATAAAATCCCTTAATTAATGGGAATTACTATAAAAATCTCTTTGACCAACTACTTAACCCTAGCCCTAAATCTAACTCATCATTGTTTCTAATCCACGGCTTCTGCTTCTTCTTCTACAATCAATCGATCGTTGGGCGGAAGGCAGTCAGGTTTATTTCTTAACTCATCTTCACGTCGATCATACCGTTGGCTTGTCTTCTCGTTGGAAGAAAGGTCCACTTTTCTGTTCTTCCATCACTGCTAAGCTTTTCTCCCCCAAATTCCCCGGTTTCGATCTCTCGTTGCTTCGAGTTCTCGAAATTGGACCATGGTACTCGTTATCTTTGGTTTCATTGTGGTCTGGCTTGGAAACTAGGGTTGATGTTATAGCCATTGATGCCAATTATTGCCCGGGTTAGTCTGATTTGGATTTGATTCAATTCATTGCTCGTCACTTTTTTTATTTCAATTTCTCAATACATTCTGTTAATTATTGAATGAGTGCTTGATTTATACTTTGACTTCCAATTAAAAGTTATCAGTGGTGAACTATGCAACTGAATAACATGGTAATGTATTCTAGAGTCTGGACCATTTTGTTTGGGCAGGATGATTTACTAGTTGAGGTATAATTGATTTTGATTTTGGTTTTTTCGTCTCAAAGCTCTTGTTTAATATGCTTGAACTTTTGACAGTTCTCATTTTGACGTTTCTTTGACAGATAAATTGAAAAGTTTTTCTTGGTGATAGATTGGAGTTTTTTTTGAATAAACTGTAACTGGAACTTCTTCAAGCACTACTTCAATCCAAAAATTTAGCAACTTTATCCTCAAAGAATGAAGAAAAACTGTAACTGGAACTACTCAGGTGCAGTTGTTAGGATGATGCAGGAATGATGAGGAAACTTATGAAAAAAAAGATATATGATACTTCATTTTCAAAGAATGAAGAAAAGCAACAATATTCTTTCAGAATTTCAAGATTCAACATCCAAAAACAGCAATATTCTTTCAGAATTCAAGAATTCAAGAATTCAAGAAGAAAACATGGCACACGATAGTATTCTAGTGGAATGTTGTTATTTTTTTTTTTAAGAATGTTATTCATTTTTGTTTATATTCTTTTAGAATTTTTATAACTATATTAAAATGTATAAGACTTTTAGTCTGTAAGAATATGTATGAATTTGTATTTAAGTTCGGATGTATAAAAATATATTAGAATGTTTGTTATTTGAACATCTTATTCATGAATTTTGTTTTTCTTCAGTAATATTCTATTAGAATACAATTCTGAAAGGGTATCATTTTAACAAAAAAATATTCTGATAGAATAAAATCGGTAAAAATTGAAATTGAATTAATTAAAAATTCAGATTTTTTTAAATTTGGAGAATTAATCATCGCTAAAAATCCGAAAATTTCCTTTTATAAATGTAGTTAATTGTTCAAAATACCCTTTTGATAAAAGTTGTATGATTATATGATACATGCTACACTATTGTAATATCATAGACCCTCAGATCATGATTGTTGATTCTATTCATCCGTTGGTCCAGATCTTTGCATTATGGCACACAATAGTTACGGAAACATCTTTCTTTCTAAAATAATCATAAAATATAGAATATAAGGTACCATAGTTAAAAACGTTAGATAATAGGTTAAATTGACATGGAGTTATAAAATATCAAATTTTATGTACAGGTTAAAACGGATTTGATCGACCTTTAAACAATTTTGTTAATTTGTTTTAAAGAATATTATAAGTTTTATATCTTCAAACTGGTAAAAAAATAACAATACTGATGAAATAATATTATGTTTTCTTTAGTAAAACGATGAAAAGGATTGTAAATATCAAATATTTAAATAAACCTAAACCAACTTATAGATCTTTAGAATATTTGATCGACTTCGAATTTGATATTTGACAAATTCAAAAACAAAACATAACAAAATAGACCCATCTTATATACAATAATTCAAAAATACCACATTAACAATCATGTTATGGGTAAAGGGCAATCGGTGTGTGATCCTATCTAACTGCATAATCGTACATTAAATCTCCGGTATTGATTTTCTTTAACAAATGACTGAAATTTCATTTTAAAGTTTTTACTGTATTTTTAAAATTTATTTAATCTGAATTATATATATATATATATATATATATATATATATATATATATATATATATATATATATATATATATATATATATATATATAGAGAGAGAGAGAGAGAGAGAGTTAGGTTCATGTGAGACAGCTTAATTTTGTGAGACCGTGAGACGCATTTTTTTTATTATTATTTTTTTAATTTGTTTTAGTTAATTCAAGTTCAGAAAATAATATTTAAAAAAAGAATTTTTTGATTTTTCCATTTATTTTGCATTTTAAAATTATTTTTAAAATATATACAGTGTAATATTCTATTTAGAATATTTCACGTATTTTTCAAAAAAAATAGGATCTTTTTTTATTTTTTTTTATATTTTTTTAGTTAATCAGGTTTCGAAAATAATATTAAAAAAAGAATTTTTAGATTTTTTCATTTATTTTGCATTTTAAAATTATTTTTTAGAATATGTCAGTGTAATATTGTATTTAGAATATATTTCACGTATTTTTCAAAAAAAAAAAAATTGGATTTTTTTAATTTTTGTTTTATTTTTTTAGTTAATTCAAGTTCCGAAAATGATATTTAAAAAAAGAATTTTTGGATTTTTCTATTTATTTTGCATTTTAAAATTATTTTTAGATTTGGTCTCAAAGTCTCACAAAATTAGAATGGTCTCAAATGAACCTAAACGTATATATATATATATATATATATATATATATATATATATATATATATATATATATATATATATATATATATATATATATACGTTCATGCGAAAATTCATATAATTTGCGAAAACGCGAAAACAAGAAAAAAACTATGAAATTGTGTCACCTCATTCTTATATTTTGGATACTAATTCATCTAAACTTTGAACTAAATCATGATAATCGATGATATATGTGAAATTATTTCATATTAACAAAACATGATTTTTGATATTTTTATTATGAAAACATGAATTTAAAAATGGTTAAAGACGAAAAAAAATAGTTGTTAAAACCTTCTTTAAATCTATATTATCATTAGGCAATCCAGTGTAAACTTATTATATTTAATTTATTTCTAATAAATTTAATTTTTATAGTACTTTTGTTTGATTTTTATAAGAGAAAATCTGTTTGCACGTTTTCGCAACATATTTATGTTTTCGCATAAGCCTACTTGTATATATATATATATATATATATATATATATATATATATATATATATATATATATATATATATATATATATATATATATATATATATATATATATATATATATATATATATGGTAAGAAAATTTTTTTGGTAGGAAGGTAAGAAGTTTTTTTTTCTACATATTTTTTTGACGAAAAAAATAAATGAATCACTAGATGATTCATTTGTAAGATAATTCACAAGAAAAAATTCTCAAAAAAAACATCTTTATGATTCATGTTTAAGTAAATTAAGAAAAAACTTCATTTTTATGATAATTTTAGTGAATAACCACAAAATGATTGTATAAATGAATCATCAAAATGTTTTTTGAAAATTTTTTCTTGTGAATCATCTTACAAATGAATCATCCAATGATTCATTTTGTTTGTTCGCAAAAAAAATATGTAGAAAAAAAACTTCTTACCTTCCTACCAAAATTTCCTTCTTATTTGATCTGGACTATATATATATATATATATATATATATATATATATATATATATAGGGTTAGATTAATGTGAGACAACCTAATTTTATGAGATCGTGAGACGCAATCCTAGCCACTCATTTATTAGATAAAACAAAAAACATTTTTAAAATGCAAAATAATTGAAAATTTTCGAATTTTTTTTCAATATTATTTTCGGAATATATATTTTCTGAAAAAAATACCAAAAAAATATAAAATAAATAGAAAAAACATACATTTTTTACATATTTTAGTAAAATATTTAGAATATTCTACATATCTGACAAAATCTAATATAATATTCTAAACATTCTAAAAATCATATTATAATATGTACAGTATAATATTGTATTAGAATATTTCACATATTTAAAAAAAAATTGTAATTTTTTTTATTATTTTTTATTTTTTTAGTTAAATAAAGTTCTGAAAATAATAATTAAAAAATAAATTTTGGATTTTTCCTTTTATTTTCCATTTTAAAATTATTTTTAGATTTGCTCTGACGGTTTCACAAAATTAGCATGGTTTCAAATTAACATTTATATATATATATATATATATATATATATATATATATATATATATATATATATATATATATATATATATATATATATATATATATATGGGAAAAAGTTCAATAAAGAAGCATAATTATTGGTTCACCAAGGAACCAAATAATTTTTTCATGTTCTAGAACTTATTCTTTATCGAACAAGAAACGAAAAATATCTAAATTAATAACTTAACAGTGAATGTTAAATATAATTTTTGGATTCGCCGTGTGAATTTAGATTAACATTGTGAATTTTCAATGATTCACATTGTGAATTTGACGAAATTTATTTTTTTATTTTTATCGAATTTGATATCATTTGAAAAAGGATAACAAGTTATTAATTTCTGTATTTTTATTTTTATCGAATTTATTTTTTGGTTTCTTGGTTAATTAAAGTTCTCTATTGAACCTCCTCTTATTTATATATATATATATATATATATATATATATATATATATATATATATATATATATATATATATATATATATATATATATATATATATATATATCCTCAAAATTTCTACCAAATCTTAATCAAACTAAATTACATATGTAATGTCTAATAATGCAAAATAAAATATGATACATACATAAAAAGGAAATCCATTACACAAAGTAGTGTCAAATTCAAAAATATATCAAAATTCATCAAAATGTAATTGTCAAATACATATCACAGGTAAATAAAGGTTGTCATATACATAGCCCATTCTTTATGTCCTATGCATGTTATCAAGCTCGATGTTGGTATGTTTATTCGTCCCCCGAAACTGAGACAAAAATTAATATATTAGGAAAAAACTATTAAACAATTATATATGTATATATTCTATAACACTTCTAGTCTTTCATCAATTAAAGAATATATATATATATATATATATATATATATATATATATATATATATATATATATATATATATATGTGAAAATTCTACAACACAAAAGTCCTAAATGAATGAAATAGCAACTTACTTCTACTTATTTATGGTGAAGGAAGCTTAAATGCAAAAATAACAAAGTAAATCATGGTAAAGAAAACGTGAGTACAATAAATGGCAGCTTACTTTCTACTTATTTATGGTAAAGGAAACTTAAACACAAGAAATAGCTAAGTACATTGTTATTTCCTGCATTTCAGATTAAAAAAAAGTAGATTAGGTTTTTTCAATGAATCTTACAATTTTATGGACAACAATCTGCAGATTTGGGTCATAACCTCCTTTTTTCAATTGTCACACCCTTATCCATAAAAAAGATCTCTCAGTATTCTCTTCCGACTTTACCGCTTCTTGCATCTAAATAACCAAGAAAAACAAAAGTGAATTAAAATATTTTCTCACTAATGTAACACAAAACATTAGAAGCATTGAAGAAGAAGCTCCACAATCTTGATATTCACGGGCACCACTCTCTCTTGGGAGACTTGAGAATGATATATGTGAGTGTTGTCTTTCATAACAAGGATTTGGTTTTGTTTTGCAACTTATTAATGAATCTGCTAATGCTGCATTGTTGCATGCTGGTTGCACTTGATTCCCATGTCTAGTTGATGATTCCTAACCACATAAAAAACACATAAAATCAAATCTTGTTTTTTTAAATTGAATTAAAAAAATCATGGGTAATTGAATGAGAGTAATACATTGGCATCATATGAACCATGACAATTTGATTCGGCACCACCAAACAAACAATCAATCCCATCTTTTGCAAAAGCATGTTCAAGATCATTATGGCCTGCACCAAAGAGTTCTTCATAGTTCTCAATGCTCAAGTCAACTTCATCCATATTTACAACATAGCATCCATCATCATCACATGATTCGACAACTTTTTCCCTGAATGTGATATCTACAGGTAAACAACACACAAAATTCCATTACTCGATGCATGATTAAAAGAAAATACAAATGTGAGGGTGTTTGCATGCACTTTTTCATACTTATTAGAATTGTTTTACATTTATCCACCCCAAATATTTATTCTTTTGACCGTAAACATTAGCATCATTGATTTGATTAGATGTTAAATTTTACATACACGTTGATTCAGGCGGATTGTATTGTTTTGATTGTGGAAAATTGAAGATTTCTTGTTTTAGGAGGTGTTTGGATTTCAGGTTTTAAAGTTTCAAGTGATATTTGATAGTCTAATAATCGGTTGAAATACAATCTAGATAGTGCTTGGATGTGTTTTTTACTCATAAAATCGAATTTTTAACTTTATAAATGTACCTTCATTTCTTTTTTCTTCGACCACCTTCTCATATAGCACTGATTAAATGCTATCTTATCAAGTCATGGCTTTGGAGTTATAAATCTATTTATGCTTTTCATTGTGTGATATAGATGTGGTGAAGATGAACCGACAAATAATGTCCCTGATTTGATATTCACTAAACTTGGATTGCAACTTTAGAGAAGAGATCATCATCCTCTTGGAATCTTGAAGAATTCAATATATGAGTATTTTGACACCAAATATAAAAATCAGTTTCATAAGTTTGATGATCTCTATCCCATTGTTACTACAAAAGAGGTAATACCTTTTTATGTGCATCTCTAGTTTTGATTTTTTTGATCCTCCGTAATTAGAAAATCTTAATCATTATATGTTTTTTTTTTTGCAAACAGTTAAACTGATAAGCATACGTGTGTGTAAAAATTTTTCAAGCGTTGAAATGTATATGTGAAGTTGTTTGACTTTGTGTAATTAGTTAACAAGATAAGTGAACCTACATTTTGAAGGGTTCTTTGGGAACACACTGGTTCTCTCCACATCTAAAGTTGGACTAAAATTCCATTACTAGAAAAACTGCCTTTTACGATGCACAATGAGTGTCAAGGAAGGCCTGTCATAATGAGAGACAGGACGCTTTTGTGTGTCGTCTATAGACGACACGCAGTTACGACGTGCAATTATGACATGCATTTACGACACTCATTTACGACATGCAATGCATATCAAGGAATTCCCTATCATAAAGGAAGACGACACTCATTTGTGTGTCGTAACCTTACGATGCGCGTTGAGGACACGCATTGCGTATCATTATAGCCTCTGTCATAAATGAAGATGACACGCATTTGCATTTCATAAACTTCAACAATCATTTACAATAACCATATACGACGTGCCTTTACGATATTCTTTTACAGATAATACCAAAATATATATATATATATATATACACACACACACACACCAAAACAATCAATTCAATCCAATAACATCATGTCGAAAAATTATAATACATTGATATTAAAGGGATATGATTGTACATTGTTATTAAGAGGTTTTCCTAACTATAAAACCTAATGCTACATTGATATAAAGGGGAACCTTCTTGTTTCAGCAACTCATTATTAAGCTGTCTAAAGAAGCTCTGAAAACCTTCATGTATCAAACCAATCATCATGTCTCTTAGATTCAATATCAATCCCGACTCTTGATAAAAAGCAACACGGAAATCCTACACAATAATCATGTCAGTTGTACAATATCAATATCAACTAATTAATAATACACATGGTATGTATGAGAGTAGAATCAAAATGATCTACCAGTAAGTCATGTTTCCATTAAAGGTATTTTTAGCAACTACAAGTTTTTAGTGATCAAGAATATACAAAATGTCAAGCATGTATGATTGACTTTAAGACAACTTTGCAGTAATTATATTTGTACTTGAAACACCAAGCAAGGAAATTAGGAAACAACATAGCTAAGAAGCTTTACCAGTTCAACTTGACTAGTGATGTGATTCTCAAACTCTTCTATGACCTTACTTAGCATAAATTCTACAAGCTGCACAAGCAGAATAATATCATAACAAACATGAGAAATCAGTTGTTGTGGTGACACAAACTTGAAAAACACCATATTACGCTTACCATGGGAACTTCATCAAGTATCTTATCCAATAGAACTACACGCACAAGCATGTTTAAGGAGAAAAACATTTTTGTGATGATTTTTCAACACATACAATTTTGTGATGATTTTGAACAAGATCCGCATAACATTAAAATAATAAACTGACATACATACCCGAGACAACTATTTGAACAAGATCTGCATCGGCTTGTTAATGTTCCTAAAAGAAAATAAAAATACCAATAACCAATTAAGTAAGTTAAATATTAGCTGAACTTATTAATATACCTTACTAAAATAAGGAATAATCCTCAATGAGCATTTTGATTAGTTAGTTTACCATATGATGTCATACTTCTCCTGATGAGGTGGCATACACTTGTTAGATTCTTAGGGGTAAAATGTGGATGGCATTCGAGAACCGTTTCCAATGTTGAATCCTATACCAGAGAGCAGATACTTGCAGCCATCATAGTGTTGGATTAGTGTCTAAGTCCATAACTATTTTGGTATGTACTTGACCCGATTGTGCATGGTCCTTTTGGGTTGCTTTCACACTAGTGACTAGACAGGATGATTGTTGAGCAGAGAGGCTGGTTTATTGTTAAGAATAATAAATTAGGGTATATATATGATTTGTTAATATATTATGTGAATAATATATTAATTTGGAATCATATTATTAATCAATATTTAATCAGAAATTAATTTAGAATTAATTTTGGGATTAAAGGAACTAACTGAAAGTGCAGGGGCTATTTTGTAATTATTCAATAGTTGAGGCTTTGGGCCATTGGATCACCTTTATTAAGGCTTGAACGAAAATCCTAGAAGGATCTAGGAGTTTTCGTCTAAGGGCTTAAGGAAAGGAGTCCATGGACTTGCTTAGGCCTTAAGCTAAGGGATTAGGGTTTACACCTTGAAACCCTAGTTAGCCTTAAGTATAAATAGCACCCTAAGGCACTAAGATTTCGTACAAGACTTGGGGAACCCTAAAAGGGACGAAATCTAGGGCAAGATACCCTTCTCTCCTCTCTCCCATATCCATCCTTTCACCTAGTGTGTTTGTGAGCCATTAGAGGTACTACACTTGTGGTACTTGCTTTCAAGAGCTAAGGAGATTCAAGGAACTAGTTGTTATTGCTATATAACAACAAAAGGTATGTATTATATTTTATATATGAATTTCGAAAATAATAGTAGCATGCTAGGTTTCTTTTTGTGTTCATAAAGTTGTATAACTAATAGTGAAAACATAGATCCAACTCAAGGGTTACATGCACACATATGATTGTTTGTATAAAACCTATCAGTGGTATCAGAACCATTGGTTTTTGTTTTCAATTAGCTTTATTCAAATGTATGAACTTGACATATTAGGGTTTATGGTTAATAAACCCTGGAGGCTTGATTTTTGAAATTAGGGTTTCTAAACCCTAGATTTCGAAATTTTTGGTAAGATTTCCTAAACCTTTTTCTTTGGCCCCAAGATTTCGATTTTAGGGTTGTCTAACCCTAGAATTTCGAAATTGCCTCTTTCTCCATGATTAGAGCCTAAATTTTAGGGATTTGGATATTGTCATATCTTGTAATTATCCTTTAAATGTTTAAATTTGGCAATTAAAGATTTTGAATATCCCATCCCATAATTTCGAATTCTAGGGGATTTAAGGGATTAGGTTAAATTAGTTGTTTAATTTAAAAGATCTCCTTACCAAAGTAAAAGATAATTTTCAAATTAATTAGATAATCATTTCCTTATATGATAAACTTGATTTATTTGAATTATTTAATAGATTATCTTGCAAGAAATTGAATTAGGTCATATTTAGATAATTACTAATTAATTGGTTAATTATTTTTATTTGTAATTTGATCTAGAATGTTCTTGCTTATGTTTTGAAAAGTTTTAAAACTTGCCCTCAAGTTTTGGAATTTAAATTGTTTAATTAAAAGGTTTAATTTTGAAAAAGTCTAAATTCTAAAACCCTAATTTTGAAAAGTTCAAATTACACCCTTATGGTTTTATTAAATTAATTAAGTGTATAATTAAAAGAGAGTTAATAAATCCATAATGATATGGTTTATATTTAATTAAATTAAAAGTGTAATTTATAAAATTACACCACCTAGTATTTTAAAAGTGTAAAATACACCCTTATACTATGTATAACATTAAAAGTCTAATATTATATATGTATAACTTAAATGCTAGTCTTACCGTTAGTAGGCCTCATTCACGAAGCCGATCTATAAGGGGGGGTATAAGGTTATGGCCCTATAAAATGGTCATTTAATGGGTGTCCATTCTCACCCACTGCTTCCTTGATTGGTGGAGGGTCGTTAGCCGAACGGGTAGGATGAGACAAATCCTTTCCATTAAAAGTAAAATGAAGTATAAAGTAACTAAATGTTTTTACAAAATTCCCAATCTTAGTTACTTTAGGCAAAAGTGAATTGATGCAATTCCATGAAATTACACTTTGTGCCCTTGCGAAGACGTTAGTGGAGCGCATATGGTTAACCGAACCACTAAATGGTTCTAAGAAAAGGTAGCAAAGGGTGACTCAATGTTTGACATAGTTCGGTGGAGCGTGTGTGGTTAACCGGCACATCAAATAGGTGACTGTAACATTGGGGGCACCATGTAAGTTTGCATGGTTATTCACCCTCTGTTTTGTGATCCTCGACATGCCAGTTACAAATCGTGGGGCATGTCGAGATTTAAACATGCCATTGAAAAGTTCAATGAATCTGAAAAGATCTAAGGGTTTTCAATACATTTAAAACTTAAGTTTCCTTTTCGTTTTTCATGGTGGAAATTGGTAAATCGTCGTTTACCTACCTTCAAATATTCTACAAACTAGATTACGACATCCCTCTTCTAGGTTGTAGAATATTGTGTTGGATCCTAGCCTCAATGTTTCATTTGGGTGTCACATCGAGGATTCTAATCAACTTAACTTGAATTTTCTCCCGTTTTGTAGATGTCAAAGTATGACAACTATGGTCTTTCCAAATTCCATGGAACAAGCTTTCCAAATGAAGATGATGATCCACGATTCGATCGA
Organism: Lactuca saligna; assembly: GCF_052625555.1. Taxonomy (NCBI): domain Eukaryota; kingdom Viridiplantae; phylum Streptophyta; class Magnoliopsida; order Asterales; family Asteraceae; genus Lactuca; species Lactuca saligna. Next base: position 132,373,510 of record NC_136422.1, on the reverse strand, counting down.
GGAACAAGAGATCATGCTTCACTTCCTCCACCTCCTCCAATTATTCTCCCTAACCCACAAGTTCGAAGGCTTGAAAAGTTCAAGCTCACTCAAGCCCTTTTGGCAAGTAAACATGAAGATGGGAAACATGTGTGTGCACATGTCTTAGAGATGAAGTCACACATCAATAGGTTAAGGATGTTAGGTGTCGAGATTTCAAGCAAGTTGGCTGTCGATTAGGTTCTTCAGTCACTTCCTGAATCATATAGTGAGTTCGTTAGAAAGTACTATATGATGGATCATGAAGTGACCCTCATTGATTTGACATGTTTGCTTATAGCTGCTGAATCAACGATGATTTGGCGAGCTGGTTGAGCAAATTTGTCTGGTAAATCAAACTCCCAAACTTCAATGGATATTGAAATGGTGACATTGGAGATCCAGAAAAGGTAGATTCTGAGATAGTTCCTTGTTCCATTCCAAAAGAGTCCATTTGCTTTTATTGCCAAGAGAAGGGGCATTGGAGACGAAACTACCCTATTTACTTAAGAGATCTAAGAGAGGGGAGAGTCAAAACGTATGACTCTACTTTAGGTAAAATCCATCAACGAACTCTTTTAAGTTCCTATTCTAGATTCTTGATACATGATGTGATAAGATTACATTTTGATGTTTTGTAGGATCGAAGAAAAGAAAGGAAGCTTAAGGGAAGAAGTGAGCTGAATCTAAACGTGAAGAAATGGATTTCGATCGCATTGTTTGAAGATTAGATTCTTAAGCTACTACTTGGAGTTAGAATAGATTGCTTAGGAATATGTAACAACATAGTTTTTCAATTGCATTGTAAGGAAAAAAATTTCCGCAATAAAATAAATTTTGATTTTATTTTATTTATTTATCCTTGCAATGGCATGTATGAAAAAATTGATGTTTGTAAGTTTCTATTATAAGCAATAATGGATTTGATTCTTACTTATGTTATTTGTGGAAAGGTCAAGAATTTACCAAATAGGGAAAGTTTCTCATCGCCCAAGTTTCAGTTGGATAGAAACTTGGAATCATACAACTTGGTTGCATGATGAATGAGAAATTTCATATTTGGAAATTAGACTAATTCGTTGACAAAGTGTCAAGTGAAGGACTAGGAGATCGAGTACACAAGGTTGTGTATTGATCAAGTCCACCACAAGAGTAACAAAGATATTCGTCATGATTTACTAAGGTTAAGTAAATATGATTATACTTATGAGATTAAGTATAATTCTCAGTTGATTGAAAGAGTTTCAATAAATAGCAGAACGAATAAAGAAGAATCAAGTAGGCAAAAGATAAAAGTTTCTCTATTCTAAGAAGAAGGGAGAGTACCTTTTATTATGTTTTATGATGGGTCTTAATGATTAAGAACCATATCATAATTGATTCTCTAAGGACATCTTAGTGCACTAGTATGGCTAAGAAGAGGAATCAGAAATTGTTGAAATGGTTAAATCAAAAGGATGAGTCATACTTCGTTCCAAAATCAAGTCTTAGAATCGTACTCCAAGATTGTGAATTGAGTGACATGCATTCATCAAATGTGAAGTAGAAAATTGTTTTCCTACTGCTACACATTTGAATTTGGTATGTTGTGATGTCTTTAAAAAGCTAAAGACCAACTAAAACCAAATGTGTGTAATGTTTTGTCTTGATATAGACACACACTAACTCTTGGATATTTGTTTATCAAGAAATGTTCTTGATAAGAGAATCTAATATGTCAAGAGGTTAGTGGGAGTCTGAATATCTTGAAAGGATTAAAGAATTAATCAAGAGTAAACACTAGCGCGCGACTTGAGGTTTGTAACCTATCATGTTGACATAATTTTGTTTATGTGCCATTCCGGTTTAAGTTGACTATGCAATGTGAGTTCTGTGAGTTCTCATGTGGATTGCACAGAGTCAAGAGACCCTAATCAATGGAAAGTACATTGATAGGAAGGGGTAATCTTATTGACAACTTGGAAGACATTGTGGGCACCCGTGCTGCCATGAGGCAAGAAATTAAAATTAAGTAAGTTCAATCCATAAGAGTTGAATTTTGTTTTGATAAATTCACATGGATAAGAAAACATGCACCTTAAAATCTAAGTGTCATAAGATTTCTCTCCGTTCGTGAAGAAATTCTTTCACTAAGAGAGATTTTAAGAAGATAGTGGCTGTGAAAATTGCGTTCTCAAATTCGATTATGATTACAACATCCCTTTTCATAATTCGAATTGTGAGATTTGGCAATTAGTCTGAATTGTTTCGACACACATATGAGCTATCTAAGGAAAAGATGTATAAGTTTGAGAAGCTTAGGTAAAGGATTATCAAAGCATTAGGTATTAGAAATATGAACTTAAGAAATTCAATAGGTATTGTTTTCTGGAAATTAAGCTATATTCTGAATACATGTCAAAGCTAATGGGAGCATAAGTGTTATGCGTATATGATAATAATCATCATGATAGTGGGAGCATAAATGTTATGCTTGTATGATTATTATGGCAAGTATTGCAAGTTAGCAATATTAATTATAGAAAACAAGAGTTATACTTTGCAAAGTTGTAAAGGGTTTAAAAGTTGTTTTGCTATAATTAAGGGAGAAAATATTGCACTTTGTTTCAAAATCTAAAGCTTAGATTGAGAAATTTTAATAAATTTAGTCAAAGGATACATAGTGTGTTCTTAAAATTTGATTATGATTACGGTATCCCTCTTCATAGTTCGAATTGTGAGAACGTGACACATAAAATATTATGGTAGAAGATTGATAAAGTATCACATCTTTATGTAAGACATTATGCATCGTGTCCCATACGCTTCGGGTGTAGGATCGATTGCAAATGCAATAATATTTGACCATTCCAAAATTTTCCAAATGTCTAGCGCATTAAGAGGGATAAAGGACTAGAATCAGTTTTGACTAAAGTGATTAAACAACTATCAAAGGATGATCCAAAGTTCGCTGAAGATTGGTTGCTTGTGAGTAGTTGGAAGTATGGTATTGGATGGACCATATCGACATTATTATGAATAGATAAGATTCTATTAAGAATGATTTGTCATATGGCAAATATGGAAATGCTTCCATATTGGGAGTTAGATATTGAGAATCTATGTCTAGATTAGAAACTTTTATGCAAGAAGGATGTTCAAAGGAATGTACTTTGAGTGAGAGACATCATATCTATAGAATTGTTTCTGATAGAGATTGGCCAAGTCTTGATGATTTTGAGCTATGACTTTACGAAAGGATCATTGCATAAAATGTTAGAATCTAGCATATTCTATAACTGACAAGAATTTGATATTCTTATACTTATGATAAGAATTGGGAGTTGTGAAATGAGTATGATTGGAAATGTGTTCATTTGATCTATTTCACAAAATAAGGACCATAAGTAACATTGTGTGCATGCTAAGAGCATAGGACAATTGTAGTAATAATTCAAGTAATAAGTTAATTAACCGAAACAACAAATAATGAGTAATCGATATGGTGATAAATAAAAGGTGTTTTATTTATACTCAAAGGTTTGGGACCATATATGATTAGTATTATTCTTGTATTTCACTTTGCATGTTTTGACTTCCTGAATAATTAATTATTTCAGAACAATCAAATTATTCGAACAGACCACAATCGTTCATATGTTGGAAGTAGGTATGAATGAAGACTATTGTGACTTGGTGTGTGGATTGTCTAATGTGTATTAGACATAAGAAAAGGTTTGCTGCAACATTCATGAGTGCTTATGAATTTGATTTTGAGCATTGGATTAAACCCAAACTCACTTGGATCACTTCATGGATTTTATCACGAGTGATTGGTGAGACGATAATATCTTATATTCTTGAAACCGAGATGTGTGAGTTGTATTTTGCGAGTCGGTTACACATTGGTAATATGTAAACGCACTAGTAACTTGGTGTCATAAAACATATTGTTGTGTGTGATTCGGTGAGTGAGTGCAAGCAAGCATTGAATCAAAGTTTATCTGTTCCTTTTATCCAGAGTAGGATGAAAGTGATATCTGTGGGCCCCTCGATGATTTAGTGATGACACCCTAAGCGCTTGGCCAAGCCGAGACTAATTTGATGTGTTCAAATTGTAGTCTGTTGTCATTCGTCGTAAATCGGAAATCGGGAAACAACACATAGACAGAGAGAATTATTTAAATCCATGTCTCAAGTCTATACGATATCAAGAATGGAGGAATATATGATCTTTTATCTAAAGGACACGCTTCTGATAAGATCAGAGTTGACAGCGGATTTTGAAAGCTACGATTGCTAATCAGGATCCGAGGTTATACGCATAATAGTTATTAGACTTATCCAAGTGGGAGACTTTTGGATTAGTGTCTAAGTCCATAACTATTTTGGTATGTATTTGACCCGATTATGCATGGTCCTTTTGGGTTGCCTTCACACTGGTGACTAGACAGGATGATTGTTGAGGAGAGAGGCTGGTTTATTGTTAAGAATAATAAATTAGGGTATAAATATGATTTGTTAATATATTATATGAATAATATATTAATTTGGAATCATATTATTAATCAGTATTTAGTCAGAAATTAATTTAGAATTAATTTAGGGATTAAAGGAACTGACTGAAAGTGTAGGGGCTATTTTGTAATTATTCAGTAGTTGAGGCTTTGGGCCATTGGATCACCTTTATTAAGGCTTGAACGAAAATCCTAGAAGGATCTAGGAGTTTTCGTCCAAGGGCTTAAGGAAAGGAGTCCATGGACTTGCTTAGGCCTTAAGCTAAGGGATTAGGGTTTACACCTTGAAACCTTAGTTAGCCTTAAGTATAAATAGCACGCTAAGGCACTAAGATTTCGTCCAAGCCTTGGGGAACCCTAAAAGGGACGAAATCTAGGGCAAGATACCCTTCTCTCCTCTCTCCCATATCCATCCTTTCACCTAGTGTGTTTGTGAGCCATTAGAGGTACTACACTTGTGGTACTTGCTTTCAAGAGCTAAGGAGATTCAATGAACTAGTTGTTATTGATATATACCAACAAAAGGTATGTATTCTATTTTATATATGAATTTCGAAAATAATAGTAGCATTCCAGGTTTCTTTTTGTGTTCATAAAGTTGTATAACTAATAGTGAAAACATAGATCCAACTCTAGGGTTGCATGCACACATAGGATTGTTTGCATAAAACCCATCACATAGTACTAGACCAGTCAACATCATCCTCTGACAAAAACCAAAAATTTAAATTAACATCAAAATTCCCAAACTAAATAAATAAATAAACCAAGAAATGAATAGATGTGACATTATATTTATACCCGCCCATTGTAAAGTGTAATTAGCTAAAGTATAATGAAATGAAATTGAAAGTGTAGTTAGCTAAAGTATAATGAAATGAAAATGAATAGATGTTACATTATAGTGTGTGTTTATTTTTGGTTAAGGCATTGTAAAGTGTAATTAGCTAAAGTATAATGAAATGAAATTGAAAACCACCACCTTAGGGTGGTGGCTGCCGCCTCCTGCCGCTACCGGCTGTAGTATCAGGTGACGGTGCGCTTTGCCTCTTGTGATAGATTCGTTTGGGCTGCTAGAAACCCTAATGGGCTCAAAGGAGCTCTAATGGGCCCAATAAAGCTTAATGGACTCTAATGGACCCAATTAAACCCATATGGGCTTAATAAGATTTTATTGGGCTTATTAGGCCCAATAAAGCCCTAATTGTCACAAAGGCCAACAAATTGATAAATGGGCTAATATTTGGATTGGAACACCATAATGCCAATAAAACCCTAATTTGTGGAAATTTCTTGGGACACACATGAGAATTAATTATTAAATCTTAAATAATAATTAATAATCATTGGCAAACTAGCATAAGGCATAATGGACTTAATGGATTAAGTCCTTAATGGGTTAAGAAAGAAACACTGAACCTTAATCATCATTTCATGTGAAAACTCTAATTTGGAATTATGGGCTTGGACTTATCGAGACCCACATTTGGGCCATTCGAATGGAATTGTGTGATTAAGCCCAATCACACCATATGACTTATTTAGAAGAATGATGGACTTAATTGATTAAGTTCTTAGAGGAATAATTCCTTAATGGGTTAAGTAGGAAACTTAACCCTAATCGGCATTTTATGTGAAACCCTAACTTCACTTGGGTTTATTGTTGGGCCTTTCTATTGGGCCTTGATGATTGGATTATTAATGGGCCATACAAGAATAACTATATGGACTATAATAATTTAATGGGCCTAGGGTAAGTCCCATGTAAGGGGTTGGGCCCAATTTGGAAAATTGGGCCATAGATGGACCATAGTTGGCCTTAATGATTGTATAAAGTTGCGCCATAAGACCAAATATAGGCCTGGGCCCAATTTTTAAAATTGGGCCATATGCTGGGCTTTGATTCCTAGTTCGCTTTGGGCCTATGGTTTTGGGCCTTGGGCTTGAATAAAGCCAATCTTGGGGTAATGTAGTAATTATCCAAGTATGTATTATGGTTATGTGTTGGGACCCAATTATTAATTGGGTGTTATTTTGGTGCTGATAGTTCGGGAGTCTATCATCCAGCAGCTGGGGTTGAGTCTGCGGGACTTCAACAGTGTGGGGTTGTGTCTACGGGACTTCAGCAGTATGAGGTGAGTTACCTTCCAGTAGCGGAGGGTCTAAGACCACAATATCGGCCCACTAGTAGGAGACGTATGATAGATGATTGTCTTTGTGATATCATCTAGGTTTGCTACTACCTGATATGTTATATGCTAGCATGATATGTTGTATGCGATAGTAGTAGAGTTCGGTTCTTGGGACCGAAGGGTAGTCAGACACCCCAGGTACGTCTGACAGTATGTGATGATATGTTTGCATGCTGGTTTGTTATGTTATATACGATAGAGGTAGTGAGAGGGGACTAGTCCCCGAGTTCGGTTGTTAGGACCGATTGGTAGCTCAAGCACCCAGATATGTTTGATAATATGTTTATGTTATGTTATATGTGATAGTAATAGTAGGGGGTGAAATAGTCCCCGAGGTTCAGTTGTTAGGACCGAAGGGTAGTTAGCACCCCAGAATGGCTCAACATGGGTAGGTAAGTGCCCCAGAATGGCTTGACACGGGAAGGACGGTACCCCAAAATGGCCGCATGGGTAGGTCGGCACCCCAGAATGGTCGTACCGGGTAGGTCGGGCACCCCAGAAATGCCTGGCAGTATGTATGTGATATGATTGTATAGTATGTGGTATGATGGGGAAACTCACTAAGCTTCGTGCTTACAGTTTTCAGTTTTGGTTTCAGGTACTTCGTGTCTAAAGGAAAGGAGCTAGCTTGATCACAACGCATCACACTATGGTTTTGCACACATGAGATCTTTGGGATTACACTCTAATATTGTTTTATGATAACATGTTTAATTATTTCTACTTTGGTTTTGACATGACATGACATTACAAATGTTTTATTACACTGTTGGTTTTATAATGACGTATTTAAAAGTGAAATTTTTGGCCTGTATTTTTGGGATGTTAGAGACTTAGTTATTCTGAAAGTCAAAACATGCAAAGTGAAACTCAACAATTATCGAATCCAATATGGTCTTAGAACTTATGAATATAAATAAAACACCTTTTATTTATCACGATATTGATAACACATTATTCATTTTATAATGTTTCAATTAATCAACTTTATATGAATCAAAACAATTGTCATGCCATGTTTTAAGCATCCACACTATGTTTATCCAAACAATAGTTATTCCATATACCAAGTATGCACACTATGTTTGTCTATGATCTTTACTTTGTGGAATAGGCCGATTGAACATAATTCCAACGATTCTCATTTCACAATCCTAAATCCTTACTGCAAATGTAAGAATTACAAATTGCTACCATTAACCGAAATCTGTTAGATTTGAAAGTTATATGCATTGATCCTCTTTTAATGATTATGCACAAAGTCACAAAGACTTGTCAACAGACATTATAGAGTATTCCAATGGAGATCAATTCCATGGAAACAAAGTATCATGTTCAAAATACATTACATTGAACGTCTTTCTTTTATTAAGTTTTCTAATCTTACACAGATTGAATAACTTCGACCTATGGAGACATCTCAATATTCCCATTTTGACTATCATGTCTGAACAAGAGTTGCCTCTTTTCAGAATATGTCAATATGGTCCTTCAAAAATTTACACTATTCTTCCAACTATCCATGAGCAACCAATCTTTGGTAAATCTTAGATTGTCATCGACAATTGCTTAATCATTTAAGTCATATCCAATTCTAGATTTTTCCCCTCTTAATGCCCTAGTAATTTGAAAATTTAGAAATGATAAATATTATAGCACATGTAATCGATCCTATATTTGAAGCATATGGGACACGATTCATGATGTCTCACATAAAGACATGATCCTAGATCAGTCTTTTGCTACAATATTTTTTACTTTCCATGTTTTCATAATTCTACTATGAAGAGGGATGACGTAATCATAATCGAATTCTGAGAACGCAATATATATAGAATTTCCTTAAGTTGAGCCATTACAACATAAAATTAATATACATATCCTTGAATAAAGATGATTAAAATCTCAATCTAAGCTTTTTAGAATTGAAATGAAATATAATTTCCTTTCCCTTAATTATAGCAAAACAACTTTTCCTAATTGAAACTTTTGTTTTCTATAATTAATATTGCTAACTTGCAACAGTTATGATAATTATCATGCTCCCACTAACATAATAATTATCAGCATAACACTTATGTTCACACTAGCTTTGACATGTATTCATAAATTAGTTGGACTTCTAGAAATCAATACTTTATTGACTTTCTTACCAAAGTTCAGACTTCTGATACGAGATTCTTTGATAAAGCTTTATAAAAATCATACACCTTTCCTTAGATAGCACACATGTGTGTCTAAACAATTTCAGAACTATGAAAAAGGATGTTGTAATCATAGTCTTAATTGTTTAGACCTTTGCCATTCCTCACAAGTCGATGTTAGTGTTCTGGTTAACCACACACACTCCACTAATGACTTTGAGAATGCAAATATCACAATTGCTATCTACTTAAAACCACTTAGTGAAAGCGTTTCCTCACTATCATTTTCATGAATCGGAGAGAAACCTTATGACACTTAGATTTTATGGTGTATGTATTCCTATCCATGTGAATTTGTCAAAGCCATAATCATAAGACAAGGTTAGTAATAAATCCAAATTCATATAGACTAAACTTGTGTAGTCTTAACTTCTTGCCACCTAGCAGCACAAGGGCCTGTCATTTCTTCCAAGTTGTTATGCAACCAATTGAGAACTCTCAGAACTTACATGAAAAGCCAACTTTAACTGGAATGGGCACATAACTAGGAGTATGTCAACACGATAGGTTATAAACCTCAAGTCGTGTGCTAGTGATAAACTACAGGTTTTACTCTTGATTAGATCTTGAAACTCTTTCAGGATCTTTTAGACTCTCATTGTCCTCTTGACATATAAGACTCTCTTGCTAAGACCCATTCCTTGACAAACAAATATTCAAGAGATAGTGTAGATTCTTATCAAGACAAACACTTCACACAGTTGGCCTTAAATGGTCTTTAATTTATCCAAAACAATACAACCTACCAATTTCATATGTACAAGAGTAGAACACATTTTACACTTACATTTGACAAGTGTTAATAAAACTTCTTTAAGATGTGTCACTCAAATTACAATCTTGGAGTATGACTCTAAGGATTTTTTTGGAATGAAGTATGACTCATCTTCTTGATTTAACCATTTCAACAATTCATGACTCCTCTTCTTAGCCATAAGAATGCACTAAGATGTCCTTAGAGGATGAATTGTGACATGGTCTCACAATCATTAAGATGATCATAAAACATGATACTAAAGTACTCCCCCATCTTTTCAGATTTGAGAAACTTTTATCTTTCTGCCAAATTTGATTCTTCTTATTTGTTCTGCCATACATCGAAACTTTTCCAGTGCTTTAGAATTATACTTAAACTTGTAAGTATAACCATATTTACTAAACTTTAGTAAATCATTACGAATAGTCTTATCCATCTTTTGTGGTGGACTTGACTAGTGCACAAGAATGTGTACTCGATCCCTTAGTCCTTCACTTGACTCACATATACATGTGAACAAGGAATTAGTCTTAAGTTTCCAAAGATGAAAATTCTCATTCATCATACAACTTGCATGATTGAAAACTTGGGTGATGAGAATCTTTCTTTATTTGGTAAATTCAGACACTACCACAAATGAAAGAATCAAATTCATATTTCCATTATTGCTAGAAACATACAAACATCAATTTTCCATAAATGCCATTGTAAGGAGATATAAAATAAAGCAAAACAAAATTTTATTTATTTATAAAATTCAGAAAACACTTTTTCCTTACAATGCAACTTTAAATAAAAACTATGCTATTACATATTTCCTAGCAATCTATCATAACTTTTAAGTAGTAGCTCAAAAATCCGATCTTTGAACCATGCGATTAAAATCCATCTTCGCAATCAAATTCAACAAACTCTTCTTTTAAGTATCCTTCCCTTTGCTTGATCCTGCCAAACATCAAAATGCAACCTAGTCACATCATGTTTTAAGAAACATCAATTAGGAACTTAACAGAGTTAGATAGTGGACTTACCTGAAGCAAAGTCAAACTTTTTTATTCTTCCTTCTCTCAGATCTTTCAGGTAGTTGGGGAAACTTCGCAACCAATTCCCCTTTATTTGGAAATGGACATATGGATTCTTTGGTAATGGTACATTGGACTATCTCAGACTTAGCCTTTCTCTTTACCATTTGGTCAACCGGGTTAACTATGGCAAATCCCTTTCCATTGAGAAGAGAAAGCTTTTATGGATTTCCAATGTTACCATTGTCAATGTCCATGGATGTTTGGTAAGTCGATCTTCGAATCAAATTTGCTTTACCAGTGCTCCAAATCATTGCTGATTCAGCAGCATCAAGCAAATAGGTAAGATGATTAAGGGTCATGTCACTGTTTGTCATATAGTAGTCCTAATAGAACTCACTATGTGACTTAGAAAGTGATTGAAGAACCTAGTTAAAAGCCAACTTCCTCAAGACTATGACACCCAACTCTCCCGGCTTGTCAATATGTGACTTCATCTCCAAGATATGAGCACACATAGACCTTCCATCTTGCCACTAGGGCTTAAGTGACCTTGAACTTTCAAGTCTTTGAACTTGTGGGTTAGGGGGAATAATTGGAAGCGGTACAGGAAGACTTGTTCCAAGAGATTTGGGAAGATCATAGTTGTCTTATTGTCTGAACTAGACAATGGGAGAAATTCAAGTTAGTTGATTTAAATCCTTAATAGAACATCCAATATGAAATATTAAGGCTAGGACCCAACACAATATTTTATAACTTGGAAGTGGGATGATGTAATACAAGCTATAAAATATTTGAAGGTAGGCGAATGACAATTCACCAAATTCCACCATGAAAAACGAAATAGAAATTAGGTTTTAATTTTTTTGAAACTCCTAGATCTTTTGAGATTCATTGAACTTTGCAATGGCATGTTTAAATCTCGATTGTGCCATCTCAAGTTTTTGAATGGGATGTCGAGGATCACAAACTAGGTGTGAACAACCATGCAAATATACTTGGTACTCTTAATTTTTATCACCTAATCGATGTGTCAGTTAACCACATGCATTCCACTAATTCTATGATAAACCTTAAACCACCCTTTTCCAACCTTATTAAATCCAAGTTAGTGTGCCAGTTAACCGCACATGCTCCACTAAAGACTTAAGCAAAGTGCAAAGTGTAATTTCATGGGTTAGAACGAAATTCACATTTTCCTGAAGTAACTAAGATTGAGAATTTATAAAAGGTTTAGTTACTTTATATTTATCATTATACTTATAATTAAGGGAGAATTACAGTCCTGTCAAACCCGTTCGGCTAACGACCCTCCACCAGTCAAGGAAGCGGTGGGTGAGAGTGGACACCCATTAAACTACCATTTTATAGGCGGTAACCTTATACTCCCTTATAGACCGACTTCGTGAATGAGGCCTACTAACGGTAAGACTAACTTGATTTTATATATATATATAGATACATATATATATATATATATATATATATATATATATATATATATATATATATATATTAACTTATAATACTATAAAGTATAAGGGTTGAATTTGAAATTTAAAACTCTAGGGTTTTGGAATTAAAGTGTGTGAGAGACTTTACAAATTCCCAAACTTGAGGGAAAATTTTGTACAATTCAAAAAACCTTTGGATTTTATAATTTATGAGTTTAATTAAGGTTTTAAAAACTTTAATGAAGAGACTCTTGAACATCCATAACTTGAGGACAAGTTATGGAGTTCATACAATAATTTATGATGAAAAAGGCTCTTCAAATGTGTAACCTATGAATTTTAATGGATCTTTAAAAGAAATGACTTGTGGAAATCCATAACTTAAGGACAAATTATGGACTCCATTAAAACATTTAGATCAAGAATTAACTAACAAACAATTTTGCAAATAATTCCTATGATCTACCAAAACTCATAAGTGTATGAACAATCATATCAACAATTTCAAGAATGTCATAAACACATAAAAAACATGAAGTTTTGATAATAACCTTGAAATTGGTTTACAATAATCATTACTACATCAAAAACAAGTTTTATAAGTCCAAAACAGTTGAAGGTAATGATTCTAGACCAATTCCAACCTTAAAACTCAAAGATATGCTGTCAGGGGGTCAAACTCATCAAGTGCATGAACCACCTCGACGAGTTGGATGAATTTGCACATGCACTCATCGAGTCCCTTAATGGACTCGGTGAGTCAGCTGACCAGACAACATATAAACTTTGATTTTCAGCCTATATCAGCAAGTATAATTGAAAAAAAGCCTAGGCTCTGATACCACTGAAGGGTTTTGAGCATTCTAACACTCCTATGGTGTACATGCAACCCTATAAACCTTGGATCTATGTTTTCTCTATTATACATGAAAATATTTAATATTCCTAGGTTTTAATCCTAACTAGCATAATATGAAGCAACTATACTACAAAGCCTAGTTAGATGACATACCTTTTGATGGAGCTTGAAGTCTTGAACCTTTAAGAGCTTAGTGCCCCAAGTGTTGCACCTCAAATGGAATCACACAACACCAAAAACAACTTGGAATAACTTGAGAATAAGGATACTTAGGTTCACACTTGAAATTGACCCACTCTTGTTTTGTCACATACTAGTGTCACATTTCATGAACCATAGACCTCTTTATATAGTGTGGAGGATTAGGGTTACATTCATGTAAACCCTAATACCCATGACCTTTCATTTTCATAGGATCCATGGGTTAAAAACTCCATGGACTATCCATCCAAGCTTCGCCCAATCTAAATGAACTTGGCCAATCTTATATATAAAAGAGTCCATAACTATTTAGTTCCTTTTTTATCACTAAATTAATTCCAAATTAATTTTGGATCAATACTAATTAAATAATATGATTTCATATTAATATATTAGAGCTTATAATATATTAATATAAATCACTAGTGCCCCTTTTCTCATTTTGTGTATCCAATTGTTCCAGTGCCATGCAACCCAAATGGACCATGCTACTCTCGGGTCAAATACATACCAATGATAGTTACGAGCTTAGACATATAATCCAACAAAATGAAAGTCAGAATAATCGTTAAACCGAGAGTGTGCATATAGAGAACATCTAAATCTGACTTCATTAGAGGAAGTTATTATTTTTCTAAGATACGATATAATAGTGTACAACTCAAAAATCAAATTATAGATCGGTCTATTTTTAGCTGACACAATCTACACGAGAATTGAAGATCTCATTCACAGGATTTCAGTGATATAAATATAATCGAAAACATACTACAAATAAGAAACTCAAAATTAGCCTACGTGAAAAAAATAAACTCAAAGTTAGCCAACGAAGTCTAAATGAAAGTTGTAGATCTCGTCGAGGGCTGTCTGTGGATATATAAAATGTCAAAAATGGAGCTCCTATGAGGAAATTATGTAATTTTGAAAATCTAAAAAAATAGTACGTGTGCACGCTTGGAGCACGGCGCGCCTAACAAGACCACACACCCACCCACTTTGCGCCACATCTCAGGACAACATTTTTCCATGTCATTCTATCCCAACCAGAGGCCCAACATGCCTCAATGGTACATGGTGTACCTGACCTGCATTCATTATATAAATAACAATCTATCTCTTCTGTTATTCCCCCACCCATTCAGCCGATTCTCTCGAGTTCTACCCTACTTTAGCGCCCTTTTCCTTAGTTTTATATACTACAATGAAGCCTTGCAATATCTATGAGTACTAATTTGCGTAATAGTATTTGAGTAGGAGATCCTGAGTTACTATTCCACCGGCTAACCTAAAGTTTAGGTATACACTAGATCTCCTTTGTCATGTGACGAAGGATTCATGGAACATTGTCATAAAAGATTACTCACGGGAAGAAAAAGGATGCAGTGAGATGGGAATATTTTGTAGAAACGTTCATGGAGGAGTATGTACCACTAGTGGAGAGGAAGCGACTAGCTCAGGAGTTTTTATCGCTCATGTAACATCTTGATTTCTAGGTATTTTCAAGTTGACACTTGATTTTTGAATAATTTGCAAAACTAGTCCCTAAAGGCAGTTTCGTGATTTTTTGCGCAGGATTGCGTACGCTGGGCGTACGTGGCCAGGGTGAAAACCATAAATTTTAGGGTTTAGACCCTATTTAAGCATCATTATAGCCCCACACCCGTACTTAACTCCAGCCTCCATTCCTCTTTGACCTCATTTCGAAAACCTAAGTGTGTGTGTGCATTTTGAAGCTTGGAGTATCTTTGTGGTGTCTTTTGCTAGTCATGGTGGTGAAGGATGAGCTTTGAGGTTGTAGTGTTTCACTGAAGGTCTTGGATCCAATATCTACACTCCCTTATGCACTTTCTGGAGGTATAATTCTCTAACCTTGATGAATATTTCTTTTAGATCTAGTTTTAGCTTAAAGTTGACACCTTTTTTCCCATATATTGATCCTTGTGAATATGGAGTACTCTAAGATGATTGATTTGTCCTTTCAGATGTTATAGGGTGTGTTAAGTCAAAAAAATATGATCTTAGAAATTTTTTTCCCATTCATGATTTAAGTTTTCTTAATGGGTCAAGAAGCTAGGGTTTTTGATGTGAAGAACACCTATTAGGGTCTAGATCTTGAGTTTGGACAAAAATGATTAAGGATTAAGCACTTAATGGGTTAACTGCTGGCATCCACCTATACTGGGTGTACCAAAGGGTATGTTGCATGTACATGGTCATCCCTTCGTGTCTTGCTCAAACACTTAGTACACCCTGCGTACGTGTTGAGTACACCCAGAGTACACACCGAGTTGACATGGTTGTCTTGGTTGACTATGACATGGATTTTGACCAAGGTTTGACCGAAGAGTATTTTAGGTATTTTGATCTATATTCTGAATTTTAGCGGAGTTGATTTCAGAGCAGCGTGCTATTTATGCTTTCTGAACTATTTGTGAGGTGAGTTTTCGCACTGTATCCATGGGTCGAAGGCACTTATGTAGGCCCCATTATTCAATTATATAGAATTCTAGTGGCTATGTTTGTTTATATGATCGGGTTGAAATACACCTCAGGGAAGGGCGTGGCCCATTATGCTATGTGAGGTTGAAATATACCCTAGGGTGGGGCCCATATTCATATGTATGTTTGGCTTGTGGTACTTTGATGAACTCAATAAGCTTTGTACATAATTTATGTTTATGGTTTCAGGTACTCCAGATTCGAAAGGGAAGGGCCCGACGTGATAGCACGCCATCCTCCCCTCATGATTTCTATAATTCGAGTAATTGTACTATGATGTTTTGAATATTATGATTTGGCTTTGGATTTTGAAGTAATTGATTAATGATGTTATAGAATCCCAATGAATAATTTTATTACTATTTTTGGGCTGTTACAAGTTGGTATCACAGCCTTTGTTTGAGGGATTTGGGCACAATATTAGGTATTTTAAAAGTGAAACTGAGGAAATGATAATCTTTAAAAAAAATGAAAATTAACTTCTAAAAATATTTTTACTAAAGAAAATGGGGTGTGATGCGTGTAATCATACGAGCTCAAGTAAGTGGTTCCCAATATTACCATACATATGTATTATGAGTAGTATGCTTGATATGAGAATTGCATGCCAAATTAGGGCTAAGGATACTTTCATGAATCATATGATAGAATTATCTGATTTGTGAGGCGCATTATAGCCTAGGAGGATTGGATGCTATGTATTACTTGGAAATGATATCGCCTCGGTGAATTGCTAAGTGTATGCTTTCAAAGTTGTATACGATTAGGATTATATAGCCCCTAGAATGATGGATTTGGCCTCATTTCATGTTCCTTGTTTGGTTGTAAACTTAGGGTGGAATCATCATTTGACAGTCTATGTGATCCTATTTTGTGTATAACTTGCATGCATAATCCAACCAATGATGTTGATTAAGGTTCTTGGTACTACGAGCGGTGGGAGTAGAGACTTCCTAGGAGATCCGAGGATATGTATGGTGTTTAGCATAGGGTTGGCATATGGTTTTAGTGTGGTGACTTGGAGGAATCATGACTGCTGTTGAGGAAGGTACAGGTAGGTGTGAAAGGTAGTATTGGGCCCGTACTAATGGAAGCATACAATCTATACCTGTGACAATAATAGATATGGAAACTCTACGGAGGCCTATATAGTGAGGTTTCCCTCGAGTTATATATATATATATATATATATATATATATATATATATATATATATATATATTAATTATTTATATGTTTGTGTTATAGTATGGTGATGGCTACTCAAGGAGGTTCTAGCTTTGGTTCTAGTTTAGGTTCCAGCTCAAGCATGGAACCAATTGATGAGAGGTTGCACAAGTTGATTGCAGTTGAGGTTACTCGCGGTATTTTGGATGCTACTATTGTGATGTTCAGTACCATCAATGAAGGGATTATAGAGCTAATGGATGAACGGCTCTAGTTTTTTGAGTTGAGATTATTGCGGGTTAGATAGAAGCTCGAACTCCCAAGAGTTCAAGGCCTGTAGAGCTCCATAGTTATTTGGGGCTTAGTACCCTATTGCTAGTCGACATTGGATTGCTGACATGGAGAATGCTCAGCCGATGAATTTTTTCCTTGAGGGGGAAAATGTGGGATTTGAATCCTGTTTGCTGAGGGACAAAGCACAAGAATTGTGAGAGGAGGGTAACCGAGTTGTAGGGTCAACGATAGTGGAAGTCATGACCTAGGAGATTTTGTTTAAAGGTTCCAGAGAGAGTTTGGACCTGCTATTGAGGTGTAACAGCTGGCGAGGGAGTTCCATGACCTTCTCCAGACTACTAAAATTGTGGCGGAGATTACCGCCAAATTCAGGGAGATGGCTTTTTTTGTCCCATAGTACGCTCTGGATGATGAGATGAAGAATACGAGGTATCATGACAAGATGAGACATGATATCACAGAGTTTGTGTTGGAACCTGAAAGTGAACCTCTAGCAATCCCCAATCTTTCATGTTCCGAAGTCAGTCTCAGTTTCGGAGTACAATCTGGCCCAGAACCTTGCCTATGGTAAGATTTGAAGCTTGCATCCAGAGTTGAGTGTGTGTTCAAGTGATGATATTATGAATGAAGATTATGACCGAATCAGTCAATACATCCATGCATTTATTATTCTTGTCGTTTTGTTTGATGTAACATTACATAGGACTTAGTATATTTAGTCAAAGTGGATAATCAGAGTGTCATAAGTAACTCTTTTTTCCGGTCCTATGTATGTTCTTCAGTTTGTATGATGTACTCCTTTCTCCTATTTAAGGAGTGTTTAATGTCAAGAATAAATGACGTATTGTTGCTGTAAAGATAGATATATTTGCATTTACTTCACTTTCACTTTTCTCTGAAATCAATCTTCAAACATTCTATTTGCTCATTCATTTCACTTTCACCTTTCTCTCAAATCAATCTTCAAACATTCTATTTGCTCATTCATTGTCGTTACTTTGATTACTCTCATTACTCCGTATTTAATACTTGAAGTAGTTTGCGGATTCTCATCTTCAGACTCGACTGGTCTTGCCAGACTTGACTGGAACTTAAAATCAGAAGCAGACATTGCTCTTAAGCATTAACTCAAGGTTTGAGTTTTCAAACCTTGTCCCTACGCAATCAGATTCTTGTTATCACAATTGGTATTAGAGCTTGAGTGGTTGTTCTTTGAATCCATAAGAACATATTATAGTTGATTCAAGATTACCCTGGTATTTTGATCATTTATGTGTTTATGATAAAAGTTCTTCTATAAACCACTTTTGCTCGAGATATCTTAACTTCAATGGTAGTTTCTAATTCTCAACAAATATACTCAATTCAAATAGCAAATAGCGTGGGATGCCCTACGTGTGCCCCACTGCTAGTTGCTGAAGAGTATGATCACTGGAAAGTAACAATGGAAAGATTTTTACTTGGAAAAGAAAAAGGTGAATCTATCTGGAGATCCATTATAGAAGGTCCACATATTCCAGTTCGAATCATTGTTAGAGATGCTGCTGCAACTCTCATGGGATAGAATGAACAACGTCAAGCACCTCTCACTGCTGATGATCTTGAAAAGTTGCATGCAGGTCACTTCACCTTTTCTGAAATGGTGTTTGGTGTTCCACTTTCTCTCTTTGAGCACATCAAACTGTGCAAATCCGCAAAAGAGATTTGGGACACACTTCAAGATTTGTTCGAAGGGTCAGATAACATAAAGGATAAGCATCTAACCTCTGTTGTCAACGAGTTCAACGCTCAAATAGATACCGAATCGCTGTCAACAACATGACTGCTCATGGAATAGTCTGAACCCCACTTGAATACAACCTCAAGTTCATCTATAGTCTAGGAAAGGGATGGGGAAATGTGAAGTCATGTATTTAGAGTAATGGATCTCTGAATAAGCTGAAACTCTACCAACTATTTGATGAGCTTCAAGGTCATGAATCAAATGTTGCACAAACCCTACATGAACTTACTAGAGGCCCTCTAGCACTATTGAGTTCCTATGATCCACCAACTCCCAACCTCACTACTTCAGACCCCTTCTCATCTATTGTTCTTTATAACCCTCCTGTTCAACCCTTACATCCAACCATACTTGCTCCCGCCAACAACTATCAATCAACTGGTGACCTTATTTATGAAGATATGGACTCCGAACTCTGTTTCCAATAGGAGTTTTCCCTACTTTCCATGAAATACAATTGTCCTTATAACAAGCCGTATCACAATCGTTTCATGCTCCTCAACAAAATAATCCTCAACCTTTCAACAAACCTTCAGAAAATCCTCCATCCTACAAACCAAACCTTCATTCACCAACTCACAATTCAGAATCCTCACAAGCTGCAAAGTAAGAAAAACCCAAGATTATATGTCACAAATGTGGTCATGCAAACCATTTTTCCAAGGATTGCCTAGCCGAAGTCCCAAAGAAACCTAAGCTCAAGGACTGAGCTTACTATGCACCAAGAGCTCAAGAATTAGAAGAGAGTGAAAAGGCTTTTGTTTCCACTATATCAAGGGATGTGGAAGGATATAGGTCGTCTGGAGATGATGATGAAGTAACCACTACAAAAACATATGTATTATGGCTCGACAAGAAATTGAATGTGATGAAGGCTACTAGTCATCTAGGTCAGAGAGAGATGATGAAGATGCAGAACCACACTAATGCTACATGGCTACCAAAGATCCTCCTGGCAAAAGCATCGTTCAAAAGGTAAAATCTATTATTACTGATAATAATTTTGATTTATCTCTTTGTGAACCATATCTAACCAAAATCCAATTAGATATGAACCTCATATACCAAGCTTTTGAGTCATCCATAGAAGCCAGCAACAAGAAGGAATGTTGTCACACCCCCGAACTAGATGGCGGAAATGTCTGGGGGCTTGTGCGTGACTTCATCTTGAAATATCATTACAGTAAATATAATGGAAACATAACATCATCATCATCACACGTGTAATATAACAACATTCATTATTTACATCGAGTATTGTATTTGAATATTACATGCCAAAATAGTAAGAGTATGATGAAACAAAATATAACACAATATCCATTAGTTTGTTTCGTTCATCCTGCTTCAACGGTTTCCTGAGAATACAAGTTATTTTGAAAACGGTCAACATAAAAATGTTGGTGAGTTCATAAGCATGTTTGTGAAAATGATTTGTATAACTTTGAAAACCACCTGAAAATCCGATATTTTCTAAAAACTGTTTAGTGTGTTTGTGTTAGCTCTTGTATTAATTCATGTATGTTATTGTTTATTTGACTAAAACGGTAAAGAAAATGTAGAGAGAATGTAAGAGCATGTAAAGAGAATGTTCCCAGACAACCCGATGTTGCCTTAAAAAAAAGGGTCTTCCGTAAACTTCAAACTAAATAATGACAATTTCACCTATCTTGGCGTCGTTGGACGCCAATTTTGACTTTGATTATAAGGTTTCCGTCACCCTAGACTGAATTAGTCTAACTGTAGCGAACAGCTCATGTGTGGGGTGTCATCCTCGTATAGATCTATACATAAATCCCCGTTCTCCCTCCAAGATACTCTAGTTATAAGTACTGGATACTATCGTACACTTAATAGGTGCCAACCGACAAAAACTCGCTAGATCCTTAATCAAATTTACGCGAAGAAAAAGGTATAAACTCATTCCAGGACCAATGATCCATGTAAGTGAACCACCAAGGCATCGCTAAACATGTAAATCATTTCAAGACCCACACAGAATGAGATTATATAACATGGGCCCGAAATATATATGAAAGGACAACTAAGGCCCATTTCACATATAAAGTATTTACAGGCCCAAATAGCATACAAATAGTATCCAAGGTCTGTCGCACATGTTAATGGGTCAATGAGGCCCAATAAACATATAAATAGTATACAGGACCTATCACACATAGAAATGGGCCACTAAGGCCCAATAACCTAGAAAATGATCAAATTAAATTCGTTTGTTGGTTTATCATTGGTTTTGGCTTAAGTATTCACTAAAATAGCATAAAAGAAGAACACATATAAAACTCATTCTCAGGCCCAATAAACATGTAGGTGGACCACTAAGGCCCACTATACGTGTCTATTATTTCCAGGCTCAAAGGAATATGACTGTCTATCCTAAGCCCAATATACATGTAAAAGGATGCTAAGGCCCACTAAACATGTATACTATTTCTAGGCCCAATAAGGATACGAATATCGTTATTAACCTGTTTGCTATTGTTTTGTTTATTTCAGTTTGATTATTTACAAAGTTAATATAAAAAGCCCACCTTTTTGTAAAAACGACGTTTGTGGCCCAATAAGCCAAAAATTTACAATTAAGGCCCAATTTTTTTGTAAGAATAACACTTTAATCTCCAATTTTGTTAAAAAATTATGTTGATGACTACTTTGTGATAAAAATAACATTTTAAACCCATTTTGGTCAAAAATATCATTTTTGGCTGGATTTTTGTGGAGATACATATTTTTCTAGTTTTGGGCTTTTCCGACCTAGTTTTTGGAAAATTTGTAGAAAAATCAGCGTATGTCGAAATTTGGATCCGTGAATTCTGGAAGTTTGGAAATTTTGTCTACTTTGTTCAAAATTGTTCTTAAAATTTTTGATGGCTTCAAACTAGTGTGAAATTTCACACCTTCACAGGTTGGTCCAAAACTGTTTCAAATTTGATAGGCAGTTTTCTAAAATTCGCCAAAAATTGTAGAAAAATCGTATGAAAACGTGAGAGTAGTCATTTTAAAGGTATAAATCTGAAATTTAACCATGTAAAAGATTTTTTAAAAATACTTTCATTAAGAGGGTAAAAACAGTACGAGATTGGACCAAAACTTTTCTGTCAAGGACTGTTTTGTGAGTTTAGTTTATAGATCTTTGAACCCAACACTCATTTTTGCTATATCAAGTATACAAATCCCACATCTACAAGTTTACATGTATTATATGAGATAAAACATACTTTTCTCATGTTTCATATGAAGATCCTAGTGATACACTTCAAGTTTCTTAACATATTTTTAGATTAGTGAAGAAATCAACACATAATCACCAAATGTTTCAAGAAAACACACATAATCATGCATATGTACATAGATCTACACATAGGACTTGTATTATCCCCCCAAAAACAAGTAAAAACAGAAAACAAGGGGGTATGAACTCACTTTGCTTTGATAATTTCAGTTCATGATGAAGATTAGAGGAGTTTTCGGCCTTACAAGCTCCCTTGAAGAGGTTTTTCGAATTTAGGGTGTTCTAAGGAACATGAATCACGAAATAAAGTGTTTAAGAGTGTGGATCTTAACATGAAATGAAACCAAAGCAATTTAGAATGATGATAACTTACGAAGATGGATGGATCTTTGATGGATTATCCTTGGACTCACACAAGCACACACGAAAGTTTTTGGGAGAATGGATGGATTTTGTTTGGAGCTCTAGAGAGGAATCTTGTGATTTTGAAAGTGAAAATGGAGGAGGTGGGAGTGTTTGGATGAATTTTTAGAGAGAGGAGTAGAATAAGAGATTCATGGGTGTATAGTGGAAAAACATGTCAAGCCTTGAAGTATGGTGGTCAATGCTTGGAAACATGAGGGGCAATGTTGTGGTGGCAACTCTTTTGTCCACCACCCTATTATTTAGTTATCATTTTATTTATGTATCATTTTTTTCTATGTATGGCCAAGAATTGGGCTTAAGATGGATGAAATTGAATTAGTTTTGCCCACTCTTGGCTTTGATCGATTTTGTGAAGCCCAATAAAAATGTTTTGGCCCATTAGGCCCTTAAGTGTATTTACGACCCAATTTGGTAAAAGGAATGGGTTTATGGTCCAAATGTTTAGAGAGAGGAGGGGAATAAAAGAGGATTGGGTGTATGGTGGACAAACATGTCAAGCCTTAAAGTATGGTGGTCAATGCTTGGAAACATGAGGGGTAATGTTGTGGTGGCAACTCTTGTTTCCACCACCCTTTTATTTATTTATCTATTTATTTAAGTATCATTTTTTTCTATGTATGGCCGAGAATTGGGCTTAAGATGGATGAAATTGAATTAGTTTGGCCCACTCTTGGCTTTGATCGATTTTGTGAAGCTCAATAAAAATGTTTCGGCCCATTAGGCCCTTAAGTTTATTTACAACCCAATTTGGTAAAAGGAATGGGTTTATGGTCCATTATTGGTTAAACAAATTTATTTTAGGCCCATTATGGCCCAAAATTTTGAGTTTTATGAGTGTGGGTCCATTTAGAACCCAATTAGGGTCTTTAAGTCCAAAATAGTTCAAGTTGAAGGTTTATTGGTCCATTAGGCCCAATAAGAGAATCCTAGTCCAATGTGAACTTGAAACGGGTTGTCTAGGGTTTTCAACTCATAGATGAACATATGAGATGTATTGTATTAGGGTTTTGACCTTCATTCAAGAGTTTGGATTCAAATGGATGACGTTGATTGAACATAGGGTATGATATTCACTTAGAATATAAGCCTCACAATAGATGATGTTTTTATGTGAATAGAATTCCTTAGTTAAAAGTGCTAGTAGTGACATCATCCCCCCGTTAGAGGGAATTTCATCCCAAAATTCTTTCGAAAGATAGGATCACGAATGAGAGAATAGGTGAGGGTACTTCTGCTTCATTAGGTCTTCGCGTTCCCATGTGAATTTCGATCCACACTTGGTGCTCCATCGAACCTTCATAATCAGAATGCGGCATCGTTTTGGACACTTTACTTCCTTATACAATACATCGACTGGTTCTTCGACAAACAGGAGATTCTTGTTTCCTCCGATCTCTCTTAAAGGAATGTTATGGGTTTTGCCTAATAGGCACTTTTTTCTATTTGAGGCATGGGACACGGGGTATACATTACTGAGCTCTACAGGCAGCTACAGCCTGTAAGCCTTCGGACCAATCTGAGTAAGAATCTCGAATAGTCCAATGTATCATGGGATTAGTTTTCTTGTTTCCTGAAGCGAATCATTCCTTTCTAAGGAGAAACTTTCATTAGTACCCGACCTTCAACTTGGAATTCCAAAGGTTTTCATCATTTGTCAGCATAACTCTTCTGTGTATCTTGTGATGCTTGAAGTCGAGTTCTGATTTGGATTATCTTCTCCATCGTTTCGCGAATGGTTTTCTGGTCACGTGAGAGTACTGACGAGTGATTTACATTTTCGACCATAAAAAACCTCGAAAGTAGCAACCTCGATGCTCATGCGATAGCTATTATTGTATGATAATTCAATCAAGGGCAACCGAGTATCCCATGACTTGCTGAATTCAAACACCTAGACTTGGAGCATGACTTTGAGTGGTTGAATGGTCCGTTCGATTTGGCTATTGTTTTGGGGGTGGTAAGCAATGCTCATTACTACTTGTATTCCCATAGACTTCTGAAGTAACTGTCAAAGTCTTGAAGTAATCTCGTTATCTCGATCCGAGATAGTAGATATCAATATTTCATGGAGTCTCACAATCTCCTTGATATAGATCCCAGCTAATCTTTCCGTCTTGTTTGATTTCTATATTTGCATGAAACAGACAGATTGGGTTAACCTATCGATGATTACCCGGATAGCGCCCAACTCAACTCTTATGACAATAAGCTTCGTCTTTTGACTTCGAGAGTTTTATCCATCCATGCAGTGCTTTCTTTGCGATATTCTCCGGCTTTGATGCTTTCAAGGCTAGTCGTAGATGTTGACAGTGTTTTGTTCCCGCTTTGTGGGCAGACGAGTATGTTATTGATGAAAATAATGAAAAGGCTGACTAGGAGTGGTTGAGAAAACTTGGTTTGTAGGGTCCATGAATAGTGTGGGAGCATTCGTTAGACCGAAGGGTATCAAAACGAATTTGAAATGGTCGTGACTAGTTCAGAAGCCAGTTTTTGGAATGTCGTCTTCTTGGACTCGAAGTTGATGATAACCGATTCTTAGATCTATTTTAGAGAAGTAACTAGCTCCTTGGAGCTGGCCAATAGATCTTCAGTACGAGGGAGTGGGTGTTGATTTTTTTATAGGGAGCTTATTCAACTTCGTAAGATTGATGTACCTTCTGAAGGACCCGTCTTTTTGAAGAACAAGACCGAAGCTCTCCAGGGTGAGAAGCTTGGTCCGATGAATCCTTTGCTCAGAAATTTTCTTGATTGTCTGGATAACTTCTGAATTTCAGCGGGAGTCAACCTATATGGTGAATTGGCAATCGATGTAGTTCCCAATATGAGGTCGATTCGAAATTCAACCTGTCTTTCTGGAGGTATTCCCGGAAGTTCTTCGGGAAATACATTCGGAAAATCGCATGCTACTGGAATACCCTGTATACTTACTTCATCCTTGGTCTTGTCCACAACAAGAGTGAGGAAAACATAGTTTTTCTGGTGCATGCACTTATGTGCCTTGATGCACGAGATAGGAAGATGATTGGCACCAAGTTTATCACCATGGATTATTAGAGTTTTGTGATTAGGAAGGTGAAGGCAAACGGCCTTCTCGCGACACATAATATCAACACGGTGGGGGCTTAACCCAACCATGCTGATTATCACATGAAAACTCCTAATATTTACTGGCATCAAATCTATTTGAAATGAATGGTTGTTTAGTGTTAAGGTGTTCCGTACATAATTATCTTGGTTGATGCGGTTTCCCCTTAGTTATCTCCACCGTTAAGGCTTAGTTTCGCCTCCAGGGTTGTGGTTTTAGTAAGTGTTTGAATATGTTACTAACGAAACTTTGCTCAGCTTCACTACTAGGTAAGAGGTAAGCGAAAAAGTTGTTAAGTGGGAACGTATTAGTAACAACCATCGGGTCTTGGACTGCTTCACCCTGACCCAAGATCAGGACCCTTTCTAATCCTTCTGCACCTTGATTGTTATCCTTGGGGAAACTGCGCCTGAAGTGACTGGTTCCTCCATACCCATAGCAGGTGTGACTGGTCTCATCATTGGTGTTGTTGTTAGGGTTGTTGCAATTGTAGTCGTTTTCATTTGGTTGACGATTCTGGCATGGATAAGTTCTACGGAATTTGGCGATGTGATTCTTTCGGTTGCATTTGTTACAATGCATCTCCCAGCAGGCTCCATTATGATGGAACCTGCACTGGTTGCATTTTGGAAGGCTTCCAACATATGGTCTCCTGGTTGTAGGTGTAATAGGGGTCATGGTCGCATGAACAACAACAACATGTTGCTTCCTTGAGAACCCTTGAGTGGGTTGTCCCTTTCTCTTACGTCCAGGATTTTGCTTCCTACTCTTAAGCTTGGGGTTTAGTGTGCCTTGACAAGCTGTCACTTGTTGGTTCCCATGCTCGTTCCTTTGGCTAGAGTTATCAATGCTATTTCTGCCTCCATTGGGGTTGTTTGCATTGATTTGTGCCATAGCAGTTGTTACTGTCGGCGTTAAGCAGCTTGGAATATAGCAGAGTCCATCTGCAGGAGCGGTGTCTCGCGGGTACGCTTGTGATTCTTGCGGGATGGCATTTTCCTACTGCACGTTGATAATCTAGATCGTAAGTAATGATCGTCATTCCTGGTTGTACTCTATAAATTTTTGCATCTTGTTGTATAATTCTTACTACTTCCATCTACATCCCTATGATGTATTTGCTATAGTAGGTAATCACAAATTTGGCACGATTGTCACGTCTATCCTTAGAGTATATAGGTTGTTTTGGTTTCGAGACCCTTAAGTATCTAGCGGTTTTGAGGGTTCGCTTGTGCATATAATTGAGTCTATGTAGTAATATGAAATAAAGATAGCACATAATTGTTCCAGTGGTAAGTACCATGTTAGTACACGAAAGAGAGACATGTCGGATAGTAGGGGAAAGTAGAAAAGGCTGATCCTAATTGTGGCGGAAAATGTCTGGTGGTGGTGCTGATGAAGTGGATGCACCTCGGAGACGAGCTACTTGTTGTTCGGTATCTCGTAGTCGTACTTCCCAAACTAACTGTCTCGCTCGAGAGTCTCCATTCACTTCCTGTGTTTGCCTCTCATCTCTCTTAATAGCAAACCACATTTGTTTCGTTCGATTTGGGGTATCCTGAGCTTGGTTATCAATACCTCGAGTGCGCTGGACCATGACTGGGAGGATCCGGTCAGCTGGTCCTCTACGACTAAGATCGAAGAGACCGCAGTTCCTACAGTAGTGTGGTTGTATCCCTTGCTGGTGACTCTATCTCCAAATATCGTGTGCCTAAGGGGGCATGGGGCCACCGGGGCCCACACGATATGTCAGTACTCTGGCTTGACATGGAGGATTGATGTCATCAGACTCTGTATCTGAGTCATCATCATCATTTCACTCTAGCTCTTCCTCTTTGAGGTCCACCATTGACTCGACGGGTTCACTTGCAAGTTCTACTTTGTGTTCCTCCTGTGGTTCCTCCTATGAGTCGAGCCACCCTGCTATTCCCTGACTAGGGAGATAAGGGTTTCTTGGCTAATGATACTCGTCTATAGTGTATTGCACGAAGGGGTATAAATATTAGAAACAAATAGCATACCAATTACTCCTATAGTAATTTAATTTTGCTTAGGTTTGGTTCTATAAGCTCTTTGGATAATTAAATGGTAAGTTTTTTATTCATTGCCCATCACAATTACTCCCGAACACATGTTGGTCGTATTTTGAATGAATGTAGTTGATCAGGATGCATTCACCCACAATACGACTACATAATTGCCCGAGTTTAATAGAATGTTCAAATCCTCCAAAGACTTTTACTGTTATTGTTGTGTTTTTATTCTAAAATGCACACAAAGGTATGTATTTTAATTATTATGTTTAGAGTTGTTTAGTCCTATTGTATTTATAGTTGCATATCCTGTATGAAAAGATATGGTAATTCACTATAAACAATGCTCTGATACCAATCTATCACACCCCCGAACCAGATGGCGGAAACGTCCAGGGGCTTGTGCGTGACTTCATCTTGAAATATCATTACAGTGAATATAATTGAAACATAACATCATCATCATCACACGTGTAATATAACAACATTCATTGTTTACATCGAGTATTGTATTTGAATATTACATGCCAAAATAGTAAGAGTATGAAGAAACAAAATATAACACAATATCCATTAGTTTGTTTCCTTCATCCTGCTTCAACGGTTTTTTCAGAATACAAGTTATTTTGAAAACGGTCAACATAAAAATGTTGGTGAGTTCATAAGCGTGTTTGTGAAAATGATTTGTTTAACTTTGAAAACCACCTGAAAATCCGATATTTTCTAAAAACTTTTTAGTGTGTTTGTGTTAGATCTTGTATTAATGCATGTATGTTATTGTTTATCTGACTAAAACGGTAAAGAAAATGTAGAGAGAATGTAAGAGCATGTAAAGAGAATGTTCCCAGACAACCCGATGTTGCCTTAAAAAAAAGGGTCTTCCGTAAACTTCAAACTAAATAATGACAATTTCACCTATCTTGGCGTCGTTGGACGCCAATTTTGACTTTGATTATAAGGTTTTCGTCACCCTAGACTGAATTAGTCTAACTGTAGCGAACAGCTCATGTGTGGGGTGTCATCCTCGTATAGATCTATACATAAATCCCCGTTCTCCCTCCAAGAGACTCTGGTTATAAGTACTGGATACTATTGTACACTTAATAGGTGCCAACCGACAAAAACTCGCTAGATCCTTAATCGAATTTACGCGAAGAAAAAGGTATAAACTCATTCCAGGACCAATGATCCATGTAAGTGAACCACTAAGGCATCGCTAAACATGTAAATCATTTCAAGACCCACACGGAATGAGATTATATAACATGGGCCCGAAATATATATGAAAGGACAACTAAGGCCCATTTCACATGTAAAGTATTTACAGGCCCAAATAGCACACAAATAGTATCCAAGGTCCGTCGCACATGTTAATGGGTCAATGAGGCCCAATAAACATATAAATAGTATACAGGACCTATCACACATAGAAATGGGCCACTAAGGCCCAATAACCTAGAAAATGATCAAATTAAATTCGTTTGTTGGTTTATCATTGGTTTTGGCTCAAGTATTCACTAAAATAGCATAAAAGAAGAACACATATAAAACTCATTCTCAGGCCCAATAAACATGTAGGTGGACCACTAAGGCCCACTATACGTGTCTATTATTTCCAGGCTCAA
The DNA here is from genome assembly GCF_052625555.1 of Lactuca saligna. Taxonomy (NCBI): domain Eukaryota; kingdom Viridiplantae; phylum Streptophyta; class Magnoliopsida; order Asterales; family Asteraceae; genus Lactuca; species Lactuca saligna. Next base: position 132,344,142 of record NC_136422.1, on the reverse strand, counting down.
AGGAATATGACTGTCTATCCTAAGCCCAGTATACATGTAAAAGGACGCTAAGGTCCACTAAACATGTATACTATTTACAGGCCCAATAAGGATATCAATATCATTAGTAACCCGTTTGCCATTGTTTTGTTTATTTCAGCTTGATTATTTACAAAGTAATATAAAAATCCCACCTTTTTGTAAAAACGACGTTCGTGGCCCAATAAGCCAAAAATTTACAATTAAGGCCCAATTTTTTGTAAGAATAACACTTTAATCTCCAATTTTGTTAAAAACTTGTGTTGATGACTACTTTGTGATAAAAATAACATTTTAAACCCATTTTTGTCAAAAATATCATTTTTGGCTTGATTTTTGTGGAGATACATATTTTTCTAGTTTTGGGCTTTTCCGACCTAGTTTTAGGAAAATTTGTAGAAAAATCAGCGTATGTCGAAATTTGGATCCGTGAATTCTGGAAGTTTGGAAATTTTGTCTACTTTGTTCAAAATTGTTCTTAAAATTTTTGATGGCTTCAAACTAGTTTGAAATTGCTATCCTTCACAGGTTGGTCCGAAAGTGTTTCAAATTTGATAGGCAGTTTTGTAAAATTCGCTAAAAATTGTAGAAAAATCTATGAAAACATGAGAGAAGTCATTTTAAAGGTATAAATCTAAAATTTAACCATGTAAAATATTTTTTAAAAATACTTCCATTAAGAGGGTAAAAACAGTACGAGATTGGACCAATACTTTTCTGTCAATGGCTGTTTTGTGAGTTTAGTTTATAGATCTTTGAACCCAACACTCATTTTTGCTATATCAAGTATACAAATCCCAGATCTACAAGTTTACATGTAGTAAATGAGATAAAACATACTTTTCTCATGTTTCATATGAAGATCCTAGTGATACACTTCATGTTTCTTAACATATTTTTAGATTAGTGAAGAAAACAACACATAATCACCAAATGTTTCAAGAAAACACACATAATCATGCATATATACATAGATCTACAGATAGTACTTGTATTCTCCCCCCCCCCCCAAAACAAGTAAAAACAAAAAACAAGGGGGGTATGAACACACTTTGCTTTGATAATTTCGGTTCTTGATGAAGATTAGAGGAGTTTTCGGCCTTACAAGCTCCCTTGAAGAGGTTTTTCGAATTTAGGGTGTTCTAAGGAATATGAATCACGAAATAAAGTGTTTAAGAGTGTGGATCATAACATGAAATGAAACCAAAGCAATTTAGAATGATGATAACTTACAAAGATGGATGGATCTTTGATGGATTATCCTTGGACTCACACAAGCACACACGAAAGTTTTTGGGAGAATGGATGGATTTTGTTTGGAGCTCTAGAGAGGAATCTTGTGATTTTGAAAGTGAAAATGGAGGAGGTGGGAGTGTTTGGATGAATTTTTAGAGAGAGGAGTGGAATAAGAGAGTCATGGGTGTATAGTGGAAAAACATGTCAAGCCTTGAAGTATGGTGGTCAATGCTTGGAAACATGAGGGGCAATGTTGTGGTGGCAACTCTTTTGTCCACCACCCTTTTATTTAGTTATCATTTTATTTATGTATCATTTTTTTCTATGTATGGCCAAGAATTGGGCTTAAGATGGATGAAATTGAATTAGTTTTGCCCACTCTTGGCTTTGATCGATTTTGTGAAGCCCAATAAAAATGTTTTGGCCCATTAGGCCCTTAAGTGTATTTACGACCCAATTTGGTAAAAGGAATGGGTTTATGGTCCATTAGTGGTTAAACAAATTTATTTTAGGCCCATTATGGCCCAAAATGTTGAGTTTTATGAGTGTGGGTCCATTTAGAACCCAATTACGGTCTTTAAGCCCAAAATAGTTCAAGTTGAAGGTTTATTGGTCCATTAGGCCCAATAAGAGAATCCTAGTCCAATGTGAACTTGAACCGGGATGTCTAGGGTTTTCAACTCATAGATGAATATATGAGATGTATTGTATTAGGTTTTTGACCTTCATTCAAGAGTTTGGATTCAAATGGATGACGTTGATTGAACATAGCGTATGATATTCACTTAGAATATAAGCCTCACAATAGATGATGTTTTTATGTGAATAGAATTCCCTAGTTAAAATTGCTAGCTATGACAAATGTGAATTGAGTTGCCTTAGATTACGTTTTGAGAATAAGAGGTTGGAAATAGAGTCTGTAGAAAGAGAGCTTGTAATGTCAAAAGATGAATGTATCATTCTTAAAGACAAATGTGAAATCACTTATTCTGAAAGAAATGTTTCATTTATGAAAACAAATGTCTTAATGCTAAAATAGACGCTTTGCATAATTCCATTAACATTCTTGAGGTAAATGAACAGATGACCTACAATTTTCGTCATCCTTAGTCAAAATCTCTTGGTTTTGGAAGCGAGTTTCCGAAACCAATTACCAGTCACTTGAGGGAATTACAAAACCTAACTTTTGTAGGAGATGTTCCAAACATTAAACATCTGGATACCCCTGTCTCGCCATTGTCACCCCTTCCTGAGACTTCTGATCGATTTGCATATGTAATCCTTGAGTTTAAGCCCAAAGTTGTCAAGTGTCCCGATTCCACGACTCTTCCGCCTCTAACAAACCTGGACCTGAATCGGACCTCAGATCCTCACTCTAGTAATCCAATTGCAGTTGTTCAAATTTTGAACCACTGTCCTCCTAACAACTATGTTGTTGAGGAAATTATTTTGGAGACAATTGGACCTGAATTCTATGAGTTTGTTTGCGCATATTTAGAAGGTGATGTTGATAATTCATTTGATTCATGTGAATCCGACTCACAAGTGGTCTCCAAAACCAAACTTGTGCTAATCAAACATGTGTTTGACAACGCTTCTGCTGGTCAAACTTCCAAATCTTCACCTCATTCCAAAAAGAAACCCTTGTTGAATAGGAAAGATGTTGTTGATCCTAAGGTAGAAACCCGGAATGCTCACAAAAAGGAAGTTAAGTTGAGATAAAACTTTGGATTCCTTGAGAACTCCAAAAAGAGTGTATCTCGGACTACCAACTTACCAACTAAGAGTCACAACACCTTCGCACCCACTAAGATTCTCAAAAGACCACCTAACACTCCCAAACCAGTAGATCAAAAGATTGTGGTCAGCCATACTTCGAAAAATTCCATTGCAGATACTCAATCCACTCGAACCAACTCTTCTTGGACTATTTCATCTGTTTTTATAGCAAAATCCAAGGGTAAAATTTTTAAACCTGAATCGTTTTCAAAATCAAGTGTACCATCGAACAAAGAAATAATTTCCAAGAAAATTTTTTTGCAAAAATATTGAAAACAAAAACTTGTTTGGAAAATAAAAAATCCCATCGATGAAATCGTGACTCCGGAAGGCACCGTAAATCTCACTGCTCCGGAAGTTCTCTGTCTGAGAAAGGTTGTTCTGAACCCTCATGTCATTGAGTATGACTATTGGATAGATGACAGAACCATGGCCTTTTATTTGTTTCCTAAAAAATCTCAGAACAAACCTACCAAAGCGTCTATTGCTTTTAAGTCACAACCAAAGCCTAAGACTCACCCCCTTGTCCCAAAACCTAACTTGGAGCCTAAAAACTCCACAACAATTTTGCATGCACTCTATGCTTCAGAGTAATAAACAATACGGTATATTGATAGTTTTGGCTCCACATACATGACGGGGGAGAAGGACTTTCTACAAGATCTCAAACTTTCACCAAATGTTGGCTATGTGACGTATGAAAACAACTCTAACTCTCAGATAAGAGGTTATAGCTTCCTTTCAGATGGAAACTTCTCTATTTAAAATGTAGCATTTGGAGCTGACTTGAAGCATAACTTAATAAGTGTGGCTCAACTTACCGTTGCAAATCGACAAGTTGAGTTCTGCAAGAAACACAGTTATGTCATGACGGAGGACCGGAAAGAATGTTTGATCAAGTCAAATTGTAACAAGAACATATATGCTCTTGACAATAACATGATCATTGGCAAACCACAGGTTTTCTTACTCTCAAAAGCTATTCCTGATGTCAGTTGGTTATGGCATAGGCAGCTTGCCCATTTAAATTTCAAATATATGAGTGATCTTGTTTCTGGTGAAATGGTGAGAGGTTTTCCACTCTTGAAATTTGAAAATGATCATTTGTGTGTTGTGTGTGAGTGTGGAAAGCAATCAAAGAAGGGTATCCTATTATCATTCTAAAATCTATCTCGGGTCCATTAGAATTTCTGCACATTGATCTCTATGGACCCTCAACAGTAGAGAGTTTCCATCACAAAATATAAATTCTTGTGATTGTGGATGACATTACTAGGTTCACTTAGGTCTTCTTCCTTCGGCTCAAGTCAGAAACAACATCCGAACTCATCAACTTCATCAAAGGAATTGAATTTCAAATCAAACTCCCAGTAAGGTGAATCCGAAGTGACAATGGTTTGGAATTCACAAATTCCACCATTGAGAACTTCCTCACTGAGAAGGGTAATGACCACAACTTTTCTACTCCATACACTCCACAATAGAACGATGTAGTCGAACGACGCAATAGAACACTTGTTGAAGCTGCTCGATCCATGCTCAACTTTGCAAATCTTCCACTCTATCTTTGGGTTGAAGCTGTGTCAACTGCATGCTTTACTCAGAATAGGAGTATCATTAATCGACGCCTCAATAAGACATTGTACGAAGCCATGAATGGTCGGAAACCAAGTATCTCCTTTCTACACATTTTCGGATGTAGATGCTTCATCAAGAACAATCGTGATCAGCTTACAAAACTCTAACCCAAAGCTGATGAAGCTATCTTTCTTGGATACTATGCTAAATCAATGGCTTATTAGGTTCTTAATCAGCGGACTTATGTTCTAGAAAAAAGCTTTGATGTTACCTTTGATAACAATTTCATTGGAATTTTGGACCAACTCATGTTACAACCCACATCATGAAGTCTGATGCTCTAGCTCCCGGATGTCTGAAGATACAAACGATCTATGAAGTTGACTTTAAAACCTTGTTTGGGCCTTCAAAAACAACTCTTGATTCAGAATCTTGAACAAGACAAACCCCATCAACAGTCGCTCGAGTCTGTCAAAATGTTTCTGGTATGACATCCAATTTTCCTCCATTTGTTTCCGAATTGTTTCAACCTGCTCAAATTGAGGGGGAGAATGGTAACCTTCCTTTGAATCAAATGTTGATGGATTCCAAGATGCAGCTGTTGAATTCGAGTCTAATCCTATCAAAAACGATGATGATGGAAATTTCTTCGATTTCCTACTTAATGATGATGTCAACCTATCAGGTTCAGAAGTTTAGGGGGAGCTTCATCCTCAAATTCAAGTTATTCAGGGGAAGAAACACAACTCCATTGTTGATATAGGATGTTATGTTGCTCAAGAACTTCTAAGATTACAGATATGGACCAAGGATAACCCTCCAAACCAAGTTATTGGAAATCCCAAAGCTGGTATACAAACTTGTTCTTCCATAAGTGTTCAAAAGGAATGTCATTTTTTGGCATTTATCTCAATGGTTGAACCCAAATCCTTTAAAGAAGCATTAGAACATGTTGATTGGATTTCAACCATGCAGGAAGAACTGGCAAAATTCAATAGAAACAAAGTATGGACTCTCGTCTCTCCTCTTCAGAATGATCCTACTATTGGTACTAGATGGGTGTTTAGGAACAAACTAGACGACGTAGGATTCATCGATCGAAATAAAGCAAGATTGGTGGCCAAAGGATTCAGACCAATTGAAGGGCTTGACTACGATGAGACCTTTGCTCCCGTTGCCCATCTGGAGGCCATCGGTATATTCTTTACTTGTGCTGCTCACAAAGGCTTTAAGGTTTACCAGATGGACATCAAAAGTGGTTTTCTACAAGTGGAACTTGATATTGAAGTGTATATCGAACAACCTCCCAGTTTTGTAAATCTCTCATATCCGAACTACTACTACAAACTTTGAAAAGTTGTTTATGGCCTCAAGCAGGCTCCTCGCACCTAGTACGAGATCCTCACCAAATTTCTCAAGTGTTCAGGTTTTCAAAGAGGTATTCTCGACCCCCCTCTATTCCGAAGGTCAAATGGAAAACATCTTATGCTTGTCCAAATTTATGTTGACGACATCATTTTTGGATCCACCGATTCATCAATGGTTGGTGACTTTGCTAAGTTAATGGTTAGTTAATTCTAAATGAGCAAGAATCGTGAACTAAGCTTCTTCTTATGTCTCCATGTTAACCAGACCAAAAAAGGAATATTTATTCACCAAGAAAAGTACATCTCGGAACTTCTCAAGAAATATTCAATGGATACATGTGCCTCAGCCAAGGTACCTATGGGTTGCGGACACAAGATCTTTTCGGATCCTTCAGGTGTTGCAGTTGATGAAAAGAAGTACAAAGGAATGATTGGATCACTATTCTACCTTACAACAAGTCCTTCGGGCATCATGTTCTCAACATGTTTGTGTGCCAAATTTCAAGTCAATCCAAGGATGTCTCATCTATTGGTCGTTAAGCAAATATTTCGATACCTTAAGGGTACAAAGAATCTCGAAATCTGGTACCCAGCAAATGAGAGTTTCCTCCTTCAAGCATATTCCGATTCAAACTACGGCGGTCTTTAATTGGATAGAAAAAGCATATCTGGTGGCTGTCAATTTTTAGGTGGACGATATGTCAGCTGGTAATCTAAGAAACAGAACTACATTACACTTTCAACAGTCGAAGCGGAATACATTACTATTGCTAGCTATACATCTCAAGTTCTTTGGATGAAAAGTTAGCTCTTGGATTATGGTTACCAGTTACAACAAATCCCAATCTATTGTGATTCTCGAAGTGCTATTGTAATCTTGCACAATCCAATTCATAACTCTATGACAAAAGCACATTGATATAATATACCATTTTATTAAAGATCCTATTTTAAATGGTGACATTGAACTTAATTTTGTTCCATCCTACGATGAAATTGCTGATGTCTTTACTAAGGCATTAAACGAAACCAAATTCAATGGTTTTCTGAACAAAATGGGTATGATGATGCCTGATCCATAGTTCTTTCAAGAGGTTTGCACTCTCTAACGACAACATCAGAAAGTAAAAGGTTCCAAATTCAAATTTTAAATCATCTCGGAATTGTCTCCTCTCAGAATAAATGGGATCATTTTATGTGTCTTTTTATATAACCATATCTTGTAGTTTTAGGTTGTACAACTCATCTCATCATATGAAGTCTATGACCACTAGAGTCAGTTTGGTACTATTTTCATCTCGTGACTTACTTCATAAGATCATCTCGAAATTCAAGTCCAGAAAGGTATTGTTTTTAAATTCCACCCTGGAAGCTTTTCAAGTTTAACTTCGGAAGTTTTTGAAATTCCACCCCGGAAGCTTTTCATGTTTCGTCCCATAAGTTTTTCAAATACCACCCGGGAAGTTCCTCAAATTTCACTCCAGAAATATTTTCAAAACTCACTCTAGCATTTTATAATCATTTCACTCCGGACTTGGCCCCAGAATTTTCCAAAATTTACTCCAGATCTTTTTGACTAAAATGCTTCATTCTGGAATCTATCTCAGAACTTTCTCATGTTCAGAATACACTCATTTTTTTATACTCGTCATGGTTATAAATTGTTTCAAATCCTTCTGGAATCCTATGGTTCCGAAATCAAATTACTTAATGAAGTCGAAAAGTTTTTTAAGGTGAAACGTTTTCTTCTTAACGGTTACATTTTAATAATACCTAACTTTTCACCCATGAAACTTGCACCACGTTGCACGTGCCCCTGAAAAGTGAACATCACATCACCTATGTGATAGTTTCTAATTTTTTCTCTGAGCCAATAAGATCTTTAGTCTTTGCAGGTCCACTCATCTGAAAACGGCAACATAATTAATTCGATCCGTTTCCATTTTCGGATTTCATCATTACCTCTCTAACCCGACCCGTTTTCACAACCTATATAAACCCTCCTCATATCCTTTTTACCCTTTACACACACAAAAATCCAAAACTTTTATTTTTTCTCAACTGTGCTCTTCAAAAATTCAACCACCTGCAACAATGGCATCCTCATCACCTTCAAAAATCTCACAAACCGCTCCCGAGATCACTCAAACTGCTCCCAGACTTCCGAAAACAGTTGTGAAAAAAAATCTTCCAAGGGATCATCATCTTCACAATCAAATGAACCCTTTCTTAGAGACACGATGCAACTGTTCTCCATTGATCCCATGGATTTCGACGAGCCCATCAAAGTGATGATTGATTTCATTGCTCGTCATTTGATTACAGTGTCACTCACCGAGATTCCAAAACCACCAATCCCTCTTCGTCTTCTTGTCACCGCATTTGAACAAATCAAAATCGAGAACGATGTTCTTGAGACAAAGATTACAGGTGATTGAATAGTTCCTATCTAGAAGTCTACATTTCTCAACGCTACCGGGTTCAAAGAAAATCCTTCAAACTTCAAGGTTCAAGAACCCACTGCAGAAGTATTTCAGCAGTTTCTCACATGCATTGGCTTTGGTCAAGCATACAAAGCCAAGAAGTTCAAAAAATCAGCCGTCTCAGGCCTTTGGACTATTCTGATGCACTTCATCATTAGGGGTTTATCTAGAAAACACGAGTGTATGGATACCCTTATCAAAGACTGGTTGTATGTGGTATACAACATCTTCTCCAACAAGAACAACACCGTTGATCTTCCTGAAGTCTTATGGCAAGATTTTTGCAAGTTTGCCATCAAGAAGAAGACAAACGAGATTTCAAGCCCTAGATTTTCGGTACTGACACTCCAACAACTCTACCATGAAAGGTCTGAACCAATTCCAGTGGGTAGGATTCTGATATAGGTATTCATTTATTTTAAAACTATTAGAAATTATCATATTTCGGACCAAACTTCATTCAGACCAATTAGACATTTACCAGAACATATGATGGTCATCCTATCTTCTGAATCGATTCTTTGAAATATCACTTGGAAAACTGGATTGTGTATGACCCAACACAATCTACCTAGGTCTCTGTTGAGCCCACTACGGAAGTGGCCCTGAATGTTCCCTCATATGGCAAGAAGGAAAGATATGTCAAGAGGAAATCCTCTCCTTCCAAGCCCAAAGCCTTAAAATGAACCAAAGTCGATTACTCTTCCTAACAAGAAGGAACCAAGGACATTCCATCTGACTCTGGCCATCTATCTACCCACCAACCCAGTCTTCTGAGGTACCCCTCGGAGTTTCAGAATCACTATCACACACCCACGGCATGTTTGCACATAATCCACCCTCACCTTCCCAATAAGGTGATGTCTGTGTTGACTATAGTTCCCTGCACCCTAGAACAAACCCACGTGCCATATTTGATATCCCATTTCCTTCTACACATGCATGGTCCGGAATCCCTATTTCAGACTTCAAGCACTCCAAGGATGGAGCACTCCCTCCAACCTTAGATGCCTTAAATGGACTAATACCCGGTAAGGGAACAAAATGACCAGGTGTTAAAGATCCTTTGTGGGAAGATTTTGTGAATAGGGTGTACTCGAGACATCCAGAGCTCACCAGGTCTAAGGTTGAAGCCACTCTCATCTCCATGAGGAATAGGGCCATTTAAAGCAACCTGCAATTCACCGCCCCTTTTGACGTAATCACAAATCTGGAGTTCGCTTCTGGAGAAACTCCAAAGACTAATCATCATGATGCTATGCACCTCGATCCCAATGAAAAACATTACGATGAAGTTCTATTTGACGATTTAATTTCCTCCATTTCTGCTCTTCCAAGGCTCGCCCCTTTTGTCGTTGCGTCCAAGACATCTTCCTCAAGACATGTTTTTTACGTCGGACTTTCTTCCTCATCTTCAGAACCGCTTAATGCAAAAATCAAAGTTGACAATCCTCATATGCATCTCTAAGCTAACACTGAGTCCACTCACAAACATGACAATACATCTACAACAACAAAGACTAGCCTTGCTTCGAAAACTCCAGTGAATCAAAAAGTTGACAAATACATGTTCCAGACATCCACTTTGGACACCAGATCTTCAGCAGGAAATTACATCGATCTGTTTGCCCTTCTGGAACTCCGATAAAACATCTCCGACACCATGAAGAAGATTAGTGCTATAGAGACTTCTGTGGTTGGACTTAATGCCAAAATCGAGGATAAGGTTTCTGGACTGGACTCCAAGGTTGATGCAATCCTTTCTTGACTGTCTGAAACCAACAAGTTCGGACCCACTGTTGTTGAAAGGGAATATCAACTTTATCAACTCATCTCTCTAAGACTCAAGCACGCTACTGAGGAAGTGGAACACAAATATGATACCTTAGTTGATCATTACCTTGACACAATCAGCCAAATATTGAAGATTCATGACGATCTGGTTAGTGCCACTAACGAGCTTATTAAGAAAACTCATGTTCTTTATAAGAAATAGATCTAATGGATCGAGAAGGAGATCCAGAAGAAAGATGAACTCAATCTGATCATGCAGTAAGTGTTTATCAAGCTCATTATAGCATCATAGAAGATCGTGGATGTTCCAAATCTCAAGTTTGACGAGATGCTCTCCAAGTCATTTGACCATCTCAAAGCTTAGGCTCCCACAATTTAAGCTTATGATAACCGAACTCTCCAGCTCAACACCAGTTTTCAAAAGGTGTTTGAAAATTTTTTGGACCTGCAGGAATCATCTATGCTTATACCGGTTTCCGTACCTTCCGTTGCAAGAGGGGGAGAAGGATCCATCTCAAGATCTCAACCCCAGGAAACCTTTCTCATAGTTCAGACTCCGAGATGAAAGCTCTGATAATTTTCTACAAATCCTTTCAAGTTCTTCAGGTGGTACCAATGATGATGATGATATAGGTGATGAATATGTATATTTAAAGAACAAAGTAATAGGACTTCAAGCTCCAAGGAAATATCCTGCTAAAGTGCTAATGGAGGAAGAGTAAAGAATTTGGTCAACAGTCTCTTGGCTATCTACCCTAGCTGATGTTCTTCATAGAAGTATAGAAATGACTAAGGCTAAAACCAAACTAATGGTTAATGCTTTCTGATCCACTCCTTCAATGTTGCCTCCGATTTCCTCTCCCAAGATTGCTCCAGTTGATGAAGGCTATATGGGAAGTTCATCCAGCTCACCACTATGGACCACATCCTAAGAAAAAACATGGTTTCTTCCAGGAAGAAATAAATTGAGCACTTGAAGAAAGCATTAGGATTCAAGCTCTCAAAGACAAACTGAAACCAATGCTTGGGCTCTCTCCTCTGTACAGGGAAGAAATCATTCATGATTTGGACATAGTACCGTTCATGTACTATGATATTCCTAATGATGATTTAGAACAACTTGATCTACCTCTCTGTCCCTACAGCAGGTGCTACAAAAAATTTACTCCTCTCCATCAAGAAGATGATCCTTAAATGATCATTCGAACAGAACGTGAAAGATTAAAGACCCTTTATTCCAAGAACGCACTTCCTGAAAAAGAAGTATGGTCTAGGAAAAGGATCACCAAAATTTCCAGATTTGGAAGGAAAATTTTGATCAAGTTTTAGCTTAATTGTGTGTTGTTCCAGTACCACATCTTCCGAAGCAAATTAACGCAGAAAACCATCACTGATGCCGACTTCCTTGCTATCAACCCAATCGACATTCTCACAATCGATGGTCACTTTGGAACCATTCAATATGATGATCTCAGTATGGGAGCTTACCATGCTACTTTGAGCTTCCTCAAAGATTACGTTGCTAAGTTTTTTCAGTATGACTTTGAGTTGGCCCATCTCTTTGGAACCGAGAAATACTTGGCCAAAATCGACTTCAAACTGACAGAAGCTAAAATTTTAGCAAAAGGACACATTGATGAACCGGTACTAAGTTTTGTCTATCTTCAAAGAAAAACAAATCAAAAAGACTTCTTCTGTGTCCTTGACAAACACCTAGTTCCTACCAAATCTCTTCAGAAGTTCATCAATCGAGTATCAAGGTCAGAAGCACCCGAGCACATTTAGGGAAAGTTTATGAGTCCGCTACAATGGTACATCGAAGTCAGAGAGTGGTTGTACAGGGCGTACGTGTTCATCAAGGAAGAATCAAGCTAAACCGACTGGATTACTAAGTTCACTTAGGGGGATATTGTTGGAACCTGAAAGTGAACCTATAGAAATCCGTAATCTTTAATGTTCCAAATTCAATCGTAGTTCCGGAGTACAATTTAGTCTAGAACCTTTCCTATGGTTATATGTGAGGCTTGCGTCTGGATTTGAGTGTGTGTTCAAGTGAAGATGTTACGAATGAAGACTATGTCCGAATCAGACTATCCATCTATGCATCTATTATTCTATGCATCTATTATTCTTGTCGTTTTGTCAAAGTGGATAATTAGAGAGTCAGAAGTAACTCTTTTGTCCGATCTTATTTATGTGATTCACTTTGTATGGTGTACTCTTTTCTCCTATATAAGGAGTGTTTAAAGTTAAGAATAAATGACGGATTGTTACTCCAAAGATAGATATATTTGCATCTACTTCACATTCACTTTTATCTCAAATCAATCTTTAAACATTCAATTTGCTCATTCATTATCTTTACCTTGATTATTCTCATTACTCCATATTTAATACTTGAAGTACTTTGTTGATTCTCATCTTTAGACTCGACTGGTCTTTCCAAACTTGAGTGGAACTTATCAGAAGCAGACATTGATCTTAAGTATTAACTCAAGGTTTGAGTTTTCAAAGCATGTCCTTTTAGAATCAAATCATTGTTATTGAAGTTTGTGAGCTTCCTAGGGTGCAAGACCCTGAATTATATTATCGAGAAGACCCGTGAGCAAGAGATTAAGTTGAAGCTTTGGACGAAGTGCAAACCAGAGCAGGTGTAGACAACACTGGGCCAGAATAATAGGGTTAAGACTTCCGATTCCCGCACCAGAGGCCAACAGGTTCGGGTCCGTTGCAGCAAGCCGCACAGTGAGGTTTGTCGAGTAACGGGTTTAGGATGTTTTAGTTGTGGCAAGCCAAGCCACATGACTAGGTACTACCCTATGTGTTCTCTGATTTTCTTCTATTGCAGTTAGACTGGCCATAAAAGGCCGATTTTAACACCCATAAAAATTTAAGCCAATTTAAAACATTTAAAAACCATTAAGTTATTACAATTTGTTTTCAAAATAGGTTAAGCATCAGAGTATCCCCATAATCAATCATGAAAATATGAGGAGGTGCACGATCACTCCTTCGCCTTCCCGCGATCATCAGAAGAACCTGATACAAAATCAATAACTATAAGCCCGAAGCTAAGTGAGTTTCCCAAAAATACCAATGCCATACAAATAGAACTGTATCATATAACAAATAAAGAACAACATGCATAATGAACCTTTAGTCTTATTGGATCGCCTCTCAGGGCCTACAGCCTATCTGGACCCCTCCCGAGCCTTCGGCATAACTTGACCGCCTCGTAGGGCCTACGGCCTATCCGGACCGCTAGCAGGGTATGTTGGCCTATAGCACAAAGAAGGACCACCTCAACCCAACCCCCATTTAAACAAACATGTACACATAGTATCATACACTAGCTCATATCATATAACAGTCAAACCGATCTAACATATCACTAATCATAGCAACATCCCAAAAACAAGGATACAAACCTAACCGGTCACTAACATAGCATCATCCTATAACCATGACATTGAACTAACCAGGACATTAAGCATAAACATAACACCATCCTAACTACCAGGATGTAATCAAAAAACATATCATGCCATAATCAAGATACAAATACATAAAGGGCCGACCTTGGTGCTTTAAACCCTGCTGATAGAGTGAGGATAACTCACCTGGCATTGCTGAAGTCCCGCGGATGAAACTCTAGCTACTGGTTGACAGATTCTTAAACTAACAACATCAAAACACCCAATTAATAATTGGGTTACAAGCCTAATGTCCAACTCACACTCCAAAGACCCCGAAGTCAAGTAATAGGCCAAAGCCCAACATATGGCCCAATTCTCCAAATTCGGCCAAGACCTCTACGTTGTCTTTCCTCAAGCCCTATCCAATTGTTGTAGTACAAACTCTTGGTATTCCTATGGCCCAATTTCACATAATCATAAAGGCCTAGTTCTGGCCTATATGTGGCCTAATTTTCCAAATTGGGCCAAAGACTCTCACATGGGCCTTTTCCTAAACACATACAACTATTTAGTCCATTTACTTATTCTTGGAACGCCCACTAATAGTCCAATTACCAAAGCCAATTAGAATAGCCCACTCAAGGCCCAAGTGAAGTTAGGGTTTCCACATGAAATGAAGATTAGGGTTACGTGTTTCTTACTTAACCCACTAAGGACTCAATCCATTAAGCCCAATATTGCCTTAGGTTATTTTCCAATGGTTATTAATTATAATTTAGGTTTATAAAATAATTCCCAATCAATTCTCAAAATTAGGGTTTTATGTCATTAGGGTTTTCCAAACCCTAATTAGGGTTTCCAACCCAATAATAGTGCAATAGTCAATTGGTCGGGCTTTTAGGTCACTCAGGGATTCATTGGGCCCATTACGGTTTCATTGGGCTCATTAGGGTATCATCAGGCCCATCTTCTCCAAGCATCTGAAACAAGTCAACACGCAAACTAAGCACACCGACGCCCATTACGGCGGCTGATGGAGGTAGGAGGTGGCAGCCTGAAACGACCCAAAAACATGACCCAAAAATTTTCGTTTTTCAATATAATCAAACCCATAACATAAGTATCATAACATAAAACACACGCGATGTATCCCCAAAACATAATAAAATATTGTGCGGAAAACTGTATCATACAACATCAATCTAAAACATCAAAAGACATCCCCAGGATAAAAGCTATGCTGTGGTGTGTGCGATGCTGTCACCCCGAGCTCTTCCCTTTGCTTGCGGAAGTACCTGAAACCAAATTGAAACTGTAAGCACGAAGCTTAGTGAGCTCCCCCAAACTACCACATACCATACAATAACGTATAAACACATATTGGGCCTTGCCCACTGCATCGGGCCGAAGCCCGGAAACTGCATCAGACCGAAGTCCGGAACTGATTGGGACCTTGTCCCCTGCATCGGACCGAAGTCCGGAACTACCTGCATCGGACCGAAATCCGGAACTGACTGCATCGGACCGAAGTCCGGAACTGACTGGGACCTTGTCCCCTGCATCGGACCGAAGTCCGGAACTAACTGCATCGGACCGAAGTCCGGAACTGATTGGGACCTTGTCCCCTGCATCGGACCGAAGTCCGGAACTAACTGCATCGGACCGAAGTCCGGAACTGACTGACTGATCATGGCATAGCATAACACATCAACTAGCATAACACAAATGCGACATGCTACATCGGGCCGTGGCCAGGAACACATAATACTTAACACATGAAACATAGCACACAAATCCTGTTCGAGCCACGAAGGCATCGAACATACTAACTACTGCATCGGACCTAAATCCGGAAACTACTGCTAACTGAACGGGTCGGCATTGTGGCCTTAGACCCGTTCCTACTGGAAGGAAACTCACCTCGTAAGCTGGCTGCTGAGTGTGTGGCTCGGAAAGCTAACGGCGGCTGCTCCTGAATCTCCTCGGCTACAAGACCATAAACACACTCAATCAAATACTAAACACTGCGCTTGGGGTAAAATGACTCTTTTACCCTTGGTCAAAGTCAACTCTCCTTTGGGCTGACTCGCCGAGTTGGGCCACCCAACTCGCCGAGTCCCACTCTCACTTTTCACTCTTACTCACTGCTACTCGTCAAGTCTGGCATCGACTCGACGAGTACCCTCTTGATCCAAGAACTCAGACAATCTTCATCCGACTCGCCGAGCCGGATGAACAAACTCGATGAGTTGTTCTTGATCTTAAGGAGATTGCCTTGGACTCGCCGAGTTGATGAACAACTTGCCGAGTCCCTCCATCACTGAGTTTACCCTCAACTTGCTGAGTCCACTCTCTAGCTCACTGGGTTCACTCGACACTGGTAAAAATGAAGAAATCGGGAACTCGCGACCCAACTCGCCGAGTCGTTCTTCCCGACTCGCCGAGTTGCCACCATGCAACTGATTTTTACTCGATTTTGTTTGAATCCAACACATACAATTGATAGATCTGGGTCCAATAAGCTGATTTACCACGTAAAGTTTCCAACTTTACGTGTACAACCTCATGAATAAGGGAAATAAGGCTAAAAGATGCATAAAATGGGTAGATCTATGGTTAATATGCAAAGTAACTCCAAAAAGACAGTAGATCTGGGCTCTACAACACCCCATCATTCAGATCCAAAGATATTTCGACTTATTAAGACCTTCATGCAAGCATAAGGCTTGGAACAAGCATCAACTAGCTCTTAGGAGAGCTCTAATGGAAGTTTAAAGCATATAACAAGAAGGAAGCTCCGAAAATACCTCAATTAACTCAGATTTGCCCTTGGATCTTTGCACTACAGCTCTTTTCCTTGCTTCTTTCTTCTTCTCCTTCTTCAAACCTTCACAAAATGGCACAAAACACTTAGCTCACACAAGGGAGGATTAGGGTTCTTTCTCACAGTGTTCTCAGGGTGAGGGAGGCGAGAATGGGGGCTATAAGGTGGTTTAAATAGTGGGCAACCCCGGGAATTTAGGGTTTCACCCAGACGGATGGACTCGCCGAGTCCCCGGCTCACGCGTGCTCGAAGTCGCGACCCTACTCGACGAGTCAGGCTAGAACTCGCCGAGTCCCTCTTGAAAACTTACAACTATTACCAATGAATTAACGTACCGGGAACGGGTCGTTACAATTCTCCCCCACTTGTCTCAGACTTCGTCCTCGAAGTCTGCTACGGCTGGATCTGCAAAAATTTCCGGGTAGTGCGCTCTCATCTCCTCCTCAGCCTCCCACGTCCATTCAGACCCCTTCCGGTGCTGCCACTGCACCTTTACTAGCTGAATTACCTTGTTCCTCAAGGTCTTGATCTTCCGTTCCAGAATCGCGACCGGTCTCTCGATATAATTCAGGCCGCTATCAACCTGGATATCCTCTAAGGGAACGACTGCCGTCTCATCCACCAAACACTTCCTTAACTGCGACACATGGAAGGTGTTGTGTATCTGACTAAGCTCCTCAGGGAGATCTAACCGATAAGCAACCCGACCCACCCGGGCCAAAACCCTGAAAGGACCAATAAATCTGGGGCCCAATTTGCCCCTCTTCCGGAACCTGATGACACCTTTCCAAGGTGAGACTTTCAGAAGAACCATATCGCCCACCTGGAACTCCAAGTCCGAACGCCTCCTGTCGGCGTAGCTCTTCTGCCGACTCTGCGCAGTCTGCAGCCTACTACGGACCTGCTGGATCAACTCAGTCGTCTTGAGCACCACTTCGGTGCTCCCGATGACTCGCTGACCGACCTCGCTCCAACAAATCGGGGTCCTACACTTCCTCCCATACATCATCTCAAAAGGAGGTCGATCAATACTCGCATGATAACTGTTGTTATATGAGAATTCCGCTAACGGAAGATACGTATCCCAACTGCCCCCAAAATCTAGATCACATGCCCTAAGCATGTCCTCAAGAGTCTGAATCGTCCTCTCGCTCTGCCCGTCAGTCTGAGGGTGGAAAGCGGTGCTGAAATGGAGACGAGTACCCATCTCGTCGTGGAACCGCTTCCAGAATCTGGATGTGAAACGAACATCTCGGTCCGACACCACCGATACCGGCACTCCATGACGTGCCACAATCTCCCGCACATAGATATCGGCTAACTTTTCCGCCGATATACTCTCCTGAATCGGAAAAAAAAAATGGGCACTATTCGTCAATCGATCCACTACTACCCATATCGAGTCCACTCCACGTGCGGTCCTAGGGAGTTTGGTGACAAAATCCATGGTGATGTCCTCCCATTTCCACACGGGAATGTCTAACGGCTGCATCTTGCCGTGAGGTCTCTGGTGCTCCGCCTTGACCTTCCGACAGGTCAAACATCTCTCCACATACCAAGCGACATCTTGCTTCATGCAGGGCCACCAATAATCAGGTCGAAGATCTTGATACATCTTCGTCGCTCCTGGGTGGATAGAAAACCGAGACTTATGAGCCTCGTCCATCAATACTTGCCGTACCCCACCCCAGTACGGTACCCATATCCTACCATGAAGCGTCAACAAACCCCGACTGTCGTAATCAAATGAAGCTACTCGGCCCACTATCCTCTCACACTTCTGCCTCTCCTCCTTGAGGCCCTCCATCTGAGCCACCTTGATCCGCTCCAACAACGGAGTGATCACTGTCATCCTCATACACAGATCTCTGATAGGGGCCGTCGACACCTTGCGGCTCAGGGCGTCGGCCACCACATTGGCCTTCCCTGGATGATAAAGGATCTCACAGTCACAGTCCTTCAGCACGTCTAACCATCTCCTCTGTCTCATGTTCAAACTCGGCTGATCCATAAGATATCGCAAACTCTTGTGATCCGTGTATATAGTACAGCGGACCCCATAAAGGTAATGTCTCCAAATCTTGAGGGCAAACACAACTGCCCCCAGCTCCAAATCGTGGGTAGGATAATTAGCCTCGTGAGGCTTCAACTGTCTCGAGGCATAAGCTACCACATGGCCTCGCTGCATCAACACTGCTCCCATACCTGTGATCAAAGCATCACAATAGACTACGAAATCCTCTACTCCCTCTGGCAAGGTAAGGATCGGAGCCTCGCACAATCTCTGCCTGAGAGTCTCGAACGCCGCCTGCTGCTCAGGCCCCCAACAAAAAACCACCGACTTCTTGGTTAGTCGGGTGAGCGGCACTGCTATCTTGGAGAAGTCCTGAATAAATCTCCGATAATACCCTGCCAACCCCAGGAAGCTCCGAATCTCAGATGGAGACCTCGGGACCTCCCACTGCATCACGGCCTCAATCTTGGCCGGATCTACCAAGATACCCTTCTGGTTGACGAGATGACAAAGAAACTGCACCTCGCGCAACCAGAACTCACACTTGGAGAACTTTGCGAAAAGTCTCTCCCTCCTCAAAGTCTCCAACACCTCCCGCAGGTGCTCCTCGTGCTGCCCCTATGTCTTGGAATACACCAAGATGTCATCTATGAACACTATCACCCACCGATCCAACATCGGTCTGCACACGCGGTTCATGAGATCCATGAACGCGGCTGGGGCATTGGTGAGCCCAAATGGCATCACCACGAACTCATAATGACCATACCGGGTCCTGAAAGCAGTCTTCTGTACATCCTCATCTCTAACCCTCATCTGATGATAACCGGAGCGTAGATCGATCTTGGAGAACCAAGACGCTCCCTGAAGCTGATCAAGCAAGTCATCTATCCTCGGAAGTGGGTAACGGTTCTTCACCGTTACTTTGTTCAACTCCCGATAATCAATGCACATACGATGCGACCCATCCTTCTTCCTCACAAATAAGATCGACGCTCCCCAAGGCGAACTGCTCGGCCGAATGAAACCCTTGTCCAACAGCTCCTGAAGCTGTGTAGACAACTCCTGCATCTCAGGGGGAGCAAGTCGATACGGTGCTTTGGCTATCGGAGCCGCACCAGGAACTAGGTCGATCCTGAACTCAACCTGTCTCTCAGGAGGTATCCCCGACAAATCCTCGGGAAACACATCCGAGTAATCACGAACAATAGGAACATCATCAATCGTCGTCTTGCCCTTCTCCCGGGCATCCAAGACGTAAGCTACAAAACCGGCGCAACCCTGCTGAACATAGCGCCTCGCCCTTGCGGCGGAACAAAAGGTCGGTCCTCGCTGGGGCCTCTCGCCCTGAATCACTATCTCTCCCCCACTGGGAGTGCGAACCCTCACTAGCTGAAGCTCACAATCAATCACCGCCCCATTGGGGCTGAGCCAATCCATGCCCACAATAACTTTATTCCCACGCAGGGGAATAGGAACCAGGTCCACTGAAAACTGCTCATCAAATATCTGAAGGTGACACCCTCTATGTACTCTGCCGACCCTCACGGTCCTATCATCTGCTATCTCAACCTCTAGTGGACAATCCAGCTCCCCTGGAGCTCTGCTAAATCTCTTGCTAAGCGCAAGCGATACAAATGATCGGGTAGCCCCCGAATCGAACAATACCAAAGCAGGGATGCCGTTCACCGAGAAAGACCCTAAATAAAACATATCATCAAGTAATATTCAAACGATATTATAACAATTAAGAGATGGAGGAAAGATACATACCCGTCACCACATCAGGAGTCGCTCGCGCCTCCTCTGCTGTCATCTGAAATGCCCTGCTCTTCGCCACTGGCGCATCAGATCGGCCCTGCCGGCCATCCGTAATCCTCAAGGTGGCAGGGGCAGGTGCAAACACCTTCCCTGCTGCAGCTAAACTGGGACACTGGGACTTTTTATGTCCCCTCTGATTGCATTGAAAGCAAATCAGATCTGGTGTTGTAACCATAGTAGCAGGGGCCGTACAATCTCTACTCAAATGCCCAGTCCGACCGTACTTGTAGCAGCCGGAACTCCCTGCCTTGCATGCCCCCTCGTGCAATCTCCCACACTTGCCACACCGACCGTGGCTCTGCTGACTCCTAGACCTGTGATCTGAAACCTTGGGCTTTTTGCCCACGCTGCCTGAACCCGAAACCGCCTCCGGTTTCCTCTTCTTCTCCATCTCGAGATCAATCTCCCTCTCTCTAGCTCTGGCAATCATGTCGTCCAGCGTTTTACAACTGGACCGGCTCACAAACATGCGGATGTCACTCCGCAACATCTCATGATAACGGGCCTTCTTCATCTCCTCATCGGCTGCATACTGAGGAACAAGAAGGGCCCTCTCCCTGAACTTGGTGGTGATCTCCGCCACTGTCTCTGTAGTCTGGGTAAGGTCCTGAAACTCCCTAGCTAACTGCTGCACCTCAATGACCGGTGCAAACTCCGCCCTGAACCTGGTAGAGAAATCAGCCCAGGTCATGGCATCCAATGCCGCATCATCCCCGATGGCATGTCCGACCTCCTCCCACCAATCCCGTGCCCTGTCCTTCAGGAGACAGGACGCCAATCTGACCTTGTCCCCCTCGGGACACCTGCTAGTGCGGAAAGCGTTGGCCACATCCGCCAACCATCTAGTACTCGCTATGGGGTCCCGCGCCCCATGATAGTCTGGAGCCCCGCATGCCCTGAACTCCCTGAACGTAAGTGTGCGCGACCCCATCACGGCCGCCATCTCAGCACGGAAAGTACTCAATCTCTCATCCATCAGCTCTAAAATACCCTCCTTGATCGAACCGAAGATCACAAGAGTCTGCTCCAGTATGATGCGGGTAACCTCAGAAGAAAGGAACTCTCTAGTCTGCTCATCCATCTGCCCGACCTCCGGGCCTGATCCCGATCCTGATCCCCCTCCGGCATCTGAGCTGCCGACTGCTGGTCTCGGATGCAAAACTACCATTCTGAAACATATCATAACCACATCAGAACACTGAAATATCTCAAGGGATCATGACACTGCTACTAGCTTCCTGGTCTTGTCTTGGCCTTTCTTGATGCGAGTACGGATCCTCTGCTTTCAGTAGTACGGGCCCATACTACCTTCCACATCTATCCGTACTTTCCTCAAGAACTGCCTTGACTCCACCAAGTCACTTCTACTACTGCTATTCTCTGCTACTCTCATCCTAGGCTTGCCCTAGGGAAACCTCAAGCTCAACACGACTGGTCCTCAGCTGCTGTAGGTCTCCTCATAATGCCAGTTAGCCACCACCTAAACACCATCACATGTGATGAGGATCAGATAATCCTTCAAGTAAAAGATCCGTCCCTACAATGGTTGGACTCAAACAAGAGCTGCGCAATAGTGCCAGTTCCAGCACTCTGGGATTATTCAAACCTGATCACATGTGGTGTGACGTGTTCACCTAATGGCTAACTCCCATTACTCAGAACCCCACCAAGCACGAAGCAAGCAACATTCGGATAAGGGAAACAGACTCAGGCCAAACTATTCTCATAACAAGAAACTGCACTAGCATAGGATGCTAAGCTTCCACTAACAGGCATAACCTAATCAGGCTATCCTACTGCTGTCTACTCAGTACTAGCATGCAATACTCATAAAGCTGTAACACATAAACAGGCACATAAGGCATTCTCCTAGATCCTTAGTCCTATACTAGCATGCTGTTCTACTAAAACTGAAACTGAACAATTAACTTGTATGGGTAATTTGGGAGTACTTACTTGAGCTCGACTGACCGCATGCACACACCTCTATCTTGTTAAAAATAATTCTTTCTTTCTAAGTGCTTTCAAAATTCTTTTTGGTAAAACATTTTTATTTTACTAAAATCTTTTATTTCCCTTAGTTTGAGTTCAGACACACCCGGAAGTGTATCCGAATCCCTCAAACCAGGGCTCTGATACCAACTTGAAACGACCCAAAAACATGACCCAAAAATTTTCGTTTTTCAATATAATCAAACCCATAACATAAGTATCATAACATAAAACACACGCGATGTATCCCTAAAACATAATAAAATATTGTGCGGAAAACTGTATCATACAACATCAATCTAAAACATCAAAAGACATCCCCAGGATAAAAGCTATGCTGTGGTGTGTGCGATGCTGTCACCCCGAGTTCTTCCCTTTGTTTGCGGAAGTACCTGAAACCAAACTGAAACTGTAAGCACGAAGCTTAGTGAGCTCCCCCAAACTACCACATACAATACAATAACGTATAAACACATATTGGGCCTTGCCCACTGCATCGGGCCGAAGCCCGGAAACTGCATCGGACCGAAGTCCGGAACTGATTGGGACCTTGTCCCCTGCATCGGACCGAAGTCCGGAACTAACTGCATCGGACCGAAATCTGGAACTGACTGCATCGGACCGAAGTCCGGAACTGACTGGGACCTTGTCCCCTACATCGGACCGAAGTCCGGAACTAACTGCATCGGACCAAAGTCCGGAATTGATTGGGACCTTGTCCCCTGCATCGGACCGAAGTCCGGAACGAACTGCATCGGACCGAAGTCCGGAACTGACTGACTGATCATGGCATAGCATAACACATCAACTAGCATAAGACAAATACGACATGCTACATCGGGCCGTGGCCAGGAACACATAATACTTAACACATGAAACATAGCACACAAATCCTGTTCGAGCCACGAAGGCATCGAACATACTAACTACTGCATCGGACCTAAATCCGGAAACTACTACTAACTGAACGGGCCGGCATTGTGGCCTTAGACCCGTTCCTACTGGAAGGAAACTCACCTCGTAAGCTGGCTGCTGAGTGTGTGGCTCGGAAAGCTAACGGCGGCTGCTCCTGAATCTCCTCGGCTACAAGACCATAAACACACTCAATCAAATACTAAACACTGCGCTTGGGGTAAAATGACTCTTTTACCCTTGGTCAAAGTCAACTCTCCTTTGGGCTGACTCGCCGAGTTGGGCCACCCAACTCGCCGAGTCCCACTCTCATTTTTCACTCTTACTCACTGCTACTCGTCGAGTCTGGCATCGACTCGACGAGTACCCTCTTGATCCAAGAACCCAGAAAATCTTCATCCGACTCGCCGAGCCGGATGAACAAACTCGACGAGTTGTTCTTGATCTTAAGGAGATTGCCTTGGACTCGCCGAGTTGATGAACAACTCGCCGAGTCCCTCCATCACTGAGTTTACCCTCAACTCGCTGAGTCCACTCTCTAGCTCACTGGGTTCACTCGACACTGGTAAAAATGAAGGAATCGGGAACTCGCGACCCAACTCGTCGAGTCGTTCTTCCCGACTCGCCGAGTTGCCACCATGCAACTGATTTTTACTCGATTTTGTTTGAATCCAACACATACAATTGATAGATCTGGGTCCAATAAGCTGATTTACCACGTAAAGTTTCCAACTTTACGTGTACAACCTCATGAATAAGGGAAATAAGGCTAAAAGATGCATAAAATGGGTAGATCTATGGTTAATATGCAAAGTAAGTCCAAAAAGACAGTAGATCTGGGCTCTACAACACCCCATCATTCAGATCCAAAGATATTTCGACTTATTAAGACCTTCATGCAAGCATAAGGCTTGGAACAAGCATCAAATAGCTCTTAGGAGAGCTCTAATGGAAGTTTAAAGCATATAACAAGAAGGAAGCTCCGAAAATACCTCAATTAACTCAGATTTGCCCTTGGATCTTTGCACTACAGCTCTTCTCCTTGCTTCTTTCTTCTTCTCCTTCTTCAAACCTTCACAAAATGGCACAAAACACTTAGCTCACACAAGGGAGGATTAGGGTTCTTTCTCACAGTGTTCTCAGGGTGAGGGAGGCAAGAATGGGGCTATAAGGTGCTTTAAATAGTGGGCAACCCTGGGAATTTAGGGTTTCACCCAGACGGATGGACTCGCCGAGTCAGGGATATGGACTCGCCGAGTCCCCGGCTCACGCGTGCTCGAAGTCGCGACCCTACTCGGCGAGTCAGGCTAGAACTCGCCGAGTCCCTCTTGAAAACTTACAACTATTACCAATGAATTAACGTACCGGGAACGGGTCGTTACACAGCCACCACCTCACGGTGGTGGTTATGGATTTTTTTCCATTATTATTCTTATACAGATTACAATTTACAGCCCAATTTGAATAACACACTCACACACTAATCAAATAAAAAAACACACACACATCCGCATTGTGCCGACATGTGGTGGTGGATCGTGGCAGCCACCATGGCTGGCAGCCACGGTGGGTTTCTCCTCCATTTTCCGGCCATCAAACAACACCTACAACACATATACTTCAGATTGCATAATACACCCCAACCACCCACCTAGTGGTTCAAGGCGGCGACAATGACAATTTTGGGATGGCAATGGTAGCGGCCACCATGGTGGTTCTTTCCCTCAATCTCCCGCCAGCAATCCACACACCATACGTCTCGGATTCAACACCAACACCCATTCAAACATAACACGAGACCACAACTATCAACTAACGACTAGGCAGCTGGACAAAATGAGACTACGACCAAGGGCTACTTCCAGCGGCAACATCAACCTGAACGACATCGAAGGCCTTGAGAAGGGCGGAGATGCGAGATAAGATTGGTCTAACTAATTGGTTTTGGTCGTTTGTGACCTGCTCTTCTTTGTTCACAGCCCACACTTGGTCTCGGTGGGGTTTCCCGACCATTCACGACATTACAGCGGCATCAGGTGGCGGAACAACAACATTTGTCGATGAGATAGCAAATGGAGCAGTAGTGTTACGGTGGCGCTTACAACAGCGGTTGAAGAAGGAGAAGAAAAAGAAGAAGAATGGTGGAGGTTTGATGCCCGCTTAGCAGCTACTAATTGATCGGAATGGGTGGCGGCACTGGTGGTGGGAGGTATAAGGGTGGTGGTGGCGGCTACATTCTTTCCTAGGGTTAGGGTTTAGTGGTAACAGGCAGTGCTAAGGCTATACACCCCTGCCCTAACAATCTTATTTCCATAGTGCCAATATCAGCCCTCTCTTTCTATTTTTCTTTCATACCAAGGCCATAATTTACTCTTCCCACCCCTGCTCATTGAATTCCTTTCATATTTAGTCCCACAATTACCATTTAGTCCCTCCTTTACAAATTATTCTAAAATAAAGTCCGTATGTTACCCTTTTAACCCCGACTTTCAAAATTGTTTACAAATTGAGTCTAAAATTTACCATTTAGCCCTTGCTTCCCATAATCTATCCATCTTAAATCCTCATAATTTACCATGTGGTCCCCACCTTCATAAATACTTACAAAACTACTCCGGAAAAGACAGGTTTAACCCTCGATTTCTAAAATTGTAACTTTTGGCTCCCGAACACCAACACAATGCTATATAATTATTAATTTTAGGGCTATTATACAATCATTATTTTATTTATTAAATAAACGGGATGTTACAACTCTCCCCCACTTAAAGTAGATTTCGTCCTCAAAATCTTCCTTACCATTCCTTACACGCTCAACCACTCTAGTAACATGGTCACCATCCTGGGTACTCCCTAGTCTTCCCAGGGTGGCCGTGACCAATCTTCGCAAAGCCCTAAAATCCACATATGTATGAATTTCTTGCAACGAAATCACGTCTACTTTATCTGAAATCTGCAGTCTCGAGGTGGTCAGACTCCCTGACAGATCGTTCATACTGCATCGGTATTGTTGAACCCAACCCGCTTATCCCTTAACCGACTACTCAACTTCTGATAACTCGAGGTTCCTACTATAAAACAGGGTCACAAGCCCAATCATCCTTGTAGACCACTTATGCTTAGCCAAGGCTCAGATAATCCTATTGTGAGTGACTTTTCACCCCCCCCCCCCCAAAACATCTAGCTATTCCGTCCTTACTAGCAACCTGAAATACAAATGCTAACACTGCCCAAATGCTGAAACTGCTAGAACACTGAACTACCTGAAGCAGTGAGCTGCTACATAGCTGCTTCCCAAAATCTATCGAGACCTTCCTGGTCCCAATCCATCCATCAGTCATCTGAAATGCCAGGTTCCAGCCCGGTCGCTAAGCTAAAAGTCGTCCCACATAGGTTCCTCAAACGACTTCCGAACGAAGTCCTTACCTGGAACTAGTTGCCACCAGTTATCATGCCATTGTGATTTTAACAGCATCTTAATCCAACCGATCGGATCCATTCATCGAATCCCATCGTTACCAAATCCACGGATAAAAGCAATTGCTACATGGCCAATTGTAGCCTTACATCACAAGTAAACTTATGCAACCCATTGCTTCCTTGATCTCATAACTGTAGTGACATTCCTACAGTCTTATCATTGGCTTAACCAGGTCTAATCCCTCTGGGGGAAACCCAAAAACCAATCCGTGGATTTCCATCTCCTCACTACTATACCCGAAATTGTGGGTACTACTATCAATTCCGCTTCATAACAATGCGCTCATGCTATTTACCAACCTAGTGAATGATGCGGCTATACCCATGGACTTACATCACTTTACAACTACTTGCTAACCTTGTGAATGGTACGACTAAACCCGCAGACTTACAACACTTCTCACAATATCTGCCAACCTGGTGAATGCTACGGCTACACTCGCAGACTTACAACACTTCTCATACTCTCTGATCGTTAGTGAATGCTACGGCTACCCCCACAGTCTTACAACACTTCCCATACTAACTATTTGCTAGCGAAGGCTACGGCTACCTCCGTAGAATTACAACACTTCCCACACTAACTGATCACTAGCGAATGCTATGGCTACCCTCGTAGTCTTACAACACTTTCCATACCCATTGAACATGCATTCGACCTAACAAACAACTAAACTCAATTCATGGCTAGAACCGCAACCTGATATCCCAAAGTTTTGCTATCAAGAACCTAGAAGACGTGATTCACATGTTGGGGAGTTTTACCGAACTCCCAACTCACATAACACTCAAACCAAGCAGCCACTAGGGTTTTCTTCCTTCCTGAAAATGAGGCGAAACCTGTCCCAATTTCGAAAGTGATCCTGCTTCAACATTCCAGGATGATTCTCTCCTACTTAGATTCAACTAAGTTATCACAATACATGAAAATTTGAGAATTCCCAATCCTTCTCACTTTCCAAAGATTGATCTGATGACAACTAGACCTTTCTAACTAATACTCCTTTACTAGCCAACCCAAAATGATCACACGCTTCTAATATCTAGATGAACACTTCCTGAATCCCTAGGAAACCAACAATCCCTAATGCTCGAATTATCCCACAAACAGATCCTGAAGTCCAAAGATAGATGCTCCAACTAACGTCTTAACAACGAGCTGCTTCCCTTGGCGCTTTCCTCCGCCAATCAATAACGGTTACTAAAACCACTAAATCCTAACAATGCTGAATAACCATCCTGTGGGACCTTGTTCGCATACCTCCAATATAATACCTTTTTCCCAAAGTGTTCCAACAAATCTCCCACTCTCGACTCTAGAGAGCATATCATTCAGGGTCACGCACCCTTACTCACTCACCAGCTCGATCATCCACAGCTGAACTGTAGTAGCCGAAATAGCCTCTGCCCTAAACCGGATACAAACTACTCCCAATACAAATCCTCCGATCCCAGAAGTATAATGTATCGCACGATAAATCCACACCATCTGATGCAAGAGATCCAAGGCGAATCGAATCTCACAAGATACTTATGCCACATCGACACACCCGCGTTCACCAGGGCTGAAATATTGTCGCCAACCCTTGCAACTAGATGACCCCGAGCTGGAATATAACCTGATCCTTGGGTCACAAGCGTGCTCAATCCTTCGAGCTCGTAAACTGAAAGGGCACAATCCTTGCCCTAGAAAATGACATTCCAATCCTATCAAATAACCATTCTACCTCTAGCTGAAAAACCCCAGCTGAACATAATCATCCTTACAACACTTCTCACAATATCTGCCAACCTGGTGAATGCTACGGCTACACTCGCAGACTTACAACACTTCTCATACTCTCTGATCGTTAGTGAATGCTACGGCTACCCCCACAGTCTTACAACACTTCCCATACTAACTATTCGCTAACGAAGGCTACGGCTACCTCCATAGAATTACAACACTTCCCACACTAACTGATCGCTAGCGAATGCTATGGCTACCCCCGTATTCTTACAACACTTTCCATACCCATTGAACACGCATTCGACCTAACACACAACTAAACTCAATTCATGGCTAGAACCGCAACCTGATATCCCAAAGTTCTGCTATCAAGAACCTAGAAGACGCGATTCACATGTTGGGGAGTTTTACCGAACTCCCAACTCACATAACACTCAAACCAAGCAGCCACTAGGGTTTTCTTCCTTCCTGAAAATGAGGCGAAACCTGTCCCAAATTCTAAAGTGATCCTGCTTCAACATTCCAGGATGATTCTCTCCTACTTAGATTCAACTAAGTTATCACAATACATGAAAATTTGAGAATTCCCAATCCTTCTCACTTTCCAAAGATCGATCTGATGACAACTAGACCTTTCTAACTAATACTCCTTTACTAGCCAACCCAAAATGATCACACGCTTCTAATATCTAGATGAACACTTCCTGAATCCCTAGGAAACCAACAATCCCTAATGCTCGAATGATCCCACAAACAGATCCTGAAGTCCAAAGATAGATGCTCCAACTAACGTCTTAACAACGAGCTGCTTCCCTTGGCGCTTTCCTCCGCCAATCAATAACGGTTACTAAAACCACTAAATCCTAACAATGCTGAATAACCATCCTGTGGGACCTTGTTCGCGTACCTCCAATATAATACCTTTTTCCCAAAGTGTTCCAACAAATCTCCCACTCTCGACTCTAGAAAGCATATCATCCAGGGTCACGCACCCTTACTCACTCACCAGCTCGATCATCCACAGCTGAACTGTAGTAGCCGAAACAGCCTCTGCCCTAAACCGGATACAAACTACTCCCAATACAAAGCCTCCGATCCCAGAAATATAATGTATCGCACGATAAATCCACACCATTTGATGCAAGAGATCCAAGGCGAATCGAATCTCACAAGATACTTATGCCACATCGACACACCCACGTTCACCAGGACTGAAATATTGTCGCCAACCCTTGCAACTAGCTGACCCCGAGCTGGAATATAACCTGATCCTCGGGTCACGAGCCTGCTCAATCCTTCGAGCTCGTAAACTGAAAGGGCACAATCCTTGCCCTAGAAAACGACATTAAAATCCTATCAAATAACCATTCTACCTCTAGCTGAAAAACCCCAGCTGAACATAATCATCCTTACAACACTTCTCACAATATCTGCCAACCTCGTGAATGCTACGGCTACACTCGCAGACTTACAACACTTCTCATACTCTCTGATCGTTAGTGAATGCTACGGCTACCCCCACAGTCTTACAACACTTCCTATACTAACTATTCGCTAGCGAAGGCTACGTCTACCTCCATAGAATTACAACACTTCCCACACTAACTGATCGTTAGCGAATGCTATGGCTACCCCCATATTCTTACAACACTTTCCATACCCATTGAACACGCATTCGACCTAACACACAACTTAACTCAATTCATGGCTAGAACCGCAACCTGATATCCTAAAGTTCTGCTATCAAGAACCTAGAAGACGCGATTCACATGTTGGGGAGTTTTACTGAACTCCCAACTCACATAACACTCAAACCAAGCAGCCACTAGGGTTTTCTTCCTTCCTGAAAATGAGGCGAAACCTGTCCTAATTTCTAAAGTGATCCTGCTTCAACATTCCAGGATGATTCTCTCCTACTTAGATTCAACTAAGTTATCACAATACATGAAAATTTGAGAATTCCCAATCCTTCTCACTTTCCAAAGATCGATCTGATGATAACTAGACGTTTCTAACTAATACTCCTTTACTAGCCAACCCAAAATGATCACACGCTTCTAATATCTAGATGAACACTTCCTGAATCCCTAGGAAACCAACAATCCCTAATGCTCGAATGATCCCACAAACAGATCCTAAAGTCCAAAGATAGATGCTCCAACTAACGTCTTAACAACGAGCTGCTTCCTTTGGCGCTTTCCTCCGCCAATCAATAACGGTTACTAAAACCACTAAATCCTAACAATGCTGAATAACCATCCTGTGGGACCTTGTTCGCATACCTCCAATATAATACCTTTTTCCCAAAGTGTTCCAACAAGTCTTCCACTCTCGACTCTAGAAAGCATATCATTCATGGTCACGCACCCTTACTCACTCACCAGCTCGATCATCCATAGCTGAACTGTAGTAGCCGAAATAGCCTCTGCCCTAAACCGGATACAAACTACTCCCAATACAAAGCCTCTGATCCCAGAAGTATAATGTATCGCATAATAAATCCAAACCATCTGATGCAAGAGATCCAAGGCAAATCAAATCTCACAAGATACTTATGCCACATCGACACACCCGCGCTCACCAGGGCTGAAATATTGTCGCAAACCTTTGCAACTAGCTGACCCCGAGCTGGAATATAACCTGATCCTTGGGTCACATCCTGCTCAATCCTTCGATCTCGTAAACTGAAAAGGCACAATCCATGCCCTAGAAAACGACATTCCAATCCTATCAAATAACCATTGTACATCTAGCTGAAGAACCCCAGCTGAACATAATCATCCTTACAACACTTCTCACAATATCTGCCAACCTGGTGAATGCTACGGCTACACTCGCAGACTTACAACACTTCTCATGCTCTCTGATCGTTAGTGAATGCTACGGCTACCCCCACAGTCTTACAACACCTCCCATACTAACTACTCGCTAGCGAAGGCTACGGCTACCTCCATAGAATTACAACACTTCCCAAACTAACTGATCGCTAGCGAATGCTATGGCTACCCCCGTAGTCTTACAACACTTTCCATACCCATTGAGCACGCATTCGACCTAACACACAACTAAACTCAATTCATGGCTAGAACCGCAACCTGATATCCCAAAGTGCTGCTATCAAGAACCTAGAAGACGCGATTCACATGTTGGGGAGTTTTACCGAACTCCTAACGCACATAACACTCAAACCAAGCAGCCACTAGGGTTTTCTTCCTTCCTGAAAATGAGGCGAAACCTGTCCCAATTTCTAAAGTGATCCTGCTTCAACATTCCAGGATGATTCTCTCCTACTTAGATTCAACTAATTTATCACAACACATGAAAATTTGAGAATTCCCAATCCTTCTCACTTTCCGAAGATCGATCTGATGACAACTAGACCTTTCTGACTAATACTCCTTTACTAGCCAACCCAAAATGATCACACGCTTCTAATATCTAGATGAACACTTCCTGAATCCCTAGGAAACCAACAATCCCTAATGCTCGAATGATCCCGCAAACAGATCCTGAAGTCCAAAGATAGATGCTCCAACTAACGTCTTAACAACGAGCTGCTTCCCTTGGCGCTTTCCTCCGCCAATCAATAACGGTTACTAAAACCACTAAATCCTAACAATGCTGAATAACTATCCTGTGGGACCTTGTTCGCTTACCTCCAATATAATACCTTTTTCCCAAAGTGTTCCAACAAATCTCCCACTCTCGACTCTAGAAAGCATATCATTCAGGGTCACGCACCCTTACTCACTCACCAGCTCGATCATCCACAGCTGAACTGTAGTAGCCGAAACAGCCTCTGCCCTAAACCGGATACAAACTACTCCCAATACAAAGCCTCCGATCCCAGAAGTATAATGTATCGCACGATAAATCCACACCATCTGATGCAAGAGATCCAAGGCGAATCGAATCTCACAAGAGACTTATGCCACATCGACACACCCGCGTTCACCAGGGCTGAAATATTATCACCAACCCTTGCAACTAGCTGACCCCGAGCTGGAATATAACCTGATCCTTAGGTCACGAGTCTGCTCAATCCTTCGATCTCATAAACTGAAAGGGCACAATCCTTGCCCTAGAAAACGACATTCCAATCCTATCAAATAACCATTCTACCTCTAGCTGAAAAACCCCAGCTGAACATAATCATCCTTACAACACTTCTCACAATATCTGCCAACCTCGTGAATGCTACGGCTACACTCGCAGACTTACAACACTTCTCATACTCTCTGATCGTTAGTGAATGCTACGGCTACCCCCACAGTCTTACAACACTTCCCATACTAACTATTCGCTAGCGAAGGCTACGGCTACCTCCATAGAATTACAACACTTCCCACACTAACTGATTGCTAGCGAATGCTATGGCTACCCCCTGTAGTCTTACAACACTTTCCATACCCATTGAACACGCATTCGACCTAACACACAACTAAACTCAATTCATGGCTAGAACCGCAACCTGATATCCCAAAGTTCTGCTATCAAGAACCTAGAAGACGCGATTCACATGTTGGGGAGTTTTACCGAACTCCCAACTCACATAACACTCAAACCAAGCAGCCACTAGGGTTTTCTTCCTTCCTGAAAATGAGGTGAAACCTGTCCCAATTTCTAAAGTGATCCTGCTTCAACATTCCAGGATGATTCTCTCCTACTTAGATTCAACTAAGTTATCACAATACATGAAAATTTGAGAATTCCCAATCCTTCTCACTTTCCAAAGATCAATCTGATGACAACTAGACCTTTCTAACTAATACTCCTTTACTAGCCAACCCAAAATGATCACACGCTTCTAATATCTA
Source organism: Lactuca saligna (assembly GCF_052625555.1). Taxonomy (NCBI): domain Eukaryota; kingdom Viridiplantae; phylum Streptophyta; class Magnoliopsida; order Asterales; family Asteraceae; genus Lactuca; species Lactuca saligna. Next base: position 132,310,882 of record NC_136422.1, on the reverse strand, counting down.
GATGAACACTTCCTGAATCCCTAGGAAACCAACAATCCCTAATGCTCGAATGATGCCACATACAGATCCTGAAGTCCAAAGATAGATGCTCCAACTAACATCTTAACAATGAGCTGCTTCCCTTGGCGCTTTCCTCTGCCAATCAATAACGGTTACTAAAACCACTAAATCCTAACAATGCTGAATAACCATCCTGTGGGACCTTGTTCGCATACCTCCAATATAATACCTTTTTCCCAAAGTGTTCCAACAAATTTCCCACTCTCGACTCTAGAAAGCATATCATTCAGGGTTACGCACCCTTACTCACTCACCAGCTCGATCATCCATAGCTGAACTGTAGTAGCCGAAACAGCCTCTGCCCTAAACCGAATACAAACTACTCCCAATACAAATCCTCCGATCCCAGAAGTATAATGTATTGCACAATAAATCCACACCATCTGATGCAAGAGATCCAAGGCGAATCAAATCTCATAAGATACTTATGCCACATCGACACACCCGCGCTCACCAGGGCTGAAATATTGTCGCCAACCCTTGCAACTAGCTGACCCCGAGCTGGAATATAACCTGATCCTTGGGTCACAAGCCTGCTCAATCCTTCGAGCTCGTAAACTGAAAGGGCACAATCCTTACCCTAGAAAACGACATTCCAATCCTATCAAATAACCATTGTACCTCTAGCTGCAAAACCCCTGCTGAACATAATCATCCTTCCTTTCCGGAGTCCCCACAACTCACACTTCGGCCTCGAACAAAACCTTCGAAGCCTTAAATCCAGAAACTCATGTACTAGCCTCTCCTGCTCAACCGTAGAATGTAACGAGTACAGAACATTCCCTGATCCCAAGTAATTTCAGCCCTCTGCTCATTAGAATATGTCCCAGTAACAAGTCTCGGTACTGAAAAGCTCAGCAAGCTCCTCCCCCTATCGTTGTTACAACTTCTAAAGTTGTTGTGGTAGCCGTCTTAGCAATGGCTGCATAGCGCTCATCAATGTACTCAACCATGGCGGTCTTGATAGACCCAAACATCTCTAGAATCTGACCCCGGACAAACTCGATCACCTCCTCCCAGATGATCTCACCGACACGATGCACTGACAATGTTGGCCTATACTGGTTACTAGCTCCCAATCCTAACCCGGACCCGGTCTCAAGATGTCTCATAACCACCATTATGGTAATACACCAGAAAGATCTATGATAACCCATATAATGATAGGGAACTAACTCCTAACCAAACCATAGGGGTTGTGACTTCCTTGTTACGCATATGGGTGTCGTGCTTTTAGTAGTACGGGCCCATACTACCTTCTGCACCTACCCTGATTTGTCTCAAGTATCACCTCAAAACCCTAACAATATACATAAACATAGCGAGTGCTCAATCCTCATTCCTAGAGGAATGCTATATGTCTCATAACTGGCCTCCCGACTTCTTACAACTTACCTGTCCATGAAACTTCCACCAACCATGCAGCACTAGTGTATGCTAGCAATACATAACGCTAGATCCTGTTGACTTTTGAATACTTGATCCTTCTGTAAGCCCTTCATCAAACAAGAACAGGAAATAAGTCCAAACCAAACATTCTCAGGCTATAAGATCTTAGTTAAGTACGGTTGTGATGCATACACTAAGCAACTACTGTAATGATTTCAATTTCATATAAGGAAACACTAGGCTATCAGGAATCATATAATCAGACAATTCTATCATGCAATTCCTAAAGATCCTTAGCCTAGTACTAGCATGATGGTCTAACATATCACAATATCAAATAATTGTATGGTATTTTGGGGTCAAATGACTGGCTCTGGCTGATTGTACACTCTACACTCTACATCCTCCTTTTCTTATTTTGAAAACATTTAAAAATCATTTTAAAATATTTTCCTTGATTTGAGACTGGATTCACACGAGTGTTCCTATAATTCACTCAAAGCAAGGCTCTGATACCAACTTGTAACAACCATTAAAATTCAAGCCAATTTGATACTTTTTAAAACATTTAAAAATCATTAAGTTATTACAATTTGTTTTCAAAATAGGTTAAGCATCAGAGTATCCCTATAATCAATCATGAAAATATGAGGAGGTGCCCGATCACGCCTTTGCCTTCCCGCGATCATCAAAAGTACCGGATACAATATCAACAATAGTAAGCCCGAAGCTTAGTGAGTTTCCCCAAAATACCAACGCAATACAAATATAACCATATCATATAACAAATATAGAATAGCATGTATAATGAGCCTTCAGCCTGACTAGACTGCTTCTCAGGGCCTACAGCCTATCTGGACTGCTCCCGAGCCTTCGGCATGACTGGACCGCCTTTAAGGGCCTACAGCCTATCCGGACCGCTCCTCGAGTATGTTGGCCTACATCACAAAGCAGGACCGCCTCAACCCAACCCCTAATCAAACAAACATGTACACATAATATCATCCGCTAGCTCATATCATATAACAGTCAAACCGATTTAACAAATCACTAATCATATCAACATCCCAAAAACTAGGATATAGACCTAACTGGTCTCTGACATAGCATCATCCTATAACCAGGACATTGACCTAACCAGGATACGAAGATAAGTATAACAACATCCTAACTACCAGGATGTAATTAATAAACATATCATGATATGATCCAGATATAAATACATAAAGGGAAGGCCTTGGTGCCTTAGACCCTGTTGATATAGTAAGAATAACTCACCTGGCATTGCAGCAGTCCTGTGGATGAAACTCCAGCTGCTGGTTGACAGATTCCCGAACTAACAACATCAAAAACACCCACTTAAAAATTGGGTTACAAGCCCAAGGTCCAACTCACACTCCAAAGGCCCCGAAGTCAAGTAATAGGCCAAAGCCCAACATATGACCCAATTCTCCAAATTCGGCCGAGACCTCTATGTGGTCTTTCCTCAAGCCCTATCAAATTGTTCTAGTCTAAACTCTTGGTATTCCCATGGCCCAATTTCACATAATCATAAAGGCCTAGTTATGGCCGATCTATAGCCTAATTTTCTAAATTAGACCGAAGAATTTCACATGGGCCTTTTCCTAAACACATACAACTATTTAGTCCATTTACTTATTCTTGGAACACCCATTAATAGTCCAATCACCAAAGCCTAATAGAATGGCCCACTCAAGGCCCAAGTGAAATTAGGGTTTCCACACAAAATGATGATTAGGGTTAAGTGTTTCTTACTTAACCCATTAAGGACTTAATCCATTAAGCCCAATATTGCCTTAGGTTAATTTTCCAATGATTATTAATTATAATTTATGTTTATTAAATAATTCCCAATCAATTCTCAAAATTAGGGTTTTATGTCATTAGGGTTTTCCAAACCCTAATTAGGGTTTCCAACCCAATAATAGTCCAATAGTCAATTGGTTGGGCTTTTAGGTCACTCAGAGCTTCATTGGGCCCATTACAATTTCATTGGGCTCATTAGGGTATCATCAGGCCCATCTTCTCCAAGCATCCGAAACAAGTCAACACGCAAACTAAGCACACCGGCGGCTGATGAAGGCAAGAGGAGGCAACCACCACCTCACGGTGGTGGTTATGGATTTTTCCATTATTATTCTTATACATATTACAATTTACAACCCAATTTGAATAACACATTCACACACTAATCTAATAAACACACACACATACACGGCCGCATTGTGGTGGCAGGTGCTGGTAGATGGTGGCAGCCACCACGCCTAGTGTCCATGGTGGGTTTCTCCTCTCTTTCCTGGCCATCAAACAACACCTACAACACACATACTTCATATTGCATAATACACTCTAGCCACCCACCTGGTGGTTTAAGGCGGTGACAAAGACAGTTTTTGGATGGCAGTGGCAGCGGCCACCATGGCTGGCGGCCATGGTGGTTCATTCCCTCAATCTCCGACCAGCAACCCTCGCACCATACATCTCATATTCAATATCAACACCCATCCAAACATAACATGAGGCTGTAGCTCCCGACTAACGACTAGGCGGCTAGACAAAATGAGACGGCAACCAAGGGCCACTTCTAGCGGCAACAACATCATGAACAACGTCGAACACCTTGATAAGGGCGGAAATGCGAGATGAGGTTGGTCTAACCAATGGGTTCTAGTCGTTTGTGACCTGCTATTATTTGTTCACAACCCACACATTCTCTCGGTGGGGTTTCCTGACCATTTACGACATTACAACGACATCTGATGGTGGAACAAAAACGTTCGACGACGAGGCAGCAGATGGAGCATCAGTGCTACAGTGGCGCTTACAGCGGTGGTTGAAGAAGGAGAAGAAAAAGAAGAATGGTCGAGGTTTGGTGCCCACTAAGCAGCCGCTAGTTGATCGGAATGGGTGGTGGTACCGGTGGTGGGAGGTATAAGGGTGGTGGTGGCAGCTGCGTTTTTTCTTAGGGTTAGCGTTTAGTTATAACCGACAGTGGTAAGGCTATACACCCGTGCCCTAACAATCTTATTGCCATAATGCCAAGATCAGCCCTCCCTTTCTGTTTTTCTTTCAAACCAAGGCCATAATTTACTCTTCCCACCCATGCTTATATAATTCCTTTCATATTTAGTCCCACAATTACCATTCAGGCCCCCCTTTACAAAATTATTCCCAAATAAAGTCCAAATGTTACCCTTTTAACCATGACTCTCAAAATTCTTAACAAATTGATTCCGAAATTTACCATTTAGCCCTTGCTTCCCATAATCTATCCATCTTATGTCCCGATAATTTACCGCATGGTCTCTACCTTTATAAATACTTACAAAACACTCCGAAACTAACACTTTTAACTCCCGATTTCTAAAGTTGTAACCTTTGGCTCTCGAAGACCAACACCTTGCTATATAATTATTGATTTTAGGGCTATTATACAATCATTAATTTATTTACTAAATAAAAGGGATGTTACACTGATTTTCCGAGACTGGGAGGAGGAGTAGTGGCGGTGCCTGCACTAGCTACCTTAAGGATTACTGATGACGGAGGCACCTGTGGTGAAGAGCAGGGCATTTCTGTTGACCATAGATGAGGCCCATGCAGCACCAAATGTGGTTACGGGTATATGACTCATTCAATATTTGATTTCTTTCGTTATTTATGCTTATGGTTATATTTGGTCTTTTATATGGCCTTTTTGGTCAATGGTATGACTGCTCATGTTTTGTTTGATTTGGGCGCTACCCGATCCTTTATATCTTCTACGCCAAGCAAGAAGTTTTGTGATGCTCTCGGAATCCTGAATTTTCCATTGGAGGTTTAGATTGCAGATGACCATACCGTGTGTGCTTCGAGGGTTCATTGCAATTGTTCTGAATCTGTTTAGTGAGAGATACTCTATTGATTTGGTGTCGATTCCTTTGAGAGGATCGAAAGTTATCATCTATATGGATTGGTTGGTTTCGAATGAAGACATGATTGATTGTGAGCGACATCTAGTGAGAGTTTGAACCCTATGTGGGGGAGAACTGGTTATTCCTGGTGAGTGAGCTTTTCATGGGCTGACTCTCTGTTCATCTGCGATGGCAAGGCGATATTTTCTACAGGGTTGTTCTGGGTTCCAATTGTTTGGAATTTCCCCGATGTATTTCCTAAGGATTTTCTAGGAGTGCCTTCTAAGAGACAGGTTGAGTTTCAAATTGATATAGTTTTTAGTGTGGCTCCAATAGCCATGGCACTGTATCGCTTGACACCACCAGAGATGCAGGAGTTGTGTATGCAACTTTAGGAGCTTCTAGACCAGAGATTTATTCGGATGAGTAGCTCTCCTTAAGGAGCACTAATAGTATTTTTCAAGAAGAAGGACGACTCATATAGGATGTGCATTGAATAATGGGATTTAAATAAGTTAACAGTGAAGAATCGTTACCCAGTCTTGAGCATTGATGATTTATTTGATCAACTCCAGGATGCATCTTGGTTTTCCAAGATTGACTGTGATAACAAAGTGTCACTCGCATTTGTCATAATCCAGTCCAACACTCAAAAACCAAACAAATTGCTCTTCGATATCATTTCATAAAAGACCTTGTTGAAGATGGAAACATTGAAGTCCATTTTGCCAAAACAATGGATCAACTTGTAGATACTTTCACTAAACCTTTAAATGAAAAATCATTCCTACAGAATTTGACTGGACTAGGAATGATGGAAGCAAGCTCTCTTCCTTGTTCTTCTTGATTTTCACATAAAATTTTCCCTAAAGCATACTTTCGATTGTTTTTATTGCTTATGATTAGTACGTATTTTCTTTGTGTGTTTTTAACTCAGTCTCGATTGTTTGTGTTCTATTCAGAGCTTGCTGTTCACGTTCAACGTTCGACTGCAATCACATTCAACATTTTGATGAAAGTCATTCAATGTACAACCCATGATTAATGACTACTAAACGATGGGTCGAACGTATTTGAGTAACAGTTTACAGTTCGTTTATTTCTATTTGATATTTTTAAAAAATTAAAAATCCAAAAAGATTTTTTTTTTTAAAATTTTTGTAAAATCTAAAAAGATTTTCTTACTTTTATGTTTGATTTCTGCAAACAAAAATCCAAATTTTTTTATTAAAATTGTACTTGATTTCACAAACAAAAATCCAAAAAGATTTTCTTATTTTTATGTTTGATATTATTATCTAACGGTTCAAGTCTCATGAAACAACATGATGCTATAATGCATGCTAAATGAACATATCCATCAAGGGAACAAGTATTTATTCAAACTGATGTATTAGTTAAGTGTTCCTAGAAGCATGCTGATGCATCTTGTCTTCAAGCCTCATAGACTCTATGTGTTCGAAGCCCTAATGGAACTCTCACTACAGAAGTTTCTTGCCAATCAGTTTGGATTCACATTAATCGAAGAGCTACCTTTCTTTTCTCATTTTATGTAAAGATATTTTTACAAGGTCCATATATTTCGCAGATGTAAAATGATTTCTTATCACCTATCGTTTTCTCCTAAAATTTCTTTCATGATCACACAGTACACTGCATATCCTTAACACTTTGGTCGAAACCTACCAGAATGTAGATATGAGAAAACTCTGTGTTTATGATCCTGTGTCATTCTTTCGTGAAAATGTGTAACCAAACGCACCTAAATACCAATGAATTAACGGTGAACAATTTTGTTCAAGATTTTAATGAAACACTTGTTGTTGTACCTTTTTGGAATTCAAAATCTCATTCCATTCGCATTATGTGATCTTGATAAAATGTTCTATCACCAAGACATTTTTTCCCAAATAGATCCAGTACTTTAAATTTCCTTTTGGAATGAGATTTCTATCTAAATATCTTTTTGACCTTTTGTCACTTCAAATCATATCCAACCATACTTGTTCTTGACTACATTAGTCATCCAAGTAATTTTGCTTAATTGGATCACACTTATGTTAAGTTGTGATGCTGTGGAAAATTGCAGCTACCTTTAAAACCAATTAAAAAGAAGGCCTTTGATGCTCATCAATGATTATTCGATTCTAATCCACAAAATTCCAATAAGTAGTTCTTCATCTCTCTTGATGTCGAATGAAGAGATCTTCGCATGGGATCATTCTGCTTTCGTATCAAATGAAATTTGATATCACTATATCCATATTTTTATATATTGCTTCTCTCTTATTCTTTGGCACACAAATGCACTGAAATCCTTGAGGTTTTGGGTATTACCAACCTGAAACTTAGATTTTGCAAAGAATTACATATGATTTCGCTTCCATATCCCAAAAGTGAATAAGGCTTGCCTCCATCCCGAAGGAATGATTGTATCTTGGTGTCGCATTTACATGATATATTTGGTTATGGTTCAAAAATTGTGATGGTTATTATCCCGTTGGGAACAATGAAAGATCCGATGGACATGATGGTTTTGGATTTTTATCGGAATCAAGCAAATTGTTATGATCACTTTTATGACGTGGAGCTTTTTACGGTGTTGGTAAGTAACCAACATAATTCGTGGCAATGTATTATTGGATACTGTTTCAAATTCAAAAATACATTTGCTTATAAAAGGAAGTTGATAATTTCATTAACAAACTTTATGCTCTCAGATTATCAACTGCACTGTCATCCTCGTTTGCAGTTCCGATGGAATGGCTTTCTCTTGATGGTTAAACTGCTATCTTCAACAAAACTACTAAAGTGGTTACCTTTCAGTTGATGAATTCAAAGACTAAGAATCTTACTTAGAAGCAATTTGCCCAAATTCTGAAGTTGCCGATGTCAGGTACATTCTATGAAGTGTTGACTAATGAGGTGCTACATTTGTTTAATCAAATGGGGAATTAACCAATTCTTACAAGGATAAATCACTTTAAGAAGTCTAGTCTTCCTTGTATGTGGAGTTTTTTGTTTGGGGTTGTGTTATGCTGCTTAACAGGACGAAGGTCTACGCTCGACAAAATCAACCTTAAAGTATACTACGTCACCACACTACTGTATTACGGTCTGAATGTGGATTATGCTACACATTTGTGGGATAAGTTTTGAACTTCAACACACACTAATCTCGCTAATGGTGTTTTAAGAGCTCGTGTTTGGAGCTTGATTTTACAAGACGTTTATCGACAAGAGGATATTTTGGCTCCTTTTGATGTTGAAACTACTAAGTTTCTGATTATGGTTGTCTCTGTTGGATTAGGTGTTTAAGACCATAACTATAATTGTTATGTACTTGATCCGAGAGTAGCACGGTTCTTTTGGGTTTCCTTCACCAAAACAATCTGATAGTATGGACATTTGAGAAAGAAGTTATTTATGATTTATTAATATATTACATGTATAAAATATAAATATATGAAATCATGCTATTTAATTAGTATTGATCAAGAATTAATTTGGAATTAATTTACTAATTAAAACAAACTAATTAAATTAATCGGGACTGATTATGTAAATCAATGATATATATATATATATATATATATATATATATATATATATATATATATATATATATATATATATATATATATATATATATATATATATATATAATGGTGAACCCTAAAGATTTTAAGATAATATCTTAAAAAACAAAAGGATCAACTTTCACCATCAGATCTAATTTGAATGGTTAGATTATCATGATATTGAATCCTTGCCCATTACTATAAAATTAGCATCTCCACAAAATTTTCATAACCAAATCTAAAAAAATTACCATATAAATTAATGAATTAAATAAAATATATTTTGAAATGGAACTCTCGGTAAATATTAATCAAATGAACAATAAAAGATCAAAACTTAAGCATATATCATTACGAAATTGAAAATAATTTTTTGGATAATCGTCTAAAACACATACGGTAAATTGTAACTGTAATTGTTAAATAATTAAGTTTTAAAAATGAAGTGTTTAAATAATAAAAAAATAAAAATAAGAAGCCATAATAAATAAATAAATTGAAAATCATTTATATTTTATTGCAAGTTAACCCTCTATTTTTGAAAGTTTTATGGAAAATCTATAATAAAGACATAATATTTAGATTGCAAATTTTATTTTTTAAATAGAAAAGTCTATGAAGATTTTTATTATAAATCAAGACAAATAGTTGTCTTTACTTTGAATAACAAATGATAATGTATTTTTATTTTTAATATGTATAAAAGTACAATTTTATTTTATTCGCAAACTATTTACAAACTTTTATTATTCATAAGGCAACAGTATACATTTGAATAGAAATTATTTGCACCCCTTTCAAATATATTATCCGTCGATTGTTGAAAAGAAGCTAATCGTAAGATGTCGTATTTTTAACTTCGAGTATTTTTTATTTTTAAAGATAAAGTTTTGATAACTATTAAAAAATTGAATGAAGTTTAGTTTATTATAATATATCCAATCCACACCTAATGACATCAATAATTTAGTAAATGATTATATCAAACGTAATATTCTTTATTAATTATTATAAAACATTTTTTTTCCTTCTGGCTCAGTTTCACTACAACCAATCAAACATTATTAGTGAGAATCGTGTTTATGTTTTTTTTTAAATAAAAATTAACAATACAAATATTATTAATTGGCCTCTCCAACTAAATTAGACAATTTCTTTGAGCAGTTGAAATTCATTAGAACAATTAACTTCTTTTATTTATTTTGTTAATTTTAAACGCAGTTCAATATTTTTATCATCATTTTAACATTATTCATTAAACGAAACTAATCATCGTCTGCTACCAGATAAGGAGTAATAGATGGGAATTACTACTTTTTTCCCATCTAAATCTAAAGACAACTGATCGCCAAAAGAAATCATCCGAATAAAACACGTCGGCATCGCGCGGGTATGCTACTAGGTGTATATATATATATATATATATATATATATATATATATATATATATATATATATATATATATATATATATATATGTATATATAGTTTGGGCTATTGATCCATGATGATATAAGTTTATGTAAGTATCCATGAAGAGTTAGCCCACATAAGATATGGATCATAACCCAAGTATATAGATTAGGGTTTACCCATGACTCTTGTATTCCAACACTATATATATATATATATATATATATATATATATATATATGTGTGTGTGTGTGTGTGTGTGTGTGTGTGTATGTGTGTCCCCATGGCGTAAAATCGGTTACCACTTGTGTTCTTAGAGTTCAAAGAATCGACTTTAGTGCATTGGAATCTCTCACTCAAGTCATCCAATTGTTGGTGGTGTTTATGACTTATTAGAGGGATCACATTTGAGGTGCTAAGCTCTTAAAGGCCAAAGATAACAAGCTACAACAAGAGGTAAATAATCTAACTAGTCTTATAATTTAATTGTCAAATTTTGTATGCTAGTTTAGGCTTCATGCTTTGGAAAAGAAATTTTCATGTATAACTAGAGAAAACATAGATCCAAAGCATTAGAGTTGTATGTGCACCTTAAGGTTGTTATAGTGCTCAAAACCCTTCAGTGGTAGCAGTGCCTAGGGTAGTTTTCTGTTATTTTATTGCATTGCTAATTGTTTAAAGTTGAAGCGAACTAAAAATTGGTTTCTGACAGACTGGACTCGCTGAGTCCATGTATGAACTCGATGAGTTCATGATGAACTCGACGAGTCCATAAATTGACTCGAGAGTCGGACAGTCTGATGGCTGGTTTTTGGGATTTTTAGCCTGGATTGGATTGGGATCACTACCACAAACTGTTTTGCATCATAAAATCTGTTTTTTCTGATATGTTAGTGATTATATTCATCCAATCAAAAGATAATTGTCAAAATTTTAAGATAATTGTTGGTTTATATGATAAACTAAATTACTTGTAAAATTGTTGATTTGATATTATCTTGCTTTATGAGTATGCGTAGATAAATCCTAGATTACATGATAATTTTATTTGTTAAAATTGATCTAAACTGTTTTCATGAATTTCATAACTTGTCCTCAAGTTATGGAACATGAAAAGTGTCATACATTAAAATGACATTAAACTCATAAGTTATGGAAATGAAGAGTTTTGAAGAGTTTTAAAACATGCCCTCAAGTTTTGGAATTTGTAAAGTCTCACTAATAAAACATCTAATTTCAAACCCTAGAATTTTAAAAGTTATAATTCAACCCTTATAGTATTATTATTTTAAAAGTTAATACTTATATATATATATATATATATATATATATATATATATATATATATATATATATATATGTATATATATATAAGACAATTCAGTCTTCTTGTTAGTAGACCTCATTCACGAAGTCGGTCTATAAGGGAGGTATAAGGTTACTACCTATAAAATCGTGAAACATTGTGTTGGATCCTAGCCTTAATATTTCATTTGGGTGTTATATTAAGGATTCTTATCTAATCTAAACTTTTTCTTTCTTTTTAGATGCCTACCCCCAATGCTTCTGGTTCAAACCCTTCTGGCTCTCTCTCCCTCATGAACTTATGTGGGAGGGTTATCTTTGATGTTTTGAATTTCAATGATTGGATTCGAAACATTTGGCTGGTCAATCGCTACGTGGACAAGGAATATGTCCTTGACAAAGAGCTTAACGAGATTGACGAGTTAACTGCTACTCCGGAGGAGATCGCTGAATATAGGACTCATGAGAAGGATACCGCAAAGGTATCTTGTATCATGTTGGCCACTATGTCTACTGCCCCTGTCTTGGCAATTGGACAGGGGAAAGGGAAGAATAGGAAGGCTACTTCCAAGAGCCACAAGGGAATGTCTCTTAATGGATCCTCTACTAGTGGAACCACATGTGGTTCTGCTGCTCCTTCTACAATTCCTAAAGAAGCATAGTGCTTCTATTGTCATGATAAAGGGCACCGGAAGCGAAACTGTCACACCCCTAAACCAGAACGGAGGAATCGTTCGAGGGCGAATAACTTCATGTAGTATCGTAACAGTTGAATACATAGTAAAGAAAGTAAAACAACCATCATATATATAATTTAAAAGTTACATTGTTGAATGATACTTGTTCAAAACAAATTACAATATGATGACAAAATGAGTTTTAAACTAAGGCCTTAGCGTCACTTCTCCAAAAGCTGAGGTTTCCCTGTATTACTGAATCCCTGAGAAATACAAGTAGTTTTGAAAGAGTGTCAACACTTAAGTTGGTGAGTTCATAAGCATTTATGTATAAAATTTGTAAGTTTGGTATAAAATCACTGAGTTTGCTTCTGGAAAATCCAATAATTTTCCATGAGTGTGTGGTAGTTTAAAAGTTCCAAAACTGTAATGCATTAGTAGTTTTCATGCATAGAATAATAGATTTATGTATGTATAAAATCACTAAGACATTTGATAACCCTGTAAATCATCGTGTTTTTAATACTCCGTGTGAGTTTTATAACCATGATATTGACCTAGACTACCTGTAACAACGTTCTTCATGCATTGGAATTTTATGACGTTTGTCACCCCAGACCAGCCGGTCTAACTGTTGCTAACAATTTAGGTGCGAGATTGTCAATCCCGTATAGATCTATACACAAGTATCACGCTCTCCCTACAAGAGATTATGGTATATAATACAGGACTTTAACTGCATAGTTGAAAGTACTTGAAGTTGAATGGCTCACAAAACTTAGTATCAAATAAATTTATGTCTGAAGATTTCATTTGTTCTTGTATATGAAAGTATTTCCTTCATATAGTACTTATAGTATGTAAAATCTCATGATTTCTTTGTAAACTATACCTATTATGGTTTTTCCAAAAGTGTTTCGTTTGTATGCTAAACCCTAGTGTAGCGTCGACTTTGTATGTAAAGTATAACATTTGTAATAATATTATTGAACATTTATACTCAAAATATACATAAAGTGTTTGATATTTATATAACAACATGTTTTATTCAAAAGGACAGGGTGTTATCGTGATATGTTGCATGAGAACGTTTTCGTATGATAGTTATAAATCACATATGATTGATTAAATAACAAAAAGTATAGCAAAAGATTGATGTTTTTCACACGAGAATAATTGTTTGTTTACTTGTATTTCCCCCTTAAAAGTGTATGAAAGTATTTACAAAGCATTTGAAAACGTATTTGTAGGGGTATGAACTCACTTGATAGATCGAAGAAGGTGAGACGAAAACTGAGCAGAACTTCGATTGGAGAACGTTGATTTCTTGGGATTCTTGGGAATCTCAGGAGTGTAAGACCTTCCTTCGGAACTTGGATGTGAAGACCGGGGCTTCGGGATGGCTTCGAGGGTTAAAACGTAGAGCTTCGGCACAAGAAAGAAGAGAATTGAGCAATTAAACCCGAAACCCTTTGAGCTCTATTTATAGCCTAATTTTTTGGGTCTCACGTCATGGCAAAAGGGTTCCCAACATCGTGGAGTCAATCCTATCCTCTTCCATGGACAAGACGTCTGCTGCCAAGCCTGGAAACCCATCAATCATGGTCCCACATCGTGGCCATCTGTGCCATGTCGTGGCCAGTCTGACAGCCTCGGATTTTGTGTCTCAAACTTGTTAACTCCATAACTTCCGTGTATGAGCTCCATTTTCGACGTTTTATATATGCACGTGTAGGTGAGAGTATGCTCTACAATTCTCGTTTAGATTTTGTCGGTTAATTTTGAAAATATTTTTAATTAATTATTTTTAACAGGCCGGGACACAAAAACTCCGTCATAAAGCCATAACCTTTTCATCTGACGCCCGTTTTCGTCAGACTTTTTACCGTTGTGCTAATATTGTTGAGATCTTCGATTATCATTTAGGTTGTTTCGGCCAAAAATCCCTCTATCTTTATTTCGATTTTTTAGTTGTTTACTGATATCCCGAAATTTAGAAAATCATAACTTCCTCCTACGAAGTCGGATTTTGGTGTTCTTTTTATGCACGTTCACGGTTTAGTATAATCTACGACTTTTGTTTAGATACCTAAGACTAAAAATTATTTTATTGAAATTTCACTTTTTACGTTTGTCAGTGTTTTACCGGTTTTGACACGAATTTTCGATTTGTCATAACTTTTTCGTTATAACTCAGATTTTAGTGTTCTTTATATTTATGAAAACCTTGACATCATAAGTATCATTTTAGGCAACCCAATGGGGACTTTTGAACATTTTATTTTTGATGCTAATTTCACTATATCAAAAGAGATTACAATTCTTGACTTTTTAGGTCATTACATTGATTCGAAATATCGGGTTGTCACAGAAGCTGCCCCCAAATATTTGCAGGATGTTAAGGATGGGAAGGTTAAGCCCACCCATGCAGGAATTTGTACTATTCTATCTAATAACTCATCACATTCTTGTTCTTGGGTCCTTGATATAGGTTGTGGTTTCCACATTGATTTGCAGTGACTAAAGAGAAGTAAGGATGTGGAGCACATGATGGTGAATTTGATCATGGGGAATAGGAAAATGCCGCATGTCACCAAGATTGGATTTTACTCTTTATTGCTTAGTAGTGGATTCGAATTAGATTTAAATAATTGTTGTTAATCGTCTGATATGGTGAGAAATATTATTTCCTTTCGTGGTTTGTACAAACAAGGTTTTAGATTTTCATTTGATAATGAAATTGGTTCTATTAATGCTTTTTATAATGATGTTTTTTATTTTAAAGCATTGCCTTGTAATGGTGTATATGAAACTGTGATGGTTGTAGACAACTTAGGAAATAATGTGTTGCACATTAATTCGTCTAATAGTTTGGATAAGGCATGCTTGTGGCATTGTCGCCTTGGACATGTCAACAAGAAGCGTATAGGCCAACTCCAAATGGATGGAGTCTTGGAGTCATTCGACTTAAGGTCGGATGACACTTGCAAATCTTGATTGCTTGGAAAGATGACCAAGTCACCCTTCACTAGTACTTGTGAAATGGGTGAAGGTTTGTTGGATCTCATACACACTGATGTTTGTGGACCCTTCAGAACTGCCACAAGGGATGCTAACTGCTTCTATGTGACTGTTACTGATGATTATAGAAGATATGGCTATGTCTACTTAATCAAGTATAAGTCGGAAACCTTTGAAAAGTTTAAAGAGTTTAAATAAGAAGTGGAGAATCAGCTACGCAGGAAGATAAAGATGCTCCGATCTGATTGGGGTGGTGAGTATCTTAGTATCGAATTCCTTGACTATCTTAAGGAATGTGGAATTATTTCATAATTGATGCCACCCATGACACCACAACTTAATGGTATGGCTGAATGGTACAATCGAACCTTGTTGGACATGGTTTGTTCCATGATGAGTCGAGCTTCATTACCTATCTCATTCTGGGGGTATGCCTTAGATACGGTTGCCCATATCCTTAATCTAGTCCAACTAAGAAGTTTGCCAAAACACCTCACGAGATGTGGATAGGGAAGGTTCCCTAGTTAAGTCATTCACTAAAACATTAAAACTGCAGGGTTAAGGAAACATGCAACTGTACATTTAGTCATTCACTAAAACATTAAAACTCAATCATTACATACTATTTTAAATTAAATTAATAACTAATAAGTAAAAGATTTATACCTGAATGTAAGGGATGAAGAAGTTGGCCGTTACATCTTTTTTGAATGATAGAGAAAATTCTACTTGCCAGTCTTTTTTTGTCATTACTCCCATCATTTAGATTTTTACTTATTTGATCTTGCGCTCGACTCATCGCATCATAGATGTATCCTATGCTCGGTCTTTTTTCTGTGTTAACCAAATGAACAATATCCACCAATGGAGCATATATTTGGCAAGCTAAATATACATCATCCCAAAAAGATTGCTTTGATAATATCTTCTCAAATCTCTTTCCAGGAGCTTTCTTTGCAAAGTCATCTTTTCTCCATTTCTCAGATACAAGAAACACTTGGATATGGTGTCGATTCTCATGGACACTCTGTAATGTCTAAAACTCGGTAGCAAATCTAGTTACACAAGACCTGTGCAACTATTTATTCTTTGTCAACTTTCTCATCATATTGAGAATCCTTCCATGGTTATAAATATAAACCACAATAGTTCTTGCTTCAATCAAACTGGTGGCGATTGTTGCTTCTTTCTTCCTAATACCTTGTACAATAATGTTCACAGAGTGTGCTGCACATGGAATCCAAAATAATTTTGGATGTTGCTCCTCTAAAATCTTTCCTGCAGCTTTGTAGCTTGAACCGTTATCAATAATAAACTATATGATATAAAAAGAACTTAATTAATAAAATGGATATAAAATTTTAAAATAAAAGAATAACTAATAACTAATTAAAAAAAATATTACCTGCACAACATTTTCCTCTCCAACTTCTACTATCACCTCATTTACCTTCTTCACAATATATTTAGCATTTTGAATATTCTCCAATTCATCAATCGACTTTAGAAACATTGTACCAGTAGGACAATTGACTAAAAATTTATCAAAGATATCTGCTTTCCGTCTTTCCAAAAATCAGACATAATGCTACATCCAAAATTCTTCCATTATGGTTGAAACGAATCCACAAACTTATGGGTATCTTCTAACACGTCCTTTAACAATGTCACTTGCTTATTATGATAACTTGGAGTCAGCATACCGAACATTTACATAATTAACAAAACTATTAAATATAAAAATTTATATATTAACAACTTAACATTAATCAAATTAGAAAGGTAACAAAATTGATTACCTCTTCCATATTTTCCAATGGCATTGATCGCATCTTGGAAACCCTCATCACGTACGACATTAAAAGGTAACCCTACCAAATAAGCCCAAACCACAATCTTTTTCCATGCTACCTTCTTCAACTTCTATTTAATCGGATTATTCTTATCCAATGTAGTTTTCTTTCCTTTTCCATGGTCTAACTTATAAACATCATCAATAGGACCCTTTACATTAATAGAACTTACAAACTTTCTTTTTTAACTTAATAGGTATCATCTTGCTCGTATTCATTTTCATAAAGGTCTATACAACTTGTTGATCTAAGTATTTATGTTGTTCTTTTCCTTCCCTTTTTTTCTTATCTTTTTCTTTCATTGATTCAAGCACTTTCTTGGTGATCTCCGTAGTCACCTTACTGCAAACAACTATATTCCTTCCTGTATGAGTCATGTATTCTTTTAACCTTGTGATCCGTCCACATACTCTCTTGTCACACAAGGTGCACCAAATATTTTTTTTAATGTATCCTTTTGAGTTCCCCATTCCCAAGCCATATCTTTATTTCCATTTACACTAGTTTTATTGGCATCCGATCTCCTATTAGTATGAGTGGTGTTGGGCGGATTCACAGAAGCATGTGATGAATTCCCTACCATATTTTCCAATTCACAATTGATTAAACTTGTTTCAAAATCACATGTCATTAGACTCATTACTCATTACTCATTATTCATTAACAGAATAACAACTTAATTTTTTATGTTCCTATTTCCTAAATCTTAACAGATTACATCACATGAGTACACAAACTGACAAACATAAATTGACAGTGGAATATTTAAAATTGTATGAAACTGATCAGTGGAATAACAATTTGATATCCATGTAACATAGATAATAGATGTAAGAAACTGATCACTGAGATATATCATATATGCAAAATTATATGTATAACAGTATAAGTAACAGATTAATAATGTGTATGTCTAAATTGAAACCGCAATGTGTATGTTGAAACTTGAAACCACAATGAGCATTTCTCTAATGTCTGGAAAAGAAAGCATTAGGTTGTTACCTATTACTCTGTTAGGTTGTTAGGCTGTTGGAAGCCGATTAATGGAGTATGGAGTCGATGTTGTGCAACTGTGGAGGTGGATTGAAAGGCAGTGCAGCAGCCTCGCAGTCGATTAACTAAGAAATTAGGTCTGAAGAAACAGCCTCGCAGTCGCAGACTCCCAAGTGTGTTCGTTACTTCATCTTCGGCATAGCAGCTCAAGCCTCAGCCCTCGCCCGGTTGCCCCTCATCAACTCACATTCGTCTTTCTTTAGTGAAATGTGATCTGGTACGTTGTCTTGAATGATTTTAATTACGTTATTATTTATTGGGCATTGGAATTTTTACCGGGCTCACTAAAACTTGGTTTTTCATTTACAAATTAATCAAATGGCCCAAATTTGATTCAAATCATCAAAACATAAAATAAAATGAAAAAAGGCAATAGCGGCGCTATCTCGATCCAAAAAATAGCAGTAGTTAGCGGTTAATTGCGGCGCAAATTTTGGTCCCGCTATATGAAAACGCTAACTTGAAAATAGTGGTTGTAGATTACTACGAACCGCTATAGCACCGCTATAACGTGCAATTGATAGCATAGATTATACATTTATATGTTTATAATAGGTATACTAATTTATGTTTCTTATGTTTTAATTAATTGTGGTAGCTTACATTAGCACATCTATCAATGATGGTCCTGGTTGTTTGATTTTGAGATACCCACTTCCATCTTGTGGTGTTGCTATCGGTGTGGACATGGTTAATATGTTGACTTCAGATGAAATTTATCTTAATGGTTTCATAATCAAGATTTTGATTATACTTTTATTCATTGATAATTTGAAATTTTATATGATAGACAAAATGGTGCCCTGCTCCTGGATGTGATTGTGCTATTGAGTTTGATCTTGGAAGTGGAAGCTATGATGTAACTTGCTATTGCTCGTACAACTTTTGTTGGAATGTGAGTATCATAATTCATGCATTTTTATAAAAGTTTAAAAGATTAGTTTATGTTTTCTCTTTATAAAAGATAAAATATTTTTGTTGCTATTGTTGTAGTGTACAAAATAAGCTCATCACCTTGTGGATTGTGAAACTGTGTCCAAGTGGATTATGAAGAACAGTGCAGAGTCTGAAAATATGAATTGGTAAATGTCTAAACTGCCCCTTCATCCTTGTTACATGTTTATCTTTCTCTATATGTATCTTCCTTGTTTTGACATTTATATAATGATTTTTCAGGATTCTAGCAAATTCTAAGCCTTGTTCAAAGTGCAAGCGTCCAATTGAGAAGAATCGAGGTTTTATGCACATGACTTGCAACTCTCCATGTAAATACGAGTTTTGCTGGTAAGTTTTGTGGTTTTTTATTTGGTATTTGGAATGGAATCACAAAGGGGAATGGAATGAAAAATAAAACATAATGTTTTTTTAGGTAAAAGTGAAAAATAAAACATAATGTTTTTTTAGGTAAAAGGCTGATAATATAATGACATTTGTGTACTTTTCCCTTTTCATTATCTATGAATGGCATAC
The DNA here is from genome assembly GCF_052625555.1 of Lactuca saligna. Classification (NCBI taxonomy): domain Eukaryota; kingdom Viridiplantae; phylum Streptophyta; class Magnoliopsida; order Asterales; family Asteraceae; genus Lactuca; species Lactuca saligna. The sequence continues at coordinate 132,291,146 of NC_136422.1, read as the reverse complement.
GTGGAGTTTAATTAGGTCCTACTTGGTACGCTAATCGAATTGCTAATGCTAAATGGGAAGTTAAAGAACATGGAATGGAACACAAAAGGTGGTTGTTTTTAATTTTTAGCACCAAACATTTAAAAATCACTTTTTAAGTTAAATCATTATTGGTTATCAGGTATGTTGATTTGTTGTTAGGAGAAATTAAGGACTACAAGACAAGGCTCGCTCATGGAGGCATTCCGAAGGAGGTAAAGTATGTTTGTAAATTATTAGAAACTTTTTGTCTTGTAAATTAATAGAAATTAATTTGTGTAAAAATAGGTTTAAGATACATTAATAGGATATGGACTTGAAAATCCTTCTGAAACAGTAGTTGAACGGCTATCACGTGTGAAGAGGTGTACTCAAGAGGGTCGAGCTCTCATCTCATTGGAAATTTAGGTTCTCCTTTTATTTATTTATTTATAAAATATAAATATTTGTTTATCAATTTATGTTAAAAACTGAGGGTAAGTATGTGTTGTTGATTCAGGTTTTTATCATCGGTCTACAACATTTTCTGCAATTAATGATAAGCCGAAATTACAAAGAGTTGAAACTTTTATTAAGGTAACAAAAGACTGTGATTTGGCATTTTGATTATGTAATTTTGGTATTATTAAATTTAATAAAAATATATATGAATAATATGTGATGTGGTAATATGTAATAACAGGCATTTTATCTTCTAGAAATTGAATATGTGCATTGGGCTCATGCTCATCCAATAAGATGTTTTTATATTTTATAGCTTCAAATGTTTCACCATTTAAATTTATAAATTATAAATGACTTTTTTCATTGTTATTATTCTTATTATAATATAAGGTAACAATGGTATTGATGATTGTGTACAAGACTACACAAAAAGCGGAATGACAAGGCTAATAAACATTATGGCCACTATGAAAGGTTGGAAGAGGATGACCAAATCAGAGATTCTTGAAAAAATTGTGGCAGGATCATCGAACTTATAGCTACTAATTTTATTTCTCTCGCTCTATATGGATGTTAGCCTTCAAAAAATCTTCATTTTCTTCACATATGTAATCCCATTTTTGCTATATGATTTGTTGTGTGTGTGTGTGTGTTTATATAAATTTAACCATAACTCAAGGTGCGATATCTTTTATCTACTATCTGTAATGTTGTTTTGATCAAATTTGTTAATAGCATATTTATATAACAACTCTATCATGTAGCTAAAGTTGATTGTGTGATTAATGAAAGCTCTTTTTTGTTTCAGCTATTGATCAAGCCATTACTTGCCATCCACGCCCGGTGGACAACAACCCAGTATACCAGGTGGCAAACCAATGATATGGTGGATTTTTTTGACATGATATCTAAAACAAGAAGGCATGCACCCCTTAATAGCAATGTAGTATTAGGTTATATAATTAAGGAAAACCTCTTAATAGCAATGTACAATCAGATCCCCTTAATATAAATGTATTACAATTTTTTGACATGATGTTATTAGATGAAATTGATTATTTTGGTATATATTTGTTTCCATATTTTCGTATTATGCGTAAATGAGTATCGTAAAGATGTGTTGTAAATGTATATCGTAAATGGTTGTTGAAGTTTATGACATGAAAATGCGCGTCATCTTCTTTTATGATAGGGGATTTAATGATATGCAATGCATGTCCTAAACGCGCATCATAAGGTTACGATATACAAATGCGTGTCAACTTCCTTTATGACAGGCCTTCCTTGACACGCAATGTGTGTCGTAAACACACGTCGTAAATGTGTGTCGTAATTACGCATCATAAATAGATGACGCGCAAAAGCGTGTTGTCTCTCGTTATGACAAGGCCTTCCTTGACACGCATTTGTGCGTCATCTGAGCGTATTACCACACACATTGCGAGTCGAAAAGGTTGTTATTCTAGTAATGTCGGGCACACCGATAGAAAATATCACTTCATAAGACATCGTGTGGAAGGACTCCTTGTGGTAAAGAGGGTATCGTCAGATGAGAACACAGCAAATCCCCTCCCAAAGGGAATGAGTAGGGTTAAGCATTTGTAGCATGCAAGGAGCATTGGGCTGAATGACGATATTAGTTTTAATGATCAGATAGCTGTCTAGAAACGTGTAATAGATAAAATGTAATTGACATTTGATGATTAAATAAAAGGTGTTTTATTTATAAGTAATGTTACTATCTTGTGTCAATTGATTACAATTGTTTCATCTTGCATGTTTTGATTTCCAGAATAATAAGATTATTCAAACTATCCACAGTCGATCATAATTTGGAAGTAGGTATTGAGGCAAGAATGTGATGAATTTGGCTTGTAGATTGTCTGAATTGTTTAGACATAGCAAAAGATTGCTACAACATTCGTGAGTGCTCATAAGGTCTGATTAATGGATTAAACCCACGCTCACATGAATCATTTCATGGAATTTATCACGAGTGATTGTGAGATGATAATATCATATAAGTCTTCAAACCGAGATATATGAGTTGTTGACTATGAGTTGGTTGTACATTGATACGATGAAAACACATCAGTAACTTGGTGTTATAAAATGCATTGTTGTGTATGAGTTAACGCATCTTTAGTACAAGCATATAATGTTGAGGTTTATCTATTCCTTTTAAATCTTGGAGGATTAAAAGCGATATCTTGGGCCCCTCAATGATTTCATCTTGACTTATGTGCCGAGCCCGGTCAGGACTCAATTGATGTGTATAATTAAGTTTTATGTCAAAAAAATCAGAAATTGAGAAACGAAATATTGGACAATAAGTATGACATTGTTCCATGTATTTGTCTAGCTAATATCTTGAAGAACAGAGGATTATATGATTCCTTATCTAAAGGACGCATCAGACTTCAACAACAACTTCTAAGAGCTACGATTCCTAGTCGGTTTTTGAGTCATACTTGAAGTTATAGTTATTAGACATATCCAAGTGGGAGACTATTGGATTAGGTGTCTAAGCCCATAACTATAATTGGTATGTACTTGACCCAAGAGTAGCATGGTCCTTTTGGGTTGCCTTCACTAGAACAATCTAATAGGATGGACATTTGAGAGAGAGGTTATTTATGATTTATTAATATATTACAAGTATAATATATTAATATGAAATCATGTTATTTAATTAGTAATTATCAAGAATTAATTTGGAATTAATTTAGTGATCAAAAGAGACTAATTAAATTAACTGGGACTAATTATGTAAATCAATGATATATATATATATATATATATATATATATATATATATATATATATATATATATATATATATATGGTTTGGGCTATTGATCCATGATGGATTAAATTTAAGTAAGTATCCATGAAGAGTTATCCCACATGAGATATGGATCATAATCCAAATGTATGGATTAAGGTTTACACATGACTCATGGATTCCTACACTATATATATATATATATATATATATATATATATATATATATATATATGTGTGTGTGTGTGTGTGTGTGTGTGTGTCCCCATGGCCTAAAATTGGTTACCCCTTGTGTTTTTAGAGTTCATAGAGCCGATTTTAGTGCAATGGAACCTCTCTCTCATTGTCACACCCTCGAACCAGACGATGGAAATGTCCAGGGGCTCGTGTGACTAACAATTGAATAATCATCACAATGAATATACATGAAACATAACACATTCATCACCAACATTACATAATACAACCAACATTGTTCACATCAAGTACATTGTTAAAATACATAAGTTCAATTTGTTAAAAGTACGATAAGTGCTGTTACACAAAACGAAACCATACACACTTGCAAATCCTTCCTGCTTAACGATTACCTGAGAATACAAGTTATCTTGAAAATGATCAACGTATATAATGTTGGTGAGTTCATAAGTATGGTTGAATAAAAGCCTTTGTATCTTTCGTAAAAACCAAGAAAATTCGATATTTTCTGTTAAAATTGACTGAAAATGATGTGAAAATCAAGTATAAATGAATGTGTGAATTTTATAGTTGTAACTTGTATGAGAGTAGTTTAAATTCATTGTATTGTGAGTAACTGATAAATGTATATGGATAATTTCTCAACAAAATCCGATATTTTCTGTTTTATAACAACGTATAGATTCTTGTATTGTTAGATAAGTCGTTTTTGCATTGACACAATCGAAGAGTTTATCTTCAAAAGGTTAAACTTTTGGTATTGAATCCCGATATGAGCCGTTATAACCACACATGATAATGACTAGGTCTCCCGTCTTGGTATTTTTTCAAATGCCAGTCTTGCTAAGGATTTTGTCGCCCTAGACTGGTCTAGTCTAGCAGTAGCGAACAGCTAACGCGTGGGGGGGTCACCCCGTATAGATCTATACACAAACTCCCACTTTCCTACCAGGAAACTCTGATTATAGCTACAGGCTATGATTGTACACTCAGAGGTGCCAACCGATATGTCTCACTAGATCCTCAACCCTTTTTGTACTATGTTTAATGTTTACGTACATGTGATATGTTTTGGTATTCGAAAAGTACATATATAAGTATACTAAGTTCAATGATTATGCAACAGTATAGTTATGATCCACTAGCATATGAATTCGATTCCAAGCCCAATTAACATGTAATTAGACCACAAAGGCCCAATAACGTGTAAGAGGGTAATTTAAGCCCAATAGGCATGTAAATGGGCCACAAAAGCTCAATAAACATGTAATCCATAACTTAGGCCCAAATTAACATGTAAGTGGGTCACAAGGCCCAATAAACATGTCATGGAAAACATTGGGCTCAATATACACTTAATTGAGCCCTTAGGGCCCAATGGCCAAGTAACGTGAATATTAGGCCCAATAAATAGTTATCGACGTGTTTCGTTCGTTTGTTTTACTTCGTTGTTTGTTTTAGCTCGAGGTTTATTAGATTGATAATAAAAATCCTCTTCCGTAAAAACGACGTTTTTGGCCAATAATCTTCCAATATTTAATTAAGGCCCAAAGTTTGTAAAAATGACACTTTAGTCCATAATTTATAAAAATTTGCAATTTCGTCCTAAAAGTCTAAATTTTACGATTATAGCCCAAAAAGTTATATTTTCACATTTAGAACCCTGTTTTGCAGAAAAGTGCATTTTCAGCCCCTTGTTTGTAAAAATTTACACTTTCGGCCCAATTTTGGAAAATTTTACATTTTTGGTCCAATTTGAAAATAAATGTTATTTTCACTTTTAAATTGTTTTATTTACATTCAATACTCAAACTTTGGACAAATAACATTTTAACCCCAAAACTTTATTTTCTCGCAAATTGGGCCCAAAATCGTAAGGCCCAAAAGTTTTGGTCCATTAAGCTTTAATTTGCATTTTTGGCCCTTTTTAAAGTATGTTTAACATAAAAAAAACCTTTTTATACATGTAGGGCCTGTTTTGCACTTATGGAAACATAAATTACACTTTTTGCCCTTATCTTTTGTGTTCTTGACAATTTTGACCTTTAACTAGGCTTTTGTTGAAATGTTTTGTATCTTAAACATGTGATTACTTTTGGCTTGATAATGTGATGTATAAAATATCATAGTTCATAGATCTTTGCTAAATAATACTTAAAATTTCAAGATTTGCTAAGATCTAACACATTTTACCAAATAAACTAAGAATTCACACAAAACATGCATATAAGACATAGATCTACACATTTTTCTTGTATTCTCCCCCAAAAATCATATGAAAACCGAAAACAAGGGGGTATGAACTCACCTTTGCTTGATGTTTCGGTTTTTGAAGAAGAAGTGGAAAGAATTTTTGGTCTTAGCACACCTTTGTTGTGGATCTCAAGTTCATGAAGCTTCTAAGGTGTGATCATGGGATGAGAACCATGTAAGAAAGAGTTTTTCATGATAAGATGAAAGGAGATACTTGTGTTTGACAATAACTTACCAAAGATTTGAATGACTTGATGAAGATCCTTAGAATCCTAGCAAAATTTTGAGATCTTGGAGGAAGGAAGAGGATAATTTTTAGAGAAGTTTGGAGAGAGTTTTTCAAGTGTGTGTGTGTGTTTTGGCTCTCAGCCGAAATATCAAGAAGAGGGGAGAGAGAGAAATCTTGATGCATGTTGGATCATACAAGCTTGCATGGAAGTATGAGATGCAATTATCTTGTTATTGGGTGTATAATATGGAGGTGGCACCTCCAAAGTCAACCTTCATTTCCTTTTTTTTAACTCATGGGCCGAATATGTTGAGCTAGGAGAAAGGGTGGAGTAGTTGGGCCCATTAACTTTAGTTAGGATCTTTGGATCCTAGACATAAGACTTTTTGGTCCATTGGGCCCTTGGAAGCATTCAAGGCCTAATTAGAATAAAAGAATGGGCTTATGGCTCACTAATATTAATTGGATTAGTTGTGGCCCAATAAGACCCATTAGGGTTAGAATGAATCATTCTAGACCCAATTGGTCCAAAATGTTTTAGATTTATGAATTGGGTCCAATTAGGATCCAATTAGGGCTTATAAGTCCAATAAAGTTGAATTGGGTGCTTATTGGTCCATTAGGACCAATAAGGAAATTCTAGTCCAATATGGACTCAAATCGGGATTCTTAGGGTTTTTAGACTCTTTGTTGAACATAATTGATGAATCTAACTAAGCATTTAGTGAGATTTATGTAGAGTATATGTTTTTCAGTAGGTAAACAGTTACACAGGAATAGAATTTCCTAGCTAAAATGCCAGTTGTGACACTCAAGTCATCTAATTGTTGGTGGTATTTGTGACTTATTAGAGGCACCACATTTTAGGTCATAAGTTCTTAAAGGCAAAGATAACAAGCTACAACAAGAGGTAAACAATCTAACTAGTCTTATGATTCAATTATCAAATTTTGTATGCTAGTTTAGGCTTCATGCTTTGGAAAACAATTTTGTATGTATAACTAGATAAAACGTAGATACAAAGAATTAGGGTTGTATGTGCACCTTAAGGTTGTTATAGTGCTCAAACCCTTCAGTCTCAACAATTTTTTGTTGATGATCCAACTGTTTTTCCAACTGTTGCTCGCATTCCTGATGCAATGCTCAAGCTTGTTGATCCAAAAATTCATATTTTTATGCAATACTTGGCTTCGATTGACTCTTCTACACCAACTGGGGTTTTCCAAAAAAAGGGGGTAGAAGGATCTTCTAAAGTTTCCAATGCTCCAAAGAAAAAGAAGCAAGTTGAAAAACCACCAAGTGGTGAAGGAGGAAGTTATGAACGAAATCATCCCATCAAAATCGGGAATTCACAAACGAACGAAGAAACCAGTGAAGAATCCCATTGATTCACCAATCAAGCAACCTTTACAAGAACCTAAAATCGAAAGTGTTGAGCTAATGCATGTTGATTCTTCAAATACCATTTCTTCTCAGAAGGGTATAAAAAAGATTCGAAAACCTCAATTTCATAGGAAAGGTGTTTTGTTTCGTGAAGTATCTTTTCTTGTGTCACCAGCATCGAAGAAGCATCAAGAACTTGATATGGATCACAAGTTACAAAAGAAGAAATGTAAGAATCTAGTTCCAATTAATAACGTGACGGTCAAAACTAGTCATGGCAGTGTAGTAGAAGGTCAAATATTTCCATAGGACACTCTTTTATTGGATCACCTTGAAGGGATTCTGTAACACCCCGTTCTTCAAGTGTTTAATTATGAGTCCCTGAGAATTAAGAGAAAGGTAATTCTGGTCCCTTTCGAGAAATGAGTTTCATCCAAGAAGGTTTCGGGTGGGTGTATGTGTTAGAAGTTTAGGACTTCTCGTCACCCTCATTTGAATGTAAAGTTATTTGAGAGTGGGTTTAGATTAGAGGAGTTGCGGTGCCTCAAAGTTGATCATTGTTTATAGCTCTTTGTGGTATAAGTGGAAAAAAGGATCCCATGCATGCATGGCATGCATGTAAGTTTTGGAAGGTGGCTGGGTACACCCAACGTAAGTTGGACGTACGCCCAGCATAATGGGACGAATGGTTGCGGGTAGCCGGGTGAGTACGCCCAGCGTACCAGGGAGGTACTCCCAACATACTCTCAGAAACCCGAAACCCTATTTTTAGGGTCAGTCACTATATAAGGAACATGTTGGTTCACCCCTCAGCCCCTTATGCTCGTCTTCAACCTCAGAAAAACCCTAGATCTCGTATCCTCTCATATTTGGGTGTGTTTGACCTTGGAAAGCTATTGTTGGCAAAAGAAAGGCTTGAAAGAGAAAAGGGAAGTTGTCAAAGAAGAAGAAGAGCGTGTGGAACTTGTGGATCTGAAGAAATACCACCCTTTGGAGCTTGTTTAAGGTATAAAGCTTCTTGCTTGACCTTCATATTGCATAGATCTATGTATTTTGAAGCTTTGTTATCATTCTTGTCCCAAAAGTCCTCATCTTGTTGCATAGTTCGATTTGGCCAAGAATATCTATCCTTTCAGACCTTTGGAGAGGTCTTGAGTGATAAAAATGAGGTCCCAAGGGCTGTAGTTGTTCCATGTATGAGTTATATAGGTCTTAATGGATTAAGACCTTGGATTAAGAGCTTAAGGACGTCCTAAGTGATAAAGTCTGAGACACTATGAATTCTACTCATATTTGACCTTTGGATCTGAAATTTGGGCTTAAGAGCTTAAGACATTAAGAGGTTAGAGAGGCTTAATGGATCTCGCAGTTACGCCCCATGTAACCTTCGAGTATGCCCCGCGTAGCGGGCCAATGCCCCATTTTCTTTCGGTGATCATTGTTGTACGCCCAGCGTACCAGGGAGGGTACGCCCAGCGTACTCCTCCTGTGGACTTTCTTTTGGGCTTTTGTGTTGGGCCATTTGTGGGTTTTTGGTGTTTAGGCCAAGTCTGGAAATTATGAATAGAGTATTTTCAGCCCAATTAATATTATGGATATTGGATCTAGGCCCATTTGGTGAGGTGGGCCCAATTTGGTAAATTAGGCCAATGTTGGACTATATGAGATTGGGACTTTGGTCTTGGCCCGATAAGTGGAAGTATGTTGACCTAATGCTTATGCTTGTTATGTTGGTTAGTTCGGGATTTGCGGTGAGTTGGTGGTTCGAGAGTCGGCTTCTTCCGTTCAGAGTATCGGCATTCGCGAAGTGAGTTACCCTCACTATATTGACAGGGTCTAAGGCACCATGGCCGGCCCTTTATTGGATTAAGATTCAGATATGGTTATTATGTTATTGCTTGATATGTCTGCATCCTGGTAGCTAGGATGGTATATGCTAGAGACCTGGTTAAGGTCGGTTTCCCGATATGTAGAGTGATGCTATGCTAGTGACCGGCTAGGTCGGTAACCTGGTTAGGGTAATGATATGTTATGTGATCTGCTTGATTGGTTTGTTGACTATGACTGTTATATCATTGTATGTTATGTGCACATGGTCGTTTAGAATGGAGATGGGTTGAGGCGGGTCCTGCTTTGTGCTGTACGCCAAGATACCCAGGGCGGACAATCCTGCTTTGTGCTTTGTGCTTGATATGTTATGTGATCTGCTTGATTGGTCCCGCTTTGTGCTTTGTGCTTTGTGCTGTAGGCCAAGATACCCAGCGAGCGGTCCGGATAGGCTGTAGGCCCCACGAGGGCGGACCAGACGTGTCGATGCTCGGAGAGTGGACTAGGCCGACTGAAGCCCCGATGCGGGCGGACCAGTCATACTGTAGACTCAGAGAGTGGACCAGGTGGGTTGAAGGCCCGGTGTGGGCAGACCAACCACACTGTAGACTCGAAGGACATGAATAGACTCGGAGGGTGGATCCGGTGGATTGAAGGCCCGATACGGCGGACCAGTCACACAGTAAACCCGATATGCATGATTGTTCTATGTTCTATTATGTTATGTATGCTTTTTATATGTTATGGGCCGAAATGCAATATGTTTTGGACCGCAAGGTCGTAGCTTGGAAGGGCGTGTATGTGGTTGGTATTTTGGGGGTATATCACTAAGCTTTCGGGCTTACAGTTGTGGTTTAATGTTCTTCAGGTTCTTCAGGAAACTGTGGAAAGGCAAAGGCGTGATCGTACCGTTCCTCATGTTTATGTTTTATGAAATGGACCTGGGAATACTCTGATAATTAATGTATTGAAAACCTTTTGTAATAATGTTATTAAAATGGATTGTTTTGAAAAGTTTAAATTATGTTGAAATTTTTGGTCGTTACAAGTTGGTATTAGAGCCTTGGTTTGAGTGAATTGGAGGAACACTCGTGTGACTCCAGTCTCAAATCGAGGAGGGTTTTAAAAAGAGAAATTAAAATGGTTTTCAAATTAAGTAAAAGGAGGAAGTGGAGGTACGATCAGCCGGAGCCAGTAAGTAACCCCATATTACCATTCATGACATTTGTTGTATTGAGCTTTGATAGAACAGCATGCTAGTGTTAGGCTAGGGATCTTCAGGATTTCATGATAATGTTGCCTGTTTTATGATGCCTACTAGCCTAGGGTTTTCCTCTGTTGAGATTTCCAGTGTTCCTCTAGGAGTGAGGATCGAGCGCTTGCTATGTATATTTGTCGCTAGGGTGTTGTGGTAGTGCTTCATACAAATATGGGTAGGTGTGGAAGGTAGTATGGGCCCGTACTACTAAAAGCACAGGACCCATACGCGTATCAGGGAAACCATGACCTCTAGGGTTGGGTTGAGAGTTGGTTCCCGCGATAGTGGGAAAAGTTTGAGGTTTTATGGTTTATTTTCAGTATGGAGATTTCGAGGCATGCTGGGAGTGGATCCGGGTCAGGATCGGGTGCAGGAGAAGGAGTTGCGGACGGGTCAGTACCGTCCGAGGTTATCGGTTAGATGAGTACGCACGAGTTGGATGCGAGGATTCTTGAGTTCCTGCATGATGAGGTTGCTGCATTGTTCCGGGCCGAGCTGCCGGAACTGTTTGGGTCGATCAAGACCGCCATGGTGGAGTATTTTGATGAGCGCTATGCGACTCTCACGGAGATGGATGCCGCGGCGGCTACATCGGCTGTAGCAGCGGTAGGGGGAGGAGCTAGTAGAGGTTTTCAGTATCGGGACTTCGATAATATGAAGCCTCCCACCTTTGATGGAGTTCAGGATCCGATCGTTGCTATGAGATGGTTATCAGATGTGGAGGGGTGTTTCTTCACGTGTTCATGCCCTGCTGATCAGAGGGTGAGGTGTCCTCTGAACCTGTTAAGGCTCAGGGTAAAGGATTGGTGGAGATTGACCACGGGGTCATACTCGGATGCGCAGATGGCTGCAATTTCATGGGATCAGTTTAGAGAGATGTTCAGCACTCGTTATGTTCTGCAGGTCGAGAGGGAGAGGTTGGCTCAGGAGTTCCGCACAGAGGTGCGAGACCTTGTTGGAGTTGCAGGAGGACGCCAGGCGGCGTGAGTTAGAGATTGAGTTGCAGTTGCGTGAGCTGAGGCAAGCTCCGGTTCAGTCGCAGCCGGTGACGAAACGGTCTAAGACCGTTGATTCCAGGATGGGAGATCAGGTCAGCCACGTTTGTGGTAAGTTTGGGAGGGGTCACGCCGGAGTTTTTCGGTCCGGTGGTGCATCCCGCAAGTGCGGAAAGGAGGGGCACTATGCGAGGGATTGTCGGTAGTCAGTGTCGGTTCGGGATTTGAGGATATGTTATCATTGTCATCAGGTTGGACATTTGAGGGTCAACTGTCCACAACTTGCTGCAAGATCGGTGCAGGCTCCAGCACCAGCCACGTTGAGGATCGCGGGTGGAGGTCAGAGTGGAGCGGAGCCCCCAAGGGCTTAGGGTCGTGCTTTTCAGCTTGCAGCGGAGGAGGTTAGAGCAGTGCCGGATGCAGCTGCGGGTATGTTTCTTTCTTGTTGTCTTGTTTATTTATGATTATTGTGGAGTATCGTTTATCTGCTAGTCTCGTTGGGTGGCTTTCATTTCGGTATTCGTTGTTCCTTGAGGGTTCGACATGGTTATGGGTTAGTGTTTCGGGTTTTTGTTTTGGTATCAGTCGTTCCTTGAAGGTTTTGTATGGTTATAGTTTGGTGTTTCGTGCTATCGTTGGTTATCATTCGTGAGGGTCATTAGTGGAGATATGGCGTTGGTTGAATGTCGGGTAGCATCTGCAGTCTGAGAAGTGGTTAGCTGAGGATTTAGTACTTTTGAGCGGATTGATCAGTGTGGGAATGTATTTTTGCGAAGGTTGCTAGTGCTAGTGGGAATCAGTCTGCGTGTAAGTGTTGGGTTTTGTTCAAGGTTATTTTTGGGAGGTCGGTGATAGCGACCGGTGGTTGATAGTCAGTGTCTTAAGTGGGGGAGAATTGGAAATTCTCCGGATGATCGATAGACTTGAGAGGTTGTTTAGCTGCTTGGGTTTTGGCGGTATTTCTTTCAGCCGAGAGCAGGCTGGTATGGGTGAGTAGCAGGCGTGCGGGGCAGGATACAGACCTATGGCATTGATTGTGTTGGGCCTGGGATTAGGCTGGGATCGAGTATGTATGATGGAGATAGAGTTCGGAACCCCTAGAGGGCTAGAACAGTATGCAGAGGAGGATTTCCCGGAAAGATAACTCGGAATGATGAATGCTAGTTGAGCGGTTCGGATAGACTACAGGCCATAAGGCGTACCAGTCAGACCGAAGGCTCGGGGGACGGTCCAGCCAGACTGAAGGCCCTGGAGGGCGGCCCAGATTGGCTGAAGGTTTTCAGAGTGGTCCAGATTGACTGAAGACCTGGTGAGGTGGCCCAGTCATACTGAAGACTCTGTAGGTATTATCGGATCGGTTCGAGGAAATGGGTTGGGTGTGTTGTGATGTGTTAGCATTAGAAGGTCTGACCCCGTGTATTGATTGTGAGTAGTGGAGGTGGTGCATGGACTCGAGAGTCCTTGCGAGTAGGTTCAGGACATGTATGTCTCTTGGTTAGCGGTCATGCTAAGGGAATGTAAATTCACGGAAGTGGAAGTAGCAGCGCAGGGTTATGTTGGGAGTGGTCCAATTATGGTCATTGAGCAGCGAGATTTCGGCAGTGGTATGGAGCACATCCGGGTAGGATAGTTGCTGGGGCTCGGCAGGAATGCATGGATGGAATTTCAGAATTTCAGATAGATTTGTTTATGTGGTAAAAATGCATCCAGAAGGGTGTTTGGAAGTGTCAGCAGTGTATTGGGGTTTTCTTAACCCGAGGACACTAGAGCCAGTTTGGTGCGATTGTGAGATTGCGATAGAGAACTCGTGGGAGTTGCTCTAGGGCTGAAGCTTGTTTCATCCTATCTGAAAGAAAGGTAAATTTGGGTTTCAGATTTCAATGGTCGGTTCTTGGATAGCCTAGTCTGGTGAGTGCCAGGCTGAGCATTGCAGGGATAGTTTCGGAATAGAGTTGTCGCAGGCTTCGAGGATGAAGCCTAATTTAAGTGGGGGAGAATTGTAACACCCCGTTCTTCAAGTGTTTAATTATGAGTCCCTGAGAATTAAGAGAAATGTAATTCTGGTCCCTTTCGAGAAATGAGTTTCATCCGAGAAGGTTTTGGGCGGGTGTATGTGTTAGAAGTTTTGAATGTAAAGTAATTTGAGAGTGGGTTTAGATTAGAGGAGTTGCGGTGCCTCGAAGTTGATCATTATTTATAGCTCTTTGTGGTATAAGTGGAAAAAAGGATCTCATGCATGCATGGCATGCATGTAAGTTTTGGAAGGTGGCTGGGTACGCCCAGCGTAAGCTGGACGTACGCCCAGCGTAATGGGACGAATGGTTGCGGGTAGTCGGGTGAGTACGCCCAGCGTACCAGGGAGGTACGCCTAACATACTCTCAGAAATCCCAAACCCTATTTTTAGGGTCAGCCACTATATAAGGAACATGTTGGTTCACCCCTCATCCCCTTATGCTCGTCTTCAACCTCAGAAAAATCCTAGATCTCGTATCCTCTCATATTTGGGTGTGTTTGACCTTGGAAAGCTATTGTTGGCAAAAGAAAGGCTTGAAGGAGAAAAGGGAAGTTGTCAAAGAAGAAGAAGAATGTGTGGAACTTGTGGATCTGAGGAAATACCACCCTTTGGAGCTTGTTTGAGGTATAAAGCTTCTTGCTTGACCTTCATATTGCATAGATCTATGTATTTTGAAGCTTTGTTATCATTCTTGTCCCAAAAGTCCTCATCTTGTTGCATAGTTCGATTTGGCCAAGAATATCTGTCCTTTCAGACCTTTGGAGAGGTCTTGAGTGATAAAAATGAGGTCCCAAGGGCTGTAGTTGTTCCATGTATGAGTTATATAGGTCTTAATGGATTAAGAGCTAAAGGACGTCCCAAGTGATAAAGTCTGAGACACTATGAATTCTAATCATATTTAACCTTTGGATCTGAAATTTGGGCTTAAGAGCTTAAGCCATTTAGAGGTTAGAGAGGCTTAATGGATCTCGCAGTTACGCCCTGTGTAACCTTCGAGTACGCCCCGCGTAGCGGGCCAATGCCCCATTTTCTTTTGGTGATCATTGTTGTACGCCCAGCGTACCAGGGAGGGTACGCCCAGCGTACTCCTCCTGTGGACTTTCTTTTGGGCTTTTGTGTTGGGCCATTTGTAGGTTGTTGGTGTTTTGGCCAAGTCTGGAAATTATGAATAGAGTATTTTCGGCCCAATTAATATTATGGATATTGGATCTAGGCTCATTTGGTGAGGTGGGCCTAATTTGGTAAATTAGGCCAATGTTGGACTTTGTGTGAGATTGGGACTTTGGTCTTGGCCCGATAAGTGGAAGTATGTTGACCTAATGCTTATGCTTGTTATGTTGGTTAGTTCGGGATTTGCGGTGAGTTGGTGGTTCGAGAGTCGGCTTCTTCCGTTCAGAGTATCGGCATTCGCGAGGTGAGTTACCCTCACTATATCGACAGGGTCTAAGGCACCAAGGCCGGCCCTTTATTGGATTAAGATTTGGATATGGTTATTATGTTATTGCTTGATATGTCTGCATCCTGGTAGCTAGGATGGTATATGCTAGAGACCTCGTTAAGGTCGGTTTCCCGATATGTAGAGTGATGCTATGCTAGTGACCGGTTAGGTCAGTAACCTGGTTAGGGTAATGATATGTTATGTGATTGTATGTTATGTGCACATGGTTGTTTGGAATGGAGATGGGTTGAGGCGGGTCCTGCTTTGTGCTGTAGGCCAAGATACCCAGTGCGGACCGGTTGATCTGAAGGCCCAGCGAGCGGTCCGGATAGGTTGTAGGCCCCACGAGGGCGGACCAGACGTGCCGAGGCTCGGAGGGTGGACCAGGCCGACTGAAGGCCTGATGCGGGCGGACCAGTCATACTGTAGACTCAAAGAGTGGACCATGTGGGTTGAAGGCCCGGTGCGGGCGGACCAACCACACTGTAGACTCGAAGGACATGACTAGACTCGGAGGGTGGATCCGGTGGACTGAAGGCCCGATACGGCGAACCAGTCACACAGTAAACCCGATATGCATGATTGTTCTATGTTCTGTTATGTTATGTATGCTTTTTATATGTTATGGGCCGAAAGGCAATATGTTTTGGATCGGAAGGTCATAGCCTGGAAGGGCATATATGTGGTTGGTATTTTGGGGGTATCTCACTAAGCATTCAGGCTTACAGTTCTGGTTTAATGTTTTTCAGGTTCTTCAAGAAACTGTGGCAAGGCAAAGGCGTGATCGTACCGTTCCTCGCGTTTATGTTTTATGAAATGGACCTAGGAATACTCTGATAATTAACGTATTGAAAACCTTTTTGAAATAATGTTATTAAAATGGATTGTTTTGAAAAGTTTAAATTATGTTGAAATTTTTGGTCGTTACAGATTCTCCTCTCAAGTTGAATTTTAAGGCGACATGGGATCTTGATATCAACGTAAATGTATCTAACATGGATACAAACATCAATTCGAGTGATCAACCACCAACATCCATCCCTCAATAGATGTTCTCCATACCATCCAGGGTTTCGTATACCTTTTCCAATATGGAGGAGGTTCGAACTCCATACATCATTGTGAACTTATCTGATAAGGGCACACATGTCAACATCGATGAAGGGATGCATAAAAATGAATCATCTGTCACTTCTACCATTGAAACTTCCACCATCAACTCATCTTCAATCAAAACTTCCACTGTCGAAACTTCAACAACTTTACCACCAATTTGAAATGTTAGTTCCAGTTTTGACCATATCACCAACATATTCTACTGTCGTTCATGAACCTACTATAACTCATTTTTCATCTCAATCAAATAAGGATGAGAAAATGATTCATGATGAAGAACCTGATGATGATGATATCATGGTATCATTTATTGATCTTCAGTTTGATCCCCGAAGAGGAGAATGTTCCTGATAACTTAATCATGTTAGGTAAAAAGTCCAAGATCCTTAACTCGAAAATCAATTCTCTTCTTCAGATACAAGCTGATATAGTAGGAAATAACTTTGTTACTAGCCATGAAACCTCAAGAAAATTACTTTCGAAACTTGATTGAGGGTATTGAGTAGAAACAAGAAGAAATGTTAGCCTTTCATTCTAAGAGCTATGACTATATGATTCATAAGATTCATAAGCTTCATGACATTGCAAAGGAACGTTATGAAAATTTTTTCGAACAAGTGACTACAATGAAGGAGTCTCTGGATCTCAAAATTGTTGAACTGAAATTCGAGTTGTCGAACGAAGTTAAAAAAATGGAGCAAAACTAGACCTTGTTGCATGGAAAAGTCGATGTTATTATGACTGTTATCACTAAATTGGTTGTGTTTAATTATGATTATATGAATAAGCTTGAACCCAAGTCAAAAAAGGATACTCAGGTATTTGAGAATATGGAAGAATTTTTGTCAAGTATCAAGGAGTCTATTTCCAAGATTGATCTTCCGAATCAATCGACAGTACTTCAAGAGTCTCTTTATCAATTGATTTCAAATGTTGAGTCCAATATCAAATCCGAGCTTGCTCCAATCCTTGAGTTGGTTCTTCATTTACCAACTAATGTTCCACATGCAGTTCAAGTGTCAGAAGGGGGAGAGAAAGGAATTAGAGGAGTTGGTTCTTCAAAAGATTCGGAGAAAGGAGTTGTAGTTGGGAAAGTAAGTTCGACTCAAATTTCTATTTCACTTCCCATGCCTTTAAGAACAACTTCCACAACAACAACAACAACAACAACAACAAGAGATTTAACAAAAGGAATTTCAATAAACGCAGGAGCTAGAGGTTCGAGTTCAAGTTCGATTACTAACAAGTCAACTTCGAATGATGACTCAATTAATAAAGGAAAAGCTATTTCTATTTTTCTATTAGAAGAAGAGAAGAAAAAGCAACAAGCTCTTGAAATTGAGAAACAAAATCAGATCAACAACATTTGGAGGCGAAGAGAAAATGATTCATCTAGCTTGAACAAGGGTGATCACAACAAGCAGTGGTGTTATGAAACAACTAAAGATATTGTTTCGATTGGATTGAATGATTACTTTCAAAAGGTGCCAATAAAGAACTACAACATTGAAAATTTTGAATTCAATCAACTTGATTTTTGATCAACCACATGTTGTTTGAAGGTCTATTACAAAACTTCGGTTACGTTGTCTTAAGAGAAAATAATGTTGCTTTTGAGTTCACAATAGCAGATTTTCTATTAATAAACTTAAATGACTTGATCACGATCGTAAAGATTTTGAGTAATGTGGATGTATTGAAGATAACAGAGAACAACAAGGATGATTTCATCATTAGGTTTCCTCATATCAAAGTTCTCATAGGAAACTAGTATGATTACTTGGCAATCACTGATATTGATCTGGCAACAACTATCAAAAAGCCTTCAAAAGCCCCTCAATCATTGCTAAGAGGAGAGCTTAACATCAATGATTTTGAAGATTGTGAGATAATTCATCAACCTCTTGGTGTTGTATTTCGAGGAAATAATAGGAATAAGCGAATGACTAAGTTTTTATTTCAAGTGATCTTGAGATGTATATGAACTCACAATATACAAATCTCCTTATTCGGAATGTACTTCTATAAACTCTAAAGCTGATCGCATAATTTCGACTTCTCTCACTAAGGGGGAAATTGTAGGGGTCGGAACTTTAATAGTGAGGAGTCAAATTGGTCTGAGTCTGTACGGAGTCGAAATCCAGATGATTTCGACTCTCTATCTATTTTACAATGCAATGTTGTATTCGAAGCTTAGATGCTTAGTCCTTGTAATTTTTTGTAAGTCTGTTTTGTATCCTATAAATAGGATAGGTATTAGAGTAGAGTAAAAACTTTTGAGCGTCATTCTATCTTTTGTACTCTCGAACTCTTGTACTTATTTCAGACTTGAATACGATCCAACCAGATTATATTTAGATCTTGTGTTCTTAACAGTTTCGGAGTATCATTTGTGTTTATAATCAATCCTAACACACTTTAGGATCAGAGTCATTAATGTGATTAAACGCATCAAAAGCGATGCAGTGGGTCTTGAACATCTCCCTCCAGGTGTCATAATTCAGTCGCTCAAGATCGAGAAAGATTGGCACAAAGGTTTCGATACTAGTTACACCATAAACCTTGTTAGGAGGCTTAGTAGAGGAGTTGGCTTGGTCACCCATGGAGACAGGCGGCGATAGGGTTAGAAGCGAGAAGGAAACAAGAAAGAATCAAGGACATAGATTAAGGAAGTAAGGATTGTTAGGAGGAGATTAAGAAGAGCTCTGATACCATGTAAATGAGTATCATTCTCATTGATCTTTCAAGAGAGGTACAATGCATATATATACATCTACATATGGGCCAAATACAAGATATGAACATGGACTAACAAAGGATAACTAAGATATATACAAGAGTGTGGTATGTAGGCTACTAACAAGTTATTTCATCTACTCAACTTTGCATTATAGAAGAGGTAAAAAAAAATTATACGTGAAAAGATGTTGGGTTATATTGATGAATCCACAAAACACTTTCTCTTCTGAATTGAATAGTTCACAATGTATATTTTTTTTTTGGAAAGTTTGCATACGCATTTTGTTGTGTAAGAGTATTTTTATTAAGATATTTAACTTAATAGGAAAAAATTGTCCCATCTACTCAAATATCCATTAGAGAAGGGGTAAAAAATTTATAGTTGAAAAGATGTTCAGTTGTTTTGATGGATCCACAAAACACTTTGTCATCTGAGCTAAATAGCTCACGATGTGTATTTTTTGAAAGTTATCATACACATTTTGTTGTGTAGGAGTTTTTTGTTAAAAAATGGAGAAACCCCCCATAATATGATTGTTGCCAAAATAGCATAAGTTGGGGCTTTCTGTCCAAAAAAAAATATTTTACGTTCGGGTAACTTAAGATTTCATCCTTGGAAGCTATATAACAAAGACATTGTTTGGTAAGTATTTGCGTGTTAATCCATTATTCTGCATGATTCTCTTGGACTATTATTGAGAATGTTTTTCTAATATAATCTCAACATTGGATTGAGTTTATTTTGTAAAACATATCTAGATTCGTTAGTTTGTGTTACATGTAATACTTAGTGTAACTGATAAGTTTTGTTTGATGTTCAAGAAAAATATGTTTTGTTTGTTTTTAAGGTTCATTGATTGGGTTTAAGTAGTAGGTGTTTCTTTTCAGACAAGATAATAAACAATACATCAACTAGTTTTGTACACTAATATCAAATCGTTAATAATATACAAACAAAAAAAATATTGAGAATTATATGTTGCTTTGTCATAAATAATAAATATGATTATTACTATTTTGTTAGCAAGTCTTGTTCATAATCAGATAGGTAATTCGTAATCAGATCTGATTATAAGAAATATAGAAGAAGACTGTACATTGATCTAGAGTTGTATGCTTTAGGGTTTCAAAGAGATTTAGTTTCATACAATCGAGTTATACGCAATATTTCTTGATTTTTTTATGATTCAATCGTTATTGTTCACTATGTTCTCTCATTTGTTCATATTTACAGGTTCTAAGTTGTTTTCTTCAATCATGTTTACTAAAACCCTAATATAATTTACTATGTTCTTGAAACATTAAAGTTTCTATTTAAGCATGCACGATTCTATATCAACATCGATCTCTTTTTTGGTTCACATATCAATTTCCTTGATTGATTATTTTTATTTGAACTCCTAATTTTTTGATCGAAAAATATTGATATGGTTTTCTTCATTCTTGGATCTCAATATATTATCTAAGGGTATATACTTGCTATTCTTTGTTCTGTATAAATCTTGAGTGATCTTCTATTTATCAAATCCATATGTAGGTCTCATGACCTCTTGATAGAAAATCCCAATTTGGCTTCACTTCTGAAATGCTAGTGTTTAGATATTTAGGTTAATATTTTGAATCATATTGTTTGTTGGAATTTGGCCCTTCTAATTGAGCCCATTGGTGTTCTTCATGTATTGTTCATCTGTTTGAAGTCAATTGATATTTTTCTTGGTTTGCATAGAGTTATCCGTACAAGCCATATTGAAAGTAACCAAAACAAACGAATATCATTAGTAAATACAGGCAAATACAAGCAATACCAAAACAAACAAATACCTGCAATAACCAAAACGAACATATAGCAACAACAAAACGAATTAGGTTCGAACGAATGAAGAAAACAACGAAAATCACGAAACTTTGATAAATTGTAACCAAAATTTTTTGATAGGTGCTCTACCCTAAACCCCGACGAAAGCGTGTTGCCACCCGTAGCCCAAATGAATTGGTGCATGTCATCCACAAACAATAAATCAAGACAACTTTGATCAAAGAGAATTATGATACTATATAGAGTGATAATAATCTACAAAAAAATGGCTACAATTTTATTATTAACTGTAATAGTTAATTAAAAAAAAATTATCTACTCTTAACGGAACTAAAAAAGACTAATTAAAAGTTCAACAAAAAAAATCCAACATATTATGCCAATATTTTTAACCTATTTCTTGTTACGGAAACTTTTTTACATGTTCTATAGTAACATCGAGTCACTTGGCATTATTCATTATATATGACAAACAACTAACAATATCATACAATGACTTTAATTAATCCGAAAATTATTCAGTCAATTTGCCACTTTATGCTAAAAACAAGAACATAGAATATGAACAATTCTTTTTTCTGTGTTTTGTTTTTAGAAGATAGTGAGATTTGACTACCACATGAGGGTCCCTGCTAATAAATATATGTCATAAATGAACATAAAGAACACCAATCACAAGCAATGTACATTTCTATTTATTTGTATATTTTTTTAATGGTCATCAGTTTCTTTCAGTAGAATACTATACTTTTGATTAATTTCTGTACCAATAAAACACATTTTTTGTAATCAACTTATAAAGATTTATATTAAAAGTTTATTATTTGATTTAAACATAAATACTATTAACAGAAATTGCTTTACTATTACTGGAGCCGTTTATTTAATATAAATTATGTCGGCATTCAGATAAATAATACTTATATGAGGTAGCAATTGGTTAATTACAAAAATAACCGCCGATAAAATCAGTGTCAAGTTGTGAAGTGAGAATTTTATTCACTACCAAAAAGGACTTTGTAAAATATATTATTAAAAGGATCCTAAATTTTGGAAAAATTATAAGAGCAATTTTGAAATTTAAATATGGACTTTTAAGAGTTTTTTTTAGAGGTGGAGCCGTGGAGTACGTTTTCGGATTTTTTGTTTTCTGTTTTTATTTATTTATTTATTATTTATTTATTGGAATCTCACAACTAATTGCTTGCGAAATTCCTGGTGGTTTTGGTGATTAATGATACTAGTATAAGTCATCTTGCATATGGTGGCAGAAAACTCCATAGCAATTCATACATAGAATGTCATTTCTAAATGTCAATGGGCTACATATAGAATAATGACGAATATGTAATATCAAATGACCACAAAATTATCAAAATAAAGTTTCCATCCAAACAATTGTATATAGATGGGCATATGAAAATATGGTTTGAAAGTAGTATGTCTTGTTTTGTACAACACCACACTAATTCATATGTTTAAATATGAAAAATAATAAAAACAAAAACAAATAAAAAAAATTATGTAATAGACCAAAATGTAAGTTTAAAATATAATAAGGGTTCAAAATCATAATTTACAAAATAACAAGATAAAACTACAAATTTGGTTCCTGTAGTATTCAAAAAACTTTGGATAGGATCCAAAAAGTTTTCAACTTGCATGGAAGATCCAAAATCAAGGTTTTTCTAGGTTTTTGGTCCAAAAAAACTTAAAATGACATATATGCCATTTTAATTTCTTTTTTCCTTTTTCTATAAGTATTTTAATGCTATTTTAATTTCAAAAAGAAAAAAAAAATCCACACCACCCTCACCCCCCACCGTACTCTCTCTCTCTCTCTCTCTCTCTCTCTCTCTCTCTGACTATTTCTCTCTCATTTCACTGTTTACTCCACTAATTTCTAATGAACATACATACACACAACAATCTCTATCACAAAAGAAAACCTACAAAATCCAATCTATAAACGATTTATGTATGTGTGTATGTGTAGGTTTTTCTGGAAATTGTTTCCTCTATAAGATCCAAATCAAAAAGCTTTGTATGCCTCTTTCTGTAACTGAAATCGAATTCAGCACCCACCTCCCATCCCCCATATCTACTTCTCATCTTACTCCGAACAAAAGGAGACTGAATCGATGTCGTCATTGAAGCATTTCAAGTGGGAGTTTTCAAAGGATTTTGTTGTTGTTGCAGGTTGGTTCTTGAGAAATCAAGTTTTCTGATGATTCTGATTTATTGGATATGCTGAGAAGGGATAGAGCTTCAAATTTAGGGACGTTGGTTAATGGTGATTAGGACATAGCATTGGGGAGACAAGCTCATTTGTGGGTTCCATTAAATAGGGTGCTGATTTGTGGGTTCCATTAAATTGGGTCAAGAATGGGGAGATTACAGAAGAGTATTTGGTACTCATAACCAGAAATGATTTCATATGAATTTGTATGTTCATACCCAGAAATCTAGAGAGATAGAGACGCTACAGTAGAGACATAGAGAGGCTATGGTCGTTTTAGGTGGGGTCGAGTGGGCGATGGATGTCGACGATGGGAGAGGTGGCTAGAGATTGGTAAGGTCGGTGGAGGTGGTTGATGATGGATCTGGTCTGGTTTGTTCATCTAGAAGTTGTAGGTGAAATGCCAGGAGGAAGAATAAGATCAGAGAAAGAGAGAGAGAGAGAGAGAGAGAGAGAGAGAGAGAGAGAGAAACAGAGAGAGAGAGAGAGAGTAAAAAAAGAAAATGAGAGAGAGAGAGGGGAAGGGGTATGATAGAGAGGGATGGGGGTATTGTTTTATTTTTTATTTTTTTAATAATTATTTAAATTCTGAAATAAATAAAAAAATGTAAAAAAATAAATAATAAGGGTAAAATGGTCTTTTCATATTTATTTGGACCAAGACCACAGAAAACTTTTGATTTTGGACAATTCATGCAAGTCAGAAACTTTTTGGACCCTATCCCAAGTTTTTTGCAAACCACAAGGACTAAATTTGCAGTTTTGTCAAATAACAATAACTTAACTTTTAAAAATAGAGTAAATTACACGGATGGTCCTTATGGACTGGGATAATTTGCAAGCATGATCCCTAACTTATTTTTTTAAACTCGGTTGTCCATGTGGTTTGATTTTGTTGCATCGTTGGTCCCTAATCAACTTAAATGACCAATATACCATTATTTATTATTTCAATTGTTTTGTTTTTGTATTAACTTATTAAAATAAATTATAAAATGAATAGTTTAATAGATGTGGGTCCATCATCAGCCTCAACCAGATCCTCCCTTACCCTCATCCTTCTTCTCCAGCGAGATTGCCGACCTTCACTAACTCTACCTCATTCATCTTACATGCAACTTATCAATGTTCATCTTCCTAGAACAATTCAAGAACAATAAAACTAGAAATCAATGAAGCACATATCTAATAACAAAAAGAACCCATATATAATGATTAAGAAAAACATAAACACTATCTATTAACAAAAAAACCCAAACCTAGACAATGAATTTAGGGAAAAAAATCTCAAATCAAAATCTAGGCTTAAGATAAAATCAAACCTGACTTATAATCCTTGAATGAAAAAAAGAAAAGAAATCGGGAACAAAGAAGGAATTCTCCAATCGATCAAAATCAGAAAAAAAAAAAATCCAGTGCATTAAAATTGAAATGAAAATTATGCCTCTCTCTCTCTCTCTCTCTCTCTCTCTCTATATATATATATATATATATATATATATATATATATATATATATATATATATAGGGTTAAGTTCAAATGAGAACACTATTTAATGTGAGAACGTGAGAACACTACTTTATGTTACTATTCTACTATGAATTTTGTATATACAACGATATGGTATTATTCATCAATAAATATACGAACAATCACACACTAATATTCACATTAAAATTTTGTATGTACAACTTTATGACATTATTCATCACCGAATATATGAACAATCACATATTTAACATTCACATTAGAATTTACTAAATTACTACACACACACACAGATATCTATATATATATTTTATAGAAGAATAGCAATATAAAATTGAATATATTCATATTATGATTACTACAATACTATACATATTAAATTCATTGTAAAATAGTAACATAAAGTAGTGTTCTCACGTTCTCACATTAAATAGTGTTCTCATTTGAACTTAACCATATGTGTGTGTGTGTGTGTATATATATATATATATATATATATATATATATATATATATATATATACATACATGCAATAGAACCCAGGACCGACAAACCATTGTTCCTCTCGTCATCAAACCTACAACGGACTCCAATGAACTAAAACCCAAAAAGTTAGCATATTCAAACGTAACCTAATGATCTAATTCTTTAAGCAAATTCATACATAACTCATGAAAAAAATGAAGGCTCATGGAAAGCAAAATCTCCCTCTTTCCATCCATTTTGACTCTTTGTCGTCTAGGTCTATTGTGAATTTGTTCTTGTGTAGATGGGAGATTGGAATCTAGTGGGAGAACGGAGTTCTTGTCGTGGGAGGTCTCCTTGTCTACCCCCATAGATTTTGGTTTCAGATCCCTCATTGAAGGCCCGGTGCGGGCGGACCAACCACACTGCAGACTCAAGGGACATGACTAGACTCGGAGGGTGGACCAGGTGGACTGAAGGTCCGATACGGCGGACCATTCACACAGTAGACCCGATATGCATGGCTGTTCTGTGATTTGTTATGATACAGCATGTTATGTGAGTATGGTATATGTGGTTGGTATTTTGGGGGTATCTCGCTAAGCTTTCGGGCTTACAGTTGTGGTTTAATGTTTTTCAGGTTCTTCAGGAGACCGCGGCAAGGAAAAGGCGTGATCGTACCGCTCCTCGTGTTTATGTTTTATTTTATGGTTCTGGGAATCTCTGATAATAAATGTATTGAAAACATTTTTGTGAAAACTTAAAGAAATTGGGATATTTTGAAAAGTTTAAAATTTGTTGAAATTTATGGTCGTTACAAGTTGGTATCAGAGCCTTGGTTTAAGTGAATTGGAGGTACATTCGTGTGAATCCAGTCTCAAATCAGGGAGAGTTTTTAAAAGAGAATTTAAAATGGTTTTCAAATTAAGTAAAGGGAGGACTCAGAGGTACGATCAGCCGGAGCCAGTAAGTAGCCCCAAAATACCATACATGATATTTGTTTTCGAGCTTTGAGAGAACATCATGCTAGTACTAGGCTAGGGATCTTCAGGATTTCATGATAATGTATGTTGCATGTTTTATGATGACTACTAGCCCAGGGTTTCTTTTTGTATGAGATTTCCAGTTTTCCTCTAGGAGTGAGGATTGAGCGCTTGTTATGTATATTTGTCACTAAGGTGTTGTGGTAGTACTTCATACAAATATGGGTAGGTGTGGAAGGTAGTATGGGCCCGTACTACTGAAAGCACAGGACCCATATGCGTATCAGGGAAACCATGACCTCTAGGGTTGACTTGGGAGTTGGTTCCCGGGTTAGTGGGAAGTATCTGAGATTTTCTGGTGTTTTTTCAGTATGGTGGTCACGAGGCATGCTGGGAGCGGATCCGGGTCAGGATCGGGAGTAGGAGAGGGAGGTCAGAGCGGGTCAGTACCGCCCGAGGTTGTTGGTCAGATGAGCACAGGCGAGTTGGATGCTAGGATTCGTGAGATCCTGCATGATGAGGTTGCTGCGTTGTTCCGGGCCGAGCTGCCGGAACTGTTTGGGTCGATCAAGACCGCCATGGTTGAGTATTTTGATGAGCGTTATACGGCTCTCACAGAGACGGCTGCCGCGACAGCTACAGCGGCTGAAGCAGCGGTAGGGGGAGGAGCTGGTAGAGGTTTCCAGTATCAGGACTTTGATAATACGAAGCCCCCTAACTTTGATGGAGTTTAGGACCCGATTGTTGCTATGAGATGGTTGTTAGATGTGGAAGGGTGTTTCTTCACATGTTCATGCCTTGATGATCAGAAGGTGAGGTGTGCTCTAAACCTATTGAGGCTTGGGGCTAAGGATTGGTGGAGATTGACCACGGGGTCATATTCAGATGCATAGAGGGTTGCGGTTTCATGGGATCAGTTCCGAGAGATGTTTAGCACTCGTTATGTTACGCGGGTTGAGAGGGAGAGACTGGCTTAGGAGTTCCTTGAGCTGAAGCAGGATTCAGAGTCGGTGACGGAGATCATCAGGATGTTCACTAAGAAGGCGATGTTTTGCCCCGAGTTTGCTTCGGAGCAGGCTCAGATGTCCCGATATCTGAGTATGCTCAAGAGGGATATCAGGCAGTTCGTGTCTACGCATAGGTTTGAGACCTTGTTAGAGTTGCAGGAGGCCGCCAGGCGGCGTGAGTTGGAGATTGAGTTGCAGTTGCGAGAGCAGAGGCAGGCTCCGGTGCAGTCGCAACCGGCGCCGAAATGGTCTAAGACCGTCGATTCTAGGTTGGGAGATCAGAGCAGCCACACTTGTGGGAAGTGTGGGAAGGGTCACACCGGAGTTTGTAGGTCCGGTGGTGCATGCCGTAAGTTCGGAAAGGAGGGGCACTATGCGAGAGATTGTCGGCAGGCAGCCCCGGGCCGGGATTTAAGGATCTGTTATCATTATCATCAGGTTGCGCACTTGAGGGTCAACTGTCCACAGCTTGCTGCGGGACCGGTGTAGGCTCTAGCACCGGCCACATTGAGGATCACAGGTGGAGGTCAGGGTGGAGCGGAGCCCCCAAGGGCTCAAGGTTGTGCTTTCCAGCTTACAGCGGAGGAGGTCAAGGCAGTGCCGGATGCAGCTACGGGTATGTTTCTTCTTGATATCTTATTATTTTATGATTATTGTGGAGTATTGTTTATCTGCTAGTCTCGTTGTGTGGTTTTCGGTATTGTATTCATTGATTTTTAAGGGTTATGGCATGGTTATGGGTTTAGTGTTGGGAATTTCGTTGGTTATCATTCATGAGGGTTGTTCGTGGGAATCGGGTGTTTGGTCTCGATATCGGGTAGCATCTGCAGTCTCAGGAGTGGTTAGCTGAAGATCGAGTTTCTTTCGAGCCCGGGATGATCAGTGTTGATACGTGATTTGTGAAGGTTGCTCGTGTTAGTGGAAATCAGTTCGTATGTAAGTGTTGGTGTCGTGAAGGGTTGTTGAAGGAGGTCGTTAATGGCGATCGGTGGTTGATAGTCAATACTCTAAGTGGGGGAGAATTGGAGAATTCTCCGGAAGATCGATGAGTATGAGAAGTCGTTTAGCTGCATGGGACTCAGTAGTGTTTCGGTCAGCCAAAAGCGTAGGCTGGTATGAGTAAGTGGCAGGCGTGCGGGGCGGGATACAGACCAAGGGTGATTGATTGTGGAAGGCCTGGGATCGGGCCGGTACTGAGTATGTAGGATGGAGGTAGAGTTCGGAACCCCTAGAGGGCTAGAACAGTATGCATGGGAGTAGCCTCCTGAAGGAGTAACTCGGAATGTTGATTAGTAGTCGAGCGGTCTGGATACACTGAAGGCCGGTAGGCGTACCAGTCAGGCCGAAAGCTCGGAGAATGGTCAATCCAGACTAAAGGCCCTGGAGGGCAGTCCAGGTCTGCTGAAGGTTCTGAGAGTGGTCCAGTTTGGCTGAAGGCCTGGTAAGGCGGTCCAGTCATGCTAAAGACTCTGCAGGTGTCGTTAGATCGGTGCGAGGAAATGGATTGAGTATGTCATGATGTGATAGCATTGGAAGGTCTGGCCTTGGGTATTGATCATGGTGGGAGGTTGAGCATGGACTTGAGAGTCTTTGCGAGCAGATCCAGAGTATGTGTGGGGCATATGATAGAGGTTATGCTATAAGAGAACGGTGTAGTTTTGAGTGAGCACTGTGGCACCTGTGGAAGTGTCAAGACAGCCAAGTGGGTTTTCTTGGTAGGGGAAAGGAGGGGAATGTAGCTTCGAGAGGGAGTGTACGATCACGAAAGTGAAAGTAGTAGTGCAGAGTTACGATTAGAATCACATTCGGGTTGGATGGTTGTTGAGGATCGGAAGGAATATAGGGATGGAATCTTGAATTTCCAGTTTCATTTTGATTTATGTGGTGGAAATTCATCCTGGAGGATGTTTGGAGGTGTCATCAGTGTATCGGGTTTTCCCAACCCAAGGATGCTAGGTCCAGTTCAGTGTGGTTATGAGATTGCGGTGGAGAACTTGTGGGAGTTGCTCTGAGGCTGAAGCATGTGTCCTCCTGTCAGCAACAAAGGGAAAGTTGGGTTTCGGGTTTCGATGGTTGTGTCTTGAGGAACCTGGTCCAGGGAATGCTAGGTGGTGCATTGCGGGGGCAATTTGGGAGTTGAGTAACTGCAGGCTTCGAGGACGAAGCGTAATTTAAGTGGGGGAGAATTGTAACTCCCCGTTCTTAAAGTATTTAATTATGAGTCCCTAAAATTTAAGAGGAAGGGTAATTTTGGTCCTTTTACGGGAAATGTGTAACAACCCGTTATTTCAAGTCAGTAAAAATCGAGTCCTGTAACCTCTTTGAGGAAGGAATTAGAATATCATCGAAAAATGAAGTATTCAAAAACTCTATTTGGATTACACTATGTCGTAGGTATCGTCTTAAGGTTTCCAAACATATAAATAACACAAAAATCCAAGTTATAACGAAGAAATTATGACCATTCTAAGTTATCCGACAAAAACCGGCAATACGAAGTTGCGTAAAAATGCAAAGTTTCAATAAAACACTTTCTGACCTTAGGTGTCTAAATGAAAGTCATAGATATCGTTAAACTACAAACATGCATAAAAAGAACGCTCAAATTGGACATCGTATGAATAAGTTATGAATTTTTAAAGAAATTCCTTAATCACGTCATTTTAATAAATAAATAATAAAAATAATTTCGGAATTTGCCAACGGAATCTAAATGAAAGTTGTAGATCGTAGTCTCACCTTCACGGGGATATAAAGAACATCAAAAACGGAGTTCGTATGAAGGAGATATGAGTTTTTGAAGTTTGATAAATAATTTATATATAATTTTTATTAAAAATTCGGTATTATCCGAAGGGGAGTCAGCCTAGGGTCGTAGTACGCGCCGCGTACCCTCGTACGCCCCGCGTACTCGAGGCAACGGCCTCGGATCGTCCACGTCGCCCCTATGCGAGCTACCCCCTCCCCCGTCCCGTCCGAAACGCTGCAGCCGAGGATGCGGTCAGCGATGACGTCCCGTACGCGCCGCGTACGGGAGTACGCCCCGTGTACGCATGCTGCTCAACCCCCTATAAAAGGGATGCGAGGGCTCCCGGGAAAGGGCTCATTCTCTCTCCTTTTTCTTGCGTTTTACCTCGTTTTCCGTGCTCGCACTACCCCGAAGCCCTGGTCATTTTGTGCAAGTCCCGAAGGTCGATTTTTCTCCCGAGGAATCCCGAGATTTCCGAGGAAAATCCATTTCCCGAGACGAAACTCTGCCTGGTTTTCCATCTTGCTATCTTCAAACTTTCAAGTGAGTTGATACCCCTTTCAAACACACTTTAAATACATTTTAAATGCTTTTATACTATTTTAGGGGGGGGGGGGGGGGATACAAGTAAACATACGGTTATTATCGTGTATTTTATAAAGTTTCACTTCACTTGTTTTATCGAATAAATCACTTGGAACTCATTACTATTATGGAAAACTCTTGTCATACTTTGTGTGCATTAGAAATTATACAAAGTATATAATGATTTCAAAGTAACTTTCATTGTTAAGTCATTTTATACATTCTAAAAAACTTATGATTTTGCTTTGTCAAACATTGTGAAAAAGGATAAACTTTGCATAGAAAACTATCACTTTAATACGGGCTTAATTGAGAATCCATGAGACGTGTATATCTTCAAACGTTACTTTTCTTTATTAGAAAGTAATGTTGCAAGTCCTGTCTATAACCAGAGTCTCCCGTTCGGAGAACGTGTCAAATGTGTATAGATCTATACGGGAAGTCATGATCCCGCGCCCTGACTGTTAGCTACAGTCCGTCTTTTGGGGTGACAGTTGTCATAACGCTGCGACGCCTGAAGAACGTCGTTACAGGCATATTATGTTTAGTATGGTTATAAAACTCATCGGATATACAATTATTATGGTATTATGCTTTTATGAACGAGTAGCTATTAAAACTATTCTTCATCTAATAAATGCGATCTTCGTATAGTTTTACTATATAAAACTATGACACAACTTTTGAGAACGTTGGTGTCTTGCGATTTTCGGTCTTAGAGACTGCCAATTATATTAGGAAAATAAGGGTTTCTCCTGCATACAAACCAAACAACTAATAGGAAAATAAGGGATTTTCCTGGTGCAACTATTTACAACTTATAACACGAACATTTATATGCATTTCATACTTTTATAAGAAAATAAGGGTTTTTCTTGCAAAACACAACAACTCGTATCTCAACCATTAGGGAAAATATGGGATTTTCTGGATCTAATACATTCACTTTCAACACAAGAAATCACAACTCTTTACATTTGAAATGCTGCTTTTTCTGGAAAATATACACCCGTTTTGGAATGGCATCCAATATTTCTAAACTACTTATGAACTCACCAACTTAATTGTTGACACTTTTTCTTTGAAATAACTTGTATTCTCAGGGAACCGCTAAGCAGGTTTGGGAATCAACTTTTGGGATTAACGCGCTGGCGTTAATTACTTCTTTTGGATGATGTTTATGTATTTATCTTTGAACATGTAATGAATACAATTATGTAAACATCTTGGAAACTTTAATATATATGGTGGTGTGTACTTTCCTTTCTATGAACTGTTATGATACTGAATATGACGTCCTCCGCCCCCGAACGTTTCCGCCGTTCTGGTTTGGGGGTGTGACAGATTGGTATCAGAGCTTTGTTTATAGGGAATTAAGTATATCAAAACCATTCCTTTTTGATATACAACTATAAACTCAACTGGGCAAAAACACTCTGAGAAAAATTCATACTTTTGAAAGTAAACCTAATTAGTTTTAAGGTAAGCAGGCACTCATTTTTATACTAATAACAGTTTCATAGTAAATAACTTTAGAAGTATTATAAATAAGTTGTGCAACACAAGTACGCCTTGGGACATGTAATCGGAACTGGGAAGAATATAGCCTGATCAACTATATTTGTCCAAGAGCCGACTAACGTATGCCAAGGAGTGTCTGTAATGGACAACAAATTTAAAACTTACCAAAAGCAAATCGCTAAAGAATATTGAGGGAGTATTCGAGTGCCGTCAACCATTAAACTTAAGGGTAAGTTTCATGTGCTCTAGCTTATAGTAAACTTTTAACTCTATTCTCGTACAGCCTAAATGGAGGGATTCCATCACCCCAATGACCCCTACTACCCCAACCAAGGTAATGGAGGGTGGATTGAAGAAGATCCTGAAGAAGACGAAGAGCCTATAGAGTTGGAGGGAGGGGATAACTCTGGCACAGATTCGGAGCCAGAAATTATAAATCCACCAATCCCACAATCTCCCGTCCATGTGAGGAATTTCCAAGGACCCACTCCAGTGTGGGGAAGTCACCTCCATCATTGGAGCCAACAACAAAGCTTATGCCCTCCTTACGGCATGTGCCGAGACTTCTATGATGTAAGAGGCGGGGGATCAGCCGACCGCGCACTTCCGGTCATGGTTGGCAAACTCGCCAACCAGTGCTATCAATCCGGAGTGCAAGCCAACCGAATCCGAGAGGTCAATGTGGAAGTACAAATCCACACGACCGATATCAACCGCCTAGAGTTGTTGCAGAACGACATCCACATTTGCGTCGAAGCGTTTCAAGCACAAACAAATGCGGCCTTCGCAGAATTAAGAGAACAACAAGCTGCGTTTGATAGACGCCTCATGGAGTCGAAGCAGTCCGACACGGAGTCGAGCTCCAAACGCAAAGCGCACCGCAAGTAGTACTTGCCCAACTCTCAAATTTTGTTATAAATTAGGACTTCGGATAAAAGTATTATTTTCTTTAAATTGTTCTGTAATCGGAGGCCTTTAGAAAGGTCAAGAACTTTTGTCTAGACCCCGCTGTAACACAACTATATGTTTAATATATATAAGGGAATACCCCTTTTTTTTCTTGTTGTTAATCATGCGCAATTCGTTCAGTTCATTGGTACATCTAATCAAACTTTACTTTCAAGCTCAAAACATTGTGTCGATCAAACCCAACTTCTTAGAACTATTAGAAGTTAACTCAATATCATTCAACTCTGAACTGCCAAAACTTATAAATTTTCCATTTTTCTTTTGGCAGCGCGATGCCTCCTCATCCAAACCTAAGGCCCAGGCCGGGCACGGCACCACCACCACCTCCACCACCAACTTATGATCCAACAATGGTCCAGGCTGCTATCACAGCAGTAGTAACTGCAGCCCTCTCGCAAATAAACTCCCACGGAAATGGAGGGGCGGGAAGCAGCACGAATCATCCAAATCATGGCACTGGTCATGGCCAAGTAAGAGAATGTACTTACAAGGAGTTCTCTAACGCTAAGCCAAAAACTTTTAAATGGAACTGGGGGAGTCATTGCACTAATGCAATGGTTCGAGAAGACCGAAACGGTCTTCGAGATCTGCTCATGCCTGGAAGCAAGCAAAGTCAAGTTCGCTGCTCGCGCTTTCGTAGATCGAGCCCTCACTTGGTGGAAAAGCCATGTGAATTCGGTGACGCTCACTGTCGCCAACGCCATGAGTTGGGACGATCTAAAGGTTCTACTACTGGAAGAATATTGCCCAAGGGGCGAAGTGCGAAAGCTGGAGCAGGAGCTCTGGAATCTGAAAATGACTGGGTCTGACCTAGTCACCTACACAGCTAGGTTCAACGACCTCGCTGCACTGTGCCCTACCATGGTCAACCCAGAATCAAAGAAGGTTGAAAGGTACATTTGGGGGTTGTCACCCCAGATTCAAGGGCATGTCCTAGCTTCCGGCCCTGTTACCTACAACAGCGCTAAACGCCTGGCTCAGCGACTCATCGACCACGGAGTAAAACCCAGTATCATTTCAACAGCCGCAAATCCACCTAGGGAGGCTCAGGGCCAGAGTAGGCCTTGGAACAAAAGGAGGGGACAAACTCTCCAGGAAAACCCCAAGAAACAACAAGTAATAGCGACCCACGCTATGATTGTACCTGTGAACCCTGCCCCCACAAGCTCATATAATGGGAAACTTCCTAAATGCAACCGATGCAGCTTCCACCACCACGGTCCTTGCCCTGACCTTCAATGCACCAAGTGTAATAAGAAGGGACATACAGCCCGCTATTGCAAAGGGCCAACCCAACCATCCGTCCCCACTACTAATACCGGGGTAAGCCGCGCCTGCTTTGAGTGCGGAGACACAGGGCACTACCGCAGGGACTGCCCAAAGGCAAACAACCGGAATACCGGCGGAAGGGGCCGAGTTTTCGCAATGGAACAAGATGAAGCCATTGTGGACCCTACTGTTGTTACGGGTACGTTTCTTCTCGATAACTCGTATGCATGCATTTTGTTTGATAGTGGAGCAGAAAGGAGTTTTGTGAGTCACGACTTTAAAGGCCTGCTAAAATCAATACCACAATCATTAAGTGAACCATTCATAGTAGAAATGGCCAACGGGAAAACCGAAGGCACTAAGGAGATATACTTAAACTGCACCCTAACTTTAAACGATAATCCCTTTTCAATCAACCTCATGCCAGTCTCGATTAAGAGTTTCGACGTCATTGTTGGCATGGATTGGCTGAGTTCTCATCATGCGGACATTCTATGTTACGATAAGGCCGTTCGCCTTAATCTGCCAACCGGCGAAACTTTCATTGTCTTGGGCGACAAACCCAGTACCACTCTTCATATCATCTCAAGTATCGAAGCTCGGAAATGCCTATGCAAGGAGTGTTACGCGTTCTTGGCACATGTTGTAGATGTGAAACGCGAAGTCCAAGACATCAAGAGTGTGCCCGACGTACGCGATTTTCCCAACGTTTTTCCCGAGGACCTTCCGGGAATACCACCCGTGAGACAAGTTGAGTTCAGAATCGATCTGATTCCCGGAGCTACCCCAGTAGCCAAAGCACCCTATCGATTAGCCCCGGCAAAGATGCAAGAGCTATCCAGCCAACTGAATGAACTACTTGGAAAAGGATTCATCAGGCCGAGCTTCTCGCCATGGGGAGCACCCGTACTGTTCGTGAAAAAGAAGGATGGATCATTCAGAATGTGCATCGACTACCGAGAACTCAACAAACTTACCATCAAGAACCGATACCCCCTACCCCGAATCGATGACTTATTCGACCAACTCCAAGGAGCCAACTACTTCTCCAAGATCGATCTGAGGTCGGGATATCACCAGCTGCGAGTCCTGGAGAGTGATATTCCCAAGACAGCCTTCCGAACACGATACAGACATTACGAGTTCATAGTGATGCCGTTCGGACTAACCAATGCCCTGACCGTATTCATGGATCTAATGAATCGGGTATGTCGTCCATTCTTGGATAAATTCGTGATAGTATTTATAGACGACATACTCATTTATTCAAAGAATAAAGAAGAGCACGGTCAACATCTGAGGCAAGTTTTAGAGACGTTGCGGACTGAGAGACTGTATGCAAAGTTCTCAAAATGTGAATTTTGGATTAGAAAGGTGGACTTCCTCGGTCACGTGGTCAGCAAGGAAGGAATCCACGTGGATCCATCAAAAATCAAGGCTATCAAAAACTGGTCTGCGCCAACTACACCAACAGAAATTCGCCAATTTCTAGGTCTTGATGGTTATTACCGAAGGTTCATCCAGAATTTCTCCAGCATCGCAAAGCCTCTTACCGCCTTAACCCAGAAAGGTGTGACCTACAATTGGGGAGAAAAGCAAGATGCTACATTTCAGACTTTGAAACAGGCCCTTTGCAGTGCGCCCATCCTTTCTCTCCCAGAAGGGACCGAAGATTTTGTGGTGTATTGCGACGCTTCGAAGCAAGGGCTGGGCTGGGTACTAATGCAGAGGGGAAAGGTTATTGCATATGCCTCACGACAACTGAAAACACATGAGGTTAATTACACCACTCATGATTTAGAACTTGGGGCGGTGGTCTTCGCTCTTAAAATCTGGAGACACTACCTATATGGTACCAAATGCACTATCTTTACAGACCACAAGAGCCTACAACACATCTTCGACCAGAAGGAGTTGAACATGAGACAGCGACGTTGGGTCGAATTGCTCAACGACTACGAATGTGAGATTCGCTATCATCCAGGAAAGGCTAACGTCGTGGCAGATGCCCTTAGTCGTAAGGAGTACTCTGGCCGAAGAGTGAAGTCATTAGCCATGTCAATCCATTCACACCTGTCGACACAAGTCAAGGAAGCTCAAATAGAGGCCCTGAAACCCGGAAACGTGAAAGGTGAGACCCTTAGGGGAATGGACAAGAATTTAGAAATCAAGAGTGACGGAGCACGCTACCTCATGAACCGAATATGGACGCCCAAGTTTGGTGGACTTAGAGAGGTAGTTATGAGCGAGGCACACAGGACTCCATACTCCGTACACCCCGGGTCAGACAAGATGTATCAAGATCTCAAACAACTCTACTGGTGGCCAAACATGAAAGTAGAGATCGCTACATATGTGAGCAAGTGTTTGACTTGCGCCAAGATCAAAATAGAACACTAGAAACCCTCAGGACTACTCCAATAACCTGAAATTCCTGAGTGGAAATGGGAGCAGATTTCCATGGACTTCATAACGAAACTGCCCAAAACTCAGGGTGGCCAAGATACTATTTGGGTAATCGTCGATAGATTAACCAAGTCCGCTCATTTCCTACCGATCAAAGAAACGGATAAAATGGAAAAGCTATCGAGAATCTACATCCGAGAGATCGTACGACTCCATGGAGTGCCAATGTCTATCATCTCGGACAGAGACAGCAGATTCACGTCTAGATTCTGGCAATCATTGCAAAAATCCATGGGAACAAGATTGGACATGAGTACAGCCTATCACCCCCAAACTGACGGGCAGAGCGAAAGAACGATCCAAACCTTGGAAGACATGTTACGAGCATGTGTAATCGACTTTGGTAAAGCATGGGATGTTCACTTACCTTTGGTTGAGTTCTCTTATAACAATAGTTATCATACTAGTATCAATACTGCTCCATTTGAAGCCCTTTACGGCCGTAAGTGTAGATCACCTCTGTGCTGGATGGAAGTGGGCGACACACAACTAGCAAAAGGTCTAGTCCCTGATAGCACCCTCACTGGTCCAGAGATCATCAGAGAAACTACTGAAAAGATTGTGCAAATACGAGAACGACTGAAATCCTCGAGGGATAGGCTAAAGAGCTATGCCGACAAAAGACGTAAACCCTTAGAATTTCAGATTGGCGATCGGGTACTACTGAAGGTCTCACCCTGGAAGGGCATGATACGCTTTGGAAAGCGTGGGAAGCTAAATCCTAGGTACATTGGACCCTTCGAAATCATTTCAAGGGTTGGTCCAGTATCCTACAAACTCCGACTTCCAATCGAGCTTAACAAAGTACATCCAATATTCCACGTATCAAACCTGAAGAAGTGTTTGTCCGACGAAACACTTGTAATTCCACTCGATGAGATCGAACTAAAGGAAAATCTTAACTTTGTGGAAGAACCCGTCGAGATCATGGATAGGGAAGTTAAACGAACTAAACAGAGTCACATTCCAATAGT
Organism: Lactuca saligna; assembly: GCF_052625555.1. Classification (NCBI taxonomy): domain Eukaryota; kingdom Viridiplantae; phylum Streptophyta; class Magnoliopsida; order Asterales; family Asteraceae; genus Lactuca; species Lactuca saligna. Next base: position 132,253,916 of record NC_136422.1, on the reverse strand, counting down.
AAAGGTTCGATGGAATGCTAAGAGGGGACCTGAGTTCACGTGGGAACGAGAAGATCAAATGTAACAGAAGTATCCACATCTCTTCCTCATCCCCTAAGACTCTTCTTTTGTATTGAAATTTCGGGACGAAATTCCCTTTAACGGGGGGGGGGGGGGGGGATGATGTAACAACCCGTTATTTCAAGTCAATAAAAATCGAGTCCTGTAACCTCTTTGAGGAAGGAATTAGAATATCATCGAAAAATGAAGTATTCAAAAACTCTATTTGGAGTACACTATGTGGTAGGTATCGTCTTAAGGTTTCCAAACATATAAATAACACAAAAATCTGAGTTATAACGAAGAAATTATGACCATTCTAAGTTATCCGACAAAAACCGGCAATACGAAGTTGCGTAAAAACGCAAAGTTTCAATAAAACACTTTCTGACCTTAGGTGTCTAAATGAAAGTCATAGATATCGTTAAACTACAAACATGCATAAAAAGAACGCTCAAATCGGACATCGTATGAATAAGTTATGAATTTTTAAAGAAATTCCTTAATCACGTCATTTTAATAAATAAATAATAAAAATAATTTCGGAATTTGCCAACGGAATCTAAATGAAAGTTGTATATCGTAGTCTCACCTTTGCGGGGATATAAAGAACATCAAAAACGGAGTTCGTATGAAGGAGATATGAATTTTTGAAGTTTGATATATAATTTATATATAATTTTTATTAAAAATTCGGTATTATCCGAAGGGGAGTCAGCCTAGGGCCGTAGTACGCGCCGCGTACCCTCGTACGCCCCGCGTACTCAAGGCAACGGCCTCGGATCGTCCACGTCGCCCTTATGCGAGCTACCCCCTCCCCCGTCCCGTCCGAAACGCTACAGCCGAGGATGCGGTCAGCGATGACGTCCCGTACGCGCCGCGTACGAGAGTACGCCCCGTGTACGCATGCTGCTCAGCCCCCTATAAAAGGGATGCGAGGGCTCCCGGGAAAATGGCTCATTCTCTCTCCTTTTTCTTGCGTTTTACCTCGTTTTCCGTGCTCGCACTACCCCGAAGCCCTGGTCATTTTGTGCAAGTCCCGAAGGTCGATTTTTCTCCCGAGGAATCCTGAGATTTCCGAGGAAAATCCATTTCCCGAGACGAAACTCTGCCCGGTTTTCCATCTTGCTATCTTCAAACTTTCAAGTGAGTTCATACCCCTTTCAAACACACTTTAAATACATTTTAAATGCTTTTATACTATTTTAGGGGGGGGGGGGGGAATACAAGTAAACATACGGTTATTATCGTGTATTTTATAAAGTTTCACTTCACTTGTTTTATCGAATAAATCACTTGGAACTCATTACTATTATGGAAAACTCTTGTCATACTTTGTGTGCATTAGACATTATACAAAGTATATAATGATTTCAAAGTAACTTTCATTGTTAAGTCGTTTTATACATTCTAAAAAACTTATGATTTTGCTTTGTTAAACATTGTGAAAAAGGATAAACTTTGCATAGAAAACTATCACTTTAATACGGGCTTAATTGAGAATCCATGAGACGTGTATATCTTCAAACGTTACTTTTCTTTATTAGAAAGTAATGCTGCAAGTCCTGTCTATAACCAGAGTCTCCCGTTCGGAGAACGTGTCAAATGTGTATAGATCTATACGGGAAGTCATGATCCCGCGCCCTGACTGTTAGCTACAGTCCGTCTTTTGGGGTGACAGTTGTCATAACGCTGCGACGCCTGAAGAACGTCGTTACAGGCATATTATGTTTAGTATGGTTATAAAACTCATCGGATATACAATTATTATGGTATTATGCTTTTATGAACGAGTAGCTATTAAAACTATTCTTCATCTAATAAATGCGATCTTCGTATAGTTTTACTATATAAAACTATGACACAACTTTTGAGAACGTCGGTTTCTTGCGATTTTCGGTCTTAGAGACTGCCAATTATATTAGGAAAATAAGGGTTTCTCCTGCATACAAACCAAACAACTAATAGGAAAATAAGGGATTTTCCTGGTGCAACTATTTACAACTCATAACACGAACATTTATATGCATTTCATACTTTTATAAGAAAATAAGGGTTTTTCTTGGAAAACACAACAACTCGTATCTCAACCATTAGGGAAAATATGGGATTTTCTGGATCTAATACATTCACTTTCAACACAAGAAATCACAACTCTTTACATTTGAAATGCTGCGTTTTCTGGAAAATATACACCCGTTTTGGAATGGCATCCAATTTTTCTAAACTACTTATGAACTCACCAACTTAATTGTTGACACTTTTTCTTTGAAATAACTTGTATTCTCAGGGAACCGCTAAGCAGGTTTGGGAATCAACTTTTGGGATTAACGCGCTGGCATTAATTACTTCTTTTGGATGATGTTTATGTATTTATCTTTGAACATGTAATGAATACAATTATGTAAACATCTTGGAAACTTTAATATATATGGTGGTGTGTACTTTCCTTTCTATGAACTGTTATGATACTGAATATGACGTCCTCCGCCCCCGAACGTTTTCGCCGTTTTGGTTTGGGGGTGTGACAAAATGGGTTTTATCCGAGAAGGTTTGGACTAGTGTGTGTGTTAATAGAAGCATAGGGCTTCTCGCCACCCTCGTGTGAATGTAAAGTTTATCGGGAGCGGGTTTAGAGTAGAGGAGTTACGACATTTCGAAGATGATATCGATTATAGCTTAATGGGAAAAGTGGAAAGGGAAGACCAAGTGAAGTAAAGGGGGCACGCTGGGTACGCCCAGCGTAGGCTGGGTTACGCCCAACATAATTGGCTAAATGAACGCGGGTGCATGGTTTAGTACACCCAGCGTACTCTCAGAATCTCCAAAACCCTAATTTTAAGGCAACCACTATATAAAGAACATAAAGGCTTCCTCCTTAGCCTCCATAAGCACTCTCTAATCCCCAGAAACCTTAAATATCCGTATTACCTCTTTGGTTGGGTGTGTTTGGTCTTGGAAAGCTTGGATTAACAAAGGAAAGCATAAAGGAAGAAAGGAGAAGTTGTCAAAGAAGGAGAGGAACAATTGGAGCTTATAGATCTGGAAAGACATCATCCTTTGGAGCCTATTTGAGGTATAAAGCTTCTTGCTTGACATTTATATTGTGTAGATCTATGTGTTGTGAATCTTTGACACCATTCTTGTCCCAAAAGTCCTCATCTTGTTGCATGTTTCGAGTTGGTCAAGATTATCTGTCCTTTCAGACCTTAGGAGAGGTCTTGAGTGAGAAAAATGAGGTCCCAAGGGATGAGGTTGTTCTATGTGTGAGATAAGTAGGTCTTAATGGATTAAGACCTTGGATTAAGAGCTTTATGGACGTCCCAGGTGATAAAGTTTGAGACTTTATGAATCCTAATCACATTTGGCCTAAGGATCTGAAGTTTGGGCTTTAGAGCTTAAGCCATTAAGATGTTATGTCATAAAGTTGAGCAGTGAGGTTACGCCCCGCGTAACCTATGAGTACGCCCAGCATAGCGGGCCAGTGCCCTGATCCCATTTTTGCGAACATCGTTGTACGCCCAGCGTACCCCTCTGTGGCATTTTCAATTTGGGCCTTATAGTTTGGGCTGTTTTTGGGCTGTCGGATTTATGGGCCATGACTGGACATTTTGGATAGAGTATTTTGGGCCCAATTATTATTATGAACCTTGGATCTACGCCCATTTGGTGAGGAGGGCCTAATTTAGTAAATTGGGCCAATATTGGGCTTTGTAGGAGATTTGGACTTTGGCCTTGGCCCAATAAGTGGATGTACGTTTGGCCTAATGACTATTTTGTTATGATGGCTACTTTGGGATTTTCGGTGAGTCAGTGATTCAGGAATCTACTTCTTCAGTTCAGAGTTTCGGAAATCGCGAGGTGAGTTATCCTCACTATATCAACAAGGTCTAAGGCACCAAGGCCGGCCCTTGATCGGATTGTAATCCGGGTATCGTTGTTATGTTGTTGCCTTGTTATGTTTGCATCCGGGTATTAGGATGGTATATGCTAGTGACCTGTTAGGTCGGTATCCTGTTTAGAGTATGTTATGATACGTGATATGCTAGATCGGTTTGATTGAATGTGAATTGTTATATGATTGTATGTCTATGTGCACATGGTTGTTTGACTGGGTTTGGGTTGAGGCGGAACCTGCATTGTGCTGTACGCCAACATACCCAGGGCGGACCGGTTATTCTGAAGGCCCAGCGAGCGGTCCAGATAGGCTGTAGGCCCCACGAGGTTAGACCAGACGTGCAGAGGCTCGGAGAGTGGACCAGGCCGGCTGAAGGCCCGATGCGGCCGGACCAGTCATACTGTAGACTCAGAGAGTGGACTAGGTGGGTTGAAGGCCCGGTGCGGGCGGACCAACCACACTGCAGACTCAAAGGACATGACTAGACTCGGAGGGTGGACCAGGTGGACTGAAGGCCCGATACGGCGGACCAGTCACACAGTTTACCCGATATGCATGACTGTTCTGTGATTTGTTATGATATAACATGTTATGTGAGTATGGTATATGTGGTTGGTATTTTGGGGGTATCTCACTAAGCTTTTGGGCTTACAGTTGCGGTTTAATGTTTTTCAGGTTCTTCAAGAGACAGTGACAAGGCAAAGGCGTGATCGTACCGCTCCTCGTGTTTATGTTTTATGTTATGGTTCTGAGAATCTCTGATAATAAATGTATTGAAAACCTTTTTGTGAACACTTAAAGAAATTAGGATGTTTTGAAAAGTTTAAAATTTGTTGAAATTTATGGTCGTTACAGTTTGACTCCCTGTAATGCCCCTTAGGTATATTACTAAAATTATATGTTATTAAAATTATTGTTGCATTAGTTTTTAGCCTATAAACTAATCTATCACTAAGTTATCTTAAATAGTTTATCAAAAAGTTAATTTATAAGCTATGATATATTATTTTTGTGGCCTCACTAAATACTAAATTTGTGTTTAAGGTTCATAAGCTAGCCCATTTGTTAAGTTTATTATAATTTAATGTTTAGATCACAAAAATATATATATATATATATATATATATATATATATATATATATATATATATATATATATATATATTATAAACTAGTTTTTCAATAAATTATTTGAATTTGTTTATTGATAAGCTAGTTTATAAGATAAAATATAGTATTTTAGTTAACAATCAAGTTGCATTAACCTTAAAAAAATATTTTATAAGTTAATTTATACGTATCAAACATTGTTTGGAAAAAAAAATTGTTGCCAAACTATCATCGGACAGAATTTTATTATTATAACCAAAACTAACAAGAAGTTAAGATACAAACCAAAGGAAAATTACATAAGAGCAACCATATCATTTAAACTATTATATATAAAGTATCTGTACGTATATCGGACTCAAATATCATTACATATAATAGTCGAAACAATTAAAGACAGTGAAGAAAATTTATAGATAAATCTAATGGTAAATTAAACATCATTCCATTTGTTGTGACATAGTATCCGTCTATTTTTTCACAAACACTTCTATATCACTACATGTCCTATTGGTAACGATGCACAATACTGTTATTTTCCAAAACTATTTTTTCTTTGTATAATTACAAACAAAATGACATGTAGTGATATAGAAGTGTTTGTGAAAACAAAAAAAGTGATATTAAAGGCCCTTTGGCTGGCATAAAAAAGTGTCACTAAAAGTAACTTTTAATGACACTTATTTATTATGCAACAATACATCTGGGTTTTAATGACACTTCTTATGTCACTATATACTTGTTAAAATAAATGTTTTTTCCTTATCTTTTTACCACAACAAAATTATATTAAAAATTATGTCCGGTTTTTCAATTTAAATAAAATATAAAATAACAAAACGATAACTAAGCTAATAAATAAAAAAATACAATATAGTTAATTAATTTATAATATAACTTGTCTAAGATTATCAAACCAAATACTTATTATGGAAGAAACATAAATTTTCGCATAAGTGATCTTCCAGTTCATCTAACTTGCAAATATTTATCTACTGGACCTAAATATTAAAACTAATATATCATTCATTTTAACATTTGTGACATATACCAAATTTAACAATATTGTTATTTTTCAAAACTTTTTTTTTCTTTTACAAACAAAATAACACCCAGTGACATAGAATAAAAACTAAAAAAGTGATATTAAAGGCCTTTGGTGGACACTAAAAAATGTCACTAAAAGTTATTTATTTATTTATTTATTTAATATTTGAAAGAGAATGTTTTTTCCTAATCTTTTTACCACAAATAATTTATATCTAATAAAGATGTCATATAAAGTTATTAGAACCAAAAACACAAATCCACTTTGCATAATCAACCCGACATATAAATAAACATTAAACGGAACCAAGTTAATTTTTAACATGTTTCAAGTTTCAACCTTCTGGCCGTTCTTTTAACTTTTGACATACTTCTCGAATTCTAAACATGCAACACAAAACAAAAGTAAATAATAATAATAACAATAATAATAATAATAATAATAATAATAATAATAAAAAAGAAATTAAATATCCTTCTACATTTTATTTCTATTTATCTTCCTACCATATCAAATGTTGATATGTATTATATTTAATAATACATTTAATAAAATTGATAATATTTTAGACTACTTAATAAAATATAGAACCATAACAATTATAATAATAATATGTCAACAATCAAATTAAACAAATGAGAACACAATTCATTCAAACCTTGCATGGTGGCTGGATATTGTAAAGCTTAATATGTGTTCCCCAACTATCGATATCAGGTTCTTAATAAACTCTTCTTGACTTATTTTTTTCGCCTAAAAATTCACCTAGAAATATTTTATCACTTTTGCGCATACAAATTGCAAAACATTATATAACCTATATAAAATGTTAAAAAACACAAAATTACTAAACATACCCTATAAAATTCATAAAAATATGCACCAATCTCATGTGATTCGGTGCTACTTTAGCAAAAAAAAAAAAAAAAAAAAAAAAAAAAAAAAAAAAAATTCTTCACAATATAGAAAAAAAAACATACATAGTGATTTAGGATCTTTAGGTGTGGTTGAATCAACACTAGAAACCTTCGCTTGAAGTGGCACCACAAGGAAGTTTTTCCATTGAAAATAATAATTAAAAAATATTAAAGATCAAAATGATGATGATTAAAAACATCTAAAATAATAAGATAAAGAAACTTAATTACTGTTTTACTCAAAGAGATTTGTTGATCATGAGCTGCAGTGGAACTGGCAACTAAGTTACAACTGTCTATATCATATTTTATATCATCAAAAGGCTTGGTATTGGAAGTCTCTCCATTTAACAAGATACCGTCTTTAGCCAAACTCTGTTCCATTCTCATGTAAAATTTTCAAGTACAAATGATTTAATGTAAAATTTTCAAGTACAAATGATTTAATAAGAAGCATTTTGATTTAAACTTGATATTATACAGGTTATAAAAAACAAAAACAATAAAAAAATCATCATTTTGCATGATTTATCTTTTCCGATACTGGTCTAATCTTGATTAGAGTCAAGTTCTCGTCTACATAAGAATCGGTGACTTTATCCTCTAGCGAGGCTTTAAAAACAGAAACAAGAAGTTATCTTGATTCTGTTTTTAAATATGGTAATTAGGATCGTTCATTATTTGAGTGGATTTTAGAGTTTTTGTTTCTTTATTTTAGTCTAATGTTTATCCCTATTTAAATGGTAGTCATTCATGAAATAAGATATGTTGGAATTTCAAAACAATCAATAGAGTATTATTAGTTTAATAGCTTAGTTTAGTCTCCTACAAACAAGAGGTTAGGTTACAAGGGAGTTCACGACTCCTTCAAGCAACATTGGTCCTGTCACAAGGTCTAGATCTCGAGACATAACAAATTTGGTACGAGAGCCGCCCATGATGTTTACCATATCTGAAGATTTCCTAAAGAAACTAGAAGCTTTCATGACTCAACAAACTCAGAACACGATCGATTTGAAGGCGGCAGTAGAAACCTTGCAGGCCAAAAAAACATCTATGGAAAAAGGGTTGTTAGCACAAAGCCAAAACAAGGGAGAAAAATGTGTTAGATCAGAGGGGGATGATGACGAAAGCGTAGAAGAGGAAGTTGAGATGGTGCGGTTTGAAGACCCCCACGAACAGGGTCAGGGAAGAGGAAGAGGAAGAGGGGTAGGTCTCAGCAGCAATCCAAACAACAAGGGACAGACAACATCAATTGTAGGTGGTCGAGGAAGGGTTTTTTTAGGGAACCATCTTTTGGGGTAGGAAGAGGAATAGGGAAGAGTTACGACTCCTGGCGAATGAAGGATCCATAACCATTCAGACATAATTGGGAACCACCCAAATTTGATGGGTTCAATTAAAGGGAACTAGAACCACCCAAGATATGGGACGACTCCGAGTATTCAGGGTACCGAGGCAGCTAGGTACCAAGGTTTGCTAAGATGGAGTTTCTGACTTATGATGGGAAGGGTGACCCCATTGAATGGATCCAAAAATGTGAAGATTTATTTGAAGAGCGGCAAACCCCAATAGATGCATGGGTGCGACAAGCCACCTTCTCTCCATCAGAGTGGGACAGTTCATGGTATCATAATCTCAGAAGGATGAGGACTCACCTAAGATAACGTGGATTCTTAGAAGAATGCAAAATCAGGTTTTGGCTACCAATGAGCATGAACCCGATTGGAGAGTTAACCCGTTTGTGCCAGGAAGGAACTATGGAAGACTATTGTGTAAAATTTGAATCCTTATTGGACCGAACAACTGGTAACACCCGAGCAAATTATCTGGCATTATACGATATGAAATCGAATTTGCAAGACCCAAAACCCTTTATTTCGCTATGAATTTAGCTCGACAAATTGAGCTAAAATTGTCAGAGGAGGGGCAACCAAGGAGTTTTGGAGCACCCCTATAAAATGGGAATCAACCCTCGTTATCAAGAAAAAACCGAGAGTTAGCAGGTGGTGGAGCCGGAGCCGTGAAATCTGAAGTGTGGAACCCGACTTAGAAATGACTTATGACTACATAGATTGCAGAAAGGTGAGCAAAATGATTATGTTTTAATTGCAATGAGATGTTCTCAGTCAGCCATAAGTGTGCAAAACTCTGTATCGTAATGGAAGATGAAGAAGATGTTACTTGCGAGGATCTAGATGGTTTTACAAACACGTACCTAGGTTTTGAGCTTGCATACAAGCTCAATACAGAGGAGGAGAGTAATGTTATGAATCATACTTGATAAGTCATCAAGTTAGTAGAGATATGTATTTTATATTTCAGGAAGTTATCTTGTTTCCCTTTTTGAATTTGGTAATTAGGATCGCTTATTATTTGAGTCGAATTTAGAGCCTTTGTTTCCTTATTTGGGATTTTTGTTTATCCCTATTTAAAGGGTAGTTATTCATTAAATAAGATATGATGGAATTTCAAAAAATGAATGGAGTTTAATTAGTTTAATAGCTTAGTTTAGTCTCCTGAAAACAAGAGGTAGGTTACAAGGGAGTTCACCACTTCAAGCAGTGTTGGTCATGCCACGAGGTCTATATCCCGGGATATAATAGATCTTTGATAGTTTGTTTTATTTACTTCTTTTATTTAGTTTATTTTAGTTTTTAATCATTTTTTTGTTATTTTTGCATTGCATATTTTATTTTTTCTTTATTATGGATCACACTAGATACTTTTTCTTTTATACGAGGTGTTTTGCAGGTTTTTGGTATTGGTATTTTTAGGTTATAAATCACATGTACTTGTAGAATTTCACATAAACACTTATGTGCTATGCAACCTTAAAGATCTATGAGTTTCACTATGAATAGCAACCTACATTATAATAAAAAAAAAAGCCTAATGGTAATCGAAAAATATAGATGAATAACATACTTTTTTTCTTAAATCGAATTAAGCAATCAAACACTTGAAGATCTAGTTGGAAAACAAGCTCCAATTGTATGGTAGCCTCTAATGCCTCACACCCAAAACTTAGGAAACCTTAGGATCGAATATACAAGAGAGGGGATACGAGAAATTCTTATTTATATATGTAGGGAGGAGGGATAGGATTTCCAAGCCTTAGGGTCCTTTATATAATTGCCAGATTATCCCAAAAACCCTAGATTTGAATTCAAAATAATAATATTTTAATTTAATGAGCAAATTACATGAATGGTCCCTATGGTTTCGGGTAATTTGCACGCTTGGTCCCTAACTTATTTTTTTTAACTCGAAAGTTCCCTACTATTTGTTTTAGTTACATGTTTGGTCTCTACTATTTGTTTTTGTTACGTGTTTGGTCCCTGACATACCTAAAAAGACTATTATTTAAATAGAGAAATAGTAGGGTAGGTAAGTTAAGGTGAGGGAATGGTTTTAGGGGTGTGTTTATTTAAATAAATTGAAAAATCAATGGCAAATAATATTTTTTTAAGGTAAGATAGGGACCAAGCACGTAACATAAACAAACAGTAGGGACCTTCCGAGTTAAAAAAATAAGTTATGGACCAAACACGTAAATTACCTAAACCATAGGGACCATTTGTGTAATTTACTCTAATTCAATACATATCTACTTTCCTTATCTAAGTTGAAGGCTTTAAGAACCCTTCATTAGGGTTCTCAAAGCCGTCCACCTTTAGGAAGGTTATGGATCATCACCTTTGCTCAACTATTGAACAACTGTAGGCCAGTCCATGTACCTTTAACTAACTCTAATTAACCCAAAATTAATTCTGATTAATTCTTAATTAATTATTGCTATTTCCAATAAATATATTAATCATATGATATATTAATAAACCATTTATCTCTTTTTTATAATCAATTAAGCTATTTACTAGTTATGATGGTAACCCAAAAAGGACTTTACTTTTATTCTTCAAGAGTATACCAATATAGTTAAGACCTTAGACACTTAATCCAATAGTCTCCCACTTGGATAAGTCGCTAACTATAATTTCTAGTATAATTCATAAAAAGTAGTAAAGCATGTTTTCCAAAGACAATGTAAGACTCTGATCAGATCAGATGTTAGTCCTAAGATAAGTGATCACATATCCTTTCGTTCTTCCTGATATTGTATAGACACATGACATGGATTAGAATCAATCTCATGGTCCAAGATTTTGTTTCCCGATTTCCCAATTTGTGCTAACGTCATCATGCTAGTAATTGAACACATCAATTTAGTCCCATTTGGGTCCAACACTATGATGTTAACATCAAATCACATAGGGGCCCAAAGATATCGATTTTCCTTAATAGGCAAAAGGAACGTATAAACTATTACTATATAATCATACATTTTACTCACCTAGTCATACATGGAAATATACATTATAGCATCCAGTTATGAATGCGCTGGTGCAAACCAATGCACAACAGACTTGCAAACTATGACTTATGTATCTCCATTTTAAGAATAAAAGATATCATTGTATCTAAATTACTCGTGATCGAGTCCATGAAGTAATCTGTAAGCATGCGTTTAACAAATACTAAAAATCCTCATTTTCTAAGTACTCATGAATATAGCAACAATCATATGCAATATCCAATCTCTAAGGACCATCTAAAAGTAATTCATAACAATCTTAAATCAATATACAATCCTAAAGTATGATCGACTATGGCATCTCTAATATATTAATATTTAGAAAGTAAAACATATTGGGTTTTAGTTCAAAAATAGTTTCATAAACTAGAAAAACATGGAAACGAAAGACTTAAAATTTTGAAATAACATAAACATTTTATATACAACAAGGATCTTCTTGAAAGTTATAGAAACATTTAACACCAGCCAAATAAAGGATGAAGAAATAACAACATTTTTTGTTCTTTGGGTCCTCTTGGGAGACTTGGAAGTTGATGAAGAATATTGAACTTTTGAGACACCAACAGTGACTCAACTTGATCTAGATGCTAGTCCACAAACTCTTAAACCCTTAAGCTTTAAGTTCATAACCAATATGAACTTAAAGAGGGTATGACAAATGCAAGTATTCTCTTCATGCAAAAGCAAGACTAGAGAGAGTAAGAGAGAGGGTCATAGTTTCGGCCATTCTTCAAAAGAATGACTAGCCAAAAATACAAGCCTCAAACCTTGTATTTATAGTAGTAACAATACCCTACCTTTTGAATAAACTATTTAATAGACCATACTCTTATTTAAATAATAAAAGAGCCATTCTCTTATTTAAATAATTAAAATTCCATACTCTTCATTTTTTACTCTTATTTTTTATAAATAATAAAAGGAAGAAGGCAAAAGCTTTATATTTTATAAAACAAATTTATAAAATATAAACTTTAACTTTCTGGTAAAAGACAAAAGAATTTGTCTAGTCCAAAATATTGTGCATGACTTATTAATTCATACCATATGAATTATATATAATGTTACTCGCTAATGAAAATTATTATTTCCTAGAAATAAATAATTTCCAATTTAATTATAAGAGTTTATTGAATATTTATTAAAACCAATTTCTAATAAATAATCAATTGTATCAATGTGTTATTAGTGTGACCCATTAGTATCATATGTTAATTAGCAATATTATTTTAATATGACTCTTGAGCATACTAGACCTTTCAATCTCTTACTTGCGCAAGATTCATATTTGACTGATATAGACAGTGGTGAACACCTAGCAACATTTCACTGCCCCTAACAACATACAACCTTGTTCCATTATATCAATGCCCAATTTCCAAAAAACTCAAAGCTATAATTGGTGTATAAGGTAAGTTTATAAGTTATCCCTTCGCTATAGACATCATGTTGAACATGAGATACAGATACCGATCAATCTCATTAGTTGTTCAACTTTTGGTAAGTCACCTTAGATGTCTAACTCTCAACACAAAAGAGGAACAAATCTCATCTTGATTACATAAGCCTCTTGCATAGTTCACACCATACCTTAAAATGGCTTTTATAACTACCCAGTTTAGGAACAACATTTGACCATATCAAAGCATAATACTCCCTACACTTAAGTGACATTATGTATCTCAGGTGTTAAGGATACACAGATAGGACATTTTAATCAAGTATCATTCATGATAACGATCCATAAGCTGATCTTGATGTGGGTCAATTCAATACTAGTTCTCTGACAAGTACCTATGAAACTTGGTTACAACCATTCGCCTACTTTCATCTAGTGAGAGTCAACCATTCCAATTCATATTAGTGTTACTTTATAATTTCTTCCACAATTATAACCAACTATGAACCTTTATAATAATAACATTATTCATGGATTAAACATGTTAATATAGAACACAAGTATTAATGTGATGACTTTATCCCAATATATCATAATATTATATAATAGTTTTTATTATAATGTTCCAATATCCAAACACTAAATCCAAATCAAAAACACATTTCTAGAATAATAAAGTCATATAGCTGAAGTGTGATCATTCATACTTACCTCAAAAGAATCACTTTATCAATGGATCTGAAAAAATTTAATTTGTGTGAATTAGTGAAGACTATCATCTCTATACTTAACTTTACTTTAAGTATAATTAAATTTTTTATAGAATATGATTGGTGTTCTTTCATGACATATAGTCTCTTAACTTTATTAAGTACACTCTCGATGTCTTAAAGATTTCTATGTAATCCTTGAATGACAGAAATCAACATAGTTTTTCAATGATCTTATTCATCCAATCATATTTGAATTCAACTTCTAAAGTAGTGTATTCTTATTTTGTAGTAGATTGTGTCATTATGTTTTGTTTGGACCTCATTCCAACTAGACTTACCCTTCATTCCATAATAAAGTCAAAATCCAATTATAATTGACAACTATTTATATATGTTTAGAAATTAACATGTTGTGTAGCTCTTTCCATAAAGATCCTTTCTAAACTAATTGGATGACATACATTCTATTAGTTATTCTAAAGTACTCTTAGAATGCTCTCTTAGTCATCCAATGACTTAACCATGTATTCAATTAGTATCCTATGACATTCTTACAGCATGATCAAATACCGTCCCCTATGCATAATATGACATAAATGACGAATTTATTTGCCAAGAAAATAGAATATAAATCATATCATCTAGTTCAAGCCTATGAGCTATGTACTTTTGAGGCTAGCTCAAAATGGTAACATACGACAATGCCAAGAATTCTCCAAAAGAATCTTGTGTCTTGATCCCTTTCAAGATATTGCCAATATATGTATAAGGACATGAAACGTTTAACATTCATTTTATCGTTTAACATTCATTTTATCTATCACTTATAGATTTCATATTCCAAGAATGTATATTCTCCTTCCTAAGTCTTTAATTTTAGAAACACTTTCCGAGTCAAGTTGAAAACGATCTTGCTTAGTCAGAATGTGATTTCAAATGATTAAGTATGTCTCACTCATACAAGTTTAGGAATTTCACTATACTCCCACTAGTTTCTTAGTAAACACACATGTTCTATTCATTTTGATATAAAAACACACCTTGTAGTTTTACATAAAATGACGATTATAACATTGAGATGTTTGCTTTATATCCACAAGTGGATCTCAAGCTCTACATATTTTTTAGGATAACATGTATTAAGAAAACCTCCAGGTTAATCTATATAGATATCTTCTAGTAGATGTCTATTAAGAAAAGTGTTTTTTCTTGAAATCTGTTTACTATATCTCATATTAAGACTATGAAATTATAATAATTAATATCCTTGTTTATCTAATCATAATAACTTGTGAAAAAGGTTTGATCATAGTTAATGTCATGAGTATGATGAGGACCATAGTCAATGACATGAGTATGAGAAAAACCTTTTATTAACAGTCTTGCTTTAAATGTGTATGGTTATCCATGTAACCTATTCTTTCTAGAACAATTATCTACTCCTTCTATCCTTTCTATAGGTAGAAATTTTAATCAAGCCCATACTTGATTCTCATACATGGATTACATCTCATGTTCATGGCTCGAAGTCATTTATTAGATTCGAGATCTGACATAGCATCTTGGTATTTGATGGATTTCCTAGAAACCATCAATAAAAGTGCATCAATGAGAGATTCAACATTTCTCAAGTCATAGATGATTTCTACCACTAATGCGAACAATTTGTGTTTGTGAATAGCTATTATTCATGTTTAACAATTCTTGTTAAAACTAGCGCCAACTATTACTACATAAGGTTATGGTTCTTGAGCTGCTTCAAGTTCCATGTACCTCTCACTTACTTTGTCATTAGAAGCTTGCTTTCTACTAACTAAGCTTTCACAAGAATAATAAAACTTATTCTTGGTGGTGTTGCATATAAAAATCTAATCCACATTTAGAGTATTATATATACAAATATGTATTTAGTATATTTTGGGTTTATAAGCTTTAGTCCAAAATCGGCTTCAAATGCATAAAACATTAAGTAAGATGAGATGGAGCCTTTCTATACTAAATCTTATAAAGTGTTCAATCTACTTGTTAGTTGGTAGCTGTATTCAAGATACAATTAATAGTGATTGAAGTATTATCCCAAAAAGATTAAATGATGATATTTCTACCGATTAGAAAGTAAATCGTACCAAGTAAGATTTAATTCATCATTTATTATCAGTAAGGCCTTAGATGGTACTTAACGGTTTGTATCTAAACTTTTGAAACCTTCAACAAAGATTTCACAATTATTCTTTACCATGTAAAATATAATTAAAACTACTATAGTTGTTAATAAATTTGATTTAGTATTTTGTGCTTAATCTCAGACATTCATTTGAAATGAAGTCATACACCAAACTGTATAGTTCGTTAATTATTTTCTCTACACTTTAGTGAAAATATCATTAGGAATCTTTTACATATAAATAAGGTTCACATATGCCAAATAAACTACATTACTTGCCTTCAAAGATCCCTTTCTTGAAGTCGGAATATGTGAATGTCATTTATATAATAAAGATAACAATTTAAAAGATGAGTTTGATTTAAAACAAGTTTACGTCAAAAGGTGTTTGCATATAGAACTTAAAAAATTTTGATATTTACTTCAAAATTCTATTAGGAGATCTAATATCATAAATAAAAGTTAATCATTTCAGAATATGAATATTATCGTTATGAAAAACGATTGAGTAAATTATCAAACATTTAAATAAAATAACTGAGACATAAATTTAGACATGATAAATTAAAACATAAATTGTTCCAAAACAAATATTGTTTTACATTACAAATTCCTTATGTCCTAAACATAAATAATAAACAAAACTCTGGGAGTGTAGTTCCAAGTTGGTTGTGCTCAGCTGGTTACTCATCAATAAATATGTGCAAGCCATTTACAAATATTAGAGTAACATTTAAGTACCAAGTACCTAAGTTTTATATGAAAAGTATGAGTTCTATCTAGTAGATACAAGAAATACTAGTCACTTCCAAAATTTCTTTCCAAATAAGAGGAGTAAATCCTCTTCTAGTGTCCAATTTCTTCACAAAAGAAAAGAAGATCTATCTATGTGGGCTTTATTAGATTTATTGGGCTTAAAGGTGTTCAATCCATAAAACATGGGCCTCTTGGATCACACAAGGTGATTCTTTTAGCCTTGCATTATTCCAATGTTTAAACTAGCTTTAAATAAAATAACATTATATTTATTGGAATATTTCTTGACCTATTATATCAACAAATATATGCTTAAATTATCAAAGACTTCCTAGACGTCATGAATAACTATTCCTAGCTTGATGTTAGAAGCATCTTTAGCATCATAGTGATGCCTTTAGTAGGTAGCATGTTCAGGTTTATTGCTCAAAGCAAATAGTTTAGGACTAGGACGTTTAAGTGTATACAATTTCATATCTCTCATGAGATTGTCTCTTAAGACATGAAACCATTCATTGAAGTTTTATCCACTGAATGTTATTTAACTACACAATTTTAACAAAATTCATTTAGTATTTCCAATAATTGATGTTCAATAATTAACACCCTTTTAGTTTCCAAAAACATTAGTTATCAAAGTCTAGGATCCAAGTTGCAAAACAAATAAATGGTTAGGTATCCTTTATCCCATCCATTTGAATTCAACCCGGTGGATATCGATTATCAATTATATCTTGCTATATAATTCCTAGATTTCTGGGATCTCTAATAACAAATTTAATTAGACATGGTTGATCCCATCTATGCCTCGGAGCTCTCTTGTTTAGGTATCCTTATCACAAAAGATTTTTGATCAAATCATCCAACTCAAAATACTTTTGTAATTGGACTATAACTTGGTTATAGAAATCATGAAGACACCCCGACCATCAAAAGACAACACCAAGCTGTTAGGTATCATTTATCGCACCAATGCATACAAGAGATGTGCGAGTGTTTTTGAAAAGGATTGCATAGATTTGAGGTTTGTAAACTAAGAGTATTTATATGTTTTATAATTCTAGTTTAAAAACATATGATATCAAGGTTATTACATGCATATAATAAACCATGGTATCAATTTTCAAAAGAAAATCACATTTAAATGTTCTATATAAAAACCTAGTTTTTATATAATTTGACGCAATTCAATTAATAACTGGTATTAATTTTGAGTGCATTTGAACCTCGTATATCTTTAATAAAACTTCATTTTATTACTTATATATATAGAGTTTGTATAAGTTACAAAAATCACCATTTTAAAACTTATAATGGAGTATTTCAAAATTTGTCGTTATTAAGTATTTTATAATACCAGGTTTTATTTTAAAATAATAACTTATTACATCTTATGAAAGACCCCAACTTTCGTTTATTTTGAAAGACTCAAACTTTCATACTTCACAATATTATTACTCCAGGACATGCTACATGGATATTCATAAAAGCAATATATTACATTGATAGAGAGGTTACAAACTATTGGATACAAAGCGAATATTACAAAGTGTTATATAATACATAACTACCCAGGATATTGTAATTTATACAAACATAAATTGAAGTACAAAAGTATTATTACAAACTATTCTAAATCTTTCAACAATATATGATTATACTGGTTACTTATCACCTTCAATTGTTAAACACTGATAGGGTAAGCGGTGATGCTTAGTGAGTTCAATAATAGATACAATATAATTTTATGTCATATATATACTTCAATATGGCAGAAGCAAAGAGAATCAAGGAGCAACAAAGGCATATGTGAATTCATGTGACAAACTTTTCATATCATTCAATGACTTGATTCAAAGATATACAATCAATGAGACATAACAATTTTCATACTTGATAAACATCATAAAGCTTTGGCCCAAATGGCACAGAAGACATAAGATTTCTGATTAACATCTTGTTAGATTTCAGGCTTATAGTCCTGTCTAACCATTTGCCAATGCCATAGAATAGAAGTCATTCTCTTATGGAGACATGCTCTACATGACCAGAGGCTACGTACCAGTACCAATGTGAATCTAAGTCCTTTCACTGATCACATGGTCAAAGGTATTACTTTTGCTATAAAAAAAGTGAATAAAATAACACGGGAAAATAATGCGGAATAGTAACACTGAAAAGCACATAGCACATATAACACATAACATACAATTGTTCCTATATATTGAACTCACCTTGAAATAACTGGGGTTAAAATAATAATTTGGGCAGCACTTCGACTCCAAATATGACTTTCTGGGGCGAAACCGGGGTTTTTAGTTGAAAACCGGACTTTACTCGGGCAAAGTTTCGACTTGAAAATAAGATTTTCTCGGAAACTTCGGGGCTCGGGGCTTGCTTCAGATGTCGGGGATGATAACGGGACTGCTGGGGGTTAAAAGTGGCTAAAAATGGGAGTAGAGGGGTGTAAAAGAGTGAATATGAGCAAACAAAACCGGAGACCTCCGCATCCCTTATATAGGGTGCGAAGCACCTTACTACGCGGGGCGTAAATCCTCGGTACACTGGGCGTACGTGAGGTGTCACATGCTCGGTTCTCGGGTCTCGGACGTGGCTTCTATGTGGCGATCATGCAAAGCCGGTAGACGTGGTTGACTCCGGACCGGATATGTGCGAAGTACATTGGGCGTAACTCTCGCGTACGCGGGGCGTACGACTTCGGATAATACTTTGATTTTTCATTTATTTTTAATTAATAACTTCAAAAATTCATATCTTTCACATATGAACTCCGTTTTTGACGTTCTTTATATGCACACGTAGGTGAAAACATAATCTACAACTTTCATTCAGACTTCATCGGCTAATTTTGATTTCATTTTTATTATTATATTTTTAACAGACCGGGACAAGAAGAGTCCATTAAAAATTCATAACTTCTTTCGTCAGACTTTTTACCTTTGTACTACAAAGACGAGATCTTCAATTCTCGTTCAGGTTGTATCGGCTGAATATCGCTCGACTTAAAATTCGAGTTTTTAGTTGTCTACTGCTAATCCGAAACTTAGAAAAATCATAACTTCCTCATACGAAGTCAGATTCTGGCATTCTTTTTATCAAACTTCTCGGTTTAACGAATACTACAAATTTCATTTAGATCACTAAGGCTAAAAAGTAGTTTATCAAAAACTTACTTTTTACGTCATTCGGCGTCGTGCTGGTTTTGTCGCGAATCTTCGATTGGTCATAACTTCTTCGTTATAACTCAGATTTCGACGAGGTTTTCGCCTAAATGTTTCTAATGAGATTATCTACAACTTTTAATAATAAAATTTTACTTATTTCAAATTTTATATTTTCACTATATTTCACTATTTGGTTTTTAATTGGAATCTCATAAGACTTCCAATATTTTATGAGTGATTCTAAACATAGTTTTACTGCATTTCTAGTAAAAAATATCTGTTAGAACTCAACACTCAA
This sequence comes from Lactuca saligna, assembly GCF_052625555.1. Lineage (NCBI taxonomy): Eukaryota > Viridiplantae > Streptophyta > Magnoliopsida > Asterales > Asteraceae > Lactuca > Lactuca saligna. The sequence continues at coordinate 132,234,011 of NC_136422.1, read as the reverse complement.
TTTCTGATAGTATTTCACATTTTTATTTATTACAAAACATGATTTCAAAACGTGTATGTTACATCTTATGTCCAATTTTGAAAACCAAACTCCATGTGATGTTTATTTTTTCCAAAATTATTTTAGCATGTGAAAAACTAATTAACCAACCACACATAATAATTGCATTACAACACAATCTAACATAAAAAGATATGTGCATAAACATAATCAACTAATGACATTTTTTTTAGCCAACACAAAAGATGCCAAGTCCATTCCTAAAGGGACACTTAAGGGGACCAAAAATCTTCTTGTAATGTTGTTGTAGAAGTTCTCAGTTGAGTAAACACTCCTTGCTTGCAAAAGATTGGAAAATCTTCTTTAAAGGAAACATTCAGACACATGCAACACTTTTCACAAAGGGTTGCAGAAAGTGTTGTATTAGGTCAACGGCCATTTATAGAAAAGGCTACTGTTGGCAGCATTCATGACACTTTTCGGAAAGTGTCATCTTTCTGCCCAGCACATATGTAGACTCGAAAATTGCCTTTTTGTCTTAAAAAAATGGCTCTAACTTTATTTCTTGTTAAATCTTTGTACAAGTAAATTATTTTAAAAAACTAATCTATTACTTTACAAAAATAAGAAAAAGAACTAATCTATTTAATTCTTACATACCATATGGATATATAAATTATTACAACCATTTTTATAACAAAAACAACAAACATAACAACACAGCAATCATAATGGTTATTAGCTAGTTTATGCACATAATACACATCAACATACACATAAAACAAACGTTGTTTTTCTAAGACAACTTCAAATGGCAAAAGACGCATGAAACTTTTGTCACATAAAATAACAAATATAAAGTTATCTTAAAAAATATATAAGCTTATTTTTATAAAAAAAAAAGTTATCCATATTCTTCAAAAACCGAGATTTTCGAAAATCAAAAATCTAACCAAACTTACAAGGTGGCTCTTAATACCAATTGTTGGATTTTAGATCAAAAATAGTTTCATAAACTAGAAAAATATGGCAACGAAAGACTTCAAATTTTGAAATAACGTAAACATTTTATACCCACCAAGGATCTTCTTGCAATTTATTGAAATATTCAAACACCAACCAAATAAAGGATAAAGAATAATAACCTTTGTTGTTCTTTGGGTCCTCTTGGGAGACTTGGATGTTGATGAAGAATGTGAAACTGTAACGTCTGTGTTTCTGGGCTTGCCATTTTTAGCAATTTAATAGTCTAGGTTAACCTTTGTAACCCGTTTTGAAATAATAGAAGTGTATTATTTGAGTATTATGTGTTTTGATTAATTAAGAATAAAAAGAAGCGTCAAAATTTAAGTGTAAAATAAACTTGATATCGTTAGATAATGTTGTAGTAGTTGAAACAAGATTTCCGAAGATATAAAGAATGCCGAAATCCGAGTTATAACGAAGAAGTTATGACCTGTCGAAGTTTCGCGACAGAACCGGCAACGCTGAATGACGTAAAAAGTGAAATTTACGTTAGAGCGATATTTAACCTTAGTGATCTAAACGAGAATCAAAGATCTTGTTGTTAGTATCAAAGCGATAAAAAGATAGGTGAGAACGGACGTCAAACGAAGAAGTTATGAATTTATAACGAAATTTTCTGTCCCGGCCTATTAAAAATAAATAATAAAAATAAAGTCAAAATTAGCCGATGGAGTCTAAACGAAAGTTGTAGAGCGTAGTCTCACATTTGCGTGGATATAAAGAACGTCGAAAACGGAGTTCGTATGAAGAAGATATGAATTTATGAAGTTTATTAAATAATTATTAATTAAATTTAATTATTATATCCGACCTTATCCGAAGGCGAGTCACCGGGCTCATCCGGAGTACGCCCCGCGTACGGCGAAGGATGTCGACACTCGCACTCGATGACTTCGGATGACGCATGCAGTGACGTTTCGGAGGCAGTACGCCCCGCGTACTGCGAGGCATCAGCCTCCTATAAATAGGATGCAAGGGCAGCCGGCTTCTTTGCTATTTTTCTCCATTCTCTCTCCCTTTTTGCCCTGATTTGCGTGCCAGAAGTACCCCGAAGCCCCGGTTATATTCCCGAGTCCCGAAGCAAGTCCCGAGATCCCGAAGATCCCGAGAAGTGCGGTTTCCGAGCTGAAGCTTTGCCCGCGAGAAGTTCAATTTTTGTAGAGATCTTCCAGATCTGCTGAGGATTACTACTTTTGCAAGTCGTAGTGCTGTCCGATCATCTTCTGATCAAGTGAGTGTATACTACCTTTCATAAACGCAATAATAATACTAGTATGGTTTGAGTGTATTAAGTATATTGTTGTTTATATGTGTGAGTGTGTTGTTACTTTCTCCTAACGTATAATTATGAAGTATTTTATACGAGATACGTGTTATGTGGATATTTTGTTGTTAAATGTGTGTGAATGTATATTCATTTTCTTCTATCTTACAGATCTGATTATTTCTATATGAAATACGTGTTATGTGTGTGTGCCTCATCTGTTATATGGAAAATGTATTGATCAAGCATGCTATACAGGTTTTGAAAATATGTATAAAATGTATGTTTTTATCTACTAATATGTTGGGTATAACATGGGTAGATAGTTGGTGTGTAATAAACAGATGAGAGGCCTCGATGTTTTTTTTGATCCAGTCATCTAGCAGAATTTAGATGACGACCACGGGCTTTTCTAGACAGTCCAGTGGAACGCTAGCATGCTCATAACCTGTAGGTGTTAATGAACTTGGGTGTTCATTCGCTGTATTCCATCCCCCTCATGGTTGCCTTATTTGACTTATATTGCTTAGGAACCCCCGCAGCATGTGTTGTCACCCTGATGAAAATATTCTTAGATTAGGTCCCTTGTGTTAGTTATTTTAGGGACATAAAGTGAGAATAACGGGAATGGGTAACTGGGTTATTGTTGGTTGATAATAATTAATTTAATTATTTATTGTGGGTTGAAAACCCTATATGCTCACCAGGCTCCCAAGCCTGACCCACTCAGTTTTATTTGTATTACAAGAAGTGGCGCAAGGGCGTAAGATGGATGAACCATCAAGCTGGTTTGTTTACAAGTCTATATATGTATATATTTGTTGAATGACTTGTAATGTTATCGTTTATGCTTATTGGTCTGTATCGGAACATGACACCCCGAGTTTTGATTATATAATGAAAATACATTTCTTTTATGAAATGCTTTGGTAAACATTGTTTTATCATGTTTTGTTTTTGGGAACAAATTCCGCAACTCTTTCAAATCAAAAGGATTTACTCTGAAATTATTATAAAAGCATAAATGAAAATCGGTCTTTTCTGGCCGTGATTTTGGGGATGTCACAGTTGGTATCAGAGCATTAGTTTAAGCGAACTAGGAATTTGTAGGATTTCTAGACTTAAACTTAGAATGCTAAGTGAAGTTTTGAAATGTGTGTTTGTTACATTTTAGACACGAGCACTAGTTTATTTTAGGAAAGTTACCTAAAATGCTTTATGTGCTAAATATTATATGTTGCCATATATGATATTATTTGTTCGATCTATGGTCTGTTGCCGACCGGATCTAGAAACTTTATGTGTGTAGGATTCTAAGCGTACGTCTACGATATTAGAACTAGCATGTAAACGTTTCGGAGTGATAAGGATGGTTTGAATATTTATCGTGAATAAGGATCTAATTTCACCTTATTCGGTGTGTAGATCAAAAATGGTGAGAACAAGAAGTGGATTTTGAAATGCTGATGAAAACAGGAATCAACCACCAGTGATTGAGCAAAGACTTGTCGTAGCAGCAACACCTGAGCCAATAACCATGGCTGGTGTGCAAATGATGATTCAAACAATGTTGGATCGTCAGATGGATGAAACTAGACGGTTGCTTCAACAGAATCGTGAAGAACTATCAATTCGTGTGGAAGAGCCTGAATTAAATGAAGGGCACTCGGAAGGTGGAAACTTCAGTGGGTCTGTTGGTCAAGCCAACCCACCGATAGTTAGGCGAGACAACCATGATAGAAGGAATGATGGAATGGGATGCAAGTACAAGGACTTTCTAACTTGAAAACTATCGACCTTCAATGGAAAGGAGGACTCGATTGGAGTTATGGATTGAATCTCAGAAATGGAATTGGCCTTCATGACTTGTGGTTGTAGAGGCAAGTTTCAGACTATCTATGCAGTGCATCAATTCCGAGGTGGAGTTGTTCGTTGGTGGAACACTTTAGGGAAGACTTTAAGCCCAAATGAGCCCCTGCAATTGTCATGGGTAGAGTTCTTGTTGCAGTTTAAGCGCAAGTTCTGCTCGGCTCAAAATCTATTGGAACTAGAGAACAAGTTTCTGACATTGACGAAAGGCAGCATGTCAGTCGATGAATACACCAATAACTTCACCGATAAGATGGAGTTTGCCTTGCGTATCAATCCAGACGAGCTGACAAAGGTGGACCGGTATGCGAAGGGACTCCCATGGGAGTACGAGGTGCCAGTACATCAGGCACGTACTCTAGAGGCAGCAATCTGGGCTGCCAAGTCTGTTAAGAACATGATTAAGGGGAGAACCACCAACAAGGTTGAGGTTGGTGAGAACAGAAAGTTTGAGGGAACATCTGGTTCCGGTAAGAAAAGCAAATTTTTGAAATCTGATTCGAAAAAGTTTGGTGGGGGAAAAGGAGGCGAAGCGAAGTGGTGTGAAAAGTGTAAGAAAAAGCACTTTGGGAAATGTAGCGAGGATGTAACCTGCTACAAGTGTGGGAAGGTTAGACATTTTGCCAATGAATGTCCGAACAACAAAAGGATGTGTTTTGGTTGTAATGAAGAGGGGCATATTTTGAAAGACTGTCCGAAGAAGAAGGAGGCAGCTAAGCCCAACATTCCACCAAAGCCAAAGGCGAGAGCATTCCAAATGACACTGGAAGCTGCTAAAGATGAAGCTGATGTCGCTTCAGGTACCTTTCTCGTAAACACATTGCCTGCCCAAATTTTATTTAATTCTGGAGCCATCTACTCCTTTATATCGCATGAAATTGGTAGAAAACTAGCTTTGCCTGTTGATAGACTAGATAATGCTTTATTAGTCGAAGTAGCTAGTGGCAAGTTTGTACCTGTTAGCCATCGTATGAAAAACATCTTAATCAACCTTAATGGGAATAAGTTTCACGAAGAATTATTACCTATCGAACTTAACGGTTTCGACATCGTGTTGGGAATGGATTGGCTTAGCGCCAATGATGCTGGAATTTTATGCAAGAAGAAGATAGTTAAAGTAAACCCGCCTGGAAAAGATTCGTTTATGGTGTATGGGGACAAACGTCGAGTGAATTCTGGAATCATTTCCCTAATGAAAGCCAGAAAGTGTTTGACCCAGGGATGTACATCATATTTAGCATTCGTGATTGATGCTAAGAAGGAAAAAAAGGTGATGCAGAGTATTCCAGTGGTGTGTGATTATCCAGAAGTATTTCCCGAAGATCTTCCTGGATTACCGCCTGATAGACAAGTAGAGTTCAGAATAGACTTGTTACCAGGAACAACGCCAATAGCAAAAGCACCTTATCGATTAGCACCAATGGAGATGAAGGAGCTGATGATGCAACTTCAGGAGTTATTGGACAAAGGTTTCATTAGACCTAGTTCATCGCCCTGGGAATCTCTGGTGTTATTCGTGAAGAAGAAAGATGGAAGTATGAGAATGTGCATTGATTACAGAGAGCTGAACAAGGCAACAATAAAGAATAGATATCCGTTGCCAAGGATTGATGACCTGTTTGATCAATTGCAAGGTTCGAGCTATTTATCGAAGATCGACCTAAGGTCAGGATATCATCAACTGAAAGTGAGAGAGCAAGATATAGAGAAGACTGCATTCAGAACTAGATATGGACACTACGAGTTCTTGGTTATGTCGTTTGGACTAACCAATGCTTCGGTAGCATTCATGGATTTAATGAATAGGGTTTGTAATCTGCTCCTTGATAAATCCCTGATAGTGTTCATAGACGACATTCTGATTTACTCAAAAAGCCAAGAGGAGCATGGCAGACACTTGCGAGAAGTGTTGGAAGTCTTATAGAAGGAGAAGCTGTATGCGAAGTTCTCCAAATGTGATTTTTAGATTCGAGAAGTCCAATTCTTGGGTCACGTGCTCAACCAAGAAGGGATAATGGTTGATCCAACGAAGATTGAAGTTGTAATGAAGTGGGAACAACCAAAAAGTCCCACAGAGATCCGAAGCTTTTTAGGATTAGCCAGATATTACCGCAGGTTTATCCAAGGCTTTTCTTCGATCGCTAGTCCATTAACAGCTTTGACCCACAAAGGAGCTACTTATGCTTGGAATGATAAGCATAAAGAAGCATTCGAAAAGCTAAAGAAGAAGCTATGCGAGGCACCGATACTTTCTCTACCGATGGAGTTGAAGACTTCACTGTTTATAGCGATGCGTCTGGTGTTGGATTGGGTTGTGTTTTAACCCAAAGAGAAAAGGTGATAGCATATGCGTCTAGACAGCTGGAGGAGCATGAAAAGAGCTACCCGGCTCATGATTTGGAGTTGGCAGCGGTAGTTTTCGCTCTGAAGATATGGAGGCATTACCTCTATGGCACGAAGTGCAAACTTTTCACTGATCATAAGAGTCTCCAATACCTCTTTAATCAGAAGGAATTGAATATGAGGCAATGACGCTGGCTGGAATTACTCAAGGACTACGACTATGAGATACTTTACCATCCCGGTAAACCTAATGTTGTTGCTGATGCTCTCAGTCGGAAAGTCAATCTTGAAAGGAAAAGGCCAAGAGCGTTGAGAATTGAAGTTGTCTCGACCATTGTGGAATGTATAAAGAAATCTCAAGAGGAAGCTTCTAAGAAGAATGACCGAAAGGAGGAACGTTTGGGCAAAACGTTGGTGTTCGGTGTAAACAGTCATGGACTGAAGGTGTTCCAAGATCGGATTTGGATACCTAAGACAGGAGGAGTCAGGTATCTTCTGATGGAAGAAGCTCACAAAACCATGTATTCGATTCATCCCGGTATCACTAAAATGTATAGGGACCTGAAACCCTACTACTGGTGGCCGAGGACGAAGCTTGATGTTGCAAAGTATGTGGCCGAGTGTGTGACTTGTGCGAGAGTCAAGACACAACATCAGAAACCGTATGGGAGTTTAGAACCTTTACATGTGCCTATGGGTAAGTGGGAAGACATTGCTATGGATTTTGTCATTAAACTGCCCAGAACAAAGAATGGTCACGACATGATTTGGGTGGTCGTCGATCGATTCACTAAGAGTGTGCATTTCATAGCAGCCAGGGAGAAATGGTCTATGGAAAAGCTTGCGAATTCTTATGTGAAGGAAATTGTGAGACTTCACGGTGTTCTGCAAACCATTGTGTCAGATCGTGATAGTCGTTTCACCTCAAGGTTTTGGAAAAGTCTACAAGAGGAAATGGGTACCAAGTTATGTTTAAGTACAGCTTACCATCCACAGACTGATGGTCAGAGTGAAAGAACGATACAAACACTTGAAGATATGCTGAGAGCATGTACCTTGGAATTCCTAGGTAATTGGGATGAACATTTACCATTGCTAGAATTTTCCTATAACAATAGTTTTCACTCGAGCATTAAGATGGCACCTTACCAAGCTTTGTATGGACAAAAGTGTCGTACGCCGTCTTGTTGGCTTGAGGCGGGGGAAAAGCAGTTTATGAGACCGAAGATGGTTCATCAAACTGCTGAAAAGTTGAAAATAATTAGGGAAAGAATGTTAGCGGCTCAGGATCGTCAAAAGAGCTATGCTAACAAAAAGCGAAGACCGATGACTTTTGAAGTTGGAGATTCGGTTTTGCTTAAAGTCTCGCCATGGAAGGGACTTATAAGATTTGGTAAATGGGGAAAGTTGAGTCCAAGGTTTATTAGACCGTTTAAAGTTCTTCAAAGGATTGGGAACCAAGCTTACAAGCTCAGACTACCAGAAGAACTGAATGGACTTCATAACACGTTTCATGTGTGTTACTTACGGAAGTTCACAGGGGAAGTTCCCGACATGATTCCACTTTCGGAGTTGAGAATCGATGAGAAAAAAAGGTTGATTGAAGAACCAGAGGCAATTGTTGACCAAAAGACTAAGAAGTCGCGACGCAAGATGGTCGAGTTAGTGCTTGTCCGATGGAAACACACGAATGGGCCGAATCTCACCTGGGAGACGTAGAGTGACATGATGGGTCGCTATCCGCATTTGTTTGTTGGGGTGTGATTCTAGGGACGGAATCATCCTGAAGTGGGGAGAATTGTAACGCCTGTGTTTCTGGGCTTGCCATTTTTGGCAATGTAATAGTCTATGTTAACCTTTGTAACCCGTTTTGAAATAATAGAAGTGTATTATTTGAGTATTATGTGTTTTGTGCTTAATTGCTTAATTATGTGGGTTGATTAATTAAGAATAAAAAGAAGCGTCAAAATTTAAGTGTAAAATAAACTTGATATCTTTAGATAATGTTGTAGTAGTTGAAACAAGGTTTCCGAAGATATAAAGAATGCCAAAATCCGAGTTATAATGAAGAAGTTATGACCTGTCGAAGTTTCGCGACAGAACCGGCAACGCTGAATGACGTAAAAAGTGAAATTTACTTTAGAGTGATATTTAACCTTAGTGATCTAAACGAGAATCGAAGATCTCGTTGTTAGTATCAAAGCGATAAAAATATAGGCAAGAACGGACGTCAAACGAAGAAGTTATGAATTTATAACGAAATTTTCTGTCCCAGCCTATTAAAAAAAATAATAAAAATAAAGTCAAAATTAGCCGATGGAGTATAAACGAAAGTTGTAGAGCGTAGTCTCACCTTCGCGTGGATATAAAGAACGTCGAAAACGGAGTTCGTATGAAGAAGATATGAATTTCCGAAGTTTATTAAATAATTAATAATTAAATTTAATTAATAAATCCGGCCTTATCCGAAGGCGAATCACCGGGCTCATCCGGAGTACGCCCCGCGTACGGAGAAGGATGTCGACACTCGCACTCAAGGACTTCGGATGATGCATGCAGTGACATTTCGGAGGCAGTACGCCCCGCGTACTGTTGTACGCCCCTATAAATTGGATGCGAGGGCAGCTGACTTCTTTACTATTTTTCTCCATTCTCTCTCCCTTTTGCCCCGATTTGCGTGCTAGAAGTACCCCGAATCCCCGGTAATATTTCCGAGTCCCGAAGCAAGTCCCGAGATCCCGAGAAGTGTGGTTTCCGAGCCGAAGCAAGGTTTCCGCGAGAAGTTCGATTTGTGTAGAGATCTTCCTGATCTGTTGAGGATTACTACTTTTGCAAGTCGTAGTGATGTCCGATCATCTTCTGATCAAGTGAGTGTATACTACCTTTCATAAACGCAATAATAATACCAGTATGGTTTGAGTGTATTAAGTATATTGTTGTTTATATGTGTGAGTGTGTTGTTACTTTCTCCTAACATATAATTATGAAGTATTTTATACGAGATACGTGTTATGTGTATATTTTGTTTTTAAATGTGTGTGAATGTATATTCATTTTCTTCTATCTTACAGATATGATTATTTCTATATGAAATACGTTTTATGTGTGTTTGCCTCATTTGTTATATGGAAAATGTATTGATCAAGCATGCTATACAGGTTTTAAAAATATGTATAAAAATGTATGTTTTTATCTACTAATATGTTGGGTAGAACATGGGTAGATAGTTGGTGTGTAATAAACAGATGAGAGGCCTCGATGTTGTTTTGATCCAGTCATCTAGCGGAATTTAGATGACGACCACGAGCTTTTCTAGACAGTCCAGTGGAACGCTAGCAGGCTCATAACCTGTAGGTGTTAATGAACTTGGGTGTTCATTCGCTGTATTCCATCCCCCTCATGGTTGCCTTATTTGACTTATATTGCTGAGGAACCCCCGCAGCATGTGTTGTCACCCCGATGAAAATATTCTTAGATTAGGCCCCTTGTGTTAGTTATTTTAGGGACATAAAGTGAGAATAACGGGAATGGGTAACTCGGTTATTGTTGGTTGATAATAATTAATTTAATTATTTATTGTGGGTTGAAAACCCTATATGCTCACCAGGCTCCCAAGCCTGACCCGCTCAGTTTTATTTGTATTACAGGAAGTGATGCAAGGGCGTAAGATGGATGAACCATCAAGTTGTTTTGTTTACAAGTCTGTATATGTATATATTTGTTGAATGACTTGTAATGTTATCGTTTATGCTTATTGGTCTGTATCGAAACATGACACCCCGAGTTTTGATTATATAATGAAGATACATTTCTTTTATGAAATGCTTTGGTAAACATTGTTTTATCATGTTTTGTTTTTGGGAACAAATTCCGCAACTCTTTCAAATCAAAAGGATTTACTCTAAAATTATTTTAAAAGCATAAATGAAAATCGGTCTTTTCTGGCCGTGATTTTGGGGATGTCACAGAAACCTTTGAGACACCCACAATGACTCAACTTGATATAGATGATAGTCCATAAACTCTGAAACCCATAATCTTTAAATTCATAACCAATATGAACTTAAAGAGGGCATAAAAATGCAAGTATTCTCTTCATGAAAAATCAAGACTAGAGAGAGTGAGAGAGAGGGCCATAGTTTCGGCCATTGTTTAAAAGAATGACTAGCCAAAAATGCATGCCTCAAACCTTGAATTTATAGTAGTAACAATACCATACCTTCTGAATAAACTATTCAATAACGCATACTCTTATTTAAATAATCAAAGAGTCATACTCTTAATTAAATATTCAAAGATTCATTGTCTTATTTAAATAATTAAAAAGTCATACTCTTCCTTTTTTTACTCTTGGTTTTCTATAAATAATAAAAGGAAGAAGGCAAAAGCTTTATAATTTATAAAACAAATTTATAAAATATAAACTTTAACTTTTTGGTAAAAGACAATATAATTGGTCTAGTCCAAAATGTTGTGCATGACTTATTAATTCATACCATATGAATTATATATAATGTTACCTGCTAATGAAAATTATTATTTCCTAGAAACAAATAATTTCCAATTTAATTATAACGGTTTATTGAATATTTATTAAAATCAATTTCTAATAAATAATCAATTATATCAAGTTGTTGTTAGTGTGACTATTAGTATCATATGTTAATTTTCAATATCATTATAATATGACTCTTGAGCATACTAGACCTTTCAAAACATGCAAAGCAAAATACAAGAATAAGTTGACTAACAAATGATATCAAAAAGTTTGAACATAAATAAATCTCTATTATTTAATCATCATTCAATTAAATTTATCATTTTTATATTGTTTCAAAATATCAACTAACTACCAAAATCTAAAATCTGATATCATCTCTTTGCCTAATGCTCCTAGCATATTCGAAGTGCTTAATCTTTCTTAAAACCTTTGTGAGAGGATCAACAGGATTATCCTCTGATGATACTCGAATTACCATGAGTATTCCTTCTTCTACCTTATGTCTGATATTATGGCATTTCCTTTCAATGTTCCTTGATCTACCATAATCATTTGGTTCTTTGATCAAAGTAACCACACCCTCATTGTCGCAGAATATCTCCATTGGCTATTAGATTGATGGAACAACTCCAAGATCTTCAATAAAGTTCTTCAACCACATTGCCTCCATTGTTGCCTTGCTTGTTTCGATGTACTCTGATTCATAAGTAAAATCAACCATCGTCTGCTACTCGGAACTCTTCAAAGTTATGACTCAACCAATCAATAGAAATACTCAACCAAATTATGAATCACTATTATCCTAATCTATTTGAAAATTGGCGTCATTATAACCATTCACCTTAAGTTCATCTTTGCCACCAAAAACTAAGATCATATCTCTTGTTTTTTCGTAAATAGTTAAGAATGTTTTTCATTGATGTCGAATGAGCCATGCTACGGTTTCCCTGGTATCTTCTAACCATGCTGAAGGAAAAAGGCACATTATGTTGAGTACAGGTTAATGAAAACATGAGCGATCATATAGCCGAAGCATATGGGACTCGACTCATCGCATCTATTTCCTTATCACTACCTGAATATTGAGCCTTGCCCAATTTAACAGTTTAATGTATGGGGAAATCCTCTATCTTGGATTCTCTAAATTAAATAGTTTCGATATCTTATCCAAGTAAGTACCATGGCTAAGGCCAAGTAACAATTTCTTTATATTTTTGTAAATACATATTCCAAGAATGTATGAAGCCTCTTGAAAGTTTGGAACATTTCCTAAGCCAAGATTTCACTTCTTGAAAGTTTGGAACATTTTTTCCTATAAGGAGTATGTCATCGACATACAAAACCAGAAAGGTCACTACATTCCACTAGATTTGACATACACATATGACTCAACCTCACTTCAAGAAAATCTAAACATTTTCATGGATGCAAAGTTTCTAACTACGAGATGCTTGTTTCAGTCCAAAGATAGACATCTCAAGCGTACATGCCTTATTATAAAATTAATCATGTTTAAAACCATCTAGCTGAGCCATGAAAACATCCCCAATCAGTTTCCCATTAAGGAAAATCGTTTTAACATCCATTTTCCCTACTTCAAAGTTAGGATAAGCCGTCATGGAAAACATTAACCTAATTGACTTAATCTTGGAAACTAGCATAAAGGTCTCATCATAGTAAACCCCTTGGGTTTTAGTAAATCCTTTTGCAACCAACCTTTCCTTGTAGGATTGTATATTACCATCCATGTCAGTCTTCTTCTTGAAAATTCATTTGCACCCTACTGCCTTTCAACCAAGCATGTGATCAACCAAAGTTCATACTTGGTTATCTAACATTGATCAGATCTCAGTATCATTCCTTTTTTCCATTTTGCAGCCTCACGGTCTGCCATTGCTTCCTTGTAATTAGTTGGCTTATCCAATTTTACCAATGTATTATCACTAATTAATTTGTCCCCATTTGTAGTTATATGGAAACCATAAAACTCAGTTGGCATCTTAACTCTACTCGACCAATGAATAGGTAACAAATTGTCAATGGGCTCAACAAGTTCAACCTTAGGTTGAGAGCTAGTGTCATCAAAGGTTCCTTCATTGGATGAATCTTGAATTTCTTCAAGATCAAGATCAATCTCACTCCCACTTTCCTCTTTGATTATGATCTCCCCCCCCCTCTCTCTCTCTCTCTCAGGACTCCCTTCTAGATACAAAGACCACATTCTTACTAGGTGTGTAGAATAAGTATCCATATTAATTTTTTGGATAGCCAATAAATATACATCTCTCGACTTTGGGTTCTAGTTTATCTTGGACCTCACGCCTAACGAGAGCCTCACAACCCCGACCTTGATATGTAAGCGCGAGGGAGGTTTCCCTGTCCACATTCCATGAGGTGTTTTGGAATCCTTCTTGGTAGTTACAATATTGAGGACATGGGCATGTGTCTTTAAGGCATTCCCCAAAAATGATATAGGGAGTGAATCTCGACTCATCATGGAACAAACCTTGTCTATCAAGATTCGATTACTCCTATCAGCTACACTATTAAGTTGTAATCTCCAAGGAGGTGTGAATTATGAAACAATTCTATATTCCTTAAGATAGTCGTTGAACTCGATACTATATTCTCCACCACTATCAGATCAGAGCATCTTTATTTTGTTTCCGAATTGATTCTCTACTTCGTGCTTAAACTCTTTGAACTTTTCAAAAGTTTCCAATTTATGTTTGATCAAATAGATATACCTGTGTCTATTATAATCATCGGTAAATGTCACATAGTAGCGATTGGCATCCCTTGTGGCGGATCTGAATGGACCACATACATCAGTATGGATGAGGCCTAACAATCCTTCACATCTATCACAAGTACAAGTGAAGGGTGATTTAGTCATCGTGTCTAATAAACAAGACTCATACTCATAGTCAGATTTAAGGTCAAATATTTCCAACACTCCATCCTATTGGAGTTAGGCGATGCGTTTTTTTGTTAATGTGTCTAAGATGACAATGCCATAAGCATGCCTTGTCTAAACCATTAGAAGAATTAATAATATAAACATTATTCCAAAGTTCATTCACACAGACAATAGTTTCATACATACCACTATAAGGATAAGTTTCAGAAATAAATACACCATTTTTATAAACTAAATTGGACCATCATTATCATCAAAACCATAACAATATAGTTGTCTAAATAAAACGTGAAATGTAAATATGTTTCTTGTCATTTCTGCATAACAACAACTATTCAAATCAAACTTAACACTATAAAACATAAGCTTATAAGTCCTAATCCTAGTAACAACCGACTTTCACCTATTCCCCATGATCAGGTTCTACTTTCCATGCTCAACCTATTCACTTTCCCTTAGTCCCTGCGTATCATAAAAAAATGTGGAAACCGCATCCTGTATCAAGAATCTGAGAGTTTAAAATATAAGTGTTATTGATTTTAATAGTATACATACCAAATGAAGAGCCAGTCACCTTGCCCTTAGCCTCTCTCACTTCTTGTTGTTACTTTGGGTAGGTTCTATTCCAATATCCATTTTGTCAACAATGAAAGCATATGGATTCTTTTGAATTACTGACAAAAGGAGCATCAAAGTTGACCTTTCCTTTTGACCCACTGGACTCTCCAATGTGGGATTTCCCTTTCCACTTGGTTAGGGAATATGCATTTCTCTTCTTGCCCTTTCCTTGTTGAATATCAATGACTGGGCAATCACAACAGTATTGGAATAGGACCTCTTCATTCCTGCTTTAGTTGTTTGTAATAGATTGTGAAGCTTAATCAATATGGTCTTAGTATTGTTCAAATGATAAATCAGGATGAACTGGTCTTAACTTTTGGGCAAGGAGTTGAGCCCCATATAAATGGAAAGCTCCTCATAAAATTTCAAATTGAGATTTTCCATTCTCACTGCATGTCTTTTCATTTTCTGTACACGAGCACACATAGATTCCCCTTCTTTCAACATGCATGCTATAAGGGCCTTTTCCACTTCATAACGCCCTTGCCTCGATTTCTTGTGGAACATTTAAGAAAGAACCAAGTTCATTTCATATGGCTTGTTGTCCTTATAGGAATTTTGAAGGTCAGGTGTCATGGTTGCAATCATAATGCAATCGACCTTAGTGACGTCGTCAAGGTTTTGGTTGTATTCAGCCAATTACTCAGGAGTAGTAGTTTCTTTATCAATTTCTAGAATAGGAATGTCGAGAACATTCTCTTTTTCTCATAATTTAATTTCATCTATAAATTTCACATCCAATCCATGTAATTTTGACCATTAAGTTTTTCCTTTGATACAAAAGAGTGAAGTTGTGAGTGGGCGAAGGAGGAAGATTAGCATTTCCAGACATCTAAAACAAGAAATTACATTTTAGTTAGTTGGTTAAATCCTTAATATTTTAACCCAATTAATATTCAAATATATGATGCATAAATACAATACAAAATTATGAAGAGGGATGCCATAATCTAATTGAGAATTTATTTTAGGTAGGTAAAACACTTTATCAATTTCAATCTAATATGAAATTCCTAGATCTTTCGAGATTCATTGAACTATTCAGTGTCATGTTTAATATCAG
Source organism: Lactuca saligna (assembly GCF_052625555.1). Lineage (NCBI taxonomy): Eukaryota > Viridiplantae > Streptophyta > Magnoliopsida > Asterales > Asteraceae > Lactuca > Lactuca saligna. Next base: position 132,218,404 of record NC_136422.1, on the reverse strand, counting down.
ATTACGCTCTATGATATATGACTAGGATTATGTGAATCACAAACAATATGCCAACAACCATGCAAACCCTCCTTAACATCCTCAAGTTTGTTTATTATCTCACATTGTAGCGGTTAATTGCACACACTCCATCAACTACCATCAATTCGAGTATGTTCCATCATTTCATTTTATTAGTACCATATTATTGTGACGGTTAGCCACACATGCTCCACTAATGACATCCAAAGAAATAGTGTGTGTTTTCATGGATTATCATACAATTTCACATTTTTCCTAAAATAACTAGAGTGGGATTTATGGAACGTTCTAGTACTTTATACATTATAGTTTTAATGTGATTAGTGTCCTTTCAAACTCGTTTGACTAATGACCCTCCACTACACATTGAAGCAGTGGGTGAAAAAAGAAACCCATTCAACGACATTTTATAGGCCGTTTCTTTATACATTTCTTATAATGTGGCTTCATGAATAAGGCTTACTATTGATTTGACTGACTTTTAGTTATACGTATAGTATTATATATACATATGTATAGGGTGTATTTTAAAACCTTTTTAAATTACGAGGTTCGAGTCTTATTAATTCAATTACGCTTTAATTAATTAATATTTGATCCGGTAAGATTTAATAATTATCTTTAATTAAACTATTAATTAATTAGTATTACAACTTTATTAAAGGATAATGCCATTATCTAAGTATACTATAATTGGATAATTACCTTTTTAAAATCTTCCTTATATTAAAATTAGGATTTCTAGTTATCTAATTATAATATTCATATTTTAAGCATTTAAAAATAATATCAAATAAGTAATAATTGTTCTATCTTTTGAATAAGGTAAGAAAATCCCAAAATTTTGATTCAGGTAGTTACCACGACGTGACAGAGGACTACTCACGTAGTGGTCAACACAGATTATCAATTTACAGTTTTTGGTTTCAACGTTAAGCACTACTAATTGACAAAACTAAACTATGGTACCAATATTAGGATTTCTAGGTTATAAATCACATGTAGTTGTGGAATTTTACATAAACACGTTTGTGCACATGCAACCTAAAAAATCTATGGATTTTCACTATTAATAGCAATGTACTTTATGTAACAAAATTGAACCCTAATGGTAATAAAAAAACAAAGATAAATAACATACCTTTTTTGCTTTAATCATATTAAGTAATCAAACACTTGAAGATCTCCTTAGAAAACAAGCTTCAATTGCATGGTGGCCTCTAATGCGTCACAACCAAAACCCTTGGAAACCTTAGGATCAAATATATGAGAGATGGGAGAGGACAAATTATGATTTCTATATTTAAGGAGGAGGGTTCGGATTTCCTAAGGCCTTAAGGTCCTTTATATAGCTACCAAATAATCCCAAAAACCCTAGATTTGAATTCAAAATAATAATATTTTAATTCAACACATATATAGTTTCCTTATCTAAGTTGGAGGCTTCCATAAGCATTCATTAGGGTTCTTAGAACCGTCCACCTCTAGGAAGGTTCTGAATCCTCTCCATTGCTTAACTATTAAAAAATTACAGCTCAGTCCCTATACCTATAATTAATTCAAGTGTAAGTTATATTTATATTCATAATTGTTTTTATGAATTTATAAATAAAATTGATTAGTGGTTGATCAGTTATATTTACATTCATAACATCGATTGATCTACTTACGGGAATGATGTATAGGCTAGATTTAGTGAGGTATTTAAGGTGGGATTTCCAAATAGTATATTTTGTATACCAAACGGACCCTACCTTTGATATGATCTTAGCTGATTGTTCCTTATCAGCTATAGATCAGTATTCGTCGGGAATATTGAGGTATCTGGATTATTGTTATTATAGTTACAAGAAATATAAGACTAATACTTAGCGATATTCATATATAGGTATTTTAAAAGGAAAAAATGGAGTGATAGGCAAGCACTACGCAAATCACCACTCATCTGCCTTAACATGTGAGTACATGATCACCTTCATGAGCATGATTTTAATACAAGTATCTAACAAATGTATTAAATAGTTGTCAAAATTTTATATGTGAATAACGTGCTTCTTGACCCGAATATGTGCTAGATGTATATATACAACAACAACAACAACAACAACAACAACAACAACAACAATAATAATAATAATAATAATAATAATAATAATAATAATAATAATAATAATAATAATAATAGTAGTCATAATAATAATAATAATAATAATAATAATAATAATAATAATAATAATAATAGAAGTACAAATTCTAAGAAAATAAATATATATATTAAATACCTAATACTTTGTGTTAAATAAGGATAATATTACCAAAACAAAGTTAGTATTGGAGATTGATTAGTAGATTTGCCTAGTGATAAGACTTATAAATGATGCTTAGTTTGACTTAAGTTGAAGTGATGTTAGTTACGCCTTAAGACTTAAAAGATATGTTTAGTTCAATTAAGTTTGAACATTGGGGTAACTTTCGTGTTTGGTTGTGCGTGAGCTCGGAACGGGGAGTAGAACTCTGTTTCACAGTTGCTACTTGTGTGGGGGTACCGTTATGTGCCGAAAGTACTTTTTATATACAAAATATTTTTTTAAATACTTGTTTATTAGGTGCTACTTATGTTTGGGTATTGTTATGTGCTAGGGTATGATTCCTACACGTACCAGAGTACTATAATGCTCCAAAAGTACTTTTTGTAGAAAGTTGTTTTTGACACTATTATGTGTCGGGGTATAGGAGCATACTGGAATGCTATACTAGTACTCCCCCTTTTCTTTTAAAGAGATTTGTATGTCAGTGTTTCCTTTCACAAAGTAATTAAGGGAAATTTGTAGACTGCCAAATAGAGTGTGTCGGTATTAGACTACTGCTAGGTAAGTCGGGTGCTATTTTTCCAGTTAAGGTGAATCTAGGGGTAAAATACCCCAGGGTGTCAGATCACTGCTAGGAATTGTTATCTAGATAACTACCCCTGACTTAACTATTTTGTGGTATTTTTGAATAGAGTTTCAATGATAAGATTTATTCCATCCCTCTCATTTGATGTTTTTATTGATCCTATTTTTTCTACCAAGGAATCCCCGAAGCATTGGCGTCAACTTTTTTTCTTTTTCACATTGGTCCTTTAGGTTAGATAATGTAAGGTCATTGTATATAATCAGTACATGAGTTGTGAAGGGGACCAAATGAATCTTGTGTAGCTAAGTGGAGTAGTTGAGGCATCATCCAACGGCATTTCAACATCATGTGCATGGGCGAGGTGTTCACCCATGCAAGTCTATGCAGATACCCACACAACTAACTTCCTGGAGGTATTTTGGTCATTTGGCCTATCATTTACCTTAAGGATTAGGTCTTGTAGCCCCTAGATCGAAAATAGACACAATTGGAGCAGATTTGCGGGATTTTGTAAAGCAAGAAGCATTCATGATCTCATTTTTCTAGTATTATATTAATTTTTTATGTTAAGACATATTTGTGATTATTGTTTTGTTGCCATGAGTGGATAAGTACTTCATTTTGGTTAACCTGGGCTAAAACCCATGAATATTTGTGAGATTTGAAGGATTCAAGTTTGTTTGTTATTTAGCTCATATTTATGATTCATAGTTCTTCATTCTTATGCTTTTTCAATACTTATGTTCATAAGCTTGGTATTTGATGAGTAGTTGTTAGTCTTTTTCTTTGATTAAGTAAATGAGCATTGAATTGGTGTGGAATAAGAGATTTATGATGGTAGAAATCATCTCTAGCTTGTGGGTCATGACTCATTTATGAATGTAACATCCATAAAATTCATGAAAAATTTAAACTTTTTAAACAACCCAAAAACCATCATTGTTTACATCTTCTTTTCAAAATAAGTTCAATATTAGATAAATACGAAAATCATAAAGTAAAACATGAGGAAGTGCACGATCATGCCTCCGCCTTCCCGCAATCCTTTGAGGTACCTGAAAAATAATCCAAAACTGTAAGCCCAGAGCTTAGTGAGTTCCCCCAAAACACCAATAAATTAAAAATAGCACAAATACAAAAAAATATACTATGGGTACAATCAACCATCGGGTTGGAATACATCAGGCCCCTTAACCATCAGGTTGGAATACCAACAAACTATGGGTCCAATCAACCATCGTGTTGCAATGCCAACATACTATGGGTCCAATCATCCTCGGGATGGAATAACGTAGACCCTCAACCATTTAGTAGGAATGGCCCGACATGTTGGCTTACGCACAACGCAGTGAAGCCTCAGTCACCAACCAATCATGTGCACATAATACAGATAAACATACTATATACTAACCAACAAAAAAAACAGCTAGATCTGACAAAGTACTAAGCATAACAACATCCTAAATACCAGGATACCAATCTAACAGATCACTACAACACTATAGCATACATAACAAGATATCAAATCCAAAGCGCTAGTGTTGGTGCCTTTGACTCGCAAGTACAGTGAGCAAAACTCACCTCACATGTCAAACCATACTGAAATCGTCGCCGGCTCATGAAAATAGCGAACTATCACAACAAAACAAACATCCAGTTAACAGTTGGATTACCATCCTTAACTAAAGTCCATACCTAGGGTAAATGTCCACTTTACCCTTTCCCCAATTAGGCCACGGACCAGTCCTAATTTTTGATCCAAAAGGCCCAAAATACCTCAAGACCCATAATTGGCCGAATTTTCCAAATTGGACACAACCCATTATTGGGCCTTGTACTAAGGTCCAACTCTCCAATTGATCTAAAAGACTCATCCTCAGAAATTCCAATGAGGGACCAAGTCGTTTAAGCCCAAAAGGTGGCCGAAAACTCAAAGCCCAAACTCAAAAGTCCATAGACGACGTATGTTGGGCATATACCGGAGGTACGCAGGGCGTATGCGAGCCTTGCATTGACCATCATTAGGTTGACTGACTGAGTACACGGGGCATACTCCTCCCTATGCTAGGCATACCCTCGTGGATCCCAAAAGTCCATTAAGTGCTTAATGTCTTAACCACTTAAGACCAAATTACGGATCCATGGTCCAAATGCACCCTAGAGTCATAAAAGTCTCCAACTTGATTACTTTACACATCCATAAGTTCTTAATACAATGTCTTAATCCATTAAGACCCTTTTTCCAAATGCATGAGACACTTCGGGCCATTGGAACCTCATTTTTATGACTTAGGACCCTTCCTAAGGTGTAGAAGGACAACCCAAAATGTCCAAAATCAAATGTGCAACACAATAAGACTTTTAGGGACAAAATAACATCATAAAGCTACCAAGATGAGATCTAAGCAAACCAAACATAAAGGTAGCAACTTTTAAGCTTCTGGGGCTTCTAAAGGAGATGCTGATCCAAGATCTACAAGCTTGCTTTCCGTCCTTGACTGGTTGATGCACTTCCTTCTCCTTTAAGCACACAAATAATACACTTTAAGCTCAAAACACTCTCTTATGGGGTTGGCATTGATGGGTTTTGAACAAAACATCAATCCTATTGTGCACATGCAAAACCTTAAAGCTTTGGATCTAGGTTTCTCTATTGTACATGCAAAATTATCCAAAGCATATAAACCCTAACTCTAGCATATCAAAATCAAAATAAAATATAAAACAAGTTTAGATGATTACCTTTTGATTGTTGCAAGAATCTTCAAGCTTTGAGAGCCTAGCATCACAAATGTAATACCTCTAATCAATCACAAACACCAATGCAAGAAGGATAATCTTGGAGAGAGGATATGGAGGCAAAAAATCGGCTCTAAAGACTCTAGGGTTCTTCTAGTAGCCGATTTTGGATGCCCTTGGGTCCCTTATGTAGTGGTGCTCCTAGGGTTTTATTCAAAACCCTAATTCGATAACTTAGGCCTTAAGCAGTCCCATGGAACATTCTAGAATGAGGCTTGGATGATTTTAAGGTGGGCTTCAACCCTAATTTCGTCCATCCCCTTAATCCAAAAGATCACAACCCTAAATCCAATTATCTTATAATTGTAATTCCTGTCCCCTAAGTTCGATTAATCTCTTGTGATCACAAAATTAATTTCTTAATTAATTCTTGACCAATATTAATTAAGTAATATGATTTCTCTTTTAATAATTTATTCTTATAATATATTAAGAAATCATAATAACCTTTTTCTCCACTAATTATCCTATCAAGTTACTTTGGTGAAGTCAACCCAAAAGGACCATGCTACAACCGGGTTAAGTACATACCAAATATAGTTATGGACTTAGACACTAATCCAACTGTCTCCCACTTGGATAAGTCTAATAACTATAAATGTAAGTACAACTTCAAAATCTGATTAGCAATCGTAGCTCTCAAAAGCCATTATCGAACTCTGACTTGTCCTTTAGATAAGGGATTGTATAGTCCTCCGAACAAGATATCATGCAGACAATTACATGGAACATAGTCATACTTATTGTCCAACAATTTGTTTCTCGATCTATGATTCCTCTGACATAGAACTTAATTGAACACATGAATTCAGTCCTGATCGGGCCCGGCACATAAGTCAAACCAAATTATCGAGGGGATTAGATATCTCTTCTACCCTCTTAGGATAAAAGGAACAGATAAACTTCGACTTATATGCATTTACTATTCAGTCATCAAATCAAGTTACTGATGCACTTATGCATTATCAATGCACAACCAACTTGCAAAGAATAAACTATATATCTAGGTTTAAAGACTATATGATATTATCGTCTTGCAATCAATCGTAATAAATTCCATGAAGTGATGCTAGCAAGCGTGGGTTTAATGCAATGCTCAAATCTTAATTCATAAGCACGCATGAATGTTACATCAAACTTTTGCTATGTCTAATACACTATAGACAGTCTACAAAACAACTCATGAAAATCTTCTTACATATCTACTTCCAACATATGAACGACTGTGGACTGTTCGAATAATCTTATTATTCAGGAAGTCAAAACATGCAAAGTGAAAGAATAGATAAATAATTAACACAAGACAGTAACTTTACTTATAAATAATACTCCTTTATTTAATCATCAAATGTTAATTACAATTTATCTATTACACATTTCAAAACTATTGAATCACTAAAACTTAGATCATCCTTCAACCCAATGCTCCTAGCGTGCTGCAAGCGCTTAAACCTACCCAGTCCCTTCGTGAGCGGATCTGCTGGGTTCTCTTCTGATGATACCTTCTTAACTACAAGGAGTTCCTCTTCTACCCAATGTCTTATAAAGTGATATTTCCTATCGATATGCTTGGATCATATATGATTCCTCGGTTCCTTGGTTAAGGCAACCACACCTTCATTATAAGATAAAATTTCCATAGGCTCCTTTATGGTTGATACAACTCCAAGGTCTCCGATAAAGTTCTTCAACCATATTGCCTCCTTTAACGCGTCGCTCACTGCTATGTACTCTGATTCACATGTTGAATCAGCTACGATTTCTTGCTTGGAACTTTTCCAAGTCATTGCTCCTCCTTTCAGAGTAAAGACCCAGCCTAATTGATATCGATCATTATCTCGATCTGTCTGAAAGCTGACATCACTATACCCTCGCACCCTTAAGTCATCACTCCCACCGAGGATAAGAAACCATTCCTTGGTCCTCCGAAGGTACTTAAGAATATTCTTGACTACGGTCCAATGTGCTCTACCAGGGTTCCCTTGATATCTGTTGACCATGCTCAAAAAGAAGGCCACATTAGGGCGAGTACAAGTCATAGCATATATGATCGACCCAACTACGGAAGCGTAAGGTGCTTGACTCATTTCTGTAGTCTCGGCCTCAGTACTCGGATTTTGAGTCTTACTTAACTTGGTATTGCTTTGGATTGGTAACTCCCTTTTTTTTGGATTTCTCCATACTAAAACGCTTTAGCACTTTATCCAAGTAAGTATTATGACTAAGTACTATTAGTCTTTTACTCCTATTTCTCAGTATCCTTATTCCCAAAATATAAGCAACCTCTCTGAGGTCCTTCATAGCGAAGCACTTCCCAAGCCAGGACTTAACCTCTTGTAGGGTCGGGATGTCGTTTCCTATGAGTAGTATGTCACCGACATACAAAACGAGAAAGCTAAATACACACGACTCATCTTCGCTTCACAGGAAGCTAAACTCTTTGACTTTCTCATCAAAGCAAAGATTCCATCTACAAGATGCTTGCTTCAATCCATAAATGGATTTCTCAAGCTTACACACTCTATTAGGATGCTTCGTATTGACAAAACCCTCTGGATGACTCATGTAAGCATCCTCAGCCAACTTCCCATTATGGAAAGCGGTTTTGACATACATTTTCCATATTTCATAGTCATGAAATGCAGCAATGGCCAGCATCACCCTAATAGACTTTATCTTTGCAACTGGTGAGAAAGTCTCATCATAGTCAGCTCTATGAGTTTGAGTAAAGCCCTTCGCAACCAATCGTGCCTTATAAGTGTGTACCTTCCCATCAACGTCGGTCTTATTCTTGAAGATCCACTTGCACCCGACCATATTACGACCTGGCATATTGTCAACCAAATTCCAAACTTAGTTGTCATACATGGAATGAATCTCGCTGTCCATAGCCTCTTTCCATTTCACAGATTCTGGGCCTGCCATGGCTTCCTTGTAGCTGTTAGGTTCATCCTAATTTACTAGTGTACTATCACTAATAAATGTATCCCCTTCAGTAGTAATATGGAAACCATAAAACTGGGGTGGAACGCTAACTTCTAAGAGGTAAGGACTTGTCAATCGGTTCAACAGGAGTTTCCTCCTCAAGTTGAGCGCTGGTGTTTGAGGTTCCTTTTACCATTCGATTCTGGAAGCTCTTCAAGATCGATTTTCCTCCCACTGTCTCCTTGGCTTATGAGTTCTCGCTCTCAGAAAACCCCTCTCCTCGTAACGAAGACAACATTGTCATTCGGTCTATAGAAGATATAACCAAAGGATTTCTGTGGATAGCCGATGAAAATACATTGCCCACTACGAGGTTCGAGCTTGTCATGAGTCTCTCGTCTTACGAAAGCCTCGCAACCCCAAACCTTGATATGTGCCAACGAGGGAGCTTTCCCTATCCACATCTCGTAAGGTGTTTTCACAAACTTCTTGTAGGGACTAAATTAAGGATATGGGTGACAGTCTCTTAGGCATACCCCCAAAACGAGATAGGTAACGAAGCACGACTCATCGTGGAATGAACCATGTCCAACAAGGTTCGATTACACCTCTCAACTACATCATTCAACTGCACCGTCCTAGGTGGCGTCAATTGCGAAACAATTTCTCATTCCTTGAGGTAATTGTGGAATTCAAGACTAAGGTACTCACCACCTTTATCGGATCGGGGCATCTTAATTTTCCTGCACAGTTGATTCTCAACTTCCTGCATAAACTCTTTGAACTTTTCAAAGGTTTCTGACTTGTGCATGATTAAGTAGATATACCCATATATGCTATAATCATCGGTGAAAGTCACATAGAAGTGGCTCATATCCATTGTGGTGGATCTAAAGGGCCCACACACATTAGTGTGTTTGAGATCCAATAAACCCTCAACCCTTTCACAAGTTCCAATGAAGGGTGACGTAATTATCTTTCCAAGAAAACAAGACTCGCACACGTCATCGTCCCTAAGCTCGAATGACTCCAACACTCCATCCTTTTGGAGTTGGACTATGCATTTCTTGTTGAAATGTCCAAGACGACAATGCCACAAGCATGCTTTATCCAAATCATTGGAATAATCAATACACAACACATCATTTCCTAAATTGTCTACATCCATTACAGTCTCATATATTCCATTACAACGCAATACTTCAAAATAGAAAACACCATTAAAAAAGCATTAATAGAACCATTTTCATTATCAAACGAAAATTTAAATCCTTGTTTATATAAACCATGAAAAGAAATGATGTTTCTTGCCATTTTAGGTGAATAGCAACAATTATTCAAATCTTGTCCTAATCCACTACTAAGTACTAAAGAGTAAACTCCAATCTCTGTGACAGGCAACACTCTTCTGTTCCCCATGATCAAGATTATCTTTCGATGCTCCACATCCCTATTTCTTCTTAGGCCCTGCAAATCAGAACAAATATGAAAACCACACCCTGTATCGAGAACCCAAGAAATAGCATGCGATGAATTATTAGATTGAATAGAATAAATACATGTAAAGGATGGATTTATCTTTCCATCCTTGATTTCCTATATACTTCGGGCAGCTTCGTTTCCAATACCCTTTCTCATGGCAATAGTAGCACTCCGCATCCTTTGGGTCAAAGGAGGGTGCAGCGGGACCAACCTTGGTTCCACTAGAAGAGGTGCCATCTTGGGATTTTCCCTTATGGTGGCTCTTGGAAGGAGCCTTCCTCTTCATGCCCTTCCCCTACCCAATAGCCAAGACGGGGGCAACAGTTGTAGGAGTAGATGCAATGAATTTTTCCTTGAGGTTGCTCTCAGTGGTCCTCAACATGCCTTGAAGCTTGCTTAACATGACCTCCTTTTTGTTCGTGTGGTAGGTCATGCAGAATTGGTTGTAGCAAGGAGGCAAGGAGTGAAGAATAATATCAATCGCCAGCTCTTCATCGAAGTTAACATTTAAATTCTGCAGGCGGTCGACATATCTCTGCATTTTCTGCAGACGAGCAGTGATAGACTCTCCGTCCCTCATCTTGGTCGTGATCATCAAAGTGATTATCTCGTACCTCTCCTGTCTGACACTTTGGTGGTACTTGTCTAGTAAATTCTGATGCGTCTCATAGGGATAGAAATCCTCGTAGGACTTTTGGAGTTCAACAGTCATAGTCGCGAGCATGATGTAGTGGACTTCTGTAGCATCGTGCCCATGAGACTCAAAGGCAACGATATCTTCGGGTGTAGTAGTGTTGACATCCACTTCTTTCAGCTCCTTGTTGAGGACATACTCCTTGTCCTCGTTGCGGGTAACCATTCGTATGAAAAAGAAAATAGGAAGTGTTTGAAGGTTAGTGAAAAAGAAAATAGGAAGTGTTTTAATGTTGTGGATCCAATCATTAAAACTGTATATGTCGAAGATCACCCTCCCACACAAATTCATGAGTGAGAATGAGTAGGAAGTGTTTGAGCCAGAAACGTTATTGTTTGAGTTAGTCATCTGAAAAAGAAAATAGACAAAGTTTCATTAGATAAGAATCCCCAATTAAACACCTAAATGAGAAATTAGGGCTAGGATCCAACAACATTATTTATAATTTATAAGAGGGATGTCGTAATCTAAACAACAAATAATTTGAAGGTTAGTGAATGAAGATTCACTAATTTCAATCATGAAAAAAATAAAGCAATCAAATTTTAAATGTTTTTCAACTCCTAGATCTTTTGAGATTCATTGAACTTTTCAATGGAATGTTTAAATCTCGATATTCCCTTCAAGTTTGTGAATGGGACACCGAGGATCACAAACAAGGCGTAAATAACCATGCAAATGTACTTGGTGCCCTCAATGTTACAGTTACCTAATCAATGTGCCGGTTAGCCACACACACTCCATTGATGTATGACAAATATCGAGTCACCCTTTGCCACCTTTGCTAAACCCAAATTAGTGTGTCGGTTGACCACACATGCTCCACTAACGTCTTGGTAAGGGTACAAAGTGTAATTTCATGGAATAACATCATTTTCACATTTTTCCTAAACTAACTAAGATTGGGAATTTTAATAAAAACAGTTAGTTACTTTATTAACCATTATACTTTTAACGAGGAATTAGTTGCCCTATCTGACCCATTTGGCTAACAACCCTCCACTAATCAAGGAAGCGATGGGTGAGAGTGGACACCCATTAAATTGCCATTTTATAGGCAGCCACCTTATACCCCCTTATAGATCGACTTTGTGAATGAGGTCTACTAACGGTAAGACTAGCATTAATCTTATATATATATATATATATATATATATATATATATATATATATATATATATATATATATATATATATTAAACTTGTAAAATTCTAGGATTTAGAATTTAAATATTTCAAAATTAAACTTTTAATAAAAAATTTAAATTCCAAAACTTGAGGGAAATTTTGAAACTTTTCAAAACTATCTAGATCAAAATTCAAATAATATAATCAAACAATTAATTGGTGATTATCTAATTTTGACCTAATCCTTTTCCATGCAAGATATTTCAATCAAATAATTCAAATAATTAAAGTTTATCATATAAGACAATAATTATCTAATTAATTGATAACTATCTTCTATTTTGATAAGGATATTCACATCATATCAGTAAAAATTGGATTTTATTAATTAAAAACATTTTTTGTAATTATCCCAATTCAAAATAAGAAAAAATCCCAAAAATCCCTCTGTCTGATTTTCCGACTTGGCGAGTCACTGCCTGTACTCGCTGAGTTCATCTGACTCACCAAGGTCATCAGGTGACTCGACGAGTCTATCAGGTAGAAGGTAGAATTTTCGATTTCAAGCAATGAACAATTATAAAATTCATGAAATAAAATAGAAACTAATCAAGGCTCTGATACCACTGATGGGTTTTGAACAAAACATCAACCCTATGGTGCACATGCAAAACCATAAAGCTTTGGATCTAGTTTCTCTATTGTACATGAAAAATTATCCAAAGCTTATAAACCCTAATTCTAGCATATGAATATCGAAATAACATATAAAACCGGTTTAGATAATTACCTTTTGATTTTTGAAAGAATCTTCAAGCTTTGAGAGCCTAGTATCATAAATGTAATACTTCTAAACGATCACAAACACCAAGGCAAGATGGAAAATCTTGGAATGAGGATATGGAGGCACAAAATCGGCCCTAAAAACTCTAGGGTTCTTCTAGTTGCCAATTTTGGATGCCTTGGGGTCCCTTATATAGTGGTGTTGGTAGGGTTTTAGTCAAAACCCTAATTGCATAACTTAGGCCTTAAGTAGTCCAATGGAACATTCTGGAATGAGGCTTGGATGATTTCAAGGTGCGCTTCCACCCTAATTTTGTCTACCCCCTTAATCCACGTGATCCACAACCCAAAATCCAATTCCAGTCCCCTAAGTTCAGTTAATCTCTTTTGATCATAGAATTAATTTCTTAATTAATTATCGACCAACATTAATTAACTAATATGATTTCTCTTTTAATATATTATGCTTATAATATATTAATAAATCATAATAACCTCTTTGTCCACTAATTATCCAATCATGTTTATTTGGTGAAGGAAAACCAAAAGGATCATACTACAACCGGATCAAGTACATACTAAATATAGTTATGGACTTAGACACTAATCCAATAAGCATTTGCTAAGAACGACTCAAGGACTTGGAGGCTAAAAGAGTGAAGATAAATAATCCATAAAGGTTCTTAGATACTCTTTAATCCATAAAAATTATGGTTTCACCCGAATATTAGTACGCCCAATGTACAGCTCATGCTCCAAAAAATTACCATTTTTCCACTAGGGCTTTTAAAGGCTACATCTTTATACTCCAAGGACCCAAAATGACATATTTAAAATCCAAAGGAAGGATTTGACAATACCTAAAGGCCCGAGATGTTACAACTCCCCCCACTTGATCTAGACTTCATTCTCGAAGTCTGCTGCACCAAATAAATCTGGGTAATGCTCCTGCATCACCGCCTCCGACTCCCAAGTCCAGTTGGAGCCCCTCCGATGCTGCCATTGTACCTTTACCAAAGGTACTTTCTCGCATCTCAAAACCTTTAATTTCATCTCCAGAATAGCTATGAGTCTCTCAGCATAGTTCAGACTCTCATCAACTTGAATATCATCCGATGACAAAACTGCCTCCTCATCTTATACAGACTTTCGCTGCTACGAAACATGGAATGTGTTATGAGTATGACAGAGCTCCTCATGAAGATCCAATCTGTAAAAGACCTTGCCAACCCTGGCAATAACCCAAAATGCCCCAATATATCGGGGACCCAACTTCCCCCTCTTCCTGAAGTGAATCACACCTTTCCAAGGTGAGACCTTCAACAATGCCATTTCTCTGACCTGAAATGCCAACTCAGATTGACATTCGTCGGCATAGATCTTCTACCAAATTTGAGTAGTCTCCAATCTTTTCCTGATCTGTTGAATCATCTTTGTTGTCTGTAGAAGCACATAAGTTCTCCCCATAACCCTGTGACCAACCTCTCCCTAACAGACTGGGGTAAGACATCTTCGTCCCATACATGAGCTCAAAAGGAGGAGAACCAATGTTGGAGTGAAAACTATTGTTGTAGGATAACTCCACAAGAGATAGGTAGGAGTCCCAGCTCCCACCAAAATCAATGACACATGATCACAACATATCCTAAAGAGTCTGTATCATCTGCTCACTCTGGCCGTTGGTATGAGGATGATAACCTGTGTTGAAATATATCCTAGTGCCCAGTTCCTCATGGAACTTCTGCAAAAAATGAGATGTGAATCGAACATCATGGTATGAAACAATGGAGATTGGAACCCCATGGAGAGCAACGATCTCACAATTATACACATCGGCTAACTGCTCAGTTGATAGACTCTATCGAATCCCCAGGAAATGGGTACTCTTGGTCAATCGATATACGATGACCCAAATAGCATCAAAACCATTTGTCGACTTCGGTGACTTGGTGATGAATTCCATCAAAATTTGCTCCCATTTACACATAGGAACCTCCAGAGGCTTCAGCTTGCCATGCGGCCTCTGATGCTTGGCCTTGACTACCCTGCAGGCGAAGCACCTCTCAACGTACCACATGATCTCCCTCTTCATACACGACCACCAATAGCTCAATCTCAGATCCCGATACATCTTGGTGGCCCTCTGATGGATAGAAAAGCATGACTTATGAGCATCCTCTAACACAATCTATCTGATCCCACCAGACATCATAACCCAAACCCAACCACAACAAGGCAACAACCCATGACTGTTCGGGACAAATCTGGTGATCTCACCCCTGATCCTCTCAATCTTCCAAATCTCTTAGTGAAAACCCTCGACCTGAGCCTACCTAATCAATCCCACCAATGGAGAATCCACTTATTTCCTCATACAAGACACCTCATTAAAAGATTTAGCCGCCTTGCGGTAAGATATCTACCACTACATTCGCTTTACCCATATGGTAAAGGATCTCGTAGTCATAATCCTTGACTATGTCTAGCCACTTGTGTTGCCTCATGTTTAGGTTCAGCTGCTCCATAATACATCTCAAACTCTTGTGATCCAAGTAGATAGTACATCGGACCCCATAAAGATAATGCCTCCAAATCTTAAGGGAAATACCATAGCCCCTAACTCAAGATCATGCGTGAGATACCTCATCTCATGCGACCTCAGTTGCCGTGATGCATAAGCTATCACTCATCCTATCTGCATGAGGACCGCCCCAACCCAGTGATGGATGTATCACATTAAACCACAAAATCCATAATTCCCTCCAAGAGGGTCAAAACTGGGGCCTCACATAGCCTTTTTCGAAGGGTCTCAAATGCTGACTGCTACTAAGGGTCCCACCGGAAATCCACCCCTTCCTTTTCAGATGAGTGAGGGGTACTATAATCTTGGAGAAATCCTGACTAAATCTCTGGTAGTACCCTACCAATCCCAAGAAACTCTTGAGATCCGAGGGAGATTTCAGAACCTCCTACTGCATCACCGCCATGATCTTGGACAAATCGACCAATATCCTATCCTGGTTAACGAGGTGTCCAAGGAACTGAACCTATCTTAACCAAAACTCCTACTTTGAGAACTTGGCATAAAACCATTCTCTCCTCAAAACCTCAAGAAGCTCGTGAAGATTCTCGTCATGCTACTCTTCGATCTTGGAATATACCAGGATATCATCAATAAACACGACAACTGAATGAACGAGCATCAGCCTGCATACCCAATTCATCAAATCCATAAATACTGTAATCGCATTGGTGAGCCCAGATTGTATCACCATGAACTCATAATGCCCATAACAAGTCTGGAATGCAGTCTGCTCCATATCCTCATCTCTCACCCTGGCGTGAAGGTACCCAGACCTCAGATCTATCTTGGAGAACCAAGATGCACCCTGACCTGATGGTACCCAAACCTCAGGTCTATCAATTCATGGAAGGGGATAACAATTCTTCACCATAATCTTGTTCAACTCCTAGTAATCAACAAATCCGGTGTGAGCCATCCTTCTTCTTGATGAATAAAATTGGCACTCCCCACATAGAGCTACTCAGTCTGATGAACTGCTTGCCTAACAGCTCGTGCAACTGGGATGACAATTCCTGCATCTCAGGAAGTGTTAAATGGTACGACGCCTTGGCAATCGGGGCTGCACCTGGCACAAGGTCGATCCTAAAATCGATCTGCCTCTTAAGAGGCACACCGAGTAACTCCTCTGGAAATACATCAGCAAACTCCCTGACCACCTCAACCTGTGAGACTAAAACCTGGTCCCCCAAACCCATATCTACCGCATAAGCCAAATAACCCACACACTTGTGCTAAATATACTGCCAAGCTCTGGCTATAGTACAAAACCATGAACCTATCCTGGTGTCCTCTTCATCAATAACAGTTCTCTCCCACTTTGGGTTCGAGTTACCATGTGTTGGCCCTCATAATCGATCATAGCACCGAAATGGCTCAGCCAATCCATACCCACAATCATACAGACATCCCCATGGGGATAGGGATCAAATTGATGGGAAAGGATACCCCGAAGATCTCTAGAACGTAACCCTGATACACTGAAGAAGCAGAAACCTGGTGTTTGTTGGTGCTAGAAACTCGTAACGGACACTCCATCTCCTCTAAGGGCATAGCAAACTCCTTACTAAATGACCAAGAAACAAAGGACCGACTCGTACCCAAGTCAAACAACACTAAAGCAAGCAAGGAGTTCACTAAGAACGTACCTACCAAAGGTACAAATATATGAGCATAATGCAAACATGATCAACAAGATAACGGATAGAAACATACCAATCACAACATCTGGTACTACTCTTGCCTCCTCGACGATAAGATGGAAAGTACGCCCTCGAGCTCTCGGGGGCTCCACCATGTCCTGACTCCCATATGTGATCCTCAAAGTAGTCGGCACTGGAGCTTGTGCTAGCTTGATAGCTAACAAAGGACATTGGGCCTTCATATGGCCCACCTGATCACAATGGTAACAAAGTTTGATGCAAGAAGTTGGAGTCTGCTGTCGACAATCCCTTGCAATGAGGCCCTGCTTGCCACATTTATGACAATCCGAAGAAGACCGACAAGCTCCATCATGCACGTTGCTGCACTTGCCACAAGTTTGGTCTCTCTTACTCACCGAGCTGGAGTTAGCGGTCCAAAACCGCTTCGATGCAGGCTGTGACTACGCCGAGGCAAGTCTCAAATCCCTTGTCTACAAATCAATATTACTCTCACGCCGCCCGACAACCTCCTGAATCTCTAACAATGAACCATGGCACTAAGTAGAAACAAACTATCTAATCTCCATCTTGAGAATGATCAAATAATGGGTCATCTAAGTCTGCTCAGATGCAGCAAACTCAGGGCAGAACATAGCCCTCTCCATAAACATCTTGGTGATCTCTGTCACTATCTCATAATCCTACCTCAAGTCTAGATACTCCTGAGCCAAACTCTCTCACTCCCTAGCAGCACATACCGGGAGAGAAACATCTCAGAAAACTACTCCCAAGTCACAACGACTCTCTGCTCAACAGAATAGGAACCGATAGCAAGCATACACCAATCCTTTTCTCCGGTCCTTAAAAGGTTCATATCACACTTGACCTTCTAGTCAGCAGGTCGCAAACAAGTGAAGAAACACCCCTCCACATCAGATATCCACCTCATGGCGATGATCGGGTCTTGCACCCCATTGAAAGTTACGGGCTTGTATTTTCGAAGTCCCGATACTAAGAATCTCGAACTGATCCAACCTCTACAGCCTCAACAACTGCAATGACTACAACAACATCAGACTCAAACAATGCAGCATAATACTCATCAAAGTAGTCAACCATGGCGGTCTTGATAGACCCAAACATATTTGGAAATTGTGCTTAGGACTAAGCAACAACCTCCTTCTACAAGATCTCCATGATCCTCTCATCCAACACAGCTTACTCACCTTGACAGCGAGCTTCTGATCCCGATCTGGATCTTGCCTCAACTCGACGTGTAGTCACCATACTGAAAAAAAAACCTGGTCGATATCAGATAACATGCATATCATAACAGGGAACCAACTCCCAACAAACCCCTAGGGACTGTGACTTCTCTGTTACGCATATGGGTCATGTGCTTTCAGTACTATGGGCACATACTACCTTCCACACCTACCCGTAGTTATCTCATAGGGTCATCACAACACCCTAACAGTACTTTCTAACATGCTCATACACTCAATCCCATCACCCTAGTGGAATGATATATAAATATATCAAAACTGGCCGGCTGACCCCACACAAATTATCCATGAAACTTCCACCAACCCTGCAACACTTGTGTATGCAAACCATACATAATGCTGGACCCTATAGACATTCAAATATTTTTTCCTACCCTAAGTCCTTCATCAAACAAGAACGTTACATAAGGTCAAACCAAGCATTCTCAGGCTATAAGATCTTAGTTATGTATAACAATGATGTATACACTAAGCAACTACATTAGTGATGTCAATTCCATTAGAAAAGAACCCTAGCCATCAGACATCATATAATCAGGCAACTCTATCATGCAAAACCTGAAGATCTCTAGCCTATCACTAGCATGTTGTTCTAACATATCACAATATCAGTTAACAATATGGTATTTTAGGGTTAACTTATTGGCTCCGGCTGAGCGTACACATCACATCCTCCTTGATTATTTAGAAAACCATTTTAAATCCTTTTCCTTAGTTTGACACTGGTTGCATACAAGTGTTCCTCCAATTCACCCAAACCAAGTCCCTAATATAAATTTTAACATCCATAAAATAATGAAAATTTTGAACTTTTTAAAGAACCCAAAAACCATCATTGTTTACATTTTGTTTTCAAAATAAATTCAATATCAAAGAAATCCCAAAATCATAAAGTAAAACATGAAGAGGTACACGATCACGCCTTCGCCTTCCCGTTATCCTCTAAAGCACCTGAAACATAATCCAAAACTGTAAGCCCAAAGATTAGTGAGTTCCCCCAAAATACCAATACAAAACAAATAACATAAATACAAAACAACATACTATGGGTCCAATCAACCATCGGGTTGGAATGCCAACATACTATGGGTCCAATCAACCATCAAGTTGGAATACCCTAGGCCCCTCAACCATCGGGTTGGAATGCCAACATACTATGGGTCCAATCATCCTCGGGATGGAATACCCTAGGCCCTCAACCATCGGGTTGGAATGCCCCGGTCTGTTGGCTTATGCACAAAGAAGTGAAGCCTCAACCACCAACCAATCATGTGTACATAATACAGATAAGCATATTATTTACCAGCCAGGAAACAAGCAAACAAATCATACAGATCACTAAGGATAACAACATCCTAAATACCATGATACCAATCTAATAGATCACTACAACACTATAGCATACATAACAAGATATCAAATCTAGAGGGCTAGCCTTGGTGCCTTCGACCCAAAAGTACAGTGAGGAAAACTCACCTCACAATGTCGAACTACCCTAGAAACCTCCAGCTGCTGGCTCACAAAAATCCCGAACTATCACAACAAAACAAACATCCAATTAACAATTGGATTATCATCCCTGACTAAGGATCCATATTTAAGGTAAATGTCCAGTTTAGCCTTTCCTCAATTAGGCCAAGGACCAACTCCTATTTTTTACCAAAAAGGCCCAAATTACTTCAAGACCCATAATTGGCCTAATTTTCCAGATTGGGCCCAACCCCTTATTGGGCCTTGCCCTAAGGTCCAACTCTCCATTCGACCCAAAACACCCATACTCATAAATTCCAATGAGGGCCCAAGTCATTCAACCCCAAAAGGTGGCCGAAAACCTGAATCCAAAACTTAAAAGTCCACATACGATGTACGATAGGTGTACACCGGAGGTATGCAGGGCATACACGAGCATGTCATTGACCACCATTGGGGAGGCTAATCGAGTACACAGGGTGTACTCCCTACGCGGTGCATACTCTCGTAGATCCCAAAAGTGCATTAAGACTGTGATATCTCCAAATTCACGGCCAGAAAAGACCAGTTTAATTTATGCTTTTTAAAATAATTTTAGAGTAATCCTTTGGTTAAAAGAGTTGCGGAGTTTGTTCCCAAAACGAAATATGATAAAATCAGATTTACCAAAGCATTTCTTAAAGAAATGTATTTTTATTATATAACAAAACTTGGGATGTCATATGTTGATACAAACAAAGGCATAAACGGCACATTATAATCCTTACAATAGTTATATACACTACAGGCCTATAATCAAAATATCTTGATAAGTTGTCCAACTTATGCTCTCGTGCCACTACCTGTAACGCAA
The DNA here is from genome assembly GCF_052625555.1 of Lactuca saligna. Taxonomy (NCBI): domain Eukaryota; kingdom Viridiplantae; phylum Streptophyta; class Magnoliopsida; order Asterales; family Asteraceae; genus Lactuca; species Lactuca saligna. The sequence goes on along the minus strand of NC_136422.1, from coordinate 132,197,844 downwards.
AGAAAACTGAGTGGGTCAGACTTGGGAGCCTGGTGATCATATAGGGATTTCAACCCATAATAAATAAATTTATTAATTTCATCAAACAACAATAACCCAATTACCCATTCCCGTTATCCTCACTTTACATCCCTAAATAAATTATCACAAGGGACCTAGTCTAAGAATTTCCATCGAGGCAAAAACACATGCTTCGGTGTTTCCTCGATAATATATGTCAAACAAGGAAACCATGTAGGGGATGGAGTACATCAAATGAACACCCAAGTTCATTAACACCTACAGGTGGCGAGCCTGCCAGCGTTCCACTAGACTGTCTAGAAAAGTTAGTGGTCGTCATCTAAACTCCGCCAGATGACTGATTCAACAACAACGAGGCCTCTCATCAATTTATCACAATTCAACCATCTACCCATGTTCTAACCCAACATTTTCTGTAGAAAACAATATATAAACATACACTCATATATAACTTAAAACTTGATGAGGTATTCATTAAATACACATTCTAAATAAACAGATCATATATATATATATATATATATATATATATATATATATATATATATACACACACATACATACATACACCGAGCTTCTACGACTCTTCAAGTAGTAACTCTTCTATGAATATGGGATATCTTCACACACCAGGCTTCTCGCGGGCAGATCTTCGGCTCGGAAACTCTTTTCTTCTCGAGATCTTCGGTGCTTCGAGACTTGCTTCGACTTCGGGATGATACCGGGGATTCGGGGGTACATCAAGATGGCTAGAGAGGGTATCGGTAGTGAGAGAGTGGGGAATTAGCAACCATGGTCGACTGCCCTGACACAAGGTGAAGTTCGTGCCTTGAACTTCAGAAATTCATATTTTTCGCATACGAGCTCTGTTTTCGACGTTCATTATATGCACGTGTAGGTGATATTATGCTCTACAACTCTTGTTTATACTCCGTTGGCTAATTTTGAATATAAATTTTATTATATTATTCTAGTAGGCGGGTACATGAAAAATCCACTAGGAATTCACAACTCCTTCATCTGAGGTCTATTTTTATTTGTCTCTTTACCGTTGGACTACTATCGACAAGATCTTCGATTCTTGTCTAGATTGTTTTGGCTATAAATCACTCGATCTCATATTCGAACTTTGGGTTGCATACCGCTATGTCGAAACTTCGAAAAATCATAATTTCTTCATACGAAGTCAGATTTAGGCGTTTTCTTTATGCACGCTATCGGTTTAACGTATTCTACGACATTCGTGTAGGTAAGTAAGGCTAAATATTGCTCTATCGTAAATTCACTATTTACGTCCTACAGCGTCGAGCTGAATCTATCGTTAAACTTCGGCATGTCATAACTTCTTCGTTATAGCTCAGATTTCGGCATTCTTTATATATTCGGAATCCTTGCCACGATCACTACAACTTCCTCCATATATATCGGGCTTATCTAATATTTTATTATTATGCTTATTCTTGTTCTTAATTCATTTAAGTTACATAATTAAGCATATAACACATAACATTCATAATAATACATTTTTATTATTTCACAATAGTTTACAAAGCTTAACATAGACTATTACATCATCCTTAATGCCTAGCCTAGAAACATAGGCGTTACAAAGACCCTTTTTTCAAGATGCATGAGACACTTCTGGCCATTGGGACACTTCTGGCCATTTTTATGACTAAGGACCCTTCCATGGGTAATGAAGTACAACCCAAAACGTCCAAAATCAAACATGCACAACAACGGGACTTTATCATAAAGCTATGCAAAGCAAACATAAAGATAGCAACTTGTTACCTTCTGGAGCTTCCAAAGGAGATGATAATCCAACATCTACATGCTTGCTTTCCTTCCTTGACTCCTTGATGCACTTCCTTCTCCTTTAAACACACAAGTAACACACTTTAAGCTCAAAACACTCTGTTATGCGGTTAACATTTGCTAAGAACGACTCAAGGACTTGGGGGCTAAAAGAGTGAGGATAAATGATCCATAAAGGCGCTTAAATACTCTTCAAACCCTAAAAATTAGGGTTTCACCCGGACATTAGTACGCCCAGCATACATATGTGTACACCCAGCGTACTAGGGTGCGCCCTAGTACACTTAGCTTACTCACGTGTACATGCAGTGTACTACTTATGCTCCCAAAAATTACCATTTTGCAACTAGGTCTTCTTAAGGCTACATCTTTATACTCCAAGGACACAAAATGACATATTTAAAAACCAAAGGAATGATTTGAATAAACCTGAAAACCCAGAATGTTACAATGAATATGTAAGCATTAACATCCTCTTGGAATTGAGACTTCCTTCATTCTTAAGGCTAATCAATTTTCTTGGATTCAATTGCTTTAATTCGATACTTGACTTTGATTAAGAAGGAGAGTTGTAGGCTTCCCCAACCTTCATACTACCTTTGAGGGGTTTTGGTATATCATGTTTCATGATTACTAGAACCAATTGGAATTGAATGATAAGCTTACATATTGAATACAAATGAAAAACAAACAAGTATTCATGGTGGTGAATTTGCTGAGTTGACAAATTCTTTCTCATATTTGAGCATCTCAACATCTTGATTAATTGCAATAACTAATTGTTTTTAAGTCTTTTAGTTTTCAAACAAATCACAACAACACCCCATAGTTTAATTTTAATTGTTTAGTTTTATTTCACTTGTTCATTTAGATTGCATTGGTAATTGAATACAACCATTTCCTCATGGATTCGACCCCCCTTAACCATTATATTATATTTTATGTGTAACAAAAATGGTGTAATTTGCTTGGTGGCTTGACCCCCCACTAAGTTTTGTCACCGTTGTCGGGGAAATTGGTTTATTTTTATTTGATTGTTTATGCCTAGGTGTACATGAATGGACGAACTATTTTACAATCCTGATATTGAGAAATAAGCAAAAAGACTAAAAAGGCAGGCCAAACAAGCTGGTAAAACTCATGAATTTGGGCTAAACATTTAAGGTATTAGAGTTATGATTATTTATTTTATTGAATAATTAGAATCCAAGAATAGGATAATTGTGAATAAATAAGAATCCTTCAGACACAATACAGGTTATACATGTGTTAATTATATTTATTTATTGCATACATGTTATACAAACAAATATTATGGGTATATGCTCTGTGTGTAAAATCTTATTATATACTTAATGATAAATAAAGTTTTCAATAACAAAAATTATTTTGAATAAATAATCTATATTAAATTTGTAGTAATCTTGATTGCAAACTCATGAGTATAAAGAACGCCAAAATATGACGTCTTATGAGGAAGTTATGATTTTTCAAAGTTGCACGTTGAACAGAGTGCATCTGTATTTGATGTAAAATACACAACAAAAATATATTACTTGTTAGCCAAAGTAATATAAATGAAAATTGATATCCATGTAATTACAAGTCCGTAGATATAAAGAACGTTGAGAACATGATTCATATGAAGAAGTTATGAATTTTTCAAGAGCTTTCGCACTATAATCTTTATAAAATATAAAGTGAAAATAGAATAAGAATTAGTTGTTTAGATCTAAATGAAAGTTGTAGTAATTGGAAGTATGAATATGTGGATCTAAAGAACATTGAAAACACAGCTCATATGTGAAACTTACGATTTTTCAAAGAAGACAAAAATTTACCTGCGAGACATGGCGGGGCACCTCTCAAAATGTGACATGTGGCTACTCCCACCTAACTAGTGTTGACGTGGAACCAACATGCTTTTGACATATGGGCGTGACACGCCTAGGATATGGCACAATATGCCTCCCGAGACCCTACATATAACTTAATTCTCTAATTTATTCACACCATTCACCCTTAAATTTCTCCCTCTCCTGCATGATCCGATTTTTTGAGTTTCCAGGAATTTTAGTGGGGCACTGAAATGTCAGAAAGCCTGACACAAAGAAATATTCAGCATCAAAGTTTTGCCCATGAATTTTTCGAGTTTTCGCTAGAAAACCTATAAGTTTATTTGCACTTACTGTGTTTGTTAAGTGTAAGTTATATTTAAGTTCATTGTCGTTATTATGAACCTGTAAATAAGATTTGTCAGTAATTTCATTTATAATACTGATTAAAGTACTTATTAGAGTGATATCTAGGCCACATCTTAGTGAGGTTTTTCAAGTGGATTTTCCAAACAGTATATTTATATACCAAACAGTTGTTCTTCAATTTAAACAATATCAAGTCCCTGAACAACAACAAGAACCTATTTACCAACCAACTCCAATGTATCAATATCATATGTACCCACAACTACAACTCTTCTCAAACCAATACCCTAAAACCAATACCCTAACTACCAACCTTATCCACCATAAATATTCAATCATCAACAATACACATACCCACCATAGCAACAACCTCCCAATTACATGCACCAAAAATATCAATCCCCCAATTAACTTTATCCCCATCAATAGTTGACACTTAGACAAATGATGAAGATAGATGTTATTCACACACCTTTTGGTATTGTCTATCTCATAAACCTTCAAGGGATCAAATTGAAATCGATTTTCATACATAAACTCACCAAGTTTCATGGTCTAGATAAAGACGACCTCAGAAGCACTTGAAGTCTTTTAATATGACATATCTTAGTATGGTACCCGAACATGTAACATTGGATGATTTCAAGTTAACCGTCTTTTCACTCACTTTGGAAGATAAAGCTAGATAATCAAAACTTGGTTTAGATCTAGGCATAAAAAATCAAATAACAGTAAACAAATTCCACCGAAAACAGTTCCAAAACTTAGTAGGATGTCAAGCCACCAATATAACCTAGCACAGAAGGGCATAATTCAGTAAAATTATGTGAAAGTAGGAAACCATTCCAATATCATATTCTTCTTTCTTATGAAATTTAATCTTCTGAGTAGTGTGAAAAAGATTTGAAATCAAATTATATTCAGATGTATTGCATCAAGATCATCCACTCTATGATAAAAATACCATTGAATCTCCATGATTACCAAGATAATGAGTGATTTTGCATAGAAAAATATACAAGAACGCTCATATTAATCAGAATCAACATCATTACACATAAGAAATTTGGTTTTGGTCCATTGGCTAGATTTAGGTTAATATCAATGAAGATTTTTGTCGAAATCCTTAAATAACACCACACAAGTTCCTCATCGGTTAGGTAGGGGTGTAAATGAGTTAAGCTCAAGCTCAGGTAGGCTCGGGTTTGGCTTGTTTAAAATTCATTGGATTCAAGCTTGAGCTCGACTTGTTTCGAACTATGGTTTCAATGGTCGAGCGTGGCTCATTGAGGATTCAAGTTCTTGATCTCGGCTTATGATCAGCTTGTTTGTCAAGCAAGCCTAAATAACTTTAAGCTCAACTTAGTTAATAGTTAAATGCCAAGCTCTATTGTGTTTTTAAGCTCTCTATAAATCTCATTTCCCGTTATTTGATATTTAATATTTAATTAGTTAATTGCTGATGGAGACTGGTTCCCATAGTGCCAACACAGTTAGAACAATTGGTGATATTACTATTAATAGTAATGTACTTTTAGGTTAAACGCAAGGACATAAATAATCAATAAATGATATGGGAAGTTTTAGGGACTTGATTTGTTAATTCATTAATAGAATTTAATTAATTAAATAAAATCTAGAAGTTCTGGAATATTTTGGAGGCCAAAAGAGGATAATTTAAGCAGTCAAGCAATTACCACTTATATCAATAATTATTATGGGACTAGATAATTATCTTCTTTGGTTTTCTATCATTCCTTATAAATAGAGAGGCATATTGACTAATTTATAAGATGAAAAATCTCAAGAGCATAGAGAGAACTCGGTCTTACCTCCTAATTCCCAAAACCACCAAAATGTCAATTCCCATGTCATGCCGGCTTCTTGGTTTTGCGTTCTTGTGTGTTTAATTCAATTTGCATGTGTAGATCTGATCTACTTTCTAAATATTAAATGGTTTTAATTAGAAATTTAACTACTTGAAGAACTGATGTTTTTTTAATATTTTCTATCCCCACAACATGGGAGGTCATCCTCCACGACATGGGGTTCTGCTTAGAAACGCATTTTGTGTGTCTCACCATGACATGGTGACACTGTTCACAGTTTTTCTATTTTTAATATTTGTTGCCTTTTTTTGCTTGCCCTTTAAGTAATAAATCCAGATTTAGTTCCACATGAATAATTTTCAATGACTAAAGTTGGAAAAAAATACTCAGACTGGTTTAATTAGTCAGTTAATTGTTTGATTAGTTGATGAAAAGTCAAATAATTAAATCTTGATTAAATGTATTAATTATTAGCATTGCGTCATCGCGTGTCCAATTAGAATTAATATACATGAAATCTAAATTGTTTAAATTACAATATATATATATATATATATATATATATATATATATATATATATATATATATATATATATATATATATATATATATATAGTAAAACTGTATTTATATATATGACCTTAAAATAAGGACACCACATTCTCGCATGTTTGCAAGCATTGTTTGTCTCACATCAACCAGGCTCACCTACTCTAAATGCTAAGGTTTAAGGATGTTTCTTTGATTCCTAATGAGGTTGGCTTTTAAGTGGCATTTGGTGCTCACCAACCTTATCGCCATCTTGTGTTTTGTGAGTAGAGTTACCAAAAGAGTTTGATAGGACACTTGTCTTGTTATATTAATATTATAAGTATTAAAACAAAGTCTCATTTTATATAAAAATGTGAATCCTATGTTTCATGTGGAAATTACACCTTGTCGTGTATTCTTTTTGGTGTTATGTGCAGATGGTTTAACGGCACGTCAAATGAGAATTCTTGAAGCAAGGTATATGGTAATCGTGAGTTTCAAGCGTTACTTGAGTCGAATATCATGTATCTTCACATGGACAGTTCACCATTTGGATTAATGATCCTCGGCTAATCTAGTCAGGAATGTTAAATGAGCATAAGGAAAGATTAACATGCTTTTCACATAGTGTCAATAAATTTCAAAACATAAAGTAATCTCATAAAGATTGAGATTGACAATTGTTTATCTATCTAAATAACTTCTTGGTGTGAGTTTTGACTAATCCACTTCATATCATGAAGTGAAATATGGATCTTAGCCTTGTTTGCAATAATTTAATAATTGGGTAATTATTCATTAAGAATCAATAAAACAAACTAGGTCTAATCTTTAATTTAATGATGTGTGAAAGGTATCCACTAAAAGTTACCAGTTATAAAACCTTTAAAAGGAAAAATTAGAAGGTTTGATTAATCTTGTTCATGGTTTGAGAATAGTTCTCTTCAGTGAAAAGAATGATTGTACTTAGCTATAAGAAGCAACAAGTGTCAAATACACTTAGTACATCTGTAACATTGCTGCTACATGGAATTCCATCAAGTTAGGAGTTGACTATGGAAACATAACCAACTAGCTAGCAAGTGCTTACTATCAAGCGATTCTGATTAGATATGAGAAAATCATAAAGATTCATCTTAACAAATGTTAAGTGTACAAACTAAAGCCTTTGGAATTCATTAAGTTTGGAGTTGATTATGGTGACATAATCAATTGGCCAACTAGTTGTAACAATGTAAATTTTAAAACAAAATTTTCATTTTTGCAAACATCAAAAACCATCGTTTAATATTCCAAATTCAAACGTGAACAATGTTATCATAACAAATGTAACACCCAAAGTTTCAAAGGCCAAGAAAGGAAAGGAAAGCCCTAATTTAAGGGCCGACTCGGCGAGTCCAAGCAGGGACTCGGCGAGTCCGAGCGGGATCCGGGTCGAGGTGTAAGCGACCGACTCGGCGAGTCGGTCAAGGTGACTCGGCGAGTCTGGTCTGTGCGTGGAAAACCCTAAATTCGGGACTTGGAGCCTATATAAATGTCTTAATCTCCTTCCTAGGGTTCCTTACTGCCTCTTTAGCCCTGGATATCAAACCCTAGCCGTCACATCTCCTAGTTGAGCCTTGGAAGGTGCATTAAAGCTTGGAAAAGGAAGAAGGAACTTGGAGGAGCAAGAAGGAGCTATAGATCTGGGATTGTGAGTTCATTCTGAGCACTTGGAGGTAATAAATTAGTTCCTGGATCCTTTTGCACCTAGATATATGTGTGGTTGTTGGGGACTCTTTAGCCATAATGTTATTATTTTGAGTTAGAAGCCGGATCTGGAGTTGCTACTTCAGATCCAAGTGTGTTATTGCCTGGAGAAGCATAAAGTATCAACCATTAAGTCGATTTTGAAGCCCCTTGGCCTTACACCCTAGTTTATGGCATATTTTGCCTAGATCTCCTTCTCTACACGTAAAGTTTGCAACTTTACGTGTGGAATAGGCTTGGGAAGGGTGGATCTATAGTTTGGAGTCCATGCATGACTCAAAAATCCTCTGCATGTAAGGAGAACTGAAGGGACTCGGCGAGTCCTTTGAGTGGACTCGGCGAGTAGCATGAAATTGTGGAGAAACTCGACGAGTGGGATGAACAACTCGTCGATTCGTATGAAGATTTCCTTGGACTCGGCGAGTCTGTTCTTGGACTCGGCGAGTCAGGTCGCGAAACCCCAAACCCTTCGAGTTGTGACTCGAATCAGTGAGTCGGGTGGAGACTCAGTGAGTTGAACAGGTCTGGACTCAGGAATCGGTAGACTCGGTAAGTCATGGACTGACTCGGCGAGTCGAGTCACGAATGAAATGAATCTTATCATTTTGAACTCGACGAGTCAGTAGGGTGACTCGGCGAGTAGGGTTAACCTGGAAGGTTGACTTTGACCAGGACTTTGACTTTGGACCAGGGTGGACTTGATTGTCTTTCGGGGGTCAGTTAGACTCAGTGTTGCATTGATATTGGTAGTTCGGGGAGCAAGGGGAGCAGGAGTTCCGTGAGTTGTCGGGCAGCAGCTAGTGAGATCATCAGCAAGTTCAGCCAGTGCAGGTGAGTTTCCCTTTGTGTGAATGGGTCTAAGGCCACAATGCCGGCCCATGTAGTTATGAGTAGAAGACCCGGGGGATAGCCCTAGGCACAGTATGCTAGTATTATTTTCAAGACGAGGTCCAGTAATAGCGGGCGGGTGCCCAGGGAATTGTTTATATGATAGTTATACTTGTTGTCTGTGTGATACATGTATGTGCCTGGTAGGGAGGTGAGTGTGGGCGAGGTCCTGTATCTCACCAATAGCAGAGTGTGGATGGGGTTCCATATCTCATTAGTAGTAGAATAGGGGTGAGGCCCGAACTAGAACAGGAGTGAGAGTGGGCTAGGCCCGTACCTCACTACCATTAGTAGCGTGGACGGGATTCCATGACTCATCAGTAGCAGGATATGGGCGAGACCCAGGATAGGCGAGGCCTTAGGACAGAACCCGTTGTATGTGTTAGTTATGAAATGTTTATGTGTTATTATTTGTTGGCGGGCGAGGCCCTGTGATAGGCAGGGCCTAAGTAAAACATATATGTATCCGAGCGGGGCTCGAAGCCAGGCGGGGCCTGGAGCGGCGGGGCCATTGTAGGGGGCGAGGCCCAAGATAGGGGGCGTGGCCCAGTACGTGCAGTATGTGGTTATGCATGGTATGTGGTAGGGTGGGGAACTCACTAAGCTTCGTGCTTACGGTTTTCAGTTTTGGTTTCAGGTACTTCCGGTAGCGGAGGGAAGAGCTCGGGGTGATCGCATGGCACACACCATAGATTAGACAGCCTGGGAATGTTTACTCTAATAATGAACATGTGTTTTGAAAACTTATACTCACGTTATGTTTTGGAATGAAGACTTTACTTTACGTAATGATTTTATTAAAATAAATTTTTGGTCTTAAATTTTGGGTCGTTACAAGTTGGTATCAGAGCCTTGGTTTGAGGGATTCGGACACGCTCTCAGGGTGTGTCTGAACTCAAACTGAGGAATTGGTAAGGAAGTTTCAAAATGAAAAGACAGTTTTGTAAAAAGAGTTTTGAGAAACGAAATAGTTTTAGAAAAGCAAAAAGAATTCGGAAAGATAAAAACTTTGAAAAGAGAAAAGAGGTGTGGTGCATGCAATCAACCGAGCTCAAGTAAGTACCCCAAAATACCCATAAAAGTTTATGTTTTGATTATCAGTTAAATAGAACAGCATGCTAGATTAGGACTAAGGATCTAGGGAGGATGCCTTATGTGCCTGTTATATGAGCTTTTGATCTACATGATAGTGCTGAATAGTCAATAGTAGGATGGCCTGATTAGGTTATGCCTGAGTTTATGAATTGTGTTGCATGGTAGTTCAGATTCTCGCTATATGGATATGATTGCTTGAGTATGTTATGGTTAGATTTTCCCTTGTCTGAATGCTGCTTGCTTTGTGCATTGTGGGATTCTAAGTGATGGAGTTAGCCATTAGGTGGATACGTCACGTCACATGTGATCATGGTTGAATAATCTCAGAGTGTTGGATTTGGTCCTATTGCGTAGCTCTTGTTTGAGTCCAACTATTGTAGGAACGAGTCTTTTACTTGAAGGATTATCTGAGCCTCATCATATGTGATGGTATCCATGTGATCGCTAATTGGCATTGCGAGGAGGCCTTCAGTAGCTGAGGACTAGTTGAGTTGAATCAAAGGTTTCCCTAGGGTAAGCCTAGGATGAGGTAGTGCTGGGAGCAGTAGAAGTAGAAAAGGGACCTAGTCGAGTCAAAGCAGTTCCGGAGGAAAGTACGGGTAGATGTGGAAGGTAGTATGGGCCCGTACTACTGAAAGCAGAGGATCCGTACTCGATTCAGGGAAGGTCGAGACAAGACTGGGAACCTGGTAGTGAGTATGTTTAGTCTCGCAGCAGTGAGGAGTATTCTGATAGTGGTTATGTTGTATGTTTCAGTATGGTGACATTGCATGAGGGACCAGCGGGCGGATCAGGCGCCGGAGAGGGATTGGGCTTGGGTTTAGGGGCCGAGCAGCTCGAGGAGCGGATGAGGGAGTTGATATCAGCGGAGGTTACGCGCAGTATTCTAGCTCAGACTCCTGTGATCTTTGGCACGGTCAAGGAGGGTATACTGGAGATTTTGGATGAGAGGTTGGGAGCCTTCCGTACTGAGATGATGGCTTTGTTGGGAGCGCGTACCTTGACATTTCGGGAGTTCAGGGCTTGCGGGGAACCAGATTATCATGGGGCTAGGGACCCCATCGCTAGCAGCAGATGGTTGGCTGATGTTGCCAACGCATTCCGTACGAGCCGGTGTCCTGAGGAGGACAAGGTCAGACTCGCTTCCTGTCTTCTGAAGGACAGAGCGAGGGATTGGTGGGAGGAGATTGGTCACGCTTTGGGTGATGATGCCGCGTTGGACGCAATGACTTGGAGTGATTTCTCAGCGAGGTTTAGAGCGGAGTTTTCTCCGATTATTGAGGTGCAGCAGTTAGCCCGGGAGTTTCAGGATTTGATGCAGACTACTGAGACGGTGGCGGAGATCACCGCCAAGTTCAGGGAGAGAGCCCTTCCTGTTCCGCAGTATGTCGCGGACGAGGAGATGAAGAAGGCACGATATCACGAGATGATGAGGGACGAAATCAGGGAGTTCGTGAGCAGGTCTGGTTGTAAGACGCTGGAGGATATGATTTCTCGGGCCAGGGAGAGGGAAATTGATTTAGAGCAGATCCGGAAGAGGAAGCCGGATAAGTTTCACGTAGCCGCAAGTTCGGGCAAAAGGCCTAAGGGATCGGATTCGAGATCGAGGGATTATCAGGACCGCAGTCGATGTGGAAGGTGTAGCAGGACGCACGGGGGTGCGTGCAAGAGTCGTAGTGGTGGTGAGTCTGGCTGTTTTAGGTGCGGTCGGACTGGTCATTTTAGCAGAGATTGTACTGCTATCATCACTTAGGGATCAAACTTGATATGTTTTCACTGCAATCAGCGGGGCCACAAGAAGGCCTAGTGCCCCAGTTTTCTTTCAGCAGGACGGGTGATGGCACCTGCCCCTGCAACTTTGAGGATCACAGACGGCCGTCAGGGCCGTGCGGAGGCACCTGCAGTAGGAGGCAGGGCTTTTCAAATGGCTACTTTGGAAATGCGATCATCACCGGACGTTGCAGGTATGCGACTTCCGTTTTCAGTTCTTTTATTTTGTGCATGATTATATTGTTATGGTTCTGCATCATTAGCGGGTGAGCATTTTATTTTCGAGCGGGTTGACTTCGATCGAGTTATATGCCATTTGCGTACCTTAGATATTTGGGTTAGAAGTTAAGGGGTGCGTTGTATCGAATAAGGTTACTTTGAGTGTAGTATCTGTAGCATGCCTTGGAGAGACTCGGTATGTCTTGCTAGTTTGGAGCCGTATAAGTTTTAGAATGGACAGGTTAGATCCTTAGCCATGGTAAGCTTGGGATTCCTCAGCGGATTGATTATGGTAGCAAGGATTGGGATTTCTCTTCATTAAGCATCGAGGCGTGAGCAGGATCGAAGTGGGGGAGAATCCTCCGAGTGTATAGGGTAAGGGCACGCAAATCCAGATCAGGTATATGATTTCTGAGAAGGAAAGGGGGTAGTTCAGAGTTGGGAGTTTGAGAACTTCCCATCAGTGCGTGCGTGTGAAGGATAATGGGGGGTATGTGGTTCGGATTCAGGTTAAAGGGCCGCATGTAGAGCTCGTGTGAGTCGGAATGGGGATCTTGAGGTCAAATAGTAGGAGATGTTTTCGTGTTAGCAGTCAGTGGTGGAAAGTGATGTAAGACTACGGGGCGGCCGTAGCATTCACTAGCAGTTAGTGGTGGAGGTATTGTAAGGCTATGGGTAGGCCGTAGCATTCCTTGGTCGCTTCATTAGCAGAGTTGGGGTGAGGCCCCTATTTCCTAGTGATCAGATGGGGATCAGGATGGGTAGTGGTTGAGAATGATAGGGAGTTGCCTGTATAGCCCTAGCGAGGTGAGACCTTGGGGGAGGCCGCTCCAGGATATAGTTGGGTGAGACCCGTGGGCGAGGCCCGTATGAGATTAGCAGTGTAGATGAGACCTGGGAGCAGGGTTGCTCAGTAGTATGGTCGGGTGAGACCCCGTGGGTGAGGCCCGTGAGTTTTTTTAGCAGCGTAGGTGGGACCTGGTAGGGACCTTAGTGTCAAGTTAGGGGATCGGGGATCCCAGGTTTGTAGTGCCAGCATGGTAGAATAGATTGAGCAGTATAGGTGGCGGAAGTATCTTCGAATGTCGTTGGGAGCGACTAGTGGTTGTGCTGGGTCAATAATCAGTAAGGGTCGGTAATCCAGTTGTTGATAGGTTGGTAGGGACCAGGATGGTCTCAGTTCATTCGAAAGCCAGATAAGAATAGCAGGATTTCTAGTCAGTAGCAGTGCGGGGATGCCAAGTATAGTGGAATTCAGTTAGTCGATCGTGGTGTGCTCGACACCATATGATAGCAGGGTGAATGCCCAGAGGGTACTGGCAACGATGACCCGTACTGGGAGTGGCGGGAGTAATAGATTTGGTGAGGAAAGGGTCTTCACAGCGGCAGAAAGGATAGATGGTTATGGAGCGTTTCCTTGGGAAGACAGGGAAATCGCGCAAGGAAAGAAGTGGTGGACCCCTATGTTGCAGTACTCGGAGATTACCAGAAAGATTGTCGGTTGAGTAAGTTGTGTTTCCAGGATGTTTAGGGTCAGGATGCATCCGAAGTTATTATCTGTAAGGATTGGCGTTGGTCTAAATGATTAAACAGAAGGCCAACAAAGTTATGCAGCTGATGCTAGAATGGATGGTGGGGCTTTGGAGGTTGATCGCCGACAGTAGAGTATAGTAAACTTCGAGGAAGAAGTTTATTTTAAGTGGGGGAGAGTTGTAACACCCAAAGTTTCAAAGGCCAAGAAAGGAAAGGAAAGCCCTAATTTAAGGGCCGACTCGGCAAGTCCAAGGAGGGACTCGGCGAGTCCGAGCAGGATCCAGGTCGAGGTGTAAGCGACCGACTTGGCGAGTCGGTCAAGGTGACTCGGCAAGTCTGGTCTGTGCGTGGAAAACCCTAAATTCGGGACTTGGAGCCTATATAAATGTCTTAATCTCCTTCCTAGGGTTCCTTACTGCCTCTTTAGCCCTGGATATCAAACCCTAGCCGTCACATCTCCTAGTTGAGCCTTGGTAGGTGCATTAAAGCTTCTAAAAGGAAGAAGGAACTTGGAGGAGCAAGAAGGAGCTATAGATCTGGGATTGTGAGTTCATTCTGAGCACTTGGAAGTAATAAATTAGTTCCTGGATCCTTTTGCACCTAGATCTATGTGTGGTTGTTGGGGCTCTTTAGCCATAATGTTATTATTTTGAGTTAGAAGTCGGATCTGGAGTTGCTACTTCAGATCCAAGTGTGTTATGGCCTGGAGAAGCATAAAGTATCAGCCATTAAGTCGATTTTGAAGCCCCTTGGCCTTACACCCTAGTTTATGGCATATTTTACCTATATCTCCTTCTCTACACGTAAAGTTTGCAACTTTACGTGTGGAATAGGCTTGGGAAGGGTGGATCTATAGTTTGGAGTCCATGCATGACTCAAAAATCCTCTACATGTAAGGAGAACTGAAGGGACTCGGCGAGTCCTTTGAGTGGACTCGGCGAGTAGCATGAAGTTGTGGAGAAACACGACGAGTGGGATGAACAACTCGTCGAGTCGTATGAAGATTGCCTTAGACTCGGCGAGTCTGTTCTTGGACTCGGCGAGTCAGGTCGTGAAACCCCAAACCCTTCGAGTTGTGACTCGAATCAGTGAGTCGGGTGGAGACTCAGTGAGTTGAACAGGTCTGGACTTAGGAATCGGTAGACTCGGCGAGTCATGGACTGACTCGGCGAGTCGAGTCGCGAATGAAATGAATCTGACCATTTTGAACTCGACGAGTCAGTAGGGTGACTCGGCGAGTAGGGTTGACCTGGAAGGTTGACTTTGACCAGGACTTTGACTTTGGACCAGGGTGGACTTGATTGTCTTTCGGGGGTCAGTTAGACTCAGTGTTGCATTGATATTGGTAGTTCGGGGAGAAAGGGGAGCAGGAGTTCCGTGAGTTGTCGCGTAGCAGCTAGTGAGATCATCAGCAAGTTTAGCCAGTGCAGGTGAGTTTCCCTTTGTGTGAATGGGTATAAGGCCACAATGCCGGCCCATGTAGTTATGAGTAGAAGACCCGGGGGTTAGCCCTAGGCACAGTATGCTAGTATTATTTTCAGGAAGAGGTCCAGTAATAGCGGTCGGGTGCCAAGGGAATTGTTTATATGATAGTTATACTTGGTGTCTGTGTGATACATGTATGTGCCTGGTAGGGAGGTGAGTGTGGGCGAGGTCCTGTATCTCACCAATAACAGAGTGTGGATGGGGTTCCATATCTCATTAGTAGCAGAATAGGGGCGAGGCCCGAACTAGAACAGGAGTGAGAGTGGGCTAGGCCCGTACCTCACTACCATTAGTAGCGTGGACGGGGTTCCATGACTCATCAGTAGCAGGATATGGGCGAGACCCAGGATAGGCGATGCCTTAGGACAGAACCCGTTGTATGTGTTAGTTATGAAATGTTTATGTGTTATTATTTGTTGGTGGGCGAGGCCCTGTGACAGGCGGGGCCTAAGTAAAATAGATCTGTATCCGAGCGGGGCTCGAAGCCAGGCGGGGCCTGGAGCGGCAGGGCCGTTGTAGGGGGCGAGGCCCAAGATAGGGGGCGTGGCCCGGTACGTGCAGTATGTGGTTATGCATGGTATGTGGTAGGGTGGGGAACTCACTAAGCTTCATGCTTACGGTTTTCAGTTTTGGTTTCAGCTACTTCCGGTAGCGGAGGGAAGAGCTCGGGGTGATCGCATGGCACACACCATAGATTAGACAGCCTGGGAATGTTTACTCTGATAATGAACATGTGTTTTGAAAACTTATACTCACGTTATGTTTTGGAATGATGACTTTACTTTAAGTAATGATTTTATTAAAAGAAATTTTTGGTCTTAAATTTTGGGTCGTTACAACAAATTACATTCCAATGATCATAAAAACAGTTTCTCCGACAATGTGTACAATCACACCGGCGCCTTCCCACAGTCCTCGCTAGTACCTGAAACACATAACACAATAACTGTAAGCATAAATGCTTAGTGAGTGCCCCAAAATACCACTTACGCACATACGCCTTTCCAGGCCCTGACCTTCCGGTCCATGTATCTCAGGGGACTTCCGTCCTGACTAGGTAAACCTTCCGGTCCTACCTACGTCAACCTTACGGTCCACATCACGACGCCTTCCGGCCCATAACATATACGCCTTCCGGTCCATAACATAATGTCTTCCGGCCCATATCAAGCATATCATATATGACACATAAAAACGATTAACTTATCACATACAATGCATATAACTCATAACATATCCGACCTTCCGGTCACACAATAAAACCCTTTCGGGTACAGTATAGTGAGAAAACTCACCTCGTGGAAAGTCTAAGATCTCGCGTACTCGCTATCTCCAAATCCCAACGACGACTCTACCTCGCCTAATCATAAAAATATCATTTTAATAATCAAAGACTTCCACAACTAAACTTTACCCCTTATCATCATTCCTCAGAGGGTAAAAGACCATTTTACCCCTTCCTTGAGCCAAAGTCTACATGTTGACCAAAACCCTAAAAGTCAACAAAAGTCAACCTGGTGAGTACGTGGGGTGTACTGCTTGATGTACGCGGGGCATACATCGCCAACCCATGGATCGGGGTCTCCACCCAGTACGCTGCACGTACTGGGAGTTACGCCCAGTGTAACCATCAGACTTTATCATACTTCATTTCTGGTCTTAATCGGTTAAGCCATTACTCCAACTTCTAGATCCGACTCTTTTTATGCATCTATACCCATAAAGTCGAGGCCTTTAAGCCTTGGCATGGCTGTAAAGGCTCCAACACTTCTTAACATCATTTTATTCCAACTCAATGGCCTAGATCTCATGCATGGTGCAACATTCACGTCCAAGATATCATTTTTATGAGTCTACAACTCCAATAGACCAGAAATATGATGGATCTAAGCTTATGGAGACGATTTGCACAAAAAGTCTCCACCTTTCGGACTAAAACCCTAGAAAATGGTACTTGAAGCATATAACATGAACCATATGCCAAGATCCGAACTTTTTACCTGATAATGAAGCTTCAACCTTTGCAAAGCTCAGATCTACACTTAAACACCACTTCTAGCCTTCCCAATGAGCTCTTCTTCTCCTTTGCTACCTTGGAATGGCACCACCAAGCTTAGAATACTCACAAAATGGACTAAGAACGAATGCACACTCTCTTTAGGGTTTCTCTCTGAGGTATGGTGGCTGAGAAGTCTAGCCACACATTCCTTTTATAGCCCTCCAAAAGAATTAGGGTTTTTAGGTCTAGACCCGTTACGCCCAATGTAACCTTGAGTACGCCCAGCGTACCCGAGGGTAAACACGTCCAAATGAAGCGCACGAGTACGCACAGCGTACTCGCCTAACATGCAAACCCTAAATGGCAATATATCAAAGATGCAGGGCTAAATAGAAGGATACCTGGATTTCGGGCTGTTACACTAGTGCACATTATCAGGTGATTCTGGTATCAACTATTTTGGAAAGATTCATTATGGAAATACATTGCATGCTAAGTACCTTTAGAATTAAAATGGAAAAGCAAAGAAACTCCAAGCTTCAAATAATTAATCATATTGATAATATTAAAGAAATATGAAATTCAACCCGTTGGGAATTGGATATGATCAAGTGATTCTGACTAAGTATGAACAACTTGGAAAGATCCATTTTCGAGTTGCATAGCATGTTTAGTACCTTTTGTGATTAACATGGCTAAACATAGAACTCTAAGCTTCAAATTCTCAAATGATTAGCTACCATGAAAGAGGTGTCAAGAAGAAGATAACTAGTTGTCCATAAGGCAAAAGGGTGTTCTAAGTTGGTGTACCCAACAACACAAGCAAATATGAAGGAAAATAGAAGGCCTATTCTGAGATGTATTCTAATAGGCTAAATTAATTACTAAGACAAGAAAAGGACAAAGAAAAGCACAAATTCCTAAAGTATATTGAAACCTAAAGAAAAGCTAATTAATCATTTTAAAGATCAAGAGTCAACACGTTCTTTTAAGTGTTTAGTTTATAGTTAGAATAATGAATCCATAACTCCATTGGAATATTATTTCAAATCATTGAGTGTTTCACTAAACGATGTGTACTAACATTTGAAAGAATGTGCAGTGAACAAATGGAATTAATAGACTATAACATAGAGAAATGATCATGATCAAGGATATTAAACCGAGTCCCTTACTGTCCTTAGGATCATAAGATGACTCGTTCTCTTAAAGGTTAAAGTCTATGTTCTTATGATTGAAATTGTTTATGCAATGTTTTGTAAGATAGTTCTAGCTTATGTAAATATAGAACATCTCACATGTTTTATTATTTAAGAGTAAGTCATGAAATATTTTAAACTATTATAGTAACAATAATCCAATCGAGATTCATTATTGGATTTAATGAAATTATGGAATCATCTTCTTGGAAAAACGAATAAGAAGTTGCCTTACAAAATATCTAGTTGGATCAAATTTTGGAAATCATTTGACCCTGAGTCTTATGATACATGCAAATCTTATTTGTCAAAAATGATTAAAGTGACACCATAAGTATCTATTGGAATTAGTTTTCATTAATTGGCAGTTTAGATTAACCACAACACATGTTAATCCAAAATGTTTAGATCATTGTCTTGAATATGTGAATGAGAAGTCCTTCACCAAATATTCAATTGGATAGAATTTTGGAAGTTATTAGACCATAAGTCTTTTGACAGATACATATCTCATACTATTAAGATAAATGATAAACAATTTACTTTGTGATGCTATCTTTTGTTGGAATTAGTTCACACTAATTGTCTATTCAGATTGGTCGCAACATGAAGTTTAGAGTTAACTAGGTAAAATGATAAGAAATTCTAATCTAATATGATATTGAGAATCTTAGTTTAAGGTTAATGATTATCTAATGTAACTATGAAACTATTTCTTAATTTATCTCAAACCAAGTACTTCCATAAGCAATAGAGTTGGATAAAGAAACAAATCATTGTTTGATTTGTAATAGATGAATCGTACTGTGCATACAAACAATTCATGGATTACACCATGAATGAGTGTTACAAGAGTCCTTGGTCTTGTACAACCTAAGGAAGTTTTATCGAATGCACTTTGAGAAAGGCTGTTTTGTTGGACATCCTAACCATGTTTTGGGAAACTCTCTAAGAACAAAGTTTTTGTTGCTCCAAGAGCGGTCTTTCAAAAGAGAGAACTGATATTCAAATGAACTAGTAAGAGCCACATTGATTTTGATAAGACACAAGAATCAAAGAGCCTAAAGCAAAAAAAAAAAAAAAAAAAAAAAAAAAAAAAAAAAAACAACTAGCACTTAATTAGAGGTTAAAGCCTATTAAGGAAAATGACATCCATCTATGTTCTCCACATAGATCTAATAGAACACGTCATGAACCTTGTTGACCTCTTTTCTTATGGGAAATGAGTCACAAATATATTGCGATAAGATTCTATCGGTCATCGGAAACTATGGAAGGCCTAATAAGCCACAATTGGAGGAAGTTGTGAGGAATGAGATTCTGTCCATGTTGTGGATATTCAAAAGATGAAAAGCAGGGATAGAAACATACATATATTCAAACCAATATGGGTTGTAAAAGATATGTATGATTGAGAAGTCCATTGATGGGTTCCAACAAGCTTCTCATGTTTGGATCATTTACTTAAATGGTAAATTCAAAAGTTGAATCATAATTTTTGGCTATAATCAACGAATCAAGAATCAAGAATATTCTTTAAAATCATAAAAGGATGAAATATGTAATCTTGATAAGTATGGAAGAAATCAATGATGGAGTTACATCGATAGTGAGTTCCTTACTAAAGATGTTTTTCATTTAGTAGTCAAAGTTTGTGCTCTTCACAAGTAATAAAGTATTAGCTTGGAACAGTACGAAGTAATACAACCAAGTGGATTTGCTAATAGACTTAGATTAGATTGCAGTATGTTAGATTGCAAAAAAAACTATGTGATTAAAAGAAATTCTTTAGTGACCCAAGTGTTGTATTCAATCATTGATAGTTCTCTTGCAGTTTCTTATGACTAAAATGTGAATTTACCTCGAGGATAGATCCCAACTCACATAAGATCACATGGTAAATACTCAGAAGTACTTTCATGATTGTGAGGACATCATAATTAACTAAAGAGAAGCTTGTTGATAAATTCCTTTATAATAAGCATTTAATAATGGTTAAGAGTCACATAAATATCTAATGTCATTAGACTTGTATGTGTATTAACTTGAGTGATTTATTTTAGATTATTTTAATTTAGGAATTGATACAGTTGTGATCATTTTTTGATATGGTGATTATTATGTGGAGAACTTAATATTTGATGGAATTCATTCATTTCATTTAGATTATAAATGTGTTCCACTTTTTCATGTTTAGAACCATTTCCAAAATATGAATTTATTCAAAATTCCACAATCGATCCTACTCCTAGAAGAAATTAGTGAGTTACGATTGTCAGGGAGCATTGGTAGATTCTTCATGGGGATGAACATAGCAAAATTTTCAACTAATACTCATGAGTACTTTAAAATGAGATTTTAAGGTATTGGAGTAACCCGCACTTAGAGATTACTTCATGAATTATGTCATAAGTAATTCTAAGATGGTAGTATCATATATTCTTCAAATGGAGATGCATGAGATTTTCTCGTACAATCTGTTGTGTCTTGGTTTCTCCGCACTGTTGTTTGTAGATGGAAATCATACAGGGATTGACCTGATATGAAATGTGGAATATGAGGAATCTATGTAGATAAAATTTATTTGTTCACATCTTCTCTCAATAGTTGGAGTTGATATCTTTCGGCCGCTCAATAATTTGGTGTTAACATTTAAAATGCATGGTCGTTCTAACATTGAATTAATAGATCAATTTGGTAGTTTGCCTTTGGTTTACAAAAGTCGGATTTAGGAAACAGAATCTTGAACATTTGAGGTTAACTATATCCATGTATCATGTTCATATAGATATCTTAAAGAAACAAATGAATATATTTGATCACTTATCTAAGGGCTATATCACGACTCTATGTTGTAAGTATGTAAGTTACGTTTGGTTGTATAATATCTACTCATTACTAGTGAATATTAGACCATATAGTGATGGTAACATGTGCAAGTGGGAGTGATGGAGAATGGTTCCCGTAGTCCCAACACAGTTAGAACAATTGGTAATATTACTATTAATAGTAGGGTCTTGGGTTACACGTAAGGATATTAATAAGAAACAAATCATATAGGAAAGTTATAGGGACTTGATATGTTAATTAATTAATTAAATCAAATGTAGATGTTTTGGAATACTCTGGAGGAAAAAATAGGATAATTTAAACAGTTAGATAGTTACCATTTACATGGATAATTAATCGTGAATAGATAATTATCTTATAGGGTTTGCTATCCTTTCATATAAATAGAGAGGAATGTGGATGAATTTATATGATGAGAAATCCAAAATCTCAGTTCTGACATCGTGACAACTTCTTGTCCATGACATGGTGACAAAGTTTCATCAGATTCTGGATTTTGGAGCATTTGTCCATGGTGTTCATTGCATGGGTTTTTGTCACATTTTGTTGATTTGGTCATGGAGTTCTACATTGGAATCTTAGCTCTAATCAGTCAATTTGAAGATCTATGAGCATTTCTACAAACCCTAAAAGGTATGATTTCTTTTATATTAAAGTTACATTAGATAGGTTTTTCATAGATTTGAATTTTGGGCTTACTGAGGATTAAAATTGTTTCTCCGGCTATCCCTTTAATGTTGTTTAAGCATCCTCAAAACCCATCAATTAAAATTTAATATATAAAATTAAAAATGAAAATATATTATATAAATATAAATAGGCTTGTTTAGGCTTGCAAGTCTAATAGAGCTTGGCATATGAAGCTCCGACTTAAGCTCGTTAAATAAATGAGCCTGAAACTAAGCTCGAGCTTAGATGAAGCTCATTTAACTCAAATTGAACTCGATATTTTTACGAGTTTATCATGAGTAGCTCTGCTCATTTACACCCTTAGTTGGGTGAAACCAAAATCTAGGGGAAAGAGAGATCCATTGTGGTGTTGTCGTTAAAGCTAGTGGTGACATCGAATGTAGTGGGGGTGAATTCTTACCTAAATACTTATACTATGACAACAAGAAGTGGTTATTTTGGGCCAAGGAATTCAACACCTTCTAGTCTGCTACTATACTACATAACCCTTGGAAGGATGGCACAATGACCCGAAAACAAAAGGTTACAAGAACTACCATATAGAACTTAACTAGAATAGATGAAGGAAGGTGGTAGACAGAGGCAGAAAACAACGAGGGGGTCTTGAAGATGAAAATAATGGGTTTTTAGCTTAACCAAATACTAAAAACATGGAAGAGGAAACAATAAACAATTCCGAACTAATAGACTCAAAACAAATGGATTTAACTCAATTAAGCTACACAACTCATTTGGACAAAATAGGTGGTCATACCTTTGATTTCATTATAGGTATCTTCTATTAAAGAGCCAGTTGAATGTACTAAAAGAACCCAACATGTAGTTCCTCTTCTGAAATCACACCCAAGAAGCAAAACTCTATCAGATCTAAACAATCCTCGAACTCCAACAAAAAACAGATCCAAAAACTTGAATTTGTGTCTCGCCACTGGGGACTGGGCTTTTGCAATTCAAGGGTTTTGAAAGGGTTCCGGATCTTGGTGAATGAAATGTATTTTATCTTATATCCAAAAAGGGATTTGGATCCCCCTTTATATTGTAATGTTTGTTCTTGTTCAATAGTTTTCCAAAATGACATAAAAGGCCACTTTTTGTAATATGGACATCTTTGGTCCAATGGACTAAAAATTTACAACTTAAGTGTAATTTTGGTAAAAATGACACTTTAAGTCCCTTAGGACCAAAAGTTTACATTTAAGGCTAGTTTCAAATAAAAATAAGATTTTTAACCCGCTTTTGTAAAAAAAAATATCATTTTCGGCCCAAGTGCATGAAGTTTTTACATTTTTGGCCCAAAAGCATAGAATTTATCCTCTTTGGACAAAGTTTGATAAAATTATCATTTTTAGCCTTTATAACCGAAAAATAACATTTTTGGCTCAACTTTGTTTAAAATGACACTTAAGCCCACAAAAGTCCAAAAATTTGCAAACTTAGCCCAAAAACCGTGAAAGCCCAATATGAGGCCCATTTGTGAAAATTTACACTTTCAGCCTTTTTAAAATCACAAATACCATAAAGATTCACATTTATCCAAAATAAATCCTTTTTGGTCCCTTAAAACATGAGTTATATATATATATATATATATATATATATATATATATAATAATAACTTCACTTTTGATTAGTTTGTTATTTATGGCCCTCTTATGCGATTATTCTTAGTTTAAACAACCTTGAAATGTTTTAAAAATTTTCTTTGCATAATAAGTTGTATCAAGTGTGATGTTCTACAAATCTAATCATATTTTAGCAAATTTTAGAGTTGATGAAGTCTATAACACATAATCACAACATATAACATGAAAAACACACATAATCATGCATATACACATAGATCTACACAAATCAACTTGTATTCTCCCCAAAACATAGTAAAAACCAAAAATAAGGGGTATGAACTCACTTTGGTTTGATGGATTCGGCTTTTTATAAAGAATGAGAGAGATTTCAGCCTAACTCACTTCTTATAAGAGGTCTTCGAATTATAGGAGATTCAAGATGTATAAATCATGTTTTGAAGAGTTAAAGAGTAATAAGTTTAACATAACATGAAGTTAAACCTCTTAAGTGGAAGTAGCTTACCAAAATGAGTTGATTTTTGGTGGTGAATCCTTGGATCTACACACAAACACACACGATTTTCTTGGAGGGAAGATGAAAGGCCTCTTGAGAGTGTAGAGAGAATTTTTATATGTTTGAGGTTTGAATGGAGGGTGAAAGATGAAGAGTGGCCAAGAATAAGGAAGGAAAGGAAAGAAGTGAGAGGAGGGGTTACATGGAAGTATGAATTTGCATAGATAAATGAGGTGTATTAGGCTTAGATGTATGGAGGATATTAGTGAGGTGTCATCCTCTAATTAACCCCATAACATTTTCTTTTCTCTCGTTTTTTTTTTTTTTTTTTGTAAAACCGATAATGGAGTAAGGAGGAAGAGAAAAGAATTGTTTGGGCCATTTTTGAATATATTCAAAATTTATAAGCCCAAGATGAAGGTTTTCAACCCATTGGTCCCTCCTTTGGGTTTACGGACCAAAAAGGGTGAAGAAAATGGGTTTTCGCCCATTTAAGTTCAAGAAGGTGGTTCACAGCTCTTTAAGGGCCATGAAACTGAAGTGAGTCATCTTAGGCCCAACATAGCCCAAAATGTTATGGATTAATGAATATAGATCCATTTGGATCCCAAATGGGGTTCCTTGGCCCAAGATAACCAATTTGAGAGTTTACTGGCCCATTAGGCCCAATAAGAGGATCCAGATCCATATCGAGTTTGAACCGGGACATTAGGGTTTCAAACCTACAGTTGAGTATGTGAGATGCATTAAATTAGGTTTTGAACTTCATAAATAAGTTTTGATTCAAATAGTTGTTTTTGGAATGAGCATTAGTACATAACATGAACTTAGATTACAAGTTACACGATAGTTGAATACATGAGGATAGAATTTCCTAGCCAACAATGCTAGTTGTGACAGCTGCCTTGACTACCTAAGAGATCAAAGATATGGTAAAGTCAAAATGTTTGACTCTACTTCAGGTAAGTCTACTATCTAACTCTATTAAGTTCCTATTTGGAGATTCTTAATACATGATGTTTTGTAATTACATTTTGATGTTTTGTAGAATCAAAGGAAGCTTAAAGGAATAGTATGTTGAGTTTGATCGTGAAGAGATGGATTTTTATTTGTGAGCTGCTGCTTATGAGTTATGATAGATTGCTTAGAAATAGATAACAACATAGTTTTCACTTGTATTTGCATTGTAAGGACAAGTTTTCCGTACTTCTATAAATACTTTTTTTTATTTTTATCTTATTTTAAATTTCCTGACAATGGCATTTGTGAAAACGTGTTTCTTATATGTTTCCATTGATAGCAATGTTGGAAATGGATTTGATTCTTTTGTTTGTGGTAGTGTCATAATTTACCAAACAAGAAAAGATTCTCATCACCCAAGTTTCACTTGGATAGAAACTTGGAATCATGCAACTTTTATTGTGTGATGAATGAGAATTTTCATCTTTGGGGAATTAAGACTAATTCCTTGTTCACATGTATATGTGAGTGAAGTGAAGGACTAGAGGATCGGGTACACTTGGTTGTGCGCTACTCAGGTCCTCCGCAAAGAACGATAAGATTTTTCATCATGATTTACTAAAAGTTTAGTAAAAATGATTATAGTTACCAGATTAACTGTAATTCGGAATCACTGAAAACAATTTAATGTATAGCAGAACGAATGAGAAGAATCAAATTAGGCAAAAAGATAAAAGTTTCTTCAATCAGAAAAGAAAGGAGAGTACTTGAGTATCATGTTTTATGATTACCTTAGTGATTATGAAACCATATCACAATTGTTCCTCTAATGGAATCTTAGTGAATTTGTATGACTAAGAAGAGGAATCGTGAATTGTTGAAATGGTTAAATCAAGAAGATGAATCGTACTTCGTTCCAATATCAAGTCTTAGAGTCACACTCCAAGATTGTAACTTGAGTGACATAATCTTAAGAAAGGTTTATAACACTTATCAAATATAGAGTAAAATGTTTTCTACTCTTGTAGATTTGGTTGTGATGTCTTGGATAAGACAAAGACCACCTAAGACCAATTGTGTGAAGTTTTTTGCTTGATAAGAATCCGCACTAACTCCTGAATATTTGTTTTTCTAGGACAAGAGAATCTTATATGTCAAGAGGTCAGTGGGAGTCTTACGTGGTCTTGAAAAGTTTCAAGTACTAATCAAGAATAAACTTGTTAGTTATCACCGGAACACGACTTGAGGTTTATAACCTATCGTGTTGACATATTCTTTATTTTGTGTCATTCCAGTTAGTTTGACTGTGCATGTGAGTTCAATGAGTTCTCATTTGAATTACTAAGGCAAAGCACCGTAATCAATGGAAAGTATATTGACCTGTAAGGGTGAGCTGATGAACAACTTGGAAGCAACGGTAGGCCCTTGAGCTGCCAGGAGGCAAGAAATTAAGATTGGACAAGTTCATTCCATATAAGTTTGGATTTGTCACTAACCTTGTCTTGTGATTATGGTTATGGTAAATTCACATGGATAGGAACACATACACCATAAAATCTAAGTGTCATAAGGTTTCTCTCTAATTCATGAAAATGATTGTGAGGAAACGCTATCACTAAGCAGATTTTAAGGAGATAGTGTCACACCCCGAAAACCAAAGGCGGAAACATTTCCGGGGTTGACTCCATGTTGTGTATCAAATACAATGCACATAGTAAGTAAAGTAAAACAACCATTACATTACATATAGAAAAGTTTACATTTGTTTCAAAAGTAGAGTTATACAAGTGATACATAGTATATATGAACAAAATGAAATGGGTCTTCTGAGCAGTCCGTCTTCGAACAAAAGGATCTTTGGGTACCTGTCTAATGCTAACCTGAGAATACAAGCGGTTTGAAAATCAACATAACGCTAGTGAGTTCATAAGCGGTTTTGTTTTGTGAAAAATGTACAATTTTCCTGTTCGGTTTTTGAAAATGTTACAACCCAGGAAAATCCCATATTTTCTTGAAAGTGATGTTTGGTTAAATGTTAGGTTACACAGTTCTGGTTATGTGCAACTGTAATCCCAGGAAAATCCCATATTTTCCTAATGTGAAAGATGTATACTAAAAACGTGGTTATCCTTATAAAGTGTGTGTTATTTCACTAACTCAAAATGTAATGTAAAAGATGTACTCTGAAAATGTATTAGTTTTAACACGTTTATAAAACTAACATATACCAAGTAAACTAGTTACTTAACCCATTATTACTATTATGTAAATCTTTGTTATCCAAATTGCGAGTTCTATAACCATACAATAGACTAATTAGGGAAATAAATAGTCCATCACCCTATATGACTTTCGTCACCCTTGAACCTTTCGGTTCGGCTGCAGCTAGCAGCCAGGTGTGGGGTAGTCAGCCCCGTATAGATCCATACACTCAAGTCACGCTCCCTATCTAACAGATTCTGGTTACGGGGGCGGTCCTCCACTCGCGTATCTCTGTGGAGTGTTCACCGAGGACGTGTCTCCAATTATATAGGACTAACAAATTTACTAGTAATAATACTGAAAGATCCAATGACTATTCTCTACTCGCGTATCTCTGTGGAGTGTTACCGAGGACAAAACCATGATTAAATGTTATGATTTTAACTGTTATAAAGTGGGAAAAAATTTGTGAAAATATAAATACAACAATTTATAATGTATTTCACAAATAACATGATAATGTGTTATGTAGGTTCAAACAGTTGTTTGTTACGATTGTCAGTGTCAACAGCATATATAATACGAAACACAATGTATGTAAAACAAGTTTTGAGTACAAGTATCAGTTGTACTTAGCTTGTATTCCCCCCTGAAAACAGTGAAAACATTGAAAAAGGGTAGTGGTATGAACTCACCAAACGAGAAGGCGCAACTGTTTCGGATACTAAACGTTGGTTCGGGGCTTGTTAAAACGTGAGGTTCCTATGTAATATGAAATGGTATCCAAAGGTATCTAATTAGACTTTAAAACACTAATTAGATATGATAATACACTCCCATGAGCAAAAACACTTCAAACAAGTGTTTGGAGTGACCCGAGTGACATCTACTGACGTGTAATGATGCGTGGGACTTAGGAATTGAGTTTTTCTCTTCAGGAGTAAACTCCTTATCGAGTTTTCGGCCTTGAACAACACACACACACACACATGAGTTCATGGCCATGAACTCATGTTTGAGGGTTTTATGATGCTAAATGGCTTGAATACTCATGGGAAATGATGGAATGGATTTTTCTAAGGCCTTGGAATGGATTGCACTTGCATGAATATCATTTATGGGAGTTCACGGCAGTAAACATGGATTTTACGGCCGTAAATTTCCCCCAAGCTCAAACCATAATTTATTTTGTGAGGCTAGGACAATCACATGTGATTCCAACTATTTTTCCAAGCCTTGGTATCAGTTTTAGGCATCATTTGACACATAAAGAGGAGTTTACAGCCCTGGAACTTTTCCTTGGGGTTCTAGGGCTATAAACTCTCATTTGGAGGGTGTTTGACATGTTTAAGGTCCCCAAACTATTTTTAGATGATTCTAGGATTTATTCCAAGGCTATTGGTGGAGTTATATGGCTTTTAAACATGTTTAAACGAGTTTACTCTCCATGCATGAGGTGTTTATGGCCCAATCTTGATCTTCGGTAGTAAACTCATGTTTACTCCTCAAAAACCATGTTTAGTCGTATCTAAGTCCCAATGTTGGTTTGGAGGGGTTAAATTGCTCAAAAACCCATTTATTAAGTGTTTACGGCCCAAGCATGCTCCTTGGCCTTAAACAGATGTTCCAGTTCCAAAATGATAAATTAAACACGAATTTGAAGGCCTAAGAGGTTATACAACAAGTTAGGGATGTTACCTTAAAGATTTGGAGCCTTAATTCAATGTTTTGGACCTTGATTCTTTGGTTCAGGAGAGAGGTTAGAGAGAGAGTAGTGAGTTGAAGAAAAAGCTTCAAATGGAAGCTTAGGTCACTTTAAATAGTGTTCGTGATTTGGACACGGTGGAATTCTACCCGATACCGGCATTATACGGTGGTTTTGGTCGCACCCGATTGAGTTACCGTAACCCGATATGGTCGATTCTAAAATGTTTCCGATTATTAATATAGGGTGTTATAATAAGTTCTAAAAGTATTAGGACACCCATTAAGTCATAATATCAATTACAAATTAATGACTTAATTAAATGACGAAATTGGAAACGAAATTGGAAATGGTGATTGGATTATTAAAATGAGTTACGAAAAGGGTTAGAAGCAATGATACGAATTTTCGGGTTGTTACAGATAGCATTTTTGATATTTGCATTCTCAAATTCGATTATGATTATGACATCCTTCTTCATAGTTTGAATTGTGAGAAATTGAAAAAGGTCTAAACATTCGGGACTTATTATTGTAAGTTCTGAAATTGTTTAGACACACATGTGAGCTATTTAAGGAAATGTGTATGAGTTTGAGAAGTCTAGATAAAGTCTTATCGAAGCATCTTGTATTAGAAATCAGAACTTTGGTAAGAAAGTCAACAAGTATTGATTTCTAGAAATCCAACTTATTTATGGGTACATGCCAAAGGTAGTGGGAGTATAAGTGTTATGCTATTAAAGAAATAATTGTTATGCTAGTAGGAGCATAATCATTATGGTAAGTGATGCAAGTTAGCAATGTTAATTATAGAACACAAAAGTTTCAACTTGCATAGTTGCAGGGTTTGAAAAGTTGTTTTGCTATAATTAAGGGAGAGGAATTCATACTTCATTTCAAATCTAAAAGCTTAGATTGAGATTTTAATCAAATTTAGTCTCTCTCTCTCTCTCTATATATATATATATATATATATATATATATATATATATATATATATGAATATTATGTTGAAAAGATTTGACATAAGGAAATTCTATATATGGAAATATTATAACAAGAGACTGGTAAAGTATCACGTCTTTAAATGAGACATTATGGATCGTATCCCATATGCTTCGAGTATAAGTTCGATTGCATATGCAATAATATTTGTGTGTTCTAAATTTTCCAAATGTCTAGTGCATTAAGAGGGAAAATGGGCCAGAACTGGATATGGCTAAAATGGTTAAGCAATTGTCGAGAGCAATCTGAGGGTTACCAAAGATTGGTCGCTTATGGATAGTTGGAAGTATAGTGTAAATTTGGAAGGACCATGTTGGCATACTCTGAAAATAGGAAACTCTTGTTAAGAAGTGATAGTCAAAATGGGAATATGGAAATGTTTCCATAAATGGAAGTTATTCTTTAAATTTGTGTAAGATTAGAAAACTTAATGCAAGAAGGATGTTCAAAGGAATGTACATTGATAGCGAGACTTCATTTCCTTGGAATTGCTCTCCATTGGAATACTTTGTAATGTCTGTTGCCAAGTCTTTGTGACTTTTGTGCATAGTCATTACAAGAGGATCATTACATATAAGTTTGTAATCTAACAGATTACAGTAAATGGCAAGAATTTGGTATTCTTACATTTCCAGTAAGGATTTGGAATTGTGAAATGAGTTTCGTTGAAGATGTGTTCAATTGATCTATTTCACAAAGAAATAACCATAGGTAAACATAGTGTGCATGATTGGAGCATGGGATGACTATTGGTTTAATTTAAGTATTAAGTTGATTAATCGAAACATTATACACTGAATAATGTGTAATCAATATGGTGATTAAATAAAAGGTGTTTTATTTATATTCATAAGTTCTGAGACCATATCGGATTCTATTATTCTTTTGTTTCACTTTGCATGTTTTGACTTCCAGAATAATAAGATTATTCAAACTATCCACAGTTGATCCTTCTTTGGAAGTAGGTATTGAGGCAAGACTGTCGTGAATCTAAATGTAGATTGTCTAGGTGTTTTAGACATAGCACAAGTTTGATGCAATGTTCATGAGTACTCCTGGAATAAGATTCGAGTACTGGATTAAACCCATGCTCATCTAATCACTTAATAGATTTTATCACGCGTGATTGTGATACGATAATATCTTATATTCTCGAAACGGAGAGATATGAGCTGCAATTTACAAGTTAGTTGCACATTGATAATATTTAAACGCACCAGCAACTTGGTGTTATAAAACATATTGTTGTGTGTGACTTGATGAGTAGATAGAGAAAACATATGAGTCAAAGTTTATCCATTCCTTTTACGCTTAGAGGGATAAAAGCGATATCTGTGGGCCCCTCGATGATTTAGTGATAACAAACCTAAGCACTTGGACAAGCCTAGACTGATTTGATATGTTCAATTAGTCGGTCATCTTAAATAAAAAATCGGGAAACAAAAGATGGACAGAGAGAATGACTATAATCCATGTCTCAGTCCATATGATATCTAAAATGGAGGAATATATGATCCCTTATCTAATGGACACGTCATTAACTAGGTTAGCTCGGAACGACTTTTAAGAGCTACGATTGCTACACGTGGATTTCAGAGTCATACTTTCAATAATAGTTATTAGACTTATCCAAGTGGGATATTGTTGGATTAGGTGTCTAAGCCAATAACTATAATTGGTATGTACTTGACCCGAGAGTAGCATGGTCCATTCGGGTTGCATATCACCAAGACAATTTATGGATGGATATTTGAGTAAGAGGTTATTTATGATTTATTAATTTATTATAAGTTCTAATATATTCATATGAAATAATATTATTTAATTAATATTGATGAAGAATTAATTTGGAATTAATTTAGTGATCAAAAGAGACTAATTAAATTAACGGTGACTAATTATGTATACATATATATATATATATATATATATATATATATATATATATATATATATATATATATATATATGAGTGTGTGATTGTGTGTGTGTGGTTTGGGTTATTGATCCATGATAGGTTAAGTTTATGTAAGTTTACTTGAAGAGTTAGCCCACATGAAATATAGATCATAACCCTAAGTGTATGGATTAGTTTTACCCATAACTCTTGGATTCCTACATATATATGCGTTGAGCAAAATCAATATATATATATATATATATATATATATATATATATATATATATATATATATATATATATATATATATATATATATGAAATCTTTATAAATATATGTTTTTTTTTAATATAACAATAATGTTGTTGTTAAATTTGATATAATAATTTGTATACTAAGTTGATATAATATATTGATTATTTTGAATTATATTATAATATATATACATCTACAAAAATTGCATAATCTCAATCTTTTGAATGACCTCCACTCGCAGGTTACTCATCAATAAAATTAAATATATTATATTAATTAATTTTTTAAAATTTATTTGCTTAATGTTTTAATTTTTGTCATTGTAATTATTTAAAACCTCAAACATTTTTTTTAATGTAACAATATAATCATTCATATAGAGTTATTTTAAACTATTATTATTGTAAATTATTTTAAGCTACTTATTTGAAAACTTTTAATGATTATAAAAATCTCTTTCGATATTTTAGTTAAATTGCGTTTAGCACTACAATTTATCACTTTTAACTATTCACAAAATATTATTTAAGTTTTTTAAGTGGAACTGAAATTTATATTGAAGTTGACAATGCAATATTATATTTAAATTTAAAATTTAAGTATTTTGTCCAAATTGTTCAAAAGTTATAGCTTTAAAATGATAATGGTTTACACACAAGAACATATTAAATCTAATAGATTAAGTATAATATGTTAAAAGTCAAAGATATAAGTTTATAAATAGAAGTAAAAATATTATTTTAATATTGAAATTTAGTCTATTTATGATTACACTTGAGTGTTTATACTTATTTAACCTTATTAATCAACTTATAATCATTATTAGAAAGACACTACAATTTATCACTTTAATTATTTACAAAATATACTTTGGGTTGTTTAACTTGAACTAAAATTTATATTTAAGTTGATCTTGTAATGTTATTTTTAAATTAAGAATTTAAGTATTTTATACAATTTTTTAAAAAGTTGTAGCTTTAAAATGAAAATGGTATACATATAACAACATATTAGACCTAATAAATTAAGTATAATATGTTAAAAGTTAAAAACATAACTTTATACGTAGAAGAAAATATATTCTTTTAATATTGAAATTTAGTTTATATTTGATTACACTTTATGTTTGATATTTATTTAACCTTATTAACCAATTTATAATCATTATTAGAAAGAAATTGAAAAGTCATGAGAGTTTCAAATGAATGTGGTGAAAGGAAATATGCTTCCTTTATAAGTATATATATATATATATATATATATATATATATATATATATATACATACACATAACCCAATGGCTAAAATCGATTACAATAAGTGTTCTTGGAGTTCATAACCGATTTTTGTGCCTAGTAATCTCTCTCAAGTCATCCAATTGTTCAAGGGTGTGTTATGAACCGTTTGAGGCATCACATTTGAGGTGCTAAGTTCTTAAAGGGCAAAACTACAAGGTACAACAAAGAGGTAATTCTATAACTCAATTATATGTTGTTTTTGTCAATTGTATGCTAGTTGTAGGCTTCATGATTTGGAAACAATATTGCATTTATAATTACAAAAAACATAGATCCAAATCATTTAGGGTTGTATGTACACCATAAGATGTTGTAGTATACAAAACCCAACATACCAATGGGTTGAAGGCACCAACGCCTGTCCATTTTGTGATATGTGGTACACTTGTTGATTGTGGAGATACGTGGTATGATAGTTAGTTATGCTAAGTGTTTTGCTAGCTACATGTGGTACTTGCAGGGAATATCATGGGGGGAGCCCATGACACTTGGAGGTAAGACCATATGGGAGAGCCCGTGGCTTTTTAAGTAAAGACCATGGGAGGAGCCCATGACACTTGAATATAAGACCAAGTGGGGGAGCCCGTGTCTTTCCAGCTAAAGACCATGTAGGAGCCCATGGCACTTAGGTATAAGACCATGTAGGGGAGCCCATGGCATCCTGGAGTAAGACCTTGGGAGGACCCCACGACATCCTTATATGTTTGTATGCATGGCTTATGTGGTTTATGTAGATTTTATAGCTAATATGATTATGTGATTATGTGGATTGTGTGGGCTATGCTCTGGCGAACTCACTAAGTATTAGCTTACATTTTGTTGATTGTTTCAGGTACTTCTAAGCCTAAGGGCAAGGGTAAGGTTTGATGGCGCGGCATGCACTCTTACAGGCATTTTTCTTTTGGGACATTCTGATATTGAAATAAAGTTTGCTGATGTATGGATTTGAAAACAAATGTATTGAGATTTTATGGTTTATGGAAAACGTTTTTGATGAATTCAAATGAAAATTTTCTTTTAAAAATTGGATCGTTAAAGGTTTGGGTAAAATACATTTTGGAATGGTAGTATTATTAATTAGGATGTTAATTCATATTTTGGATTTTTAAGGTCTTTTGGGATGCATATTAGGATGTTGCTTGATATTTTGGATTTGTAAGTTTTTGGTATCTTCTATAGGGATGTATTGAAATATTGATACGTTTTTTGGTAACGTTATTATGATGGGAAGTGAAATAACTTTAAGTTATGATGTTTATTAACATGATTTTCGTAATATGTTTGCATGATTGTTGAATCAATAAATTAAAATTTTAGTATGTTAAAATTCTATATAATATATGTTTACATATAACTTAAAAAAACAAAGCAAAATTAAGCAAAACAGATAAAAGGTCAATTTTGTCATTTCATGTGAACCAAACACAATTTGACATTAATTTCAATTTCATTCCTACCAACTAGACAGCACATGGAATTTGTTTCAAATTCATGACAGATTCCAATTTCAATACCAATTCAAAAAATTTCAAAAATCTTTTGTGAACCAAACAACACCTAAAGGACTTGACTAGTCACACTCATTTCAATTCCAATTCAAAAAATTTCAAAAATCTTTTGTGAACCAAACAACACCTAAAGGACTTGACTAGTCACACTCATGTCAGTTTAAGAAGATGAGGAGTGTTATTATTCTTTTGTGAGCCAAACAACACCTAAAGGACTTGACTAGTCACGCTCATGTCAGTTTAAGTAATATGTGATTTAGGATAATGGGATTAAATGTTATTAGAGTTTTATTGAATTAATTTTGGTTTGTCTTGGTTTCAATGTAGACATGGTGACGATTCTATTAATTTAAAAGGTAAGATATTGCATGCCAATTCAAAAATAATTACTATTCTATAAGTCATAGATTAAAAGTACAAATAATTTCCATCATTATTTTAAGTTGATTTAGAATCAAGAAACATTTTTGTTAGCTATTCAAGTGGCGTGATATTAGTTTTCTAAACTTCTCAAGTGTGGCAGAAATTATAATGATTTTTAAAAATCCTACTTGCTATTGTTTATGTTGTATTTGAAAGACAAGAAATGGCAATATGTTTAATAAAGTTCCTCAAGCCCTCCAAAAACAATGTGATAACCTTGGTTTTTGGCCTTTTGGGTGGATAAAATATAGAGTAAATGTGAAATAGTATTTGGGTTTGCTAGTGTTATCCTTTTAAGATTTTGTAACTATTTTTATCTTTTCCCTAGTTATGCATCTTGCTAATCTGTCTTTTAATAAAATCTTGCCTCTTCCAGAAAAATAAATAAATAAATAAATAAATAAACTTATCAAAGATATTTGGACAATATACTTCAAAATAGAAACGTTGCATCTCCAAATGTACATATGATTCTAGGAAACTTGACCAATAAACCCCATGTCATTTCAAGAATATAAGTAAGTGGTTTACTATTTAAATGATCAAATAAAGCATAAATATATAGTATAACTAGAAAAGACCTGATATGAAGAAACAAAAAGTTGGGGAACATATTGAATCTTTTGCAATAACTTTGGGCAAGAGAATTGGTCATTTGTAGTGCCCTACAAATCTTTGGGAACAAGTGAGTGAAAGTAACATTGACAAGAACCCATTAACATCATTACCCTTTTTGTTTAATAATCATATCATTCTTCAATTCAATATACTTTTGTTCCATTCTTTGTTTCATTATTTCATTGCTTTCACTTTGTTTTTTTCCTCTCATATTCCAAATTAATGTGAGCAAAAGAAAGGTTGAAACGACACTCAATCATGTCCTAATTATAATTAAAAGTTTGGTTTTGTAGTTCAAGTTATAAAGGGATATTCTAGTTATATATTTTTTTATATATACAACAATTAGGACCAAATTGATAATTGCTCTAGTGTCTAACACTTGGCATTTTGAAGATCCATGTTCACAACCACCGTTTCTAAAAAATTAAATTTTCTCAAAAGCTTATGATGAATAAGAAAAAAATGATCATTATCTTTATTATAATTATTTATTCTTAAATAAAAATATATAATAAAAATAATAGGCTCTGAACTACTGCTCACTTTACCCCTCAACGCCGCGAATCCATGTCCATTTCCAAATATGATCTTTCTCTATAGGTATGGGGGAATTTTACATGAACCCATGGACATCTATATCCTATTAAAATTTTATATAAATTTTAAGTGATTTATATCTATATTAGAAAAATAAGCAAATAAGATTTCAAAATAATGATATCCCGTAAAATCTAACCCATTTATTGAAATCATAATGTTTGATTTGATATTAATTTAAACAGTTGTTTCATATCGAAAATACAATTTAATATAAATAACATGCAAGAATCATGTGGGCCAAAATGAAAAGTTAAAATGACTAAATCAGTTATAATATAAGTAACTAATATTCACTAATTCAATAAAGGAGTTAGAGTAAGACATATTGTGAGAATGCTTTTTTGAATCAAAATTATGTGTATATTTACCAAGGTTCTAAAAAGCTGGTTATGACTCCGTCATTGCTCGCCACGACTTCAAGGCTTGCACCTGCCGCTAAGCTTTGCCAAAACGCCGTCTTAACTCATATATTTGTATAAAGATGAATAATAGTTGAAACTACATATAAAAAATATTAATTGTATAGAAAATTGTCGCCTTAAGTTACGCCTTACAAATATCATGACTCGCCAAGGTTCGGAAAAACTTGAGGTTTGATATTACTGTCAAGTCACGTCTTACGTTATTTAGAACCTTAATATTTCTTATTCTACGGTATGCTCAAATTCAAAATTATGCATATATTTGTTAAATAGTGTTATTATAATATTTTGTCATTATTCAAATATGTTTTATCAATAACAATAAAACTTATATATATATATATATATATATATATATATATATATATATATATATATATATATATATATATATATATATATATATATATATATATATATATATATATATATATATATATATATATATATATATATATATATATATATATATATATATCAAAACTATGTATATAAAATTGTGACATTATTGTTACAACCGGTAGCTTTATTGTGCTGTAAAGAAATGTCATAACTTTTGACCATGCAACCATCATAAAGTTTACATTATTTCATATTTATTTGTCACGTGTGGCCTTTCATGTAAAATATATAATAAGCTTTTCAAGAAAAAAATCATTTATAAAACTATTCCTACGCAATGTTATCAAATTGTGACGTAATTTCGTTTAAAAATCAAGATTTATTCCATTAAAAATCTTATATTTTGTTTTTTTTCTATTTTATATTAAATTTTTTTCGAAAAGAAAGCATTTATCTAGTCGTGATACTAGATACCGACATGTAAATTAAGTTTACTACATAAAGATCATATATTCTGTATTTTTTTCCGTTCGTACGTAAAATTTTATTTTTTAAAAGAAACTCAACTTTAAGTTCTTTTATTTCATTAATTGAGTCGGTTACTAACATTTAACATATATCCTCCTAACTCACGTCCGTCCTAAATATTGATCGCCTAAAAGAATAATGAATTCTAAAACCCTACGCCATGTTCCTATTTCTTCTTCTTATCATACATATATTGAGTCCCTTGAAATAACTTATTCTTAAAGCATTAGGAACAAAAACATAATAAGAAATGCCGAAATTGAATTGTGTTATTACGAGGATGAAGCTCATTTATTTACCTATTGTCATAAGGTTGTTTTCACTAGATTGAGTTCGCTTTTAAAGGTTGTCCTAATATTATTTTTACAAGGCCTGATGATGTTTTTATTTTTATAGTGTATTATGAAAGTTTTGCAAATTTTTAAGCTCATTTTGTCTTAATTATTTATCAGTGCTTTGAAATTATTAAATTTATTCGGCACTGAAAAGATAATGTTAAGATAATTCAAAATTTTAGGAATAAGGGTAATCTAGGAAAATTTTCTTATTTTATTATTTGGTTAGGTTTACTTCTAGTAGTTGTATTGCACAAGGATTCTACTAGTCTTGGATTAGGATTCTATTTAGTGTAGTATAGATAGATGTATTGGTTTTCGTGTGTTCAGTAAGAGCTTAAGATTTAAGCAGTAAATTTCTCTTGTTCATTTTCCTTTCTTATTTTCGATTCTTACTTTAGTTGTAACCAAAGGGTTTATAAAGCTTAACTCAACATTTGGTATCAAATCCTAGGGATTGTGAAAACGTAGAAAGTCAGTTTGAGAGTTGGTTTCAAGAAAAGGTGTAGTCTTTCGCTACAAGGCAAACATAGCAAGGAACTTGGTTCGTTTTTGAAGAGGTTGTGATCAAAAGTTGAAGTTTTGAAAGCAAGTTCCATCCGTGATTGGCTTGTGTGTGTGGTAAAGGGAGATTAATTAACCGAAGGCACATAAAAGATAAGTAAAAGGAAATCAAAGCAGGTAGCTTTGACTTCGGTTTGTGTTACGAGTGATATAAGACCGTAAAGGTGGTAGTGACCTTCTTTTCTTTATTGGTGGAAGAATCCCTCAAAATAGGATTGATCAATAAAGATATGGCTGGAAGACAATACGGAATGGAGAAACAACATGAACATTATGGCGGTGGAAGTTCAAATCGGGTTGCTTTGGATGTAACCGAGGAAGAGGCCATGGATCCAGAAAAAGTCAAAATGGTAATGAACGTGTCAATGGGATACTAGGTTATATGTTACAGGTTTTATGAACAATCGAAAGGGGTCGAAAGAAGTCTTTAGATGTGACCAAGGTGGAGGTTAGGTGTCCAGGAAAGGTCGAGAATCAAGATGGTTCTAAAAGAAAGTGATGAAGGAGCTTTTAGGATTAAATGATGCAATATATTATGAATTAGGGAAAACTGTTAAGATCATTTATAATTTTAGGAGTATGGGTAATTTTGGTGTTGGATTATGATTCTATTTAGTCGTATTGCACAAGATTTCTATTAGTGTTGGATTATGATTCTATTTAGTTTAGTCTAAATATAGGTAATGGTTTTGTGTTTTTAATATGTAATGTCCCCTAATTTCAAGCTTAAGATCATTTCTTTTATGATTTGAAAATGGTAGTCTTTTA
Source organism: Lactuca saligna (assembly GCF_052625555.1). Classification (NCBI taxonomy): domain Eukaryota; kingdom Viridiplantae; phylum Streptophyta; class Magnoliopsida; order Asterales; family Asteraceae; genus Lactuca; species Lactuca saligna. The sequence goes on along the minus strand of NC_136422.1, from coordinate 132,158,448 downwards.
TAAAACTCTTTCGCAAACTATTTTTTTAGATATCAAATCATGTTTAAAAATACAATGCTAAGGATGTCATAATCATTATCACAAACATATGTTACAAGCATAATAGCTTACAAGACAGAATACAAAACAAGTCTCTTATTTATTCAACACACTCTTATAACTTTCCAGCAATCCTAGTACCACCACGTGTTATACATAAAGTTTTGAATGGGTCATGTTTGGGAACCTAGTGAGATACATAAGGTTTTCAACCCACAATTATTATTTATATTTATCCTATAGATACAAACATTATCAAATAATACATATATGATATATCTTTATGATAATGCACCACTAGTACCCAACTAGTCGATTCTCACACATTGATCCTATAACAATGATCTTATAGGATCTATCTTGATAGATCACTGTAAGCAATGAGTGGACTATACTGCTTCGGGGATTCCTTGGCAATTGTAAGTCAATAAGACATCTGTGGGTGGGATAAAGTACAAAACACCTATGAGAATGAAGACTAGATAATGTTCCACAACACTATGTAAAATAACAGTGGTTGTCCTCTTACTCTGTTAGATTACTTAGTATGTATTGCACTCTGGTATGTAACTGGTACCCTGGCAGGTAATAGTTGTAACTCATGTGTTTCTCGCTAAACATTAATAAGATGATGTAATACTTAGGGTCAATAAATATAACATACTTGTGTAATGAAGGAAGAAATATTTGAGTATTATGTAAATTATATGCAATATACAAGTTTATAATGATATAATAAAATAGGTGTTGAAAATAAAATAATAATTAGACCTAATATCTTTGAATAAAGTTGAATTAGTCGTGACAAGTATTCCGGAGATATAAGAAACGCTCCAATCTGACTTATAACGAAGAAGTTATGACCCGTTGAAGTTTCGTGATTAAACTAGTACGACTATGTGTATTGTAAAAAGTAAACTTTTGATAAATTACTTTTTAGCCTAGTGATCTAAACAAAAGTCATAGTAGTTGTTAAACCAAGAGCATACATATATAGAACATCTAAATCCGACTTCATTAAAAGACGTTATGATTTTTGTAAGATTCATCGTAGTAATGTACAGCTCAGAAATCAAATCTTAGATCGATAGATTATTAGCTGAAACAATATAAATCAGAATTGAAGATCTCATTAATAGGAGCTCAATGATATAAAGACGGTCAAAAACGGACATCGGATGACAAAGTTATGAATTTTTAACAGACTTTAACTATCTAAGTTTAACATCCCGGCTCCTAGGTATAGCATTTAATTATTTTACATTCTTAATTTCAGAGAAACTCGATGATTTGGATGCCCTGACTTGCCGAGTATAGGAGTTAATGGCCGTGTGATTTTTAGAGTCTACTCGACAAGTTGGAGGACCCCAACTCGACGAGTAGGTGCTGAGTGAGAAAACCCTAATTTTCAAGATGTGTATCCTATTTAAAGGACATTAAGCCTTCATATCCACCTCCCTTGTCACCTTAGAGCTCTGTGAGAAATGCTAAACAAGCTCCATTTATTATGTGTGTGTGTGTGAGAGAGAGAGAGAGAGAGAGAGAGAGAGAGATAGGTTAAATTTGAGTATTCTTTTGCATTTTTGGAAGGAGATTGAAGAGCAACTGGCCTAGATCGAGGAGGGAATTTTGGATCCAATGTTCTTTAGTGATAGTTTCTATTTGGAGGTAAAAAGCTACCACCTTGACCATTTCTTTTGTTAGACCTCTTCCTAGGGACTTTTAGGGTTTTCTCCTATCCATCTTTTGGTTATTGAGTCACTTAAGCATGACATGAGATTTAAACATCAGATCTGGACTGTTTGAGGTCCTTTGAGCCCAAAGATTCAAGATTTATTAAGCTAGAGGCAAGATTTTATGCATTTAATCCTATATAGAGCTTATGTTGGCATTTCGAGCCCTAGATGCCATGCATGGACATAATGCTTGCAGCTTTACGTGCTATTTCATCCTTGAGAGGCTAGATCTAGAGTTTAGGATCTAATTTTTGCTTAGAATCATCTGAATGAGAAATTTTCTAGAGGAACTCGACGAGTGCATGAGCCAACTCACCGAGTCAGTTATGGTTTTCCCCGTTAAACTGGACGCGCTACTACTCGACGAGTTGAGTCAGATTTCCCCGCGCTACTACTAGGATATTATCAGTTGTTTTGTTAAATCGTGTTTTTGATATTTGATACATTGTGATTTTGGGAAAATGTGATACTAATTTTAAGTGATTTAAAAATGAAATTTTTGTTTGAAAATTTAGAGTGTTTCACTAAGCCTGTTAAAATATAACTTTAAAAACTAATCAAAATTAGCGGACGGAGTCTAAAAAAAAGTTGTGGATCCTGTCGATAACTACGCGTGGATATAAATAACATCAAAAACCGAGCTCGTTATGTGAAGCATATGAATTTTACAAGATAATTAATTTTCAGGTTAACAAGGTTGTGGCATGTCACGATCTAGCACACCCCTTTCCTCACCACGATTTGCGATTAGATTGCGACATGTGGCACATTAATCCTAGCATAATACTTATGTACGTCCAACATACCCATTACACTCAAAATACTGGGCTCCTGGTAGCCTATAAATAGAGGTGCAATTTCACCCATTTCTTCACACTTCTTTATTCAAATCTTTCCCAAATCCCCCAAGGTCCCTAAGCCTTGTTCTATCACTTCCTAAGGGTTAGTAGCAAATCTCCATATCATTAAATATTCCTGAGAAGTAGAGCTTTCGGTTTAGAAGTTCTGCCCGCCCAAAGTCTGGTTTCTCACTAAACCATCTGTAAGTTGAGTTATGCTTACCATGCTATAAGTATAACTTCTGTTTAAGTTCATCATCGTTCTTATGAACCTATAAAAAAGATTTATTAGTGATTCCACTTCATTATACTAATTGGTCTACTTATGGGGATGATATCTAGGATAGATTTAGTGAGGTGTTTAAAGTGGGCTTTCCAAGCAATATAAAGCTTTCCCCATCTTAATTCTCGTCACTGTACACTGAACATATGGTTTGGTATATAGATCTACATGGTGAGAACTCGAAGCGGATTAGGAAACGGTAATCGGTACCCTTAGCCACAAATGATTGAACATGCACCAGAGGTCATAGCTGCACACAAGACAATCACGATGACATGATTCCAAGTAATAATTTGGGCTATGATAGCCAAACAAAGGCAGAAAATGACACAAATGTTGCTTAATTGTAACACCCGTAGATTCGGGTTAGTCAATTTAGAGACAATAAGCATCAAAAATAACTTTTTTGATATAAAATAATCTTAAGGAGGTTATAGTATATGTTACAAGGGTTTTGTACATATAAAGAACGCTGAAATTCGAGTTATAACAAAGAAGATGACCCGTCGAAGTTTTACAACAAAACCGATACTAGACCGGGAATCGTAAAAGGTGAATTTACGATAAATTCTTTCTAGCCTTAGTGATCTAAACAAAACTCATAGTATATGTTAAACCGAGAGTGTGCATAAAAAGAACGTCCAAATCGTACTTCGTATGAGGAAGTTATGATTTTTATAAGATTTAGCACAACAGTGCACAGCCGGAAATTCGAATTTTAGATCGGTCGATTTTTAACCAAAACAGTCTAAACAAGAATTGAAGATCTCATAATAGGAGCTCAACGATAAAAAGACAGTCAAAAACAGATCTCATATGCGAAAGATATGGATGAAACTTAGTCCATACTCTTCAATCACGGCGAATTCGATAAAAATTTGTAAATTCGAGATATAATGAGAATTAGCCGACGGAGTCTAAATGAAAATTGTAGTACTCGTAAATACCAACGCGTGGATATAAAGAACATAAAAAATGTAGTTCATATGAACGAGTTATAATTTTTAATAACACAGTTACATATTAAAATAAAGTGTAAATCATATATATATATATATATATATATATATATATATATATATATATATATATATATATATATATATATATAATTTACACTTTATTTTAATATGTAAATGTGTTATTAAAAATTATAACTCGTTCATATGAACTACATTTTTTATGTTCTTTATATCCACGCGTTACATATATATATATATATATATATATATATATATATATATATATATATATATATATATATATATATATATATATATATATATATATATATATCATTAGAAAGGTATCGACGATGCGGTCGTTATAAGACTAGTGTTGAGTATTTTTCGATATTAGTTTAGTACAAATAACACTAAATCTATTTAAAATAGTATTATAAAGGGGTGTTTAGTCATTTAGGTAAATATAGAGGGTGATTTTTTGAAAATTCAATTACCATAAATAAGAGCCTCTAGCCTCTCATATTTATTGCACCATTCTCTTGACTCAATAGTCTTTCTCTTCTTATCCCTCGAGCATTTCGGTCCCTCATGATTTGACTTCTCCTTTTGTAATTTTAGTATAATAAGGTGAGCGTTAAAGTGCTACAAGAGTCTTTCTTAGAAAGATTCAGCGATGAAGTTCTACTCCTACAGAGCCAGACTCCTAGCAAAAACATCATTGTCAGTAAGTTATGCTTACCCTATTTTAAATATAGCTCATATTTAAAATTAGTATTGTTATTATAAACTTATAATAAATATTAGGGAAATTATTATGAATTATATAAGTGTTGTTATAATATCGTTTTAACTACTGGATGTTACGGGGAATCTGGTTTAAAGGGCCACATATGGTTGTTGGATTTCAGAAGTGCTATATGCCAAAATGGTCCCGCCCTCTGGTGTTTTATGTCTGGCCCTTTCTGTACATAGTGATTGCAAAAATATTATTTAAACATTTATACAATAATAATAATAATAATAATAATAATAATAATAATAATAATAATAATAATAATGCTAAGACTAATAATTAGTGAAGGTAAATATTAGACTAAAATCTAGTGGTAATAGTATTAGGTTTTGTCGAAGGAAATTATATTGTTAAGAAGTGAAGGGCTGTTCGAGTTTGGAATCATCTCTTTAACAAGTGAGTGCACAGTTACTTTCATCTTACACATAGATATGAAGTATTTAATATAAATTTTGTGTTCTGAGTGCATAGTTAACTTCATCTTACACATAGATATGAAGTATTTTATATAAATTACGTACTATGTGTGCACATAACCTGTAAACTTGTTATCTATGTTGGATGAACGATTTTATACATGTTTTAAATAATTTAAACTGTATATGAATTTTATATCTACGAATATGTTGGGTAAAACATGGGTAGATGAATAATGAGAGATGAAAGATGATATGAGTGAATATTGGTAGCTATAGACTTAGTTCCTAATAAATAACATCAGCAGTTATAGACTTAGTGCCTATTGGATAAACGCTGGTAGCTATGGACTTAGTACTTGTTAGATAAACGTATGTACTTAGTTCCTATTAAATATACACTGGTAGCTATGGATTTTAGTACCCGATGAATGAACTTTAGCAACTATGGAAATAGTGCTTTACAAATGAGCATTGGCAGCTACGGACTTAGTGTGTGTCCTATAAGCCCTAGAAGTAATGGACTTCGGATTGAACGAATGTAGGATAAATGATTCTTAGGGTAGACCCTTAAAAAAATAGAAGATATTGGTGATGGGTAATTGGATTAATTGTTTGATGATTAAACATAACAATTATATTATTGTGGGTTGAAAACCATATGTACTCACCAGGTTTCCTAACTTGACCCACTCAGTTTATTTGTATCATAGGTGTCGATATGAAGTTACACTACACTGAGAGATGAAAGAGATGTAAATCACTAGTGATAATGAATGTAAGTTCTATTTATGCTTATGTTTCTGTATTGACGATGACATCCAAATGCTTTAAAAATGAATAAAGTACATTTTTTCGGAAAATGCTTGATAAAGTATTCATCATGTTTTTTTGGGAACAAATTCTGCAAAACGTTTCTTTAAAATGGTACTCTGATTTTCAAAATAAAGCATACACAAATCGGTCTTTTCTGGCTGTGAAAACGAGGATGTCATAGTTGGTATCAGAGCATTAGTTTTAGCGAACTAGGAATAAGGATTTATTTCTAGACATAAACTTAGAATGTTAAGTGATGATCGCGAGGAGTGTGTCTAATATATTTTAGGAAGTACACTTGAATAGACACAAGTAGTAGCTTAATTAGGAAAAATGCCTAAAATGCTTTTATGTGCTAAATGATTTGTGATGCTTTATGCTATCGTTTGATCGGATCTATGGTCTGTTGCTGACCAGGTCTGGAAATATTTTGTATTCAAATTTCTAAACATTTAATTATGGTATTAGAACTGACATATAGCTTTTCGTAGTAACTAGGAGGATTACACATCTAAACCTTTTCTATCTATATTTTCATTTCGATACACCAAACACCTGGTTTAGTGTATAGATTGTCATGTTAAGGACTCTGTAACATCCCAAAATTCGAGGCCAAAAATTTCACTTTTGATTAGGTGATTTATAAAATGGTTCATCAAAATGTTGCCAAAATCATGTCAATACATAAAACCATAATATCATGTTTCAAAACCAAATCATAAAATATCAGAGTACATTCCCAGAAAACTCTAAGTGGAAATCATAAGTGTGCGTGTGTAATGCAGTGCTACACCGTTGGCTCCTTCCCTTAGACGAAGAGGTACCTGAAACAAAAACTGAAACTGTAAGCACGAAGATTAGTGAGTTCCCCCATCATACCACATACCATACAATCACATAACATACATACTACCGGGTAATTGTGGGGCGCCTGTCCTACCCATGTCAAGCCATTCTGGGGTGCTGACCTACCCATGTCAAGCCATTATGGGGTGTTGACCTTCCCATATCAATCTATTCTAGGGTGCTGACCTACCATCCGGTCTATCTCAACCGAACAGGGGGACTATTTCACCCCTACTACTAACACATAATATCATATCATAATCATGTTGTCAGGCATATTTGGGGTGTACGACCTACCCATTGGTCCTAACGAACGAATTGGGGACTGGTCCCCTCCTACTGAAACTATCTCATATAACATGCAACTAGAAAAATAGCATACTCACATATCTAGTAGTCTAGCATACTCACATATCCAACAATCAGACAAAACAGTTATCACTAAGATAACCATCCCAACTAACAATTACTAGTGGGCCTGCCTTGGTGCCTTAGACCCACTCCTACTGGAAGGTAACTCACCTTGATGTCGTGTAGTGTCTGAACTATCCTCGGCATCAAGGTTGGCTCTCCTCGACTCCTCAATCCCTACACAAAAACTCTCAAGTCATCAAACAAAACATACAACCCTAACCAGGGTTAATACCAAAACCAGGCAGAATCAACATTGGTCAAAGTTAACACCTAGTTGACCTGACTCGCCGAGTTGGTCTACAAACTCGTCGAGTCCACACTTCACTAACCCGATCCAACCCCGACTCCACTCCTTAAGTCTAGCAAGAACTCGAAGAGTTCTCATTTAATCAAACCATCGGGACCATCTTCACCCGACACACGATGTTCTTCCTTGAACTCGGCGAGTTCATCTCCCTCACAACAACGTGTATAGTCTACAACTTGCCGAGTTGTATGAACAAATCATCGAGTTCATCTTCAAAGATTGGGATATTGCCTTGGACTCGCCTAGTTTGATCATACACTCATCGAGTCCCATGATTCCCAGCTCCCTTTTCGCATCTAATCATCTACGAGACTTTCCTCCCTAACAACTGGTCCATCCACCTAAAGGATTTGGTGGTCATTACACCGCGACTCGCCGAGTCACAAGAACAACTCGCCGATTCCATCCTTGACCAACACTATACAATCTATTTAGATGAGCCTTAACACCTCAAAACGATAGAACTGGCCCCTTAATGTCCATTTTATACGTAAAGCTCCAAACTTGGTGCACATGCATGGGGGCTTTGGCTCAAAAAGCCATAAAAGGTGCTCTACAAGATGCATGGGGTTCATGGCCATAAATTTGGCACCTTTATGCCATGAGACCATTCCAATGACTCAGATTTGAAGTCAAGACCCCAAATAACACTCCACAAATCCGAATATGGCTTGGAAAGCCTTAAATGTAACCAAAACCCAAGTCTAAAGATGAATAAACACATGGAAGACCAAAACAGGGGCATTTTACCTTGATTGTGCTAAAAATGGAACTAGATCTCTGAATCTCTAAGCCCCAACTCTAACTCTTAAGATTTTTTCTACTTCTTCAAGCTTCAAAAACCACCAAATGCACCAAAAAGGCCTTAGAACACTAAAAGATGGCTAGGGTTATGATACACAGCTTTCTGGAGTGATAAGGGCGATGGAGGCTGAGATAAGGTGTTTAAATAGGGTCCAAACCATCAAAGTTAGGGTTACACTCAACCAGAACCTACTCGCCGAGTCAGTCCCTGGACCCGTCGAGTAGGTTACTTAAACTATCCGTTGGTCACGATTCTACTCGATGAGTTGGGCCTCCAAATCGTCGAGTCCCAGAGGAAAACACAAAATACTTGAATAATAGGCATACCATGAATCAGTTGATACAAATTTCCCCCACTTATCTTAGACTTCGTCCTCGAAGTCTGCTGCTCGATCCATAAAAAGCTCATGGTAATGCTCCCTCATCTCGTCCTCCGGTTCCCAGGTCCATTTTGATCCCTTGCGGTACTGCCACTGCACCTCTACCAGCTCCACCCTTTGGTTCCTCAAATCCCTTGACTTCCTGTCAAGGATTGCCACTGGTAGCTCGATGTAGTTCAGGCTGTCATCAACCTGAATATCCTCTAGAGGCACCATCGCCGAATCGTCCACCTGACATTTCCACAACTGGGAGATGTGAAAGGTGCTATGAATCTGACTGAGCTCAGCTCGCAGATCCAACCTATATGCTACCTTGCCCACCCGGGCCATAACCCCGAAGGTTCTAATATAACTAGGGCCTAGCTTGCCCCGCTTCCTGAACCGAATGATGCCCTTCCATGGCGACACCTTTAGGAGCACCATATCCCTAACCTGAAACTCCAGGTCTAACCGCCGCTTGTCGACATAACTTTTCTACCGAATCTTAGCAGTCTGAAGCCTGCTCCGAACCTGCTGGATCTTCTCCATAGTCTTGAGTAACACTTCGGTACTCCCCATGACTCTCTGTCCAACCTCTCCCTAGCATAGGGGTCCTACACTTCCTCCCATACAACATCTCGAAAGGAGGAGGGTCGATACTCACATGATAGCTATTGTTATAGGAGAACTCAGCCAATGGAAGGTAAGTATCCCAACTACCTCCGAGGTCTAACACACACGCCCGCAACATGTCCTCTAGAGTCTGGATGGTTCATTCACTCTGACCATCCGTCTGCGGATGAAAGGCGGTGCTAAAATGCAGTCGAGTACCCAGCTCGTCATGAAACTTCTTCCAAAACCTAGAAGTGAACCGCACATCCCAGTCTGAAATCAATAAAACGGGTACCCCGTGGCGCCACTACCTCCCGGATATGGATGTTGGCCAAATTTTCGGCCGAAATACTCTCCTGAATGGGAATAAAATGGTCGCTCTTGGTCAATCGATCTACGATGACCCAAATCGAATCCACCCCTCGCACGGTCTTGGGAAGCTTCATAATGAAGTCCATAGTAATATCCTCCCATTTCCACAATGGGATATCTAATAGTTGGACCTTGTCGTGAGGTCTTTGGTGCTCAGCCTTGACCTTCCTGTAGGTTAGGCACCTTTCCACAAACCAAGCTATGTCCCTCATCATACAGGGCCACCAATAATCAAGACGAAGATCCTTGTACATCTTCGTCGCCCCTGGATGGATAGAGAACTTGGATTTGTGCGCCTCTACCATCAATACCTAGCACACACCCCCATGCTCAGGGACCTACACCCTACGGTGAAGAGTCAAAAATCCTCATCTATCATAGTCGAAGGAGGAAATCTGCCCCACAATTTGCTCACTCTTCCGATGTTCCTCCTCAATGGCCTCCTACTGGGCCTCCCAAATCTGCTCCAACAATGGAGTCACAACTATCATCCTCAGACAGATGTCCCTGATCAGTGTTGCCTTTTGGCTAAGCGCATCAGCCACAACATTAGCCTTCCCCGGGTGGTAGAGGATCTCTCCATCATAATCTTTCACCACATCAAGCCACCAATGTTGCCTCACATTCAGATTTGGCTGGTCCATGAGATACCTCAGGCTCTTATGGTCCGTGTAAATGGTACAACGAACCCCACAGAGGTAATGGCACCAAATCTTGAGGTTGAAAACAATAGCCCCCAGCTCCAAATCATGTGTCGGGTAATTCGCCTCGTGAGGCTTCAGCTACCTCGAAGCATAAGCTATAACATGCCCCCTATGCATCAACACCGCATCCAAACCCGAGATGGACGCATCACAGTATACCACAAAGTCCTCCATGCCCTCTCACAAAGCGAAGATTGGGGCCTCGCACAATCTCTGTCTCAACATCTCAAATGCGTCGTGCTGCTCAGGACCCCAACGAAAGACCACGGCTTTCCTTGTCAACCGGTTCAAGGGCAAAACTATCTTGGATAAGTCCTGAATGAACCTCCGATAGTAGCCTGCAAGTCCCAGGTAGATCTGGATCTCAGATGGAGACCTTGGAACATCTCACCTCATCCCATCCTGGTTGATAAGGTGCCCAAGAAACTGCACCTCGCGCAATCAGAACTCACATGTGGAGAACTTAGCATACAAGCTCTCCTCCTCAAAGTATCCAAAACCTCCCGCAAGTGCTCCCCATGCTGCTCTCGTGTCTTGGAATAAACCAAGATGTCATCGATGAAAACTATCACAAACCAATCCAACATCGATCTGCTCACGCGGCTCATGAGATCCATGAACGCAGCAAGAGCATTGGTGAGCCCGAAAGGAATCACCACGAACTCACAGTGGCTATAGTGCATCCGAAAAGTAGTCTTCTACACATCCTCCTATCGGACCCTCGTCTGATGATACCCTGAACGCAAATCGATCTTGGAGAACCAAGATGCTCCCTGTAGTTGATCACATAGGTCATCAATCCTCGGAAGTGGGTAACGATTCTTCACCTTTACCTTATTCAGCTCCCGATAGTCTATACACATCCGATGCGACCCGTCATTCATCTTTACAAACAGAATCGGGGCTCCCCAATGCGAATTGCTCGGTCTAATGTAGATAACTCCTTCGTCTCAGGAGGAGCCAACCGATACGTTGCCTTCGCTACCAGAGCCGCACCAGGGACTAGGTCAATTCTGAACTCTACCTGTCTCTCCTGAGGTATCCCAGACAACTCTATGGGGAATACATCTGCAAACTCTCATACCATGGGCACATCGCCCACCGCCACCATACCCGCCTCCTAGGTATCTATAACATAGGCTACAAATCCTGCGTAACCCTAATGAAGGTAGCGCCTAGCTCTCGCTGCTGAACATAAAGTTGGTCTTCGTTGTGGCCTCTCGCCCTGAATCACCAGCTCTCCCCCACTTGGGGTCCTGATCCGCACCAACAGTTGCGTGCTATCAATCACTGCCCCATTAGGGGTTAGCCAATCCATACCAATAATAACCTTGTTCCCCCGCAAAGGTATAGGGACCAGATCTACCAGGTAACGCTCATCGAACAGCCTCAAAACACAATCTCGGTAGACCTCTAATGCTCGTACTGACCGGTCGTCCACAATCTCGACCTCTAGAGGGCAATCCAACATGCCCGAAGGCTCAGGAAACTTCTTGCTAAGAGCAAGAGAGACAAACGATCGGGTAGCACCCGAATGAAACAATACGTGAACTAGGATACCGTTCACATGGAACGATCCTAAACAGACCACATACATAACATATCAAAATCACAGCGAAATAACATAAAAGCATAAGAAAGAAATCTTAATTGTCACCACATCGGGTGCAGCGCATGTGTCTCACCCCCAAAGTAGAATGGCGGAAACATTCGGGGGTGGGTGACTTCACGTAGTACCACAACAGTGAATATTGTAAAGAAAGTAACACAACCATCATCTATATAACAAAAGCTTACATTGTTGCGTAATACATGTTTTCAAAAGAATATTAAAAATATGATGATTTAAAATGTTTTAATAATAGACGCCTTAGCGTTCCTTCTCCAAAAGCTGGTGGTTACCTGTATTACTGATTCCCTGAGAAATACAAGTAGTTTCGAAAAAATGTCAGCAATAAAGTTAGTGAGTTCATAAGCGTTTTTGTACTGAAAAATGTATGTGTTTTAGAAGAAAATAGGTGAATGTGGTTTCTAGAAAATCCAATATTTTCTACATATAGTTTGAAAAAGTCCCTAAAGTTGGAGGGCGTTAGTATCTTTCGTGTTCAAATGATGAAGGTGAATTTGTTCTCAAAATAATGTAAATACTAAATGCATTCATGAGTCTCATAAATCAAATTTATTTTTATACTTCCATGTGAGTCTTATAACCATGCTATTGACACAGACTGCCTGTAACAACGTTCTTCAGGTGTTGTAGTATTATGACATTTGTCACCCCAGACCTGCCGGTCTAACTGTAGCGAACAGTTTAGGTGTGGGATTGTCAATCCTGTATAGATTTATACACAAGTATCACGCTCTCCCTCCAAGAGATTATGGTTTATAATATAGGAGTTGAAATGCATACTTGAGAGTACGTTGAAGTTGAATATCTCACAACACTTAGTATAAATATATTTACGAAAAGAAAGTCTTTATTTCATTTCAAATGAAAGTATTTCATTGTTCAGAATGTTTACGTAAGAATGTATGAATAACCCACAAACATTACCCATTATATTTTTTCCAAAAGTGTGTTCTATTTGGTGATAATCACTCGAGGAAATACTAACTTTTCATGCAAAGTAAAATGTTGATATCGAAGCACTTTAATAATATAGATTTTGTATTTAAATCTATATAAAGCGATATGTTTTCTCGTATTGCACTTGTATTTCGCTCCCTAAAACATGAAAAGATGTGAACAGTAGGGGTATGAACTCACTTGTTTGGTTTGAAGAGAGTGAGACTAGAATCGAGCAGAACTTCGACTGCGGAAAGCTGCGTCTTCGAATTCTTCGGGGGTCTTGATAGCGTAAAACCTTCGTTAGGGCTCGGGTATGGAATCGAGGGTGTCAGGATAGTCTCTGGATCTTAGGAGAGTGCAAGAGTGAGAGGGAAGTTGAGATTTGTGTGCCAAAACCTGGGGCTTTTGTACTCTATTTATAGTGTAAAAACCCCTCGTACGTTGGGCGTACTCTAGGGGTACACTGGGCGTACTCCGGAGTCATCATCGCTTACGACTCGAACCTAGCTAGCCTGTTAGCCGATGGGACGCGACACTGCGTCTGAGTACGCTGGGCGTATTCTAAATTATGTTGGGCGTAATTCGTATTCCCAACTTCTAAATTCCGTAACTTTCGCGTACGAGCTCCGTTTTTCACGTTCTCTATATCCACGTGTTGGTGAGACTATGCTCTACAACTTTCATTTAGACTCTGTCAGCTAGTTTTGAATTTATTTTTAATAGTATATTTTTAGTAGGCCGGGATTGCTAAAGTCCGTTAAAAATCCATAACTTCTTTATCCGACGTCTGTTTTCGTCTGTCTTTTTACCATCGTACTCCTGTTGTGGAGACCTTCAATTCTCGTTTAGGTTGCGTTAGCTAAAAATTGTTCAATCTTTAATTCGAGATTTTAGCTCTCTACCGCTGTTACGAAACTTAGAAAATTCGTAACTTCTTCATACGAAGTCCAATTTGGGCGTTCTTTTTATGCACGTTCACAGTTTAACGTAATCTACAACTTTCGTTTTGATACCTAAGGCTAAAATGCATCTTATTGGAATTTCACTTTTTACATTTAACAATGTTTTACCGGGTGTGTCGTGGATTTTCGAGTGGTCATAACCTTTTCGTTATAACTCGGTTTTGAATGTTCTTTATGTTTTTGGAAACCTTGGAACGATATCTAACATTTGATGCATCCCAAATTTAGATTTTAGAACACTTTATTTTTGAAGTTAATTTCGTTGATTCCAAATAGTTCGTTATATTTGACTTTTGAGTGTTACATTGATTTGGAAAAATATAGGGTTGTCACAGCGTGCCTCCTCGGCTATCAACTAAAATGCTCAGCTCCGCACCACTGGAGCCTCTACCTTGGCCTTCCGACCATCTGTAACCCGTGCTGATGCTGGGATCAGCGCTGCCACCGTCGCTGCTGTCAATCTAGGGCAGTTGGCCTTCTATGGCCCCTCTAATTGCAATGGAAGCAAATCAGGTCCGACATCTGCACTGAGGGAGTGGGGGCAGTACAATCCCTGCCAAAGTGTCCGGTCTTTCCGCACTTGTAGCAGCCCGACGATCCCGCTCTACAAACTCCCTTATGCGGCCTGCCACATTTCCTGCAACGGCTCTGGCCAGGCTGGCCCTTCGACCTAACGTCGGATCCCTTAGGTTTCTTCCCCGAAACCCATGTCACCTGCTCAGTCTCTACTTTCCTCTTCCTGACGTGCTCCAAATCGAGCTCCCTCTCCCGCGCCCTGTTAATCATGGACTCTAGGTTCGGGCAGGCTGAATAGCTGACATGCTCCTGAATATCAGCCCTCAACATATCATGGTAGTGGGTCTTCCGCATCTCCTCATCCCCTAGATACTGGGGTAACAATAGGTCCCTCTCCTTGAACTTGGCGGTGATCTCCACCACTATCTCAATCGTCTGCCTCATGTCCAAAACCTCCCTGGCCAGCTGCTAAAGCTCCACAGCCTGCGCAAACTTATCCCTGAATCTGGTCATGAAATCTGACCACGGGATAGCCTTGACGGCAGGGGCTCCTAACGAGTCACAAACTGACTGCCACCAATCTCTATCTTTATCCCTCAGACACCCCGCAACAAAGCGGACCTTCGACCCTTCGGGAAGAAGCTCTTCAACTTCGCAGACTCTATGTCTGCGATCCATCTCCTGGAAGCAATAGGGTCCTTCACCTCGTGAAAATCTGGCGCACCACTCCCTATGAAGTCCTTGAAGGACAGTGTGCTCGTACCTAACTGGATGAACGCCAAGTCACTCCTGAATGCTCGGAGGTGATTCTCCATCAGCTCAACAATCTCTTCCTTGATCGACCCAAAAATAACCGAGGTCGACTCAAGCATACCTCTCGTGATCTCAGAGGCGATGAACTTACATAGCCCGTCATTAACCTGCTCGGATCCTGCACCCGAGCCTGATCCTGATGCTGATCCTGAACCTCCTGCTCCATATCGTGTGATCGCCATACTACAAATAAACACATAAAATTCAGGATCATACCTGTTCTCGAGAGGTCTCACACACTCTCCAACTTCTTTGGTTCCTTCTCGAACCTCCTTAACTCGAGTATGGATCCTTTGCTTCCAGTAGTACGAGCCCATACTACCTTCCACTTCTATCCACACTTTCCTCAAGGATTACTTCAACTTCACCAAGTCCCTTCACCGATACCCTTTCTTACTAATCTTGTCATAGGATTTCCTAGGGCACCCTCTGACTTACTCTCTGGCATATGTTGCACTAGGAGTCCCTACTTCCCTTCCCTAACTAGCTTTCAAATACTGTTACATATCTGCTCACTAGTTAGTTAAAGTTATCCAATACCCCTTAAGCACAAAGCAAGCAGCATTCGTGCATTGAGTAACCACATCGGGCATAACCTAATCAGGCTATCCTACCGCTCGCTACACAGTCCTAGCATATAGCTCATACCACAGGCATTCAAGGCATCCTCCTAGAACCTTAACCCTACTCTAGCATGCAGTTCTGAAAATCATATATCATGCATACAAGGAATCTTCCTAGATCCTTAGCCCTAATCTAGCATGCAGTTCTTAGAATCATAAAACATACACATAACATAACAAGTATTTATATCTTGGAGAAAACTTACTTGAGCTCGGCCGGTCGCACACATTACACACCTTGTCCTTTCTCAAATTTCTTTAACATCAAATTTTAGAAACTGTTTTCTTTGTGAAAAATATTTTACTCCCTCGGTTTGAGTCCAGACACTCCTATGGGTGTGTCTGAATCCCTCAAACCAGGGCTCTGATACCAAGTTGTAACATCCCAAAATTCAAGGCAAAAAATTTCACTTTTGATTAGGTGATTTATAAAATGGTTCATCAAAACGTTTCCAAAATGATGTCAATAAATAAAACCATAATATCATGTTTCAAAACCAAATCATAAAATATCATAGTACAATCCCAGAAAACTCTAAGCGGAATCATAAATGTACGTGTGATGCACTGCTACACCGTCAGCTCCTTCCCCTTGGACGAAGAGGTAACTCAAACCAAAAATGAAACTGTAGGCACGAAGCGTAGTGAGTTCCCCCATCATACAACATACCATACAATCACATAACATACATACTACCAGGCAATTTTGGGGCGGCCGCTTACCCATGTCAAACCATTTTGGGGTGTTGACCTACCCATGTCTAGCCATTCTAGGGTACTGACCTACCCATGTCAAGACATTCTGGGGTGTTGACCTACCCATGTCTAGCTATTTTGGGGTGCTGACCTACCCTCCAGTCTATCTCAACCGAACACAGGGACTATTTCACCCCCCACTACTAACACATAATATCATATCATAATCATGTTGTCAGGCATATTTGGGGTGTCCGACCTACCCATTGGTCCTAACGCCCGAATTGGGGACTAGTCCCCTCATACTGATACTATCTCATATAACATGGCAACTAGCAAACTAGCATACTCACATATCTAGTAGTCAAGCATACTCACATATCCAACAATCAGACCAGACAATTATCTCAAAGATAACCATCCCAACTAACAATTACTAGTGGGTCAGTCTTGGTGCCTCAGATCCACTCCTACTGGAAGGTAACTCACCTCGATGTCGTGTAGTGTCTGAACTGTCCTCAGCGTGAAGGTCGTCTCTCCTCAACTCCTCAATCACTAAATAACAATCCTCAAGTCATATAATAGAACATACAACCCTAACCAGGGTCAATACCAAAACCAGGCAGAGTCAACATTGGTCAAAGTCAACACTTAGTTGACCTGACTCGCCGAGTTAGTCTACCAACTCATCGAGTACACACTCCACTAAACCGATCCAACCCCGACTCCACTTGTCGAATCTAGCAAGAACTCGACGAGTTCTCATTCAATCAAACCATCGGGACCATCTTCATCCGACACACGATGTTCTTCCTTGAACTCGGCAAGTTCATCTCCCTCACAACAACGTGTATAGTCTACGACTTGCCGAGTTGTATGAACAACTTGTCGAGTTCATCTTCAAAGATTGGGATATTGCCTTGGACTCTCCTAGTTTGATCATACACTCATCGAGTCCCATTATTCCCAGGTCCCTTTTCGCGTCTAAACAACTGCGGGACATTCCTCCCTAACAACTGGTCCATCCACAAAAAGGATTTGGTGGTCATTACACCGCGAATCTCCGAGTCCCAAGAACAACTCAACGATTCCATCCTTGACCAACACTATACAGTTGATTTAGATGAGCCTTAACACCTCAAAACCATAGATTTGGCCCCCTATTGTCCATTTCATATGTAAAGCTCCAAACTTGGTGCAGATGCATGGGGGCTTGGCTCAAAAAGCCATAAAAGGTGCTCTACAAGATCCATGGGGCTCTCATGGCCGTAAAGTTGGCACATTTATGCCATGAGACCCTTCCAATGACTCAGTTCTAAAGTCAAGACCCCAAATAACACTCCATAAATCCTAATATAGCTTTGAAAGCCCTAAATGTGACCAAAACCAGAGTTTAAAGATGAATAAACACATAGAAGACCAAAACAGAGGCATTTTACCTTGATTGTGCTAAAAATGGAACTAGATTTTTGAATATCTAAGCCCCAATTTGAACTCTAAAGCTTCTTTCTTCTTCTTCAAACTTCACAAACGACCAAATGCACCAAAAAGGCCTTAGAACACTAAAAAACGGCTAGGGTTACAATACACGGATTTCTGGGAGTGATAAGTGTGATGGAGGTTGAGATAAGGTGTTTAAATAGGATATAAACCCTCATATTTAGGGTTACACTCAACCAGCACCTACTTGCCAAGTCAATCCCCCGACTCGTCGAGTAGGGTACTTAAACTGTCTGTGGGTCACGATTCTACTCGAAGAGTTAGGCTTCCAACTCGTCCAATCCCAGAGAAAAACACAAAATACTTAATAATAAGTATACCAAGAATCAGGTGTTACAGACTCATTGCAGACTAAGTAAATGGAGGAAATGAGAAGGATTACGATAGTAAGTGATACCTATCGGATGATATCATAAGAGTAATATCTTGCCTTTAGAATTCATCTAATAAATAATACATTTAGTACAGCAGAAGTACACTTTCGATTAGCAGAAAGAAAGAATTTTTATATAATCCATGAAGTTATCCCATCGTCTAACGTTTCCATTACCAACCGAGTTGAAGCGGAATTGACGATCGAAGATACGCATGGAAGAATTCCTATTAGAGTCTAGGGAAAAGTATATGATTGCTTGGACACTTTTGTATGTGTTAAAATTGTTTTTATGATAATAACTTCGAAAATTGCTAGGCAATACTTGGGGCAATTATGAGTAAGTGTGAATGGTAGTAGAGGACTATACTACCGGAAGCACAGGACTTACGTTTGTATGTGGGAAAGTCACAAGGTTACCAAGGAGCTAGTAATTGATTTTTTTTCATGTATTTTGTTACCATCGTTTCGGTAATGACGAAGATGATGATGGCTAATCCGACCCTAGTGGTCAAATCAAATCGAGTCCGACTAAGATGAATATGTTACGTGGTTCCAAGAATCAAGATCGATGTAGGATCTGACTTAAGTAGAAGATTGAAGTTAAAGATAATCGAAGCGATCAATAGAAGTATCACAACCGTTGTTAAGGTTAGAAGCTTGTACCTATAAGTGCTACATGCTAGAATGTGTTTATATCACATTAGAACTTGAAGGAAGGTATATTCTGTTCTGGAATTTAACTCTAAAAGACCTGAGTCTAAACGTTGCATCATACGATGAGATGTCACTAGAACATGTCCCATCGGTCTGTTACGGTATTCGAAGTAAAGACTATTTCCGAAGGAGCAAGAGTCTCCCATAAGGATCGAGATTATGACTAGAAGGTCACGATTGAAAGTCCAATGTGAGATAGAGAGCGGGTGCAAGATCAAGCACCGCCTGCAGTCCAGAAGTCCAAGAGTTAGATACTCATTCGAAGGAACATACGAGTTACGGTTATTACCTAGGATGAAAAGATAACGTATGGAGTCGTTATACAAACCTTATTTTGTTGATGATTCTAGGACGTAATCATCCTAAAGGGGAGATAATTGTAACACCCGTAGATTCGGGTTAGTCAATTTAGAGACAATAAGCGTAAAAAATAACCTTTTTTGATATAATATTATAGTATATGTCACAACGGTTCCGTATATATAAAGAACGCTGAAATCTGAGTTATAACAAAGAAGTTATGACACGTCGAAGTTTTACGACAAAACGGCACGACACCGAGAATCGTAAAAAGTGAATTTACGATAAAATACTTTCTAGCCTTCAAGATCTAAACAAAATCCATAGCATACGTTAAACTGAGATTATGCATAAAAAGAACGTCCAAATCTAAATTTGTATGAGGAAGTTATGATTTTTTCTAAGATTTAGCACAACAGTATACAACCTGAAATTCGAATTTTAGATCGGTCGGTTTTTAACCAAAACAATCTAAACAAGAATTGTATATCTTGTTAATAGGAGCTCGACGATAAAAAGTCAGTTGAAAACAAAGCTCGTATGTGAAAAATATAGATGAAACATAGTCCCTACTCTTCAAGTGCGGCGAATTTGATACAGATTTGTAAATTCAAGATATAATGAGAATTAGCGGATGGAGTCTAAATCAAAGTTGTAGTACTCATAAATACCAACGTGTAGATATAAAGAACGTCAAAACACTAATAATAATATTGTTTAAATGCTTATATAATAATAATAATAATAATAATAATAATAATAATAATAATAATAATAATAATAAAGCTAAGACTAATAATTAGTCACACTAAATATTAGACTAAGATCTACTGCTAATAATACTAGGTTTCGTCGAAGGAAATTATATTGTTAAGAAGCGAAGCGCTGTCCGAGTTTGGAATCATCACTTTAACAAGTGACTGCATAGTTACTTTTATCTTACAAACATATATGACGTATTTAATATAAATTACGAGTTGTGAGTGCATAGTTACTTTCATGTTGCTCATAGATATAAAGTATTTTATATAAATTACATACTACGTGTGCACATAACCTGTATATTGGCTATCGATGTTGGATGAACGATTTTATACATGTTTTAAATAATTTAAACTATATATGAACTTAATATCTATGAATATGTTGGGTAAAACATGGGTAAATTAATGATGAGAGATGAAAGATGATATGAGTGAACATTGGCAGCTATATACTTAGTACCTAATAAATAACATCAGTAACTATGGATTTAGTGCCTATTTGATAAACGTTTTTAGCTATGGACTTAGTAACTGTTAGATAAATGTTTGTAGCTATGGACTTAGTACCTATTAGATAAACACTGGTATCTATGGATTTAGTACCCGATGAATGAACTTTAGCAGCTATGGAATTAGTGCTTTACAGACGAGCATTAGTAGTTATGGACTTAGTGTCTGTCGTATAGACCCTATAAGAAATGGAGTTTGGATTGAACGAATGTAAGAAAAATGATTCTTAGGGTAGACCCTTAATAATAAAGAAGATATTGTGGATGGGTAATTTGGTTAATTGTTTGATGATTAAACATAATAATTATATTATTATGGGTTGAAAACCATATGTACTCACCGGGTTTCCCAACCTTGCCCACTCAGTTTATTTGTTTCACAGGTGTTGATATGAAGTTACATTACAATGTGAGATTAAGGAGATGTAAATCACTAGTGATAATGAATATAAGTTCTGTTTATGCTTATGTTTCTGTATTGATGATGACAATGACATCCTAATGTTTTAAAAATGAATAAAATACATTTCTTTGGAAATGCTTGATGATGTATTTATCATGCTTTTCTAGGAAAAAATTCCACAAAACTTTTATTTAAAATGTTACTCTGATTTTCAAAATAAAGTATAAACAAATCGGTCTTTTCTGGCCGTGAAAATGGGGATGTCATAGTAATACTAGGGATGAACATATTGTACCTATTGTAAAATTTGAGTTGAATGAAGGACAGTCTGAGGAGGGAAACTACGACCGGACTACTGTTAGCCAAGATGAGCCAATAGTGGTTAGAATGAACCAACCAAATGAAGGAGATGATGGATATGGATGCAAGTATAAAGATTTCATGACATCCAAGCCACCAAGTATTTCTGGAAGGCCAACAAATATGGAAGTTATGGATTAGATCTTCAAGGGGAAGATGATGTTTGAAAGTTGTGACTATAGAAACAACTAGAAGACCCTTCTTGCTGTTAGATAGTTGAAGATTGGGGTATTAATCTGGTGGAAGTTATGGGCTGATACCATGCCCAAAGGAAAAGTTAGTATGATGTCTTGGGAATACTTTTTGGTGCAACTAAAAATGTTGTACTGCTCTGAGCAGGATCTTCTAGAGATCAACAATGAGTTCCAAAATCTAAAGAAGAAAGGATGAGCATCAGCGAGTACACTGTAAGTTTTATGGAGAAAATGAAGCTTGTTTCTTACTTGGTTCCAACTAAAATCTCCATGGTTAACAAGTTTGCTAATGAATTTGCAATGGAATTTGGCCCAATGGCCAAACAAGAAACCACCTTGAAATCCGCCATATGGGTAACTATAAATGTTGAGACCTAGTTAAAGGAGAAGGGTATAGAGAGAGTTGAGGTAGGGGAGAAGAGGAAGTTTGAGGGATGTTCAAGATCTAACTAGAAAAGTAGGTTCTTGAAGTCTGGTTCCAAGAAGTTTGGAGGAGGGGTAAGAGGTGAAGCAAAATGGCGCGAGAAGTGCAAAAAGAAGCACTTGGGGAAATGTGGTGAGGGGTTCACTTATTTCAAGTGCTGGAAAACTGGTCGTCGCACCAATAAGTATACATCCAACAAGAAGGCATGTTACGAATGTAATGAAGAAGGGAATATTGTTAGGGAATGTTTGAAAAAGAAGGAGGTTACAAAGCCTAATGTGCCCCTAGGCTAAAGGCGAGAGTATTCCAGATGACTCTAGAAGCAGCAAGGGAGGACGCATATGCCGCTTCAAGTACCTTTCTTGTAAATGATTTTCCTGCCAATATATTTTTTGATTATGGAGCTAATTACTCCTTTTTATCACATAAATATTGTAGAAGACTATCATTTCTTGTAGATAAACTAGATAGTGCTCTAGTAGTGTAATTTGCTAATGGTAAATCCGTACATGTTAGCGGTTGCATTAAAAACATCATCATCGAATTAAATGAGAATAAATTCCATGAGGAATAGATGACCATTTAAGTGAACAATTTTGACATAGTATTAGGAATGTATTAGCTTAATGCGAATGATGCCGACATCAAGTGTAGAAAGAATATTATGGTGATCAACCCACTTGGAAGAGAACCATTTATGGTGCACGAGGACAAAGGTAGTGTAAATTCTAGTATCATATTCCTGAGGAAAGCCAGAAAGTGTTTGGCCAAATGATCTACATTATATCTACCATTTTTTATCGATGTAAAGAATGAGAAAAAGGAGATGCAGAGAATACCAATGGTGTGTGACTATCCAGAAGTCTTTCCGGAAAATCTTCCCAGACCCTGATATACAAGTAGAGTTTCGAATAGACTTGTTGCCAAGATCCACACCAGTAGCAAAAGCACCATACCGATTAGCACTGATGGAGATGAAGAAGCTTATGATGCAACTTCAAGAGTTATTGGACAAAGGTTTCATTAGACCTAGTCTTCACCCTAGGGAGATCCTGTGTTACTTGTGAAGAATAAGGATTGGATCATGAGGATTTCATAGACTATAGATAGTTGAACAAGGCAACAGTAAAGAACAAGTATTTATTGCGAAGGATTGACGATATATATTCAATCAGTTGCAAGGTGAAAGCTATTTCTCAAAGATCGATCTTAGGTCAAGATATCATCAACTAAAGGTGAGAGAGCAAGATATGAATAAGACTGCGCTCAGAATGAGATATGGACACTATGCGTTTTTGGTTATGTCATTCAAACTAACTAATGCTCCAACAGCATTTATGGAATTGATGAACATGGTTTGTAAACTATTCCTCGATAAATCCGTAATAATGTTCATAAATGACATTCTGATTTACTCAACGAGCCATCAGGAGCATGCAAAACACTTGCAAGATGTATTAGAAGTTTTGAAGAAGGAGAAATTGTATGCAAAAAATTTCCAAATGCGATTCTGGGATTCGAGAAGTCTAATTCTTGGGTCATGTTATTAACCATGAAGGAATAATGGTTGATCCAACAAAGATTGAAGTTGTAATGTAGTGGGAACAACTAAAAAGTCTCACCGAGATTCAAAGCTTTCTAGGATTAGCTGGATATTAACAAAGGTTTATCCAAGACTTTTCTTCGATAGCTTCTCCATTGACAGTTTTGACCCCATAAAGTAGCTACATATACATGGAGTGAGAAACATGAAGAAGCATTAGAGAAATTAAAGAAGAAGTTGTTTAAGGTACCGGTTCTTTCTTTACATGGTAGAGTTGAAGACTTCACAATCTATAGTGATGCATCTAGAGTTGGGTTAAGTTGTGTTCTGACCCAGAGAGAAAAATTAACAGCTTATGCATCTCAACAACTAAAAGAGCATGAGAAGAACTACCCCATTCATGATCTGGAGTTGGCAGTGGTAGTATTCACATTAAAGATATGGAGGCATTATCTTTATGGCACAAATTGCAAACTCTTCATTGATCATACGATTCTCCAACATCCCTTTGATCAAAAAGAATTGAATATACGACAACAAATCTATCTAGGGTTACTTAAGGATTATGACTGTGAGATACTTTACCACTTTGGTATAGCAAATGTCGTAGCTGATGCTCTGAGTCGAAAAATAAACCTGGAAAGAAAAAGGCCAAGAGTGTTAAGAATAGAAGTTTTCTCAACGATTGTAGAAAGCATTAAGAAATCTTAGGAAGAAGCTTTAGAGAAAAATTACCGAAAGGAAGAACGTTTAGGAAAAAATTTGGTATTCGATAAAAATAGTCAAGGGTTGAAGGTATTCCAAAACAAGATTTGGGTGCCTAATATGGGAGGACTGAAAGATCTTTTCATGGAAGAAGCTCACAAGACCATGTACTCGATTCATCACGGTAGCACTAAGATGTATAAGGATCTAAAACCTTACTACTAATGGTTGATGATCAAGCTCAATGTTGCAAAGTATATGGCGTATTATGTAACATGTGCGAGAGTTAACGCGCAACATTAGAAACTGTATGGGAGTTTAGAGCTTTTGCATGTAACCCTAAATAAGTGGTAATACATCACCATGGATTTTGTAACTAACCTACCTAGGACGAAACACAATCACAACATGATTTGGGTAATCATGGATCGACTCACAAAGAGTGCACACTTCATAGAGGCCAATGAGAGATGGTCTATAGATAAGTTAGCAAATGCCTAGGTGAGAGCAATAGTAAGACTTCATGGTGTTCCCTTAACGTTTGTGTCAGATCATGATAGTCATTTCACATCTAGGTTTTGGAAGAGCCTACAAGAGGAAATAGGTACGAAATTGTGTTTATGTACAACCTACCATCTATAAACCGATGGTTAGAGCAAAAGGACAATTCAACCACTTGAATATATGTTGAGAGCATGTACCCTATAATTCCAAGGTAACATGGATGAGAATTTACCCATGGTAGAGTTTTCCTACAACAATAGTTACCATTTGAGCATTAAGATGGCACCTTATATAGCCTTGTACAAATAAAAGTTTTGTACTCCGTCCTATTGGCTTGAAGCAGTTTATGGGCCCTAAATTAGTCCATCAGATTGTTGAAAAGCTAAAGGTGATTAGATAAATGATGTTAGCAGCTCAAGATCACCAAAAGAGCTATGATGACAAGAAGCGACGACCAATGAATTTCGAAGTTGGAGATTTGGTGTTGCTCAAAGTATTATGTGGAAGGGAGTTATAAGATTTTGAAAGAGAGGAAAGTTGAGTCCAAGGTTTATTGGGCCATTTAAGGTTCTTTAGAGGATTGGGAACCAAGATTACAATTTGGAATTATCAGAAGAACTGGATGGTATTGATAACATTTTCCATGAATGTTATTTGAGGAAGTTCACGGGAGAAGTTCCACATAAATTCCACTTTCAAAGCTAAGGTTTGATGAAGATAAGAGGCTAATCAAAGAGTCTGAATATTGATCATAAGAGAAAGAAGTTGTGATACAATATGGTTGAATTATTGCTCGCGTGATGGAAACATTCGAATGGTCCGAACCTCACGTGGGAGACAGAAAGTGACATGATGAGTCATTGTTTACATCTGTTTGCTGATGCATGATTCTAGGATGAAATAATCACAATATTGAGATAATTGTAACACCTGCGTTTCTTGATAAACATTAAAAAGATGATGTAATAGTTATGGTCAACAATTGTAACCTATTTGATGTAATGAAGGAAGAAATATTTGAGTATTAAGTAAATTATGTGCAATATACGTGCTTATAAAGATATAATATAATAGGAATAAAATGTGCATCTAAAATAAAATAATAATTAGACCTAATATTTGAAGAAATTTGAAGTAGTCGTGACAAGGATTCCAGAGATATAAGGAACGCTCCAATCTGACTTCTAACGAATAAGTTTTGACCAATTGAAGTTTTCTGATTAAACTAGCACGACTCTGTGTATCATAAAAGGTAAGTTTTGATAAATTACTTTTTAGCCTTAGTGATCAAAGAGAAAGTCATAGTAGTCATTAAACCAAGAGCATGAATATGCAGAACTTCTAAATCTGGCTTCATTAGAAGAATTTATGATTTTTGTAAGATTCAATGTAGTAGTGTACAACTCAAAAATTGAATTTTAGATTGATCAATTATTAGCGGAAACAATCTAAACGAGAATTGAAGATCTCATTAATTAGAGCTCAAAGATATAAAGACAGTCGAAAACGAACGTCGGATAACAAAGTTTTTAAATTTTTAACGAACTTTAAGTGTCTAAGCCTGTTAAAATATAACTTTCAAAATAAATCAAAATTAGTGGGCGGAGTCTAAAAAAAAGTTGAAGATCCCATCAACAGCTATGCATGATTAAAAATAACATCAAAAACAGAGCTCGTATTTGAAAGTTATAAATTTTACAAGATAATTAATTTCCGGGCTAACAAGGGTGCGACATATGTTGCGATCTAGCCCACCCCATTCCACCCCACGGCTTACGATCAAATTGCGACATGTGGCACATTAAGCCCAACGTACTGGGCACCTAGAAGCCTATAAATAAAGGCAAAATTTCACCCATTTCTTCACATCTATTCATTCAAATCCCCCGCCCCCTCCCCCCAAAGGTACCTAAGCCTTGATCTAATACCTCTTAAGGGTTAGTAGCGAAGCTATGGAGCATCAGAAATCCTCGAGAAGTAAAGCTTCCGGTTTAGAAATTATTCCCGTATAAAGATCAGTTTCTTACTAAACCACTTGCAAGTTGACTTATGATTACCATGAATTAAGTATAATTTATGTTTAAGTTCATTATAGTTATTATGAGCCTATAAAAAAGATCTATTAGTGATTCCATGTCATTATATTGGTTGATCTTTTTACATGGATGATGACAAGGCTAGATTTAATAAGGTGTTTAAAGTGGGCTTTTCAAACAATAGACTATGTATGATAAACGGACCCTACCTATGATACGATCTTACCTTGTTATCCCTTATCAACTATATATTAGTAAACTTTGAATTAGTGATGAATCTACACTATTAATTTGTCGCAAGAAGTATTACACTAAGATTTAGTGATAATGATACTAGGTTACGTCAAAGGAAAAGATAGTTGCTAGAAGTGAAGCGTTATCCGAGTTTCGATTGATCACTTTAACGATTAAGTGTATAGTTACTTTCGTATTACACATAGATATGAAGTATTTAAGATAAATTACATGCTATATGTGCCTATTATCTGTTTGCCTCTTAGCTATGTTGGATGAACGATTTACATATGATTTACTTGATTTTAACTATATGTGTTATTTACCTATAAATATGTTGTGTAAAGATGGGTAGATGAAAGATGATATAGATGATGAAATATGAAATACAAGATTAATGATGAGAGGCCTTGACTTTAATGATGATACAGTCATCTAGTTGAGTATAGATGACAACCACGACCTATTTTAGACAGTCCAATGAAACGCTAGTAGGCTCGTAACCTGTAGGTGTTTTGACCTAAGCTTTCACCAAGTGCACTCCATCCCCCCTACCCTTATGGTTATCTTATGGACATATATTGCTAAGGAATCCCCTAAGCACTATTGTATTATATTGGCAATGACATCCAAACATTTTTAATATAATTAAAATACATTTCTTAGGAAGCGCTCTAATAATATCTTTATCATATCTTTTGGAACAAATTCTACAATATTATTCTTCAAAAAGGATACTCTAATTCAAAATAAAGCATAAACAAATTAGTCTTTTTTCTACTTGTGAAATCGAGGATGTCACTATAAAGTCACATAATGGATCTCTCATCTCCTTTGAAATCACACACACACACACCCCAGTATATGAGACTACTCATTATCCAACTTAAATGCAATCTGATCATGATAACTAGAATAATAAATCTAACATGTTAACTATACAATATATAACCATATCTAGCACCCACAGTACATGTTATGTAGTATTATTAAATATGCTTTTTAACACATATTCCAGATAATATGCATTCGGTACACATATAAGAATTCAATTGATATTTAATACTTTTATATAAATGTGTGCCATGAAAGTATTTATGCACTCACCTTTTCAAAGGTGGAAGTGTAACACCGTAATTTCAAGACAAAATTTTCATTTAAAATAATCATTTTATTCTTAGAAACACTTGTTTAAAATCTCATTCATAGTCGATTTACAAAACATGACTCCATTTTCACTTGCATAGAAAACCAGGATCCTCCAAATATGACTCTTTCTCTGATGTGTACAATCAAGCCGGTGCCGTCCCGTAATACTGAAAGAAACCTGAAAAACATCACACAAAACACTATAAGCACGAAGCTTAGTGAGTTCCCCAAAATACCACACATAACACATATTAGCCACTCGAGGCTATAACTCTGTGGGTCCGTGCACCCAAACTCTGTGAACCCTCAGGTTCTAACTCTGGGAACCTTCCAGTTCCAATTCTATAAACATGCACAGCATAAATCACATAGAAATAATGCAGTACAACACATCACGTACATATAGCATACAAATACTCTGAACACATAACTCTGGTTACCTACTCAAGGTAAAGTATAGTGAGAAGACTCACCTGGCAAGCAGGAAGCAGATATCCCCACACTTGAATCTCGAACTCGCCACCGCCTAACACGTAAGGCAAATACTCTCATGAATATAACTCTCGAGACTAAAATAAATCCTCTCATAACACCCTCTCATGGGTAAAAGACTAGTTTACCTCTCTCTTGGCCCAAAGGCTACATCGCTGACCAAACCCTAAAAGTCAACGGCCAACCCTTGGTCGAAATCAAAGTCCTCAGTCTAAGTCAACCCCTGACTGACCCTACTCGCCGAGTCAACTCCGTGACTCGTCGAGTTCCCATAATCAGAACTTCATTCAATCTGCGACCTAACTCGCCGAGTCACCCCAAGACTCGCCGAGTCTAACAAATCTGAGTCCACTCGCACTCGACTCATCGAGTCATCCCTCAACTCACCGATTCTCGACTCTACTAGAGAATATTTGGGACTCTTCGACAAGACTCGCCGAGTCCAAATGGACTCGTCGAGTCCAAGGCTATCTTCAACCTACTCGCCGAGTTGTTCTTCCAACTCGTCGAGTTCCAGGCCATCTGCAAGCAACTCGTCGAGTCTACCCATGTGACTCGCCGAGTACCACCGTTCTGAATCCATTCAGAAGCACTCCAGGCCATGCAATTGATCCAAAACATAGATCTAGCCTCCTACAACCCATCCATCACGTAAAGTGGCAAACTTTACGTGAATCCAAAGAGATCTAAGCCGTTTGCACATTGGGGCTAGGGTTTGGGACATGCAAGCTTCACTAAACACTCCAACACAGGGACTTTCATGCTCTCTGATTCTTCTCCCTTCCAGATCTGAGGTAGCAACCTCAGATCTAACCTCTAGACTTCCCATTTCATCCATAGATAATTTCTCACAATTCCCAAAACGAAGAAACAACATAACAACAGGCCAAAAACGAGATATTACCTCTAAGTGATGCCCCAACTGCAATGCAATTTGAATCCAAGAAAAGCCCCTTGCTCCAAGCCTTCAATCTTCCCAAAATTCCTTCAACCATTACTTCTCCAAGCTCCAATCCACTCAACAATGGTGCTTCTCCGCGATTTTGGGGTTTTCTAGGGCTCAAGGGGTGATAAAGAGGCTGGGAGGAAGACATAATGATCATTATATAAGGCTCAACCCCGAGAATTAGGGTTTTCTCGACTCAGCGCCTACTCGCCGAGTCCAATACACTGTCTCGCCGAGTCGGCCACTTAACACGCGACCAAGTCGCGACTCTACTCGCCGAGTCCACACATGGACTCGCCGAGTCGCTCTTTCCCAATTTACTCTTTTAGCCCTACAACTCTACTCTTGATATCCAATCTGTGACGACGGAAAGACCCACTCTTAAATCCCAGAGCAACTCCCATGAGTCCTCTTCTTGCAATCAAGCACCCAAGCCGCACCAACCTTCACACTCTCGGGTTAGGAAAACCCGTCGCACTGATGAAATCTCTAACATCCCCAGGAGAAACCACCACTACGCACGCAGCCCTTGATCAGAATCAAGTTGGGAGTCTCAGGCTCCATCCCTGCATCCATCCTGAGACTCTTGGCTCTACACCCGCGGAATCCTTCCGCGTCCTCAGCAGACATCCCATCAAGATGTCATTCCATACCACTGTCACAGACACAATGTTCGGCCGTCAGACTCCAAATCATCCATTCTCACTACAACTTCCACTTCCGCGAATCGACATTTTCCTCAGCAAATGAGGGTCCGACACTTCCTCCCATACAACAGCACAAAGGGTGGCATACCTATGCACTAATGATGGCTGTTGAAATAGGATAACTCAACCAAGGATAAATACGTGCCGCAACACCCTCCGAAATCTAATACACATGCCCGAAGCATGTCTTTGAGCGTCTGAATCGTTCACTCCCTCTGAGGTGTCCTCCGACATCATCAGGATAAGCTCTAGCTCATCACATATCCCTCTTCGAGACTGGGCACCAGGTCAGCTTTTGACTCCACAGTTGAGCCTCTAAAGGTCACCCAAATCATGATCCAAATATCCCACTAACTTCCTCCCCGTGACCACTATCCCGGCCCCGTGACACGCAAGTCACGAAATTCTGTTTTCCTTATGCAAGAAAGTACAATCCAACCGAGGATCGTCTCCACTCTGATCTCTGGTTTCTGCTGCGCATATCCCTTGCCATCTCACCACATTCCCCGACAGATACGGGGACCCCAGTCTCGCCCCCGGTCCAACATCCAGGCTCCAAAAACTCAATACTAGGGCTACTCAAGCCCAAAACTCTTCCACATCATACACTGATCGGAGAACATTCCATCATCACATTCTCTTGCCATCTAGTGAGCACTATGGCTCCCCGCGGTATCACAACGCCCTCTGACTAGTGAGTACTACGGCTCCCCGTAGTATCACAACACCCTCTGAGTAGTGAGTACTACGGCTCTCCGCAGTATCACAACACCCTCTGACTAGTGAGTACTACGGCTCCCCGCAGTATCACAACACCCTCTAACTAGTACTACGGCTCCCCGCGGTATCACAACACCCTCTGACTAGTGAGTACTACGGCTCTCCGCAGTATCACAACACCCTCTGACTAGTGAGTACTATGGCTCTCCGCAGTATCACAACACCCTCTGACTAGTGAGTACTACGGCTCTCCGCAGTATCACAACACCCTCTGACTAGTGAGTACTACGGCTCCCCGCAGTATCACAACACCCTCTGACTCCACCAGCTCGTGCTCCACAGACTATCATAGGCGGCTACCCATACTCGTCTCGAATATTCATCACAGACTCTGGAGGCAATCGTCATAACAGATGCCCACCCTTGCGAAGATCCACTCTCCCAAGTAATCTCTCTGGATGCCCATACTTGAAGGGCTATCACTAGTTCCATAGATACCTGATATACCACAAGTCGTCTCAACTCAAGATTCACGAATAACTTCGAAATAAAGATATCAATACCCGGATACCTCGGAACACCCCCACCGAACATCACAAGATCCTGTCACAACCACAGATCTCCTGCCCCAAGCACCATATAGATGCAATAATACATTCCCTCTGAACCCCATAACTAGATCTTCATTTTTCCCAAGTTGCAACTTCGGTGTATTCAATCTCTCAATTGCAATACGAAGAAACGCTAACGCTACTAAATATGCTGATAATTCTCCGAAACCCTTTTTCCCGCCGCTCAAAATCCAAACAAGGATACGCATACCGACCCGGGAGTTGGCTGCCCAATCATTCTTTATCTACTTGCCCCAACACCGACCAATACCAGATTCCTGACTAATAAACAACTGCCGTGGAGACATTCATCCTTCTCAAACAAGTACTTCCCGCATTAACTCACTCTGACCCCTTTCCTCGATCACCGACATCTCTGGTCTCATGATTTCTTACCGCATATCTCTATACTCCACTTATAACTGCTCCTGACAAATCTCTGCTTTCTTACATACGGCACCCGGTTCTCCCCCACTTAGGGTTCGAACCGTCACCAAATAGCACACAACTATTCCATAACTATATTCTCCAACAAAATTGCACCTGCCCCCGGAAAGTGCTACACAACGCCTGATAATCCCCCTTACGGAAATGAATCGACCTCATATACTCTGAACCTCTGATGAACTCCTCAAGAACTTCTCATCACGTCTGCCTCTAGTCGTTCCAAATCTCGTACCAACCTAGTACCAAACAACTCAACTGCTCAATAACATCCCTGACTCATAGACTGAACCATAAAATTACCGTACCCCTCACTTCAACTCATCAACCAACGCTCCAACACCGGGATCATCCCAAGAACAAGGACCCACTCCCATATTCAACACCCCATGGATAGAAAACTCTCTGCACCGCTAAACTCGACTGAACTCCCCACTGATCCCACTACCGTACACCCGACTATACTCAATTAGGTGTAGCATGGCCCTCGACTATCTCAGTCCAAACTGACTATCTGCTCATGATAAATTACTGCCTCGTGTCACACATGCTACCTGATACTCTGGTGGGAAATCATCATCAATGACGACCTGCAGGGTTTACCCCTAAACCCAAAACCAAAACATCATGCTCCTCATATTTTCACATGTACATAATCAGTACCTCCCCGATCATAGGAGGTGACATCTCCTTTATCGACTGATTGCCCAAATCAGATCGAAATTCTCCCTTCTCACTGACTTCTTACTAAAATACTCTGAGGGGCTCTCGATCTCCCTCTCAAGGGACGCCTCATCGAACTTACTCATAACCGAATAACCAGAGAACCACAAACATCCTTCACTACGACCCATGGTACTCATTCCATGACATCTCTTCTCAATATGCCCCGGTGTATGGTACCCTAACCATAACATCACTCCCCAATCCGCTCCAATGTATGGTACCCGGACCATAACATCACTCCTCAATCCGCTCCGATGTATGGCACTCGAACCATAACATCACTCCTCAATCTGCTCTGATGTATGGTACCCGAACCATAACATCACTTCCTCAATCTGCTCTGATGTATGGTACCCGAACCATAACATCACTCCTCAATCTGCTCTGATGTATGGTACCTGGACCATAACATCACTCCTCAATCTGCTCTGATGTATGGTACCCGAACCATAACATCACTCCTCAATCCGCTCCTTATAACCTTCAGAGTACTCCCTGTATCAAGTATGGGTCCTCTGCTTTCAGTAGTACGGGCCCATACTACCTACCACATCTACCCATACTTTCCACACGGACCATCCCAGAGCTTCTAAGTAGCTGCTCGACCTGCCCTTTCACTAATCCCATCGCGCGTGCTCGCTCCCCAGCGAAATTCTCTACTCTGCAAGCGCACTCATCTGGCTAGGGTTACTCCCTAGGCTCTTCCATTGTCCTCCCCTTCTTTGCTATCAGCTGCTGAAGAGCTCCTAATGATGCCAGCCATCTACCTCCTGAATATCGTCATATTCACTTGGTAGCTGACTCCCATCATCGAGAGTTCCACAGCACAAAGCAAGCAGCATTCGAGCATCGAAGAATACATAGGACTCCCTCTCTGTGATATCTCATAAAGTGCATCATGCATATCTCATAACACAAAAATAAGGGTATTTTGGGAAATCACCGTTCGGGCTCTGGCTGATTGTACACACTGCTCCTTCTTGCTTTCTCTTTGAACTTTTATTCATTTTTAGAAAATTATTTCTTTAAAACTTTTCTTACTTCCTCAGTTTGAGTCCAGATTTACCCGAAGGCGCATCCGAATCCCTCAAACCAAGGCTCTGATACCAACTTGTAACACCGTAATTTCAAGACAAAATTTCCATTTAAAATAATCATTTTATTCTTAGAAACACTTGTTTAAAATCTCATTCATAGTCGATTTACAAAACATGACTCCATTTTCACTTGCATAGAAAACCAGGATCCTCCAAATATGACTCTTTCTCTGATGTGTACAATCAAGCCGGTGCCGTCCCGTGATACTGAAAGAAACCTGAAAAACATCACACAAAACACTGTAAGAACGAAGCTTAGTGAGTTCCCCAAAATACCACACATAACACATATTAGCCACTCGAGGCTATAACTCTGTGGGTCCGTGCACCCAAACTCTGTGAACCCTCAGGTTCTAACTCTGGGAACCTTCCAGTTCCAATTCTATAAACATGCACAGCATAAATCACATAAAAATAATGCAGTACAACACATCACGTACATATAGCATACAAATACTCTGAACACATAACTCTGGTTACCTACTCAAGGTAAAGTATAGTGAGAAGACTCACCTGGCAAGCAGGAAGCAGATATCCCCACACTTGAATCTCGAACTCGCCACCGCCTAACACGTAAGGCAAATACTCTCATGAATATAACTCTCGAGACTAGAATAAATCCTCTCATAACACCCTCTCATGGGTAAAAGACTAGTTTACCTCTCTCTTGGCCCAAAGGCCAAATCGCTGACCAAACCCTAAAAGTCAACGGCCAACCCTTGGTCGAAATCAAAGTCCTCATTCTAAGTCAACCCCTGACTGACCCTACTCGCCGAGTCAACTCCGTGACTCGTCGAGTTCCCATAATCAGAACTTCATTCAATCTGCGACCTAACTCGCCGAGTCACCCCAAGACTCGCCGAGTCCAACAACTCTGATTCCACTCGCACTCGACTCACCGAGTCATCCCTCAACTCACCAATTCTCGACTCTACTAGAGAATATTTGGGACTCTTCGACAAGACTCGCCGAGTCCAAATGGACTCGTCGAGTCCAAGGCTATCTTCAACCTACTCGCCGAGTTGTTCTTCCAACTCGTCGAGTTCCAGGCCATCTGCAAGCAACTCGTCGAGTCTACCCATGTGACTCGCCGAGTACCACCGTTCTGAATCCATTCAGAAGCACTCCAGGCCATGCAATTGATCCAAAACATAGATCTAGCCTCCTACAACCCATCCATCACGTAAAGTGGCAAACTTTACGTGAATCCAAAGAGATCTAAGCCGTTTGCACATTGGGGCTAGGGTTTGGGACATGCAAGCTTCACTAAACACTCCAACACAGGGACTTTCATGCTCTCTGATTCTTCTCCCTTCCAGATCTGAGGTAGCAACCTCAGATCTAACCTCTAGACTTCCCATTTCATCCATAGATAATTTCTCACAATTCCCAAAATGAAGAAACAACATAACAACAGGCCAAAAACGAGATATTACCTCTAAGTGATGCCCCAACTGCAATGCAATTTGAATCCAAGCAAAGCCCCTTGCTCCAAGCCTTCAATCTTCCCAAAATTCCTTCAACCATTACTTCTCCAAGCTCCAATCCACTCAACAATGGTGCTTCTCCGCGATTTTGGAGTTTTCTGGGGCTCAAGGGGTGATAAAGAGGCTGGGAGGAAGACATAATGATCATTATATAAGGCTCAACCCCGAGAATTAGGGTTTTCTCGACTCAGCGCCTACTCGCCGAGTCCAATACACTGACTCGCCGAGTCGGCCACTTAACACGCGACCAAGTCGCGACTCTACTCGCCGAGTCCACACATGGACTCGCCGAGTCGCTCTTTCCCAATTTACTCTTTTAGCCCTACAACTCTACTCTTGATATTTCGGGATGTTACAGGAAGATTTACTAGTATTTTAACTCTTTGTTTAACATTTCTGCTTCCCTTCTTAAATGACATAAATACAAATATTAATAAGGTTGTGTTTGATATGAGTCTGATCGAATTCGATCAAACATTTATGGCTAACTCGGTCAGCTAAAGGTGTTTGGCAAACCAATTTTGAGCGTCTGACTGGGAAAGCAACATCTGACTCACAAAGTAATTGTGAATTAGCTGACTGAGAAACCGAGAAACTTCTTCCAATTATGCGCTTTCTCTACCGTCGTCTTTCATTTCCTCTTCTCTTATCTTCTCATCAGGTACTCCTTCTACATAAAGCCACACCTTTTTTCTTTCTCAAAATCAATCACAAAATTCACAGCTTCTCCTTCGATTTTGTCTTTTCTATCAAGCATAAAAAGCTTACCATTTTCTTCCATCTTTTTTTTGTTTCCTATTTGTTAAAAAAATTAAAAAAAAAAAGTTTCTCCTTGCCTTTGATTGGTTCTTTGATTGTCGGTAACTTGAAGAAACAAAAAAATAAATAAATAAATAAACCACGTATGTTCCACCTTCAGATACCAATCTTTAAGGTTGATATGAATTATTGTTTAAGTTTCATCAAAATGCCTCAATGAATTTTCCCATATTTTCTTGCCTTGTTAAAGTTGATTTCATTTTAATTTAAAAGCTTTTTATCCATGGAAAAGTTTTATGTACAACCCATGCTTTTAATTGTTTGTAAAATCATTAATAAAATTTAATTATTTAATTATTTATAGTTTTTAGCTTATTATAGTTTATTAAAACAATAATATAGATAAATATCATATTTTAAAAGTTTATGAAGAATATTATATAATATTAACTTAAAATTATAATAGGGGTATAATGGTAAATTATTATATAATATTAACTTAAAACATATTAAAAATGATTGCATACAGGAGCAGGGTAAAATAGTAATTTTGCATCGGTCAGCATATTCAGTCAGATGTACAATCAAACAACATGGTTTCTTACTTAGTCAGAATTTATTACCTAGACAGACATTTCTCAGTCAGCACTTTCTCGGCCAGTAATTATCAAACGGGGCCTAAGTTTTAGTTTTCATTTTTACTTATAGTATTTAGAATAATATTAACTAGTTTTGGACTTCATTAATTCCAAAAAATACCAAGTTCTATCAAATAGAGAATGATCAGGTAAGATGTTATTGTAGGTAGGATCCATTTGGTATGTAAATATATTGTTTGGAAAATCCACTTTAAACACCCTACTAAGATGTTGCCTAGACATCATGCCGGTAAGTAGATCAATAAGTATTATAGATTGTATTACAGATAAATCTTAATTATAGCTTCATAACAACATCAATGAACACAATATAAATTACACTTAAGAAACACAGCAAGTGCAACTCACCTTACAGGATTGTTTGGCGAAAACTTGAATTTTCGTGGGCGTGACTTCGACACTGAATCCTTCTTTCTAAAAGACTCTCCAATGCTTTAACGCTCTACTAAAGATACTTAGAGAACAAAGAAATCAAATTGCAAGGGACTGGAATCTCAAGGGTTAAGAGACAATTTGATCGAAATTAGCAAGGAAAAAAGGAGGAGTTCAAATATTTATAGCGAAATTTTCCAAGTGCATCGTGCATAGACGTGCCATGTCCTACGTGGCTTCTTCTTATGGTGTCACGTCATTAGCGGATGTTGGGGTTGACAATTCTTGTAACGTCCCCAAAAATATTAAGTAAAATTTTTACTTAATATTCAAATCATTTTTCATATTACAACTCCAAAGAGCTAAATGCAACCATTTGATTCAAGAATTTAACTGTAACATCCCGAAATACCAAGAGTAAAGTTGATGGGCAAAAAGGGGAAATCGGAAAAGAGGAAATCGGCGAGTCCATGGGTGGACTCGGCGAGTACGGTCGTGAATTGGTCGCGTGTTAATTGGCTAACTCGGCGAGTCGGCGGCTAGACTCGGCGAGTTGGTGTTGGGTGAAGAAAACCCTAACCTTCGGGGTTTGCCCCCTATTTAAAGGATGTTATGCATCCTTTTCAGCCTCTATGCCCCCTGAGAGTTCCAGTGAACACCCCCAAACGTAGTAACTCCATTTTTGAGAGGATTAAAGCTTGGAAGAAAGGGTTTGTGAAGAGAAGTGGGTGGAATTCGTGGATAGCTTCAAGAGGGCTTGGAGATCTGGAGTCAACATCAGTTTAGGCTCATCTTTGGGGTAAGGATCCTCTGTCTTGAGCTCTTTTCCCCCTTGTTGTCCTCTTTGGGGGTTGTTTTGGGATTTTTGGGTGTATTTCATGGGTTATTCGGGATTGGAAGATGGATCTGAGGATGCTACCTCAGATGCGGAGTGGTGATGGTCCAAATGTGCATAAAGTCCCTATGTTGAGTGTTGAGTGAAGCTACCTTGTCCCAAACCTTAGCCCTAATGTGTATTATGCCTAGATCTTCATGGAATCACATAAAGTTTGCCACTTTACGTGATGTATGGGTTGTAGGAGGCTAGATCTATGTTTTGGATCAATTGCATGGCCTGGAATGCTTCTGTATGGATTTAGACCGGTGGTACTCGGCGAGTCATAAGGGTGGACTCGACGAGTTGCTTGAGGAAGAGCTGGAACTCGGCGAGTTGGATGAACAACTCGGCGAGTAGGTTAAAGATAGCCATAGACTCGGCGAGTTTGTTCTTGGACTCGGCGAGTCTTGTCGAAGAGTCCCAATAATTTCTGGTTGAGTCGAGAATCGGTGAGTCAAGGGATGACTCGGTGAGTTGGGTGTGAGTAGACTCAGAGTGGTTGGACTCGGCGAGTCTCGGGGTGACTCGGCGAGTCAGGTCGCGGATTGAGGGAAGTTCTGCACTTGGGGACTCGGCGAGTCATCGGGTTGACTCGTCGAGTAGAGTCAGTCAGGGGTTGACTTTGACCTCATCCAAGGGTTAACCAATTGTCTTCCAGGGGTATTTTGGTAATTAAGGATATATTTTGAGATTGAGTGTTTTGGTGTTCAGTGGAGGAGTTCGTGTCGGAGTTCGGAGTAGCGGGCTCTTATCCTTTCAGCCGACGGTATCGAGGTGAGTTATCCTCACTATATCAACAGGGTCTAAGGCACCAAGGTCGGTCCTTTTTTCGATTGAGATTCGGATATGGTTATTATGTTATTGTTTGATATGTCTGCATCCTGGTAGCTAGGATGGTACATGCTGGAGGCCTAGTTAAGGTCAGTTTCCCGATATGTAGAGTGATGCTATGCTAGTGACCGGTTAGGTCGGTAACCTGGTTAGGGTAATGATATGCTATGTGATCTGCTTGCTCGGTTTGTTGACTATGACTGTTAGATGATTGTATGTTATGTGCACATGGTTGTTTGGACTGGAGATGGGTTGAGGCGGGTCCTGCTTTGTGCTGTAGGCCAAGATACCCAGGGCGGACTGGTTATTTCGAAGGCCCAGCAAGCGGTCCGGATAGGCTGTAGGCCCCACGAGGGCGGACCAGACGTGCCGAGGCTCGGAGAGTGGACCAGGCCGACCGAAGGCCTGATGTGGGCGGACCAGTCACACTGTAGACTCAGAGATTGGACCAGGTGGGTTGAAGGCCCGGTGCGGGCGGACCAACCACATTGTAGACTTGAAGGACATGACTAGACTCGGAGGATGGATCCGGTGGACTGAAGGCCGATACGGCGGACCAGTCACACAGTAGACCCGATATGCATGGTTGTTCTATGTTCTGTTATGTTATGTATGTTTTATATGTTATGGGCTGGAAGGCAATATGTTTGGGACCGGAAGGTCTTAGCCAGGAAGGGCGTATATGTGGTTGGTATTTTGGGGGTATCTCACTAGGCTTTCGGGCTTACAGTTGTGGTTTAGTGTTTTTCAGGTTCTTTAGGAGACTGTGGCAAGGCGAAGGCGTGATCGTACCGCTCCTCATGATTTTGTAGCAATGTGATTCTGGGAATACTTTAAATGATTTGTATTGAAAACCTTTTTGTAAACAATTTAATGAAATCGGGTTGTTTTCGAAAAATTTAAATTGGTTGCATTTTTCGGTCATTACAAGTTGGTATCAGAGCTAGGGCACGGGTCGATGTGTTCGACGGGGATGTCGAACCCTATAATGGGGGGTGAAAGTGGGTTAGATCTGATCCCACATCGGCTGGGAAGGAGAACTAAGCATTCCTTATAACGGGTGTGGATACCTTCCTTGACACAACGTGTTTTAAAGCCGTGAGGGCAGCAGATCCCATTAGAACTCTGCAGTTAAGCGTGCTCGGGCGGGAGTAGTACCAGGATGGGTGACCCCCTGGGAAGTCCTCGTGCCGAGTGGCCCAAAGCGGACAATATTGTGATACGTGCCAAAAGGGGGTGTTACAAGTTGGTATCAGAGCCTTGGTTTGAGCGAATTGGGGGAACACTTGTGTGACTCCAGTCTCAAATCGAGGAGGGTTTTCAAAAGAGAATTTAAAATGGTTTTCAAAATAAGTAAAGGAGGACGCGGAGGTACGATCAGCCAGAGTCAGTAAGTAACCCCAAATTACCATTCATGACATTTGTTTATTCGAGCTTTAATAGAACAGCATGCTAGTGATAGGCTAGGGATCTTCAGGATTTCATGATAATGTTGCCTGTTATGTGACGCCTGTTAGCCTAGGGTTCCTCTATTGAGGGTTCCAGTGTTCCTCTAGGAGTGAGGATCGAGCGCTTGCTATGTATATATGTTACTAGGGTGTTGTGGAAGTACTTCATACAAATATGGGTAGGTGTGGAAGGTAGTATGGGCCCGTACTACTGAAAGCACAGGACCCATACGCGTATCAGGGAAACCATGACCTCTAGGGTTGGGTTGGGAGTTTGTTCCCAGGATAGTCGGAAGTGTCTGAGATTTCTGGTGGCTTCTTTTCAGTATGGAGACTTCAGGGCATGCTGGGAGTGGATCCGGGTCAGGATCAGGAGCAGGAGAGGGAGTTCTGGGTGGGTCTGTACAGCCCGAGGTTGTCAGTCAGATGAGTACGCACGAGTTGGATGCGAGGATTCGTGAGATCCTGCATGATGAGGTTGCTGCATTGTTTCGGGCCGAGTTGCCGGAATTGTTTGGGTCGATCAAGACTGCCATGCTGGAGTATTTTGATGAGCGCTATGCGGCTCTCACGGAGACGGCTGCCGCGGCGGCTACAGTGGCTGTAGCAGCGGCAGGGGGAGGAGCTAGTAGAGGTTTTCAGTATCGGGACTTCGATAATACGAAGCCCCCCACCTTTGATGGAATTCAGGATCCGATCGTTTCTATGAGATGGTTATCAGACGTGGAGGGATGTTTCTTCATGTGTTCATGCCCTACTGATCAGAGGGTGAGGTGCGCTCTGAACTTGTTAAGGCTCAGGGCAAAGGATTGGTGGAGGTTGGCCATGGGGTCATATTCGGATGCGCAGAGGGTTGTGATTTCATGGGATCATTTCAGAGAGATGTTCAGTACTCGTTATGTTCCGCAGGTCGAGATGGATAGGTTGGCTCAGGAGTTCCTCGAGCTGAAGCAGGATTCGGAGTCAGTGACGGAAATCACCAGGATCTTTACTGAGAGGGCGATGTTCTACCCTGAGTTCGCTTCGGAGCAGACTCAGATGTCCCGATATCTGAGTATGCTAAAGAGAGACATCCGACAGTTTGTGTCCGCGTAGAGGTGCGGGACTTTATTGGAGTTGCAGGAGGCCGCCGGGCGGCGTGAGTTAGAGATTGAGTTGCAGATGCGTGAGCTGAGGCAAGCTCCAGTTCTGTCGCAGCCGGCGACGAAACGGTCTAAGACTGTTGATTCTAGGATGGGAGATCAGGGTAGCCACGTCTGTGGAAAGTGTGGAAGGGGTCATGCCAGAGTTTGTCGGTCCGGTGGATCATGCCGCAAGTGCGGAAAGGAGGGACACTATGCGAGGGATTGTCGGCAGTCTGTGCCGGTTTGAGATTTGAGGATATGTTATCATTGTCATCAGATTGGACACTTGAGGGTCAACTGTCCCCAGCTTGCTGCAGGACCGGTGCGGGCTCCAGCACCGGCCACGTGAGGATCACAGGTGGAGGTCAGGGTGGAGCGGAGC
Organism: Lactuca saligna; assembly: GCF_052625555.1. Classification (NCBI taxonomy): domain Eukaryota; kingdom Viridiplantae; phylum Streptophyta; class Magnoliopsida; order Asterales; family Asteraceae; genus Lactuca; species Lactuca saligna. Next base: position 132,116,567 of record NC_136422.1, on the reverse strand, counting down.
CCCCAAGGGCTTAGGGTTGTGCTTTTCAGCTTGCTGCTGCGGGTATGTTTCTTTCTGTTATTTTGATTATTTATGATTATTGTGGAGTATCGTTATCTGCTAGTCTCGTTGGATGGTTATGGAATTGCATTTCAGGTTTTCTTGTGGTATCCGTTGTTCCTTGAGGGTTTGGCGAGTTGTGTTCGAGATTTCATTTTGGTATCCTTTGTTCCCTGAAGGATCGATATGGTTATGGATTAGTGCTTCGAGCTATCGTGGATTATCTCTGTGAGGATTAGTGGCGGATGCAGCGTTGGTTTGAATGTCAGGTAGCCTCTGCAGTCTGAGGGATGGATATTTGAATATTGGGTTCCTTTCGAGGGGGTTGTTTAGTGTGGAAACATGATTTTAATGGAAGTTGTTAGCGCTGGTGAGAAACATTTTGCGTGTAAGTGTTGGTTTTCTGCAAGGTTGTTTTGGGAGATCGGTGATGGCGACCGGTGGTTAATTATTAGTGTCTTAAGTGGGGGAGAATTGGAAATTCTCCGGATGGTCGTTAGGCTTGAGAGGTTGCTTAGCTGCTTGGGGAGTTCGGCGGTATTTCTATCAGCCGAGAGCAGGCTGGTATGGGTGAGTAACAGGCATGCGGGGCGGAATACAGACCTAGGGCATTTGATTATGGAAGGCCTGGGAGCAGGCCGGGGTCGAGCATGTATGAAGGAGATAGAGCTCGGAACCCCTAGAGGGCTAGAACGGTATGCATGGGAGGATTTCCCAGAGAGATAGCTCGGAATGATGAATGCTAGTTGAGCGGTCCGGATAGACTAAAGGCCGGTAGGCGTACCAATCAGGCTGAAGGCTCGGAGGACGGTCCAGCCAGATTGGCTGAAGGTTCTGAGAGTGGTCCAGATTGGCTGAAGGCCTGGTGAGGCGGTCCAGTCATGCTGAAGACTTTGCGGGTATTGTTGGGTCGGTTCGAGGATATGTATTGCGTATGTTGCAGTGTGATTACATTGGAAGGTCTGGCCCCGGGTAGTGATCTTGAGCAGTGAAGGTAGTGCATGGGCTTGAGAGTCCATGCGATGAGAGTCAGAGTAGTGGTGATGAATGGATATCGGGTGCGCTTTAAAGAGATGGTGTAGCATGGGATGAGAACTGTGGTACTTGTCATGGTGACAAGGCGGTCGAGTGGTTTCCTTGGTAAGGAAAGAGGGAGGAATGAAATTCCGAAAGGAAGTGCAAATTCACGGAAGTGTAAAGTTATGATCGGAGTGGTCCGACGGTGGTCATTAAGCAGCATGTGCAGCGGCGGCTTGAGATGACATCATGAGGGGATGCCTGCCGGGGATGCAGAAGGGATTTCCGGGGCTGTAAAGTTAAGAGGCTCGTAAGGGATGTAGATATTGAGTTTTGGGTTCCCAGTTTGATTTCGGGAAAGGATTGGAGTATCAGTGGTTCATCCTGATGGATGTTTTGAGGATCGTCAGAGTGATGGGTTTCCTAACTCGAGGGTGCTAGAGCCAGTTCAGCGTGTGCATGCGATTGCAAGAGGAGAACTCAGGGGAGTTGCTCTGAAGAGTGCGTCTTTCTGTCAGCCTGGAATGGATAAAGTTGGACACGGATCGGGAATCGGGTGGTGCATGATTAACTTCTAGTTCATATGGGTCGAGTAATGGTTGTGATTTGGAGCAGTAATGGATTATGGGTAATTCTCGATTGCTGAGTGCGGTTATCGGAGGGTACAGTCGGTGCCCGGTTTGAGTAGGTGGTTAGGACACCGTAAGAAAGGAGAAAGTGAGCTTATGGTTTCTATGGTTGTGTCTTGAGGAACCTGGTCCTGTTAAGACTAGGAGGTGCGTTGTGGGTGTGTCTTTGGAGTTGAGTTGCCGTAGGCTTCGAGGGCGAAGCCTAATTTAAGTGGGGGAGAATTGTAACATCCCGAAATACCAAGAGTAGAGTTGATGGGCAAAAAGGGGAAATCGGAAAAGAGGAACTCGGCGAGTCCATGGGTGGACTAGGCAAGTAGGGTCATGAATTGGTCGCGTGTTAATTGGCCAACTCGGCGAGTCGGGGGCTGGACTCGGCGAGTTGGTGCTGGGTGAAGAAAACCCTAACCTTCAGGGTTTGCCCCCTATTTAAAGGATGTTATGCATCCTTTTCAGCCTCTATGCCCCCTGAGAGTTCCAGTGAACACCCCCAAACATAGTAACTCCATTTTTGAGAGGATTGAAGCTTAGAAGAAAGGGTTTGTGAAGAGGAGTGGGTGGAATTCGTGGATAGCTTCAAGAGGGCTTGGAGAACTGGAGTCTACATCAGTTTAGGCTCATCTTTGGGGTAAGGATCCTCTGTCTTGAGCTCTTTTCCCCCATGTTGTCTTCTTTGGGGGTTGTTTTGGGATTTTTGGGTGTATTTCATGGGTTATTCGAGATTATAAGATGGATCTGAAGATGCTACCTCAGATCTGGAGTGGTGATGGTCCAAATGTGCATAAAGTCCCTGTGTTGAGTGTTGAGTGAAACTACCTTGTCCCAAACCTTAGCCCTAATGTGTATTATGCCTAGATCTTCATGGAATCACATAAAGTTTGCCACTTTACGTGATGGATGGGTTGTAGGAGGCAAGATCTATGTTTTGGATCAATTGCATGGCCTGGAATGCTTCTGTATGGATTTAGACCGGTGGTACTCGGCGAGTCATAAGGGTGGACTCGACGAGTTGCTTGAGGAAGAGCTGGAACTCGGCGAGTTGGATGAACAACTCGGCGAGTAGGTTAAAGATAGCCATAGACTCGGCGAGTTTGTTCTTGGACTCGGCGAGTCTTGTCGAAGAGTCCCAATAATTTCTGGTTGAGTCGAGAATCGGTGAGTCAAGGGATGACTCGGTGAGTTGGGTGTGAGTAGACTCATAGTGGTTGGACTCGGCGAGTCTCGGGGTGACTCGGCGAGTCAGGTCGCGGATTGAGGGAAGATCTGCACTTGGGGCCTCGGCGAGTAGAGTCAGTCAGGGGTTGACTTTGACCTCGTCCAAGGGTTGACCAATTGTCTTCCAGGGGTATTTTGGTAATTAAGGATATATTTTGAGATTGAGTGTTTTGGTGTTCAGTGGAGGAGTTCGTGTCGGAGTTCGGAGTAGCGGGATCTTATCCTTTCAGCCGACGGTATCGAGGTGAGTTATCCTCACTATATCAACAGGGTCTAAGGCACCAAGGTCGGTCCTTTTTTCGATTGAGATTCGGATATGGTTATTATGTTATTGTTTGATATGTCTGCATCCTGGTAGGTAGGATGGTACATGCTGGAGGCCTAGTTAAGGTCAGTTTCCCGATATGTAGAGTGATGCTATGCTAGTGACCGGTTAGGTCGGTAACCTGGTTAGGGTAATGATATGCTATGTGATCTGCTTGCTCGGTTTGTTGACTATGACTGTTAGATGATTGTATGTTATGTGCACATGGTTGTTTGGACTGGAGATGGGTTGAGGCGGGTCCTGCTTTGTGCTGTAGGCCAAGATACCCAGGGCGGACCGGTTATTTCGAAGGCCCAGCAAGCGGTCCGGATAGGCTGTAGGCCCCACGAGGGCGGACCAGACGTGCCGAGGCTCGGAGAGTGGACCAGGCCGACCGAAGGCCTGATGTGGGCGGACCAGTCACACTGTAGACTCAGAGATTGGACCAGGTGGGTTGAAGGCCCGGTGCGGGCGGACCAACCACATTGTAGACTTGAAGGACATGACTAGACTCGGAGGATGGATCCGGTGGACTGAAGGCCGATACGGCGGACCAGTCACACAGTAGACCCGATATGCATGGTTGTTCTATGTTCTGTTATGTTATGTATGTTTTATATGTTATGGGCTGGAAGGCAATATGTTTGGGACCGGAAGGTCTTAGCCAGGAAGGGTGTATATGTGGTTGGTATTTTGGGGGTATCTCACTAGGCTTTCGGGCTTACAGTTGTGGTTTAGTGTTTTTCAGGTTCTTCAGGAGACTGTGGCAAGGCGAAGGCGTGATCGTACCGCTCCTCATGATTTTGTAGCAATGTGATTCTGGGAATACTTTAAATGATTTGTATTGAAAACCTTTTTGTAAACAATTTAATGAAATCGGGTTGTTTTCGAAAAATTTAAATTGGTTGCATTTTTCGGTCATTACAAGTTGGTATCAGAGCTAGGGCACGGGTCGATGTGTTCGACGGGGATGTCGAACCCTATAATGGGGGGTGAAAGTGGGTTAGATCTGATCCCACATCGGCTGGTAAGGAGAACTAAGCATTCCTTATAAGGGGTGTGGATACCTTCCTTGACACAACGCGTTTTAAAGCCGTGAGGGCAGCAGATCCCATTAGAACTCTGCAGTTAAGCGTGCTCGGGCGGGAGTAGTACCAGGATGGGTGACCCGCTGGGAAGTCCTCGTGCCGAGTGGCCCAAAGCGGACAATATTGTGATACGTGCCAAAAGGGGGTGTTACAAGTTGGTATCAGAGCCTTGGTTTGAGCGAATTGGGGGAACACTTGTGTGACTCCAGTCTCAAATCGAGGAGGGTTTTCAAAAGAGAATTTAAAATGGTTTTCAAAATAAGTAAAGGAGGACGCGGAGGTACGATCAGCCGGAGCCAGTAAGTAACCCCAAATTACCATTCATGACATTTGTTTATTCGAGCTTTAATAGAACAGCATGCTAGTGATAGGCTAGGGATCTTCAGGATTTCATGATAATGTTGCCTGTTATGTGACGCCTGTTAGCCTAGGGTTCCTCTATTGAGGGTTCCAGTGTTCCTCTAGGAGTGAGGATCGAGCGCTTGCTATGTATATATGTTACTAGGGTGTTGTGGAAGTACTTCATACAAATATGGGTAGGTGTGGAAGGTAGTATGGGCCCGTACTACTGAAAGCACAGGACCCATACGCGTATCAGGGAAACCATGACCTCTAGGGTTGGGTTGGGAGTTTGTTCCCAGGATAGTCGGAAGTGTCTGAGATTTCTGGTGGCTTCTTTTCAGTATGGAGACTTCAGGGCATGCTGGGAGTGGATCCGGGTCAGGATCAGGAGCAGGAGAGGGAGTTCTGGGTGGGTCTGTACAGCCCGAGGTTGTCAGTCAGATGAGTACGCACGAGTTGGATGCGAGGATTCGTGAGATCCTGCATGATGAGGTTGCTGCATTGTTTCGGGCCGAGTTGCCGGAATTGTTTGGGTCGATCAAGACTGCCATGCTGGAGTATTTTGATGAGCGCTATGCGGCTCTCACGGAGACGGCTGCCGCGGCGGCTACAGCGGCTGTAGCAGCGGCAGGGGGAGGAGCTAGTAGAGGTTTTCAGTATCGGGACTTCGATAATACGAAGCCCCCCACCTTTGATGGAATTCAGGATCCGATCGTTGCTATAAGATGGTTATCAGACGTGGAGGGATGTTTCTTCATGTGTTCATGCCCTACTGATCAGAGGGTGAGGTGCGCTCTGAACTTGTTAAGGCTCAGGGCAAAGGATTGGTGGAGGTTGGCCATGGGGTCATATTCGGATGCGCAGAGGGTTGTGATTTCATGGGATCATTTCAGAGAGATGTTCAGTACTCGTTATGTTCCGCAGGTCGAGATGGATAGGTTGGCTCAGGAGTTCCTCGAGCTGAAGCAGGATTCGGAGTCAGTGACGGAAATCACCAGGATCTTTACTGAGAGGGCGATGTTCTACCCTGAGTTCGCTTCGGAGCAGACTCAGATGTCCCGATATCTGAGTATGCTAAAGAGAGACATCCGACAGTTTGTGTCCGCGTAGAGGTGCGGGACTTTATTGGAGTTGCAGGAGGCCGCCGGGCGGCGTGAGTTAGAGATTGAGTTGCAGATGCGTGAGCTGAGGCAAGCTCCAGTTCTGTCGCAGCCGGCGACGAAACGGTCTAAGACTGTTGATTCTAGGATGGGAGATTAGGGTAGCCACGTCTGTGGAAAGTGTGGAAGGGGTCATGCCAGAGTTTTTCGGTCCGGTGGATCATGCCGCAAGTGCGGAAAGGAGGGACACTATGCGAGGGATTGTCGGCAGTCTGTGCCGGTTTGAGATTTGAGGATATGTTATCATTGTCATCAGATTGGACACTTGAGGGTCAACTGTCCCCAGCTTGCTGCAGGACCGGTGCGGGCTCCAGCACCGGCCACGTGAGGATCACAGGTGGAGGTCAGGGTGGAGCGGAGCCCCCAAGGGCTTAGGGTTGTGCTTTTCAGCTTGCTGCTGCGGGTATGTTTCTTTCTGTTATTTTGATTATTTATGATTATTGTGGAGTATCGTTATCTACTAGTCTCGTTGGATGGTTATGGAATTGCGTTTCAGGTTTTCTTGTGGTATCTGTTGTTCCTTGAGGGTTTGGCGAGTTGTGTTCGAGATTTCGTTTTGGTATCCTTTGTTCCCTGAAGGATCGATATGGTTATGGATTAGTGCTTCGAGCTATCGTGGATTATCTCTGTGAGGATTAGTGGCGGATGCGGTGTTGGTTTGAATGTCAGGTAGCCTCTGCAGTCTGAGGGATGGATATTTGAATATTGGGTTCCTTTCGAGCGGGTTGTTTAGTGTGGAAACATGATTTTTATGGAAGTTGTTAGCGCTGGTGAGAAACATTTTGCGTGTAAGTGTTGGTTTTCTGCAAGGTTGTTTTGGGAGATCGGTGATGGCGACCGGTGGTTAATTATTAGTGTCTTAAGTGGGGGAGAATTGGAAATTCTCCGGATGGTCGTTAGGATTGAGAGGTTGCTTAGCTGCTTGGGGAGTTCGGCGGTATTTCTATCAGCCGAGACCAGGCTGGTATGGGTGAGTAACAGGCATGCGGGGCGGAATACAGACCTAGGGCATTTGATTATGGAAGGCCTGGGAGCAGGCCGGGGTCGAGCATGTATGAAGGAGATAGAGCTCGGAACCCCTAGAGGGCTAGAACGGTATGCATGGGAGGATTTCCCAGAGAGATAGCTCGGAATGATGAATGCTAGTTGAGCGGTCCGGATAGACTAAAGGTCGGTAGGCGTACCAATCAGGCTGAAGGCTCGGAGGACGGTCCAGCCAGATTGGCTGAAGGTTCTGAGAGTGGTCCAGATTGGCTGAAGGCTTGGTGAGGCGGTCCAGTCATGCTGAAGACTTTGCGGGTATTGTTGGGTCGGTTCGAGGATATGTATTGCGTATGTTGCAGTGTGATTACATTGGAAGGTCTGGCCCCGGGTAGTGATCTTGAGCAGTGAAGGTAGTGCATGGGCTTGAGAGTCCATGCGATGAGAGTCAGAGTAGTGGTGATGAATGGATATCGGGTGCGCTTTAAAGAGATGGTGTAGCATGGGATGAGCACTGTGGTACTTGTCATGGTGACAAGGCGGTCGAGTGGTTTCCTTGGTAAGGAAAGAGGGAGGAATGAAATTCCGAAAGGAAGTGCAAATTCATGGAAGTGTAAAGTTATGATCGGAGTGGTCCGACGGTGGTCATTAAGCAGCATGTGCGGCGGCGGCTTGAGATGACATCATGAGGGGATGCCTGCCGGGGATGCAGAAGGGATTTCCGGGGCTGTAAAGTTAAGAGGCTCGTAAGGGATGTAGATATTGAGTTTTGGGTTCCCAGTTTGATTTCGGGAAAGGATTGGAGTATCAGTGGTTCATCCTGAGGGATGTTTTGAGGATCGTCAGAGTGATGGGTTTCCTAACTCGAGGGTGCTAGAGCCAGTTCAGCGTGTGCATGCGATTGCAAGAGGAGAACTCAGGGGAGTTGCTCTGAAGAGTGCGTCTTTCTGTCAGCCTGGAATGGATAAAGTTGGACGCGGATCGGGAATCGGGTGGTGCATGATTAACTTCTAGTTCATATGGGTCGAGTAATGGTTGTGATTTGGAGCAGTAATGGATTATGGGTAATTCTCGATTGCTGAGTGCGGTTATCGGAGGGTACAGTCGGTGCCCGGTTTGAGTAGGTGGTTAGGACACTGTAAGAAAGGAGAAAGTGAGCTTATGGTTTCTATGGTTGTGTCTTGAGGAACCTGGTCCTGTTAAGACTAGGAGGTGCGTTGTGGGTGTGTCTTTGGAGTTGAGTTGCCGTAGGCTTCGAGGGCGAAGCCTAATTTAAGTGGGGGAGAATTGTAACATCCCGAAATACCAAGAGTAGAGTTGATGGGCAAAAAGGGGAAATCGGAAAAGAGGAACTCGGCGAGTCCATGGGTGGACTAGGCAAGTAGGGTCATGAATTGGTCGCGTGTTAATTGGCCAACTCGGCGAGTCGGGGGCTGGACTCGGCGAGTTGGTGCTGGGTGAAGAAAACCCTAACCTTCAGGGTTTGCCCCCTATTTAAAGGATGTTATGCATCCTTTTTAGCCTCTATGCCCCCTGAGAGTTCCAGTGAACACCCCCAAACATAGTAACTCCATTTTTGAGAGGATTGAAGCTTGGAAGAAAGGGTTTGTGAAGAGGAGTGGGTGGAATTCGTGGATAGCTTCAAGAGGGCTTGGAGAACTGGAGTCTACATCAGTTTAGGCTCATCTTTGGGGTAAGGATCCTCTGTCTTGAGCTCTTTTCCCCCATGTTGTCTTCTTTGGGGGTTGTTTTGGGATTTTTGGGTGTATTTCATGGGTTATTCGGGATTATAAGATGGATCTGAAGATGCTACCTCAGATCTGGAGTGGTGATGGTCCAAATGTGCATAAAGTCCCTATGTTGAGTGTTGAGTGAAACTACCTTGTCCCAAACCTTAGCCCTAATGTGTATTATGCCTAGATCTTCATGGAATCACGTAAAGTTTGCCACTTTACGTGATGGATGGGTTGTAGGAGGCAAGATCTATGTTTTGGATCAATTGCATGGCCTGGAATGCTTCTGTATGGATTCAGACCGGTGGTACTCGGTGAGTCATAAGGGTGGACTCGACAAGTTGCTTGAGGATGAGTTGGAACTCGGCGAGTTGGATGAACAACTCGACGAGTAGGTTAAAGATAGCCTTAGACTCGGCAAGTCTGTTCTTGGACTCGGCGAGTCTTGTCGAAGAGTCCCAATAATTTCTGGTTGAGTCGAGAATCGATGAGTCAAGGGATGACTCGGTGAGTTGGGTGTGAGTAGACTCAGAGTGGTTGGACTCGACGAGTCTCGGGGTGACTCGGCGAGTCAGGTCGCGGATTGAGGGAAGTTCTAAACTTGGGGACTCGGCGAATCATCGGGTTGACTCGGCGAGTAGAGTCAGTCAGGGGTTGACTTTGACCTCGTCCAAGGGTTGACCAGTTGTCTTCCAGGGGTATTTTGGTAATTAAGGATATATTTTGAGATTGAGTGTTTTGGTGTTCAGTGGAGGAGTTTGTGTCGGAGTTTGGAGTAGCGGGATCTTATCCTTTCAGCCGACAGTATCGAGGTGAGTTATCCTCACTATATCAACATGGTCTAAGGCACCAAGGCCGGTCCTTTATTGGATTGAGATTTGGATATGGTTATTATGTTATTGTTCGATATGTTTGCATCCTGGTAGCTAGGATGGTACATGCTGGAGGCCTAGTAAAGGTCAGTTTCCCGATATGTAGAGTGATGCTATGCTAGTGACCGGTTAGGTCGGTAACCTGGTTAGGGTAATGATATGCTATGTGATCTGCTTGCTCGGTTTGTTGACTATGACTGTTAGATGATTGTATGTTATGTGCACATGGTTGTTTGGACTGGAGATGGGTTGAGGCGGGTCCTGCTTTGTGCTGTATGCCAAGATACCCAGGGCGAACCGGTTATTCCGAAGGCCCAGCGAGCGGTCCGGATAGGCTGTAGGCCCCACGAGGGCGGACCAGACGTGACGAGGATCGGAGAGTGGACCAGGCCGACTGAAGGCCTAATGCGGGCGGACCAGTCACACTGTAGACTCAGAGAGTGGACCAGGTGGGTTGAAGGCCCGGTGCGGGCGGACCAACCACACTGTAGACTCGAAGGACATGCTAGACTCGGAGGATGGATCCGGTGGACTGAAGGCCGATACGGCGGACCAGTCACACAGTAGACCCGATATGCATGGTTGTTCTATGTTCTGTTATGTTATGTATGTTTTATATGTTATGGGCCGGAAGGCAATATGTTTGGGACCGGAAGGTCTTAGCCTGGAAGGGTATATATGTGGTTGGTATTTTGGGGGTATCTCACTAAGCTTTCGGGCTTACATTTGTGGTTTAATGTTTTTCAGGTTCTTCAGGAGACTGTGGCAAGGCGAAGGCGTGATCGTACCGCTCCTCATGAATTTTTAGCAATGTGAGTCTGGGAATACTCTAAATGATTTGTATTGAAAACCTTTTTGTAAACAATTTAATGAAATCGGGTTGTTTTCGAAAAATTTAAATTGGTTGCATTTTTCGGTCGTTACATTTACCAATGTATAAAGTAAATAGTTTTGTTGTGCGGAGATCTCCAATGGGTGTGACATAATCAAGACGCACCATTCCATAAATACAAGAAAGCCTAAAACATTTGAACTTAAAACTACAAACACAAAGCTTAACAAGTTCCCTAAGATACCACATACCAATATGGGCTTCGCCAACATACATAATGGGTCTCACCCGCCATACATAATGGGCCTTAACCAAAAATATAACAGGTATCAGCCAATGGGCCTCGCCCAACATACCTAATTGGCCTCACCCAACATACCATATAAACACACAAGAGTCACAAATATTGTCTAGCATACTACATCGTATAGTGAGAAGACTCACTTCTTAGTGAAGTACACCAACACAACAACACGTAATAACGTAGAAGTTGGTACTACACGGCACCTAAACATTAATCAAAAGGTTAAACCTCAGTCTACCTCCTAAAACCATCAAGTTGGCCAAATGTCAACCTATTCAAACAGTCAAAATCAACCGTACAGGCCACCTCATTATGGAAAAACCATGGCTACGTCGTGGTTTGGCTCAAACAAAATACGCGATGGATTTGCCCACCATGTCATGGTCAATACTTAGCACACCGTGGTCAAGTTGGCTGATCAAAAAACATTATTAAGCACTTAATTTGTTAAGTCCACTACTAATACTTTCTAGAAAGCTTCATGGAACTCAAATGGTCCATAAAAATCATAACTTTATAAAAATGAATTTTTGGTACATATCCTTCCCCAAACTAGGTCAAAATAATGAAAAATGGGGGTCAAAACCCCATGTACAAAACCAAAACAAGAGAGTCCAGATATGAAACATATAATACTCGTAGGGACCTCAGTGATCAATAAAGTTGCAAAATTTATTACCCATAATCTCTCAAAACTTCCCAACAAGAAGAAAAGTAGCTCAAAAATCTCAATCTAAATTTGAAAACCAATACAGCTTGGATCTTTAATACCTACAAGGTCCAAAAGATAAATGAGAGCTGATAAATCTCTTCAATTGCAAAGCTTCAAAAAAAATCTTTAAGAATACCACACATAAAAATGGATTAGAGGAGAGAGGAAGAGCTCAATCTATGAAAATAGAGGCTAGGGTTTGTTCTTAATGAGCTCTTAGTGTGATGGAGGCTGCAAAATGACCTAAAACATGGAGATAATTATAATTTTTGCATACGAGCTCTATTTTTGACATTCTTTATATTCTTGGTTTCATAATTGTTTTTACTAAAAATTTCCTTTAGATCTTAATAGCTAATTTGTAATCTATTTTCGTTAAATCTTTTATAACCAAGACTGACATGTTGTATCTTTGAAAAATTATGACTTATTCATACAAATTTCGTTTTTGGCTTTCTTTATATCCATAGATTTGTAATTTTATGTACTACAACTTTAATCAAGACTACTTTAGCTAATAAGTAATCTAGTTTTGTTTCGTATTTTATAACAAATTCCGATGCAATGTGTTGTAACACGTAACTTCGAAAAATCATAACTTCTTCATATGAGCTCTGTTCTCAACGTTATTTATATCAATAGATTTGTATTCATGTATACTACAACTTTAATATATATGATTTATTTATTTTATAAAAGAAATTCAATTATTGTTTATATACAAATAATAGTTGTATAAGTACATATCATGTATGAAGAATTCTTTATTTATTTATGTATAAGAAAATATACATTATTAACTAACATAAATAAAGATTATTCTATTAAATTCTTAACGAAAAACACATGCATTACAATTTTCTTCCTTTTAGGATGATTTTGTCCCAGAATCATACATTAGCAAACAGTTATGGATAGCGACTATTCATGTCACTTTTTGTTTCCTAAGTAAGGTTTTGCCCTGACGTATGCTTCTATCGTACTAGAACTAATTTGATCTCTTTATTATGTAGCTTCTTCAAGAGTCATATTGTAGAGTCATTCTTTATCCTTTCATTTTTTGTTCCTTTCTAAAGTACCTCCCTTCTTAGAAAAATCATTTTTATAGTGTCCTATTTCACCACAATAATAACACACGATGGTGAAAGTTGGGAACATACTAGCATATTGCGCAGTCTTCCAACATTTGAAGCATGTTATATCGCTAAGACATTTTCCATAGTGTTTCATTTCACACTTCTCACACCATTTCCCCAGGTCGTTTCCTTAATATTTTCTGTCATTGGAGCCTGACTTGGAAATTCTTCTTTTTGTTGGACCCAAATGATCCATCAAACTTTCTCTTTTCATCGGTTACCACTGTTTCGGTAGCCATTCCCTTAATATTTTCCACATACCTTGCAATCCGTCTGGCTGAATTAACATTACTGGTAGTGTGTACTTGTACAGAGTTCTCCTATGGTAGTACCTTTGCATACCTATCATTTTTTGATAGTTCATTGGGGATAATGCGTAAATCAAATTCCATTTTGTCAAAGAAAACATTTGTATACTTATCAATCAACATGTTACACTTTTTTAGTGTTAAGAATTTGGTCTCCACCTCCAGTATGTTTTAATCCAAAGGAAAGTTGGCGCTTGAAGTGCACAAGGAATTATGCCCACGTATGTTGTAGTGGCACATTAGGAGGTATCGTCTTCCTGAACGTGTTCCAACAATGTATCGCTGCATATTTAAACTATGGTGCAATAAAACTGGCATGTAACTTGCTCGTTCAATCACATGTTATGAAGGCTAACTCCATTTCGGAAATCCAATCCACTACTTCAACTAGATTCTTACTCTCGTAAAAATATGTTGGCTTGCAAGTCATAAAATACTTATACTTGCACGTGCTTCTAAGATCATTATCCCTCCCGACTTCTGGTCTTTATGGATGAGGAGGTGGTCCTTGATTACTTCATGGGTCATGGCTTCCTTTCTGAACTGTTTGTTTCTGAATAGGAATTGGTTTTTCTTTTATTGGCATCCCTCTCAATAGATTTTCTAGTTCTTAAGTCATGAGACCCCACAACTCATTTTGATTTCGATTCAACGTGTTTTGCATCATCACCCGAGCTTTTTCAGTAGTGAATTGAATAGCTCATGGTCTAACATTTTGAGGTGTTGTACCTCCTTCATTATTTATTGCTCTCCCGCACCTTGTAATTATCATTTTGTTCTCCACTCATAGAATGGAGAGCTTTACTATAGTATTGACTTTAATTTATAAAAAAATTTAGATGTATATTTAGCATATAATAGAAAATAAGGCAACTTCCTATAATATACAATGCAAATTTTTAAATAGAAAGTAAGGTACACAGCCTAGGACATCCTATAACATAAATCAATTAGCACATAATAACAAATTACACATTTATTATGATGTAAGATATCATACATATCTTATCATTTTCACTTAGCATTAAACTTTAAGTCTGGAAACAAATAATACTCCTAGTTTGCTTAAACTAATGCTCTAATACCAACTGTGGTGTTCCTTAATTTCATTCTTGAAAAAGAGCTATTATTTTATGCTTTGAAAAAGGAAGAGTTATTTATAAAACTTTGTTGCGAAAATGTCCCACAAAAACTTAAACATTTTTTTGGATATCAAATCATGTTTAAGTAATACAACTCTAAGGATGCCATAATCATTATCACAAACATATTTTTCAAGCATAATAGTTTTCAAACCATAATAAAAAATAAGTATCTTATTCACTCAACACACTCTTATTACTTTCCAACATTCCTAGTACCGTTACCTGTGATACATAAAGTTTGAGTGGGTAATGTTTGGGAACCTACTGAGACACATAGGCTTTTTAACCTACAATTATTATTTATATTTATCCTGCAAACACAAACATTATCAAACAACACATATATGATATATCTATATGGTAATGAACCACTAGTTACCCAACTTGTCGATTTTCACACACCCATACTATAATAAGGATCATATGGGATCTATCTTGATGGTTCGCTGTAAGTAATGAGTAAACTATACTACTTCAGGGATTCCTTGGCAACTATAATTCAATAAGAAAACCATGAGTGCGATAGAGTACAAAACACCTACATGAACACCCGATAATGTTCCACAAGATTGTCTAGAATAATTAGTGGTCATCATCTTACTTCGTTGGTTAATTTCATACCTACTACACTTTAGTATGTAGCCCATACCATGGCAGGTAATAGTCCCAAAGAGGAAGCCTCTCCTCTCTGTTTAAATCTCACACACAAATCTAGCATGGAACTACTCATTATCCAGCTTAAATGCAATCTAAGCATGATAACTAGAATAATAAATCTAACATGTTAACTTGACAATATATAACCATATCTGCAATGCACAATATTTGTCATGTAGTATTTTTAAATATACACTTAACACATATTCCAGATAATAAGCATTCAGTACACATATAAGCAATCAATTGGTATTTAATACTTTTATATAAATGTGTCCCATGAAAGTAACTACGCACTCACCTTGTCAAAGGTGGAAGATTTGCAGGTAAGTTAGCTCTTCGTCTAACTATTTTTCTTCTCTCTTTAAACTACCTAAATACAACTATTACTATGTTTTAGTTTTCATTTATATTTATATTATTCAGGATAATATTAACTATTTTTTAGACTATTCATTAATCCCAGAAAATACCAAGTTCAATCAAATAAGGAATGATCAGGTAAGATGCTATTGGAGGTAGGATTCGTTCGGTATTTAAATATACTATTTGGAAAATGCACTTTAAAACACCTCATTAAGATCTTGCATAGACACCATGCCCGTAAGTATATCAATAAGTATTATCACTCGTATTCCTGATAAATCTTTTTATAGGTTCATAACAATGACAATGAACACAATATAAATTACACTTAACAAACATAGTAAGTAGAACTCACCCTAAAGGATTGTCTTGTGAAAACTTAAAATTTTGTGAGTGTGAATTCGACATTGAGACCTTGTTCTAAAAATATTCTCAAGCGCTTTGTTAATGATACTTAAAGAATGAAGAAATAAAATCACGAACTGACATCTTGAGGGATAAAAGAGAATTCAATTGAAATTAGAAAGGAATGGTGGAGGATGTCGAAACCTATTTATAAGGAAATTTTTCAAAAACTATGTCGCATTCTACGTAGCTTCTTCCTATGGTGCAATGTCATTGGTGGGTTTTGAGGTGGAGAGTTATAAAAAACATCGAAAATGGAATTCATATGCAAAAGCTACAATTATCCAAAGAAAACGGGAATTTACAAGGCAACTGAAAGCTTTAGGTTGCCCAGCGGCCACATGGTAATTGGAGCCACATGGCTGCTAGGAAACCTAGAGCTATCGGTTGCCTTGTAAATTCTCGTTTTCTTTGGATAATTGTAACTTTCGCATACAAACCCCGTTTTGATGTTTTTTATACCCACGATTTTGTAATTCGTGTACTACAACTTTACGTAAATTCTAGTTATCTTCATTAACAATGTTGTTATTATTTAAAATCGACTCACCAAAAATATTTGTTAAAACATTGGAGAAAAATCATCCCACATCACCACCCTTATGTTTTCTTATACGTAACTTGTCATATATAAATTAAAGTGATCATTTTGCTATGTACATTTGTTCAAGTAAAGCCTAAATATGAAGTCAAATTATTTTCCTTATATCATTACTTTTATTTAGGTGTTTTTATCTCATTTTATCTTGTATGTTTAAACATTTACAAGTAAAGCCTAAATATGAAGTCCAATGGATTGAAAATATTTTCTTTCCATCATTACTTTTATTTAGTTGTTTGTATGTCATTTGTAATGTAATTCAAGCAAAACAAGTATAAAATTTTGGTTACTATATGACTCGTTGCATGATAATAGAATTAAAAAAAAGTTTAGCAATTGGGTACCAAGTATTGAAACTGATTCTAGTATCATTTCCAAAGTTCAAAGAGATAGTGTAATTAGATCTTAACCCATTTCCAATATCCCAAAAAATGTCCTTTCAGATTCCAACTCTAATTCTAAACAATTACGACGGATACATGTCTGCCTATGTTTACCCTTAATTAGCTTCACATGAACCATGAGGGTTCTCTAGTAGTGATTTTAATGTCCAATCATGGCTTAAAACATATTTGTTGGGTTTTGTTTTAAAAATAGTTTCTTAAACTAGAAAATTGGCAAACGAAAGACTTGATTTTTTAAAAATAACATAAGCTAGTTTACACCCACCTAGGATATTCTTGCAAAGTTTGGAAAGAAAACAACAGCCAAAGAAGAAAAATAAAATAAGAACCTTTGTAGTATTTGAATCCTCAAGGGGAGGTTAGGAAGTTGATGGAGAATGGATGAACCTTTGAGGCACCAACAATAATCCAACTTGATTTAAGATGCCAGTCTTGTAAAACTCTTATGCTCCCAAGCTTTAAGTGCATAACAAAAGTATGACTTAAAAAGCGAAAAATGCAAGCAAGTTACTTCAAGTGTTTAGAAAAAACTAGAGAGAATGAGCGAGGGCATGCAAGCTACGATTTTAGCCTCTAAAAAATGAAGGGATGAAAGTCTTCATAAAGCTAAAATATTACCATAGAATTCCTTACACTTTAAGCACTCCTATAACATCTAAAAAATCACAAGCAATTTTAACTTTTCAAATCAATCCATTTACAACTAAAGGTTTTTACAAAACCATTGTTTTCAAAACATTGTTCAAAACAGAGTCTCCCAAGAAAAATAACATAAAACCAGGATGTGTACGGTCACGCCTTCGCCTTCCCACAATCCTTGGTTGTACCTGAAACCATAACCAAAAACTGTAAGCCAACACTTAGCGAGTTTCCCCCAAACTATAACCACGCAAAATAAATATCATATACAAACAATCATGTTGGATCCAATCAGTCATCGGACTAGAATACCCTCGGGTCCACAACCATCGGTCTGGATTACCCCTGGACCAATCAATCATTAGACTGGAATGCCAATATCCAACAAGTCCACTCTCTCATCATACTGGTATACCAACATGCAGTGGGTCCACTCAGTCATCGAACTGGAATACGTTCAGGTCCACTCAGCCACCAGGGTGGAATGCCCCCGGTCTGTTGACTCACCCATAAAACGATAAAGTCTCAACCCAACACAATATATTTAAATATATCATATAACAAACACAATCAATAGAAAAATAATCATGGATTCAAAAATCACAGGTAGTCCTACAGATCTACCGGTCTACGCATATCAACAACTATCATAAAATCCTACGAATCTATCCCATACTCAGCATATCATGAATCAATGTATAACAGGATATCAATCCAATGGGTTGGCATTAGGGGTGTTCATTTGGATGGATCGGTTTGATACCATCCAATCAGGTGAATCCATAATAATTTTGGTTTTCAAAACATGGATCCTAAAAGTCCAAACTAAATTCAAATCTGGTCTGATCCGATCCAATTACAATTCAGTTGGATCGGTTTTATAATTTCGGTTTTAAAAAAGTGAAGCATTTTAAAAGGCCGTATAATGTTTTTTATAGATAGAAAACTTTAAGATAAAATGCATATTAATGTTTTTTTCATCGGGTGAAACGTTTGGAACCTATTTGAAAAAAATAAATTACAAAATTATTAAATAACTATAGATATATATATCATAAATAAATATATGTTTATTCGTTTTTTTGGACTATTCGGTTCTTATTTTATAAACCAAAACCAATCTGAAATCTAAAATAATAATTCTTTTTAGTTGAAACCAATCCAAATATCTGAATATCCGAACCAAATAGTCCAATCCAAATTGTCTAATTGGACAATTTGGTTTTATCTAAATAGTGAACATCGCTAGTCGACATTGGTGTCTTCGACCCATAAGTACAGTAAGGAAAACTCACCTAACAGTTTGACGAAAAGTTGCTCAAAATACCTAAAATACCCTTAAGTCAAACTTGCACAAGCTTGGTTAAAGTCAAAGTCAAAGGCTCAAGAAAAATTGACCCATATAGAGTACGCCCCACGTACTCGACTCATATGCCCCATATACATGTGATCCAGATCAGGCTCGCTTAGGCGTACAACCAATGTTTGACAGATTACGCCCAACATATGTGATGTCTTAACAACTTCATTTTGAGGAATTATTTCCATCGGTCACTATGTCCAACTTTCATTCATAGCCCCAAATAGCATCCCAAACTATAAAGATTCCAACTTTATGGTTCCACATTTCTAAATCAAGTCCAATAACAAAACCCTAACTTATCTTAACCACTAAAGCTCTTAATGGATTGCATGAAAGAATATCAGGGGTCAAGATCACATTTTTATGAATTAAGACATGGAAATAAGTCCAAAAGGACAGCCCAAATGTTCTAAAGCATGTCATACACAAGAAAGGCCATATTTGGGGACAAAAGCACATATTATCATCATGGAAGCTTGATATAGCAACTTAATAATCAATGCGGGAACTTTTTACCTTCTGGAGATGGATAATGATGCAAGACTTGTAGATCAAACCTTGCTTCTAGCTTCTAAGGTTCACCGCCACCTTCTTCCTCCTTTGGAACATACAAAAACACACTCAAAGGTCTCAAAATACAATAAAAAAGGCTAGGGTTTAAAAGAAAAATGTCTCAAATGATGGAGGTTGGAAGTGGGGTGAGGGGATAGGACTTAAGGTTGAATACATAGGGTCCAAAACTTTTGGATTAAGGTTTTTGTCTAGACGAGTTATGCTCAGCATACGCATGGTATGCCCAGCGTATGCTAAACGAAGCCATTTCCCATTAGAGGGAATTATGCCCATCGTACCAAGCTCGTACACCTAATGTAACTGCCTTTTGCTCACTTTTTATAAAAATGCCACTATGGGCCATTTTGCAACCTTTTCAATGCACAAGGGCTAGCATGCAAGTAACCTTCGTACTTAAGGTCAAAATTAAAAGTACCTCATCATTGGGATGTTACAACTCCAGACCCTAAGGCAACATGTCTCCCATGCCTCCTAAGTTATTCTTATGTTTCCTTGTCATATGCATAAGACAATATCTTGCGTCCTAGACACTAGCTCATATTTTTTGTATAAAAAAATAAGAGAATTTTATAAAATTCTTATAACTATTTATAATATATTAACTTTAACTTTTAGCTAAAAGACAAAAAATTCTTTCTATTCAAAAATAATGTACATGACTTAATAAATCATACCATATGATATATTATGTTAATTGCTAATGAAAAGTATTATTTCCATGAAATAAATACTTTCCAATTAATTATAAGAGTTTATTAAATATTCATTAAAACCAATTTTTAATAAATAATCAATTATATCAAGTTTTTGTTAGTGTGACCCATTAGTATCATAAGTTAATTAGTAATATCACTTTAATATGATTTTTGAGCATACTAGATCTTTCAATCTCCCACTTGCGCAAGACTCATATTAGACTTATATAGATAGTGGTGACCGTCTAGCAACATTTCAATGTCCCTAACAACATATGACTTTTGTGTCATTATATCAACACACAATTCACAAAAATCTCAAAAGCTACAATTGTATATAAGGAAAGTTTATCAGTTATCCCTTTTTATATACATCATATTGAACATGAGATACGGATCACAATAAATCTCATATAGTGTTCAAATTTTGGTAAGGCACCTTAGATGTCTAATTCTCAATACATAATAGGAACAAATCCCATCTTCACTACATAAGTCTCTTGCATAGATTACACCATACCTAAAAATGGCTTTTATAACTGCCCAGTTAAGGACCAACATTTGACCATATCAAAGCATAGTACTCCGTACACTTAAGTCTCACTATATACCTTAAGTGCTAAGGATACAAAGATAGTACCTTTTAATCAAGTATCATTCATGATAGCAATCCATGATATGTTCTTGATGTGGATCAGTTCAATAGTAGTTCTCTAAAAAGTACCTATTAAACTTGGTTACAACCATTTTCCTACTTTCATCTGGTGAAAGTCAACCAATACAATGCATATTAGTCTGACTTCATAATTTCTCCCATAGTTATAATCAACTATGAAATTTTAGTTGTTATCACGATGTTCAAATATTCAAATACTAAATCCAAATCCAAATCCCATTTCTAGAAGAACAAGGTCTTATATGTGAAGTGTGAACATTCATACTTAGCTTAGAAGAAAGGGTATATTAATGGGTTTGACTAAACTTAATTTGTGTGAATTTTGCGAATACTATCATCTCTATATTTGACTTTACTCTAGGTATAGTTAGATATATTAGAGTATACGATTGGTGCTTTTTCATGACATAGAGTCTCTTATCATGATTAATTATACTCTCGAAGTCATAAATATTTCTATGTAATCCTAGAATGGAAGAAATCAACATAGTTTTTCAATAAGGTCTTTCATCCAATCATATTTGATCTTAACTTCTAAAGTAGTGTATTCTTATATCTGAAGTGTGAACATTCATACTTAGCTTTGAAGAAAGGGTATACTAATGGGTTCAAGTAAACTTAATTTGTGTGAATTTTGTGAATACTATCATCTATATATTTAACTTTACTCTAGGTATAGTTTGATATATTAGAGTATACGACTGGCCCAATCATATTTGATCTTAACTTCTAAAGTAGTGTATTCTTATATCTGAAGTGTGAACATTCATACTTAGCTTTGAAGAAAGGGTATACTAATGGGTTCAAGTAAACTTAATTTGTGTGAATTTTGTGAATACTATCATCTATATATTTAACTTTACTCTAGGTATAGTTTGATATATTAGAGTATACGACTGGTGCATTTTCATTAGCTTGATTAAGTGTACTCTCGAAGTCATAAATATTTCTATGTGATCCTAAATAGGCAGAAATCAACATAGTTTTTCAATAAACTCTTTCATCCAATCATATTTGATCTCAACTTCTAAAGTAGTGTATTCTTATTTTGTAGTAGATTGTGTGATTTTGTTTTGCTTAGATCTCATTCCAACTAAAATTACTCATCATCCCACAATGAAGTCATAATCCAATTATAATTCATTATTATCTATTTTTGTTTAGAAATCAGATTCTTATGTAGTTTTTACATGAATATTTTATTGTAAACTAATTATCTCATATACATCCTCTTAGTTCTTCTAATGTACTCTTAGAAATTTTATATAGTCATCTGGTGAGTTAACCCTGTATCAAATTGTGTCTTTTGGTATGCTCACAACATTATCACATACTAGGTTTTATGCATAATAAAGCATAAATTACGGACTCATTTTCCAATCAAATCAAATATAAATCATTTCACCTAGTTCAAACCTACAAGCTAGGTCCTTTTGAGGCTTCCTCAAACTTACTACCAAGTGACAATGCCAAGATTTCTCCAAATGAATCTTCTATCTTGATCAATTTCAAGATATTGTCAGTACATGCATAAAGATATAAAACTATTAACATTTGTTTTATCTATATATATATTTTACATTCCAAGAATGTATCATGTCTTTCCTAAGTCTTTTATTTTACAAACACATTCCGAGTTAAGGTGATAAGGTCCGACATGGTTAGAATGTAATTTCTCATTATTAAGAATGTCTCACTCATACAAGATTAGGAATATCAGTAAGTTCCCATTAGTTCTTAGTAAACACACTTGTTCTGTTCGTTTTGATATAAAATCATACCTTGTGATTTTATATATTGAAGTGATGATTGCAACCTTGAGATGTTTTCTTTATATCCACAAGTGGATCTCAAGCTTTACACATTTTGCTAGGATAACATGGATTAAGAAAACCTCTATGCTAATAGGTATAGATATCTTTTAGTAGATGTCTACTAAGGAAAATGATCTTTTTTGAAAACTATTTGTTATATCTCATATTAAGAATATGAATTTATAGTAAATAATATTCGTGTTGATCTAATCATAGCTACTTGTGAAAAATGTTTGATCACAATCAATTTCATGAGTATGAGAAAATCCCTTTACAACAAGTTTTGCTATAAATGTGAATAGTTATCCATGTAATCTATTCTTTCTAGAAGAATCATTTAGTCCTTCTAGCTTGGCTATAAGGAGGAATGTTAATCGAGACCATACTTGATTGTCATACATGGATTACATCTCATGTTCACGACTCTAAGTCATTTATCAGATGCGAGATCTTACATAGCATCTTGGTATTTGAAGGATTTTCCAGAATCAACAAAATCTCATCAATGAGAGACTCCACATTTCTCAAGTCAAAATGATTTCTACCACTAATGCAAACAATTTGTTTTTTGAATACCTACTATTCAAGTTTAACAATCCATTGTTAAAAAAAATGTATAACATCATATTTTTCAAACGACATTTTTCATTTTTAATTTAGGTAAAACAATGTTCAAGAAACCGACATCAAGAAAACATAAGTATCAAATATAGTCATCCCAATATATCAGAATATCAAAATATGCGGAAACACAAAACTGCAAGGGAAGATGTATAATCAAGCCTTCGCCTTCCCATGATCATTTGCAGCGACTGAAAAACATTTAATCAACAACTATAAGCATGAAGCTTAGTGAGTTCTCCAAAATATCACATACAACATATCATAAAATAAATAACTATGTGTTATCAGCAACCCTAGGGATTATTAGCAATCCCAATGGGCTAACATCACGACTAGTGGGTTATTAACAACCTTGGAGACTATCAGCAATCTCAATGGGCTAACAACATGCCCAGTGGATTATCAGCAACCATGGAGACTATTAGCAGTCTTAGCGGGCTAACCTCACACCCGTGAGTTATCAGCAACTCCGGATAACACATAACATAAAATATCAAGTAGGACCCAACTGGTCAACAAGCACACATACTATGACGTAGGCAATATAGTGAGAAGAATCGCCTCTCACAGAAGACTTAAAAACCTCACATACAAACTTCTTATACTAGACTCCTCGTACTAACCGTATCCAAAATAGCTATAATTAATTATTAATGTATTTATTCCAACTTAACAAATCTAAATACCAATACTAATCCTCAATTGGGCAAAGATCATTTTGCCACTCCAAGTCATCAATCCATCACAATTGACCAAAAGTCAAACTTATCAAAAAGTCAATAGTAACCTTCTGTTGACTTACGCATGCCATAAAGTGTTATCTAGAATCGGGTGGAAATCAGGCTATATTGGGCATAGCCCAAATTATGCCTTACGTATAACACTTTTAGCCAATCAGCATCTTAAGAACTTAATACGTTAAGACATTTCACTCAAAGCATAGATTTGATCCTAATGAACATTCTAAAACATAAATTCTCCAACTTTATTCATTTGCATGGCTAAAACGACCTCAAATTCAAAACTGTAACCGTTTATTCATTCTCATCATTCACATCTCATGTATGGATGGAAGGAACGAACCAAAATTGCATTTTTATGACTTAGTACACTACAAAACATCTAGAAATGCTAATCAAAAGGTCCGGACTAGTTAATGATGGTTTTTGAGCATTCTAACACTCCTAAGGTGTACATGCAACCCTAGAAAC
This sequence comes from Lactuca saligna, assembly GCF_052625555.1. Classification (NCBI taxonomy): domain Eukaryota; kingdom Viridiplantae; phylum Streptophyta; class Magnoliopsida; order Asterales; family Asteraceae; genus Lactuca; species Lactuca saligna. The sequence continues at coordinate 132,092,722 of NC_136422.1, read as the reverse complement.
CTTGGATCTATGTTTTCTCTATTATACATGCAAACTTTCATTTTCCAAGGTTGTCATCCTAACTAGCATATCATGGGGTATATGTAATACAAAAACTAGTAGAATGACATACCTTTCTTGAAGCTTGGACTCATTAAGACCTTGTGATCGTAGCACCCCAAATGTGATGCCTCAAATGTTTCACATAACCCCACCAACAATTTGGAATAACTTGAGAGAAGATTATATGCTCTAAAATTGACTAGCCCTTACTCGAATCACTTAAGTGCCGATTTTACAAGCATGAGGCTTATTTATATAGTGTGCATATTAAGGTTACACCATGTAACTCATGCCTTTGTAAGTCCCCAAATTCATTGTGTATCAATTAGATCCAGTTGATGGTGAAGAATCCCAATCAATTGGATGATGTCAGAACGATATAGAAGAGAAGGAGAAGAAGAATTAAGATGAATCTAATGTATTGATGATATGACTTATGCTCCTTACAACAGATTCACACACACACACACTAGTTCCTCTCTAGTTTCTCTCTTTTCTCTAGCTGTACACTCCCACATGCACTCCTCTATTTATAACACTTCCAGCAGTACATGAGTGTACAGCTGCACACATGTGTACGACCGTACACAGGGTGTGTGCCAGCACACACATGTGCAGTCGTACACGACCACAAAATTACATATTACATTATAGAAAAATATATTTTCCCAGAAAAGCAAAGTATAAACCATATTTTTGACCCAAAAATCCCCCCCCCCTTGGTTTATAGCTTTCTTTTCTAATTGGCCCAACAAACTCCCCTAAAAAGTAGCTGGCTTTTGTTGTTAATCTTCATTGGGAGCTTAGCTTCAGCATTAATCTTCAAACTTCTTCACAGCATCAAGATGAACATATGAATCTTCAATAAATAACTTCATCTTGAGTAGTTGGGATTTCTGCAGAATTTGACATTGAAGGCACATTGGGTGAGGAGGCTCGATATACTGATTCTTGAATGATAGCGCTTTCAGCTTGAGAATCTTCAGAGAGAACAGAGAGAATGAATCTTCAGGATCACTTCCGCAGGTTTATAGATAGTAGCAGACTGATTGAGGAGGCTTCAATGCAATCCGTCACATAATCTTGAAGTCAACTTCACCTTGCTTCTGGGGTTGAAGGATTGAATGTCGAAAGAATAATCTTCATTTCCTGCTCCTTCGAATGAGAATTCTTCGATGATCACGGATGAAGCTTTGGCTCAAAAATCTCGATATAGTCTCCACGAGTCTCATCTACGCCTGAAATCACTTTTCAAGACAAAACAAAACTAAAAGAAAAATTAGCACACAAAAAATATTTTTGGATTTTTGATATATTATGAAAAAATAAATAAATAAATAAAACAGAAATAACACTATTTTTTTATTTTTAATTTTGTATTTTTCTGATTTTTGTGTGATTTTTGAATATTTTTTTTAATTCTCCCCCTAAATTTGTGTATAGAGGAAAACCAATTTTAACAAAAAAAAATTATTGAGATCAAAGTTGTTAGACAGTCTTATGTATGTCAGTACCTTCCCTTCATGAATAAATCTGGTCGATCGCCGATATTGTGGTCCACTTAAGCACGAAAAATTGTGACAAATTTTAGGAATGCTATCAGTGACTGGACAGATTGATCCTAAGTTACTAGATCAAAATTCCTAAGAACCATTTATCTGATGACGACAAAGATATTGTTGTCCACCTAAATTGAGCAGCGAGATCCACAGACAATCTAGAATTGTTCAATTTTAGATGTACTAGAACATGTTTCCCACTTCCTGGTATAGCCCAATAATTAAGAACTTCCGAAATACTCCTTACTTTAGGTGACCAGACTATTATTCAAAGAAAGGATAGATTTAGATTATTATTAATTATAGTTTTTTTAGAGGGATTGAGAAGTAGAATGTTGCACATGCTGTGTACCAGGTCGGATTGTTAATCACACAAAGGAGACATCATATGGCTAACAGATAGGAAGAATTTCATAGATATAAGATGCAGAGAAATAGATTTGCATATGTTGCAGTCCAGGTCGGATATCTTCCAATCATGTAGAGGAGGCAACATATGACTAATAGTAAGAAAGAAAGAAAATAATTTTCTACAGACCTACTTTATCGGAATTCCCCAGTCGCCCCGTCAATACCGGAATTAAGGATAGAATCCGTACATCGAGGAAAAGTTAAACCACAGTTCTAGATACAGGTTTTATTAATGTGACTAGTGGATTCTCATGTATATCTCCCTGCTCAACCTATCTGAGCATCGTATTGTCAGGCTAAACGGAACTATCTAGGTCAAGATTTATCAAGTCTCTAGATTCCTTAAGTTCATCTCCACCTAGTCAAGTCCATTAAAATCCTTCGTGCCTATCAACGCATCGAACACAGAGCCTAGACAATTCATCTTTGATACCAATTGTAAGTCCCTAAAATCTGCTTGCGTATCAATCAGATCCAATTGATGGTGCGGAATCCCAATCAATTGGATGATGTCAGATCAAATAGAAGATAAGGAGAAGAAGAAATTAAGATGAATCTAATGATGTATTCAATAATATGAATGACGCTCCATATACATAGATTCTCTCACACATACTATTCTTCTCTCTAGAACATGCTCCTCTCCTTTTCTCTCTTCTAGCCTTACACTCATCACCCTATATATATGAGACAAAAGCCACCAGCAACACACGAGTGTACAGCTACAAACGTGTGTGCGGCCGTACACAGGGTGTGCGGCCGCACACACATGTGCAGCTGTACACAACCACAAAATTACAGAAAAATATATTTTCTTAGAAAAGCAAAGTATAAACCATATTTTTGACCCAACAATCTCCCCCTTGGTTTATAGCTTTCTTTTCTAATTGGCCCAAAAAACTCCCCTTAAAAAGTAGTTGGATTTTCTTGTTAATCTTCATTGGGAGCTTGGCTTCAACATTAATCTTCAAATTTCTTCGCAACATCAAGATGAACATATGAATCTTCAATAAATGACTTCATCTTGAGCAGTTGGGATTTCTGCAGAATTTGATATTGAACGCACATTGGGTGAGGAGGCTTCTTGTAGAGATTCATGAAATATGGCACTTTTAGCTTGAAAATCTTCAGAGAGAACAGAGAGAACGAATCTTCTGGATCACTTCTGCAGGTTTATAGATAGCAGCAGATTAATTGAGGAGGCTTCAATGCAATTTGTCATATAATCTTCAAGCGCAGCTTGACCTTGCTTCTGGGGTTAAATGATTGAATGTTTAAAGAATAATCTTCATTTCATGTTCCTTCGAATGAAATTTCTTCGATGCTCACGGATGACGCCGTGGCTCAGTAAATCTTCAATACAGTCTCCACGAGTCTCATCTACGCCTGAAATCACTTTTCAACACAAAACAAAACTAAAAGAAAAATTAGCACACAAAAAAATATTTTTTTGATTTTTGAATTTTTTTGATTTTTTTTTATTTTTATTTTTTTTTTATTTTTAATTTTCTATTTTTGTTTGATTTTTGAATTTTTCTGATTTTTGTTTGATTTTTGAATATTTTTTTTAATTCTCCCCCTAAATTTGTGCATAGAGGAAAACTATGAACAATATTAACAAAAACAAAAATATTTGAGATCAAAGTTGTTAGACAGTCTTAATCCGTTTGTCAGTACCTTCCCCTTCGTGAATAAATTCGGTCGATCGTCGATATTGTGGTCCACTTAAGCACGAAAAATTGTGACAAATTTTAGGAATGCTATCAGTGATAGGACAGATTAATCCTAAGTTACTAGATAAAAATACCTAAAGACCGTTTATCAGACGACGACCAAGGATATTGTTGTCCACCTAAATTGAGCAGCGAGATCTACAGACAATCTAGAATTGTTCAATTTTAGATGTACTAGAACATGTTTCCCACTTCCTGGTATACCTAAATAATCAAGAACTTCTGAGATACTCCTTACTTTAGGTGAGCATACTATTATTCAAAGAGAGGATAGATTTAGATTATTATTAATTATAATTTTTTTTAGAGGGGTTGAGAAGTAGAAGGTTGCATATGCTATTTACCAGGTCGGATTGTTAATTACACAAACGAGACAACATATGGCTAATAGATAGGTAGAATTTTATAGATATAAGATGCAGAGAAATAGAGTTGCATATGTTTCAGTCCAGGTCGGATCTCTTCCAATCACGTAGAGGAGGCAACATATGACTAACCAATAAGAAAGAAAGAATATAATTTTCTACAGACCTACTTTATCGGAATTCCCCAGTCACTCCGTCAATACCGGAATTAAGGACAAAATCCGTACATCGAGGAAAAGTAAAATCACATTTCTAGATACGGTTTCTTTAATGTGACTGGTGGATTCTCATGTATATCTCCCTGCTCAACCTATCCAAGCGTCATATTGTCAGGATAAATGGATCTATCTAGGTCAAGATTTGTCAAGTCATTTGGTTTCTTAAGTTCATCTTTGCCTAGTCAAGTCCATTTAAATCCTTCGTGCCTACCAGCACATCGAACACAGAGCCTAGACAATTCAGCTTTGGTTCTTTACACAGACTCAGATTGCCTGTTATCACTTGTTGATATCACTTCCCAATAATAACTACTAACGAAAAACTATTAAGATAATGAAAAATTGTCTTTAAAATGAATTAGTGTAAGGTAAACTCAGGAGTATAGAGAAGAAAACGCAAACCGTAATTCACCAATAATTTGCATCCAGAAGGTCTGAGAACAGCACACATAATCTCAGATGAGAACCAAAAATTCTTCACTTCGTTAAGCACAAACCCCATGTGATCCTATCCTTCTTTCCTTTCTCCCACAAAGGACACATACTCTCAAACAAAGTTCTGAGTGTTGTACGGCTGAGAGATGTCCTCTATCATGTGCCAGGAGCAGCCATTACCAACAAACTGAAGTCTGATGATATGCCTCCATTGCTGCTCCAACACAGAGCAGGATCAGTTGGTATTTGGAACCCAATCCATTTTGAAACTGGGTCGACCTTTATCATCATTGCATGGTACTCTCTCCCATGACATATCCTGTTTATCACAAACAGAAGATGAAGAAATAATAGAATCGTTAGAAGATTTGGGAGAGTGAACCTTCGCAACCCATCTGTAGTCGGGTTTAACCCATTTCTTTTTCGATCTGATGGGTGGCTCAGTACTTGCTTTTGATCTTGATGCCGGCCATTGAGATGACTTTGATTTTGGCTTCACGGGAGCATCTTTTGGATTTGGCTTCTTGGCCGAAATTCCCTTCTTGACCTTGGGAGTTGGATTCTTCACCTTGTAGGATTGATTTTTGGCCTTCGTGGCATTCCATTCGCTATTATCTGAATGTGGCCTCGAAGGGTTTCTTTTGGGGTATCTCCCTCTTGGTGTTTTTTGCCAGCCATGTGCGTAGTAGGGAACTTATGCACGATTTGGACAATTTCTGGCAATGTGTCCAGGTGTTCCACAGTGAAAACATATCTTTTTCTTCACTGTGGAGTTGTTTCTTCCTGCCCCTGGTGGCGTATCCTTGACTTGTCTCTGGTTCTTCCTACAAGCACAATTGCAACGGGCCGTTGGCTTTGCTTGTTTTGGAGGCATGTATTTGTCAACAGCAGGTTGATCAGAAGCAACTGAGTTTGAAGCAACAGATTCAGAGTTCAAGGAGTTATTGGATTGTTCAATAGTTTTCTCCTTGTTCTCATTTTCTGCTACTTTACCTGCACATGTAACAGAATCACTAGAAACATTCACTTTATCTTTTTCTGGCACAACCGCAACAGGTTTCCCATATTGGAGATGTGTCTCCTTGTCAATTTCTTTCTGTGTCATAGGGATGGATGTGTAGTTATGATTGAAAGGTGGAGGAACACAATCATACCCTAAACCCTTGGTTTTATTATCTTTAAAACTCAACTGTTTTTCAACTAAGGACTCGACTGTCTTACTTGACTTAGTATAATTTTTTAAACTTACATCTATTTTCCCACACTTTATTTTCAAAGTGTCAAGTTCTTTAGTTATAGCAGCAAGTTTGTGTTTAATGTGATCGCAATTTTCACACTTGTTGCTGTAATCTTCGTGAAGCTTTCGGAAATACTTGATTTTGGCTACTAGTTGTGCTTTTAACGGTTTCTAACCTTTCTTGAGTTGATATCCTTCGTATTTTAAGTTCTCATTGTCACTCTTGACTAGATCTATTGATTCTCGTAAAAATTTAATAGTTTTAACACAAGATGGAGAGCAATCGGATTCATTTACCTGAATTGATGCGGAACTCATTTATATATATATATATATATATATATATATTATTTTATTTATTTTTTTATTTTTTTAAATTTTTGTTTTTGTTAATTGCCCTTCGACTTAAAAACAAAACAAGAAACTCAACCTTAAAAGTCAAACTCAAAAGTCAAACTTAAAAGTCAAACTGAAAAGCTAAATTTGAAATTTTAAAAGTTAAACGAGAAAGTCAAAGTTTAAAATCAAAGATCAAATCTTAAAAGTCAAAGTCAAAATTTTAGATAAAAAAAATCAAAAATAAAAGTCAAAAATAAAAACTAGAATTTTTGGTTGAAAATGTAATTTAAAAATGAAAATGAAAGAAATTGATTTTTGGGGTTAAAAGTGACAATTTGCAAAATAAGGAACCGAGAGGGACTCTTTATGAATTAATTTCGGAAGAGTGAATCAAGATGTTACCTAGCCTAACTGGTAAGACGCGTGCTGTGTTGGGAGGAGACCCGGGTTCGATCCCCGGCGCCTCCAACTTTGCTCCACTTTTTTTAAATGTGCGTTGAACTAAGAACCAAGGCCACACACCTGCTGGGCCGCACACTCCCTGGCAGCACTCCCGAGCCACACACTTCCTAGTCGCACACCCGAGCCGCACTCCTTAAACCAGTCGCACACTTTCAACAGATTCGTGAAAAAACGACGTTTTTCACCATTTTTTGCTCCAAAACTCGATCAAAAACTCGTTTTTATGAAAAATGCAAAGAAGAAACCCCCCTTAATTTTAAAAATAAGATCATATACGCTCCAGATCTAACAAAATTGATGGATAAAACCTTGCTTTGATACCAATTGTAATTCCCCAAAATTGCTTGTGTATCAATCAGATCCAATTGATGGTTCCCAACCAATTGGATGATGTCAGATCAATATAGAAGAGAAGGAGAAGAAGAATTAAGATGAATCTAATGTATTGATGATATGAGTTATGCTCCTTAAAAGAGATTCACACACACACACACACACACACTAGTTCCTCTCTAGTTTCTCTCTCTTCTCTAACCGTACACTCCCACATGCACTCCTCTATTTATAACACTCCTAGCAGTACATGAGTGTACAGCTGCACACGCGTGTACGGCCGTACACAGGGTGTGCGGCCGCACACACATGTTCATCCGTACACAGGGTGTGCGGCCGTACACACATGTGTAGCCGTACACAGCCACAAAATTGCATATTACATTATAGAAAAATATATTTTCCTAGAAAAGCAAAGTATAAACCATATTTTTGGCCCAACAGCCTTTCAAAATTCCTCTTCATCCATGGGTTTTAACGTCCATAGAGCATCCATGGGTAACCACATGGGTTTAGTACATCATGAAGAACTATGGATCATAAGCCCACTATATAAGAATGAATGATTTACCAAATCAGTCCCTATTTATTTAATTAGTCTCTTTTGATCACAAAATTAGTTCCAAACTAATTCTTGATCAATACTAATTAAATAACTCATAATAGTATACTAGAAATTATAATATATTAATAAACCATAAATATCCTCTTCTCAAAAAAAGTCTATCCAAATTGTTCTGATGCCATGCAACCCAAATGGACCATGCCAACTCGGGTCAAGTACATACCAAATATAGTTATGGACTTAGACATCTTATCCAACATTCTCCCACTTGGATAATTCTAATAACTATAGTTGCAAGTACGACTTCAGGATCTGACCAGCAATTGCATCTCTTTCAAAGTCTCGCAGAACTAAGTTGTGCCATTTGAGATAAGTGATCATATAATCCTCTGTTCTAGATATCAGCTGAACAAATACGTGGAACAACATCGTACTTATTGTCCAACAGTTTGTTTCCCGATTTCCGATTTCTTTGACATAGAACTTAATTGAACACATCAATTGAGTTCTAACCAGGCTTATACTAACTAATCATAAAATTGTACACAACAACACGTTTTATAAAATCACGTTACTAATGTGTTTTCATACTATCAGTGTATAACCAACTCATAGTCAACAACTCGTATCTCTTGGTTTGAAGACTTATATGATATTACCGTCTCACAATCACTCGAGATAAATTCCATGAACAGATACAAGTGAACGTGGGTTGATTCCAATACTCAGAACTTATGAGCACTCATGAATGTTGCAGCAACAATTGCTATGTCTAATACAATTCAGACAAATCTACAAACCCGATTCATGACAGTCTTATTTCAATACCTACTTCTAAAATATGATCGACTGTGCATAGTTTTGAATAATATGATATTCCATAACATAATTATTTTGGAAGTCAAAACATGCAAAATGAAATAATAGTAAATTGATCGACACAAGACAGTACCATACTAGTAAATAAAACACCTTTTATTTAAACATCAAATGTCAATTACATTTCAACTATTACAAGTTTCGAAAGTTATCTAATTAATAAAACTAATATTATCCTTCAGCCCAATGCCCCTCACATGCTGTAAATGCTTAACCCTACACAGTCCCTTGATAAACTATTATAAGTTTTGAAAGTTATCTAATTACTAAATCTAATATCATCCTTCAGCACCAATGCGCCTCACATGTTGTAAATGCTTAACCCTACACAGTCCCTTCGTGAGGGGATCTGATGGGTTCTCATCTGATGATAGCCTCTTTTCCACGAGGAGTCCTTATTCTATTCGATGTCTAATGAAGTGGTGTTTTATGTCGATGTGCCTGGATCTGCTATGATCCATAGGTTCCTTGGCTAAGGCAACTTCACTCTCATTATTGTAGAAAATCTCCATAGGCTCCTTTATAGCCAGTACAACTCCATGGTCTCCAATGATGTTCTCCAGCCATATTGCCTCCTTCGTCGCCTCGCTTGCTGCTATATACTCTGATTCACAAGTTAAATCAGCTAGTGTCTCCTGCTTGGAACTTTTCCAAGTAATTTCTCCTCCATTTAGGGTAAAGACTCAACCTGACTGAGAGTGGAAATTATCCTTATCAGTCTGAAAGATAGAGTCACTATACCACACTACTCTCAAGTCATCACTCCCACCAAGGGTAAGGACCCAGTCCTTAGTCCTTTGTAGGTACTTCAGAATATTCTTTACCGCAGTCCAGTGAGCCTTTCCAGGGTTCCCTTGATATATGCTGACCATGCTCAAAGAAAAGGCCACATCAATGCGAGTACAAGTCCTAGCATACATGATCGAGCCTACATCGGAAGCATACGGTACTTGACTTATCTCAGCTATCTCAGCCTCTGTACTCGGGCTATGAGTCTTACTCAGTGTGGCATTACTATGGATCGATAAGTCTCCTTTCTTGGAATCCTGCATGCTGAATCTATTCAGCACTTTATCCAAATAGGTACTTTGACTAAGTCCAATTAGTCTCTTACTCCTGTCTCTCAATATCCTTATCCCTAGGACATAAGCAGTTTCTCCAAGGTCCTTCATAGCGAAACATTTCCCAAGCTAGGACTTAACCTCCTGCAAGGTTGGAATGTCATTTCCTATGAGTAGTATGTCATCCACATACAATACCAAAAAGCTAACTATACTCCCATAATCCTTAACATATACACATGACTCATCATCGCTCCTCAAAAAGCCAAAAACTTTGAATTTCTCATCGAAACAAAGATTTCGTCTACAAGATGCTTGTTTTAATCCATAGATGGATTTATCAAGCTTACACACTCTATTAGGGTACTTTGCATCAACAAAACCCTCTGGGTAACTCATGTAAACATCCCCAGCCAACTTTCCATTAAGGAAAGCAGTTTTGACATCCATTTGCCATATTTCATAAACATCAAATATGGTAATGGCTAGCATAACCCTAATAGACTTAATCTTCGCTAGTGATCAGACGGTCTCTTTATAATCAACTCTCGGAGTTTGAGTAAAGCCCTTCGCAACCAATCGTGCTTTATAAGTGTGTACATTCCCATCCATGTCGTTCTTCTTCTTGTAGATCCATTTGCACCCGACTGTCTTATAACCCGATACATTATCAACCAAGTTCCAAACTTGATTGTCATAGATGGACTGAATCTCACTGTCCATAGCCTCTTTCCATTTGCCAGATTCAGGGCCTATCATGGCTTCCTTAAAGTTATTAGGTTTATCCAAACTTATCAGTGTACTATCACTGATAAATGAATCACCCTCTGTAGTAATATGGAAACCATAATAATAATCAGGTGTGTCCCTAACTCTTGTGGAATGCCTCAAAGGTACAGACTCATCAATTGGCTCAAAAGGAGTTTCCTCCTCAGGTTGATTGCTTGTGTTTGAGGTTCCTTCACCGCCTGAATCTTAAATTTCTTCAAGGTCAATTTTCCTCATATTGTTTCCTTGTCTTATGAATTCTCTCCCACGAAAGACTCCTCTCCTCCCTACGAAGACAACATTGTCACTCTGTAGAAGAGATAAATAAAGGATTGTTGTGGGTACTCGATGAAGATACACCGTTCACTTCATGGTTAGAGATTGTATGAGTCTCGTGCCTCACGAAAGCCTTGCAACCCCAAACCTTGATGTGGTCTAAAGTGGGTACTTTCCCGGTCCACATCTCATGAGGTGTTTTGGCAACCTTTTTGGCTAGGACTAGAATAAGGATATGGGGGTAGTCTCTAAGGCATACCCCATAATGATATTGGTAATGAAGCTCGACTCATCATGGAATGAACCATGTCCAACAAGGTCCGATTGCGCCTCTCAGCCACACCATTCAGCTCGGGTGCCCTAGGAGGTGTCAATTGTGAAACAATCCCATATTCTTTAAGATAGTCAAGGAACTCGACACTAAGATACTCACTACCCCAATCAGATCGCAGCATCTTTATCGTCCTGCCCAACTGATTCTCCACTTCTTGTTCAAACTTTTTAAATTTCTCAAAGGTTTCTGACTTATGCTTGATTAAGTAGACATAACCATATCTACTATAATCATCAGTAAAAGTCACATAGAAGCGGTTAACATCCCTTGTGGTGGTTATGAAGGGTCCACACACATCTGTGTGTATGAGGTCCAACAAACCTTCACCCCTAGCACAAGTACCAGTGAAGGGAGACTTAGTCATCTTTTCAAATAAACAAGATTCGTAACTATCATCTGACTTAAAGTCAAATGACTCCAAGACTCCAGCCTTTTGGAGTTGGCCTATATGCTTCTTGTTGACATATCCACGAAGAAAATGCCACAAGGATGCCTTATCCAAACTAGTGGAAGAATCAATATGCAATACATTATTTCCTAAGTTGTCTACAACCGACACAATTTCATATACATCATCACAAGGTAATGCTTTATAATAAAAAAAACACCATTATAAAAAGCATTAATACCACCACATTCATTATCAAATGAAAAAGTAAATCCTTGTTTGTACAAACCATTAAAGGAAATAATTTCCCTCGCCATTTGTGACGAGTAACAATATTTACTCAAATCTAATATTAACCCACTACTAATTAATAAAGAATAAAATCCAATATTGGTGACAGGTGAAGCTTTCCTATTCCTCATGATCAAGTTTATCTTCCCGTGATCCACATCCTCACTCCTTTTTAGGCCCTACATGGGTGGGTTTAACTTTCCCATCCTTTACATCCTACAAGTACTTAGGGCAGCTTCACTTCCATTTCCCCTTTTCCTGACAGTAGAAGCATTGTGCATCCTTCAAGTAGGAAGAAGGAGTGGCAGAACCACCTTTGGTTCCACTCGAAGAGGATCCATCAAGAGACTTTCCCATGGTACCCTTCAAAGGTTTTTTATCTTCTTCCCTTTACCTTGACCGATTGCTAGAATAGGGGCGGTAATAGGAGTCAAAACAACATTCTTACCTTTGAAACTACTTTCAGCAGTCCTCAAAAGTCCTTGAAGTTTTCTAAGTGTGACCTCATCCTTATTCATATGATAGGTCATGCAGAACTGATCATAACAGGAGGATAAGGAGTGTAGAATAACATCTATTGATAATTCCTCATCAACTTTCACATTTATCTTTAGCAAACGGTCCACGAATCTTTGCATTTTCTGCAGGTGGCCTGTGATGGACTCTCCATCCTTCATTTATATTGTTACCATGGAGGTGATGATTTCATACGTTTCCTGACGAGCACTCTGATAATATCTTTCCATCAAGTCCTGTTGCATCTCATAAGGGTAGAAATCTTCATCGGATTTCTGGAGTTCCGCTGTCATGGTAATCAACATGATACAAGAAATCTTCATAGGATTTCTGGAGTTCTGCTGTCATGACCTTAAGCTCCTTTTCGAGGACATATTCCTTGTCCTCATAATGAGTGACCATCCTTATGTTCCTAATCCAATCATTGAAATTAGTTCCATCAAAGATGACTCTCCCATAAAGGTTCATGAGAGAGAAAGAGCCGGTAGGGTTTAATCCAGAAGCAGCATTGTTGGAACACATCTGAAAAGGAAGAAAGACAAGTTTAGATTAGATATAGAATCCTTAATAAGACACCCAAATGAAATATTAAGGGTAGGACCCAACACAATATTTTATAACTTAGAAGAGGGATGTCGTAATCCAAGCTACAAAATATTTGAAGGTCGGTAAATGACGATTTACCAATTTCCACCATGTAAAACGAAATAGATTATTAGGTTTTAATTGGATTAAAACTCCTAGATCTTTTGAGATTCATTGAACAATACAAGGGAATGTTTAAATCTCGATTATGCCCTTCAAGTTTGTCACTAGGATACCGAGGATCACAAACAAGGTGTGAATAACCATGCAAATTAACTTGGTAGTCTTAATTTTATCACCTAATCGATGTGTCGGTTAACCACACACGCTCCACCGATCTATGATAAACCTTAAGCCACTCTTTGTCATCCTTGTTAAGTCCAAGTTAGTGTGCCGGTCAACCACACTTGCTCCACTAACGACTTTAGCAAGTTGCAAAGTGTGATTTCATGGGTTAGCATCAATTTCACATTTTTCTAAAGTAACTAAGATTGGGAATTTATAAAAGGTTTAGTTACTTTATATTTATCATTATACTCTTAATGATAATTATAGTCTTTGTCCTACCCACTCGGCTAACGACCCTCCACTAGTCAAGGAAGCGGTGGGTGAGAGTGGACACCCATTAAGCTGTCATTTTATAGGCAACAACCTTTCACCCCCCCCCCCTTATAGACCGGCTTCATGAATGAGGCCTACTAATGGTAAGACTGACTTGATCTTATACATATATATATATATATATATACATATATATATATATATACATATAAACTTATAATATTATAAAGTATAAGGGCTGAATTTTAAACTTTTAAAATTCTAGGGTTTGGAATTAAAGTTTTCTAAAGTGGCTTTACAAATTCCAAAACTTGAGGGCAAGTTTTGAAACTATTCAAAACCTTTCATTTCTATAACTTATGCTTTTTAATTATTTTAATGGAAAAGACTTTTGCAATTCCAAAACTTGAGGAAAAGTTATGGAGTCCATTAAAATGCATTTAGATCAACAATTAAACTAAAAGCATGTCAAATAATTTCTATGATCTAACACAACTCATAGGCAAACATAATTCATATCAACAATTTTCAAGAATCATATGAACTTAATATAAAACTTGAAACTTTGACAAATATCATTAAAATTGGATAATCACAATCATTAGTTCATTACCACATCAAAAAGAGGTTTAACAATCTAAAAACAGCCTAGGGTAATGATCCTAGTCCAATTCCAGCAATTAACTCAAAATTATGCACTCAGGGCCTCCGACTCGTCGAGTGCATGAACCAACTCGACGAGTTGGATGAAATTTCACATGGACTCGTCGATTTCCCCCATGGACTCGGCGAGTTCACTAAACAATGAGCAGAAAATTCGATTTTATTAGCAATTTGCATCAAGTATAATTGAAAACAAGCCTTGGCTCTGATACTACTGATGGGTTTGAGCATTCTAACACTCCTATGGTGTACATGCAACCCTCGAAACCCTGGATCAATGTTTTCTCTAGCATATCATGGGGTATATGTAATACAAAAACTAGTAGAATGACATACCATTCTTGTTGCTTGGGTTCCTTAAGACCTTGTGAGCCTAGCACCCCAAATGTGATGCCTCAAATGCTTCACACAACACCACCAACAATTTGGAATAACTTGAGAGAAGATTATATGCTCTAAAATTGGCTAGCCCTTACTAGAATCACTTAAGTGCCTATTTTACAAGCATGAGGCTTCTTTATATAGTGTGCATATTAGGGTTACACCATGTAACTCATGCCTTTCAACATTCCTCTTGATCCATGGGTTTTAACCTCCATTGAGCATCCGTGGGTAACCAGATGGGTATAGCCCATCATGAATAACTATGGATCATAAGCCCACTATATAAGAATGAATAATTTACCAAATCAATCCCCATTTATTTAATTAGTCTCTTTTGATCACAAAATTAATTCCAAACTAATTATTTATCAATACTAATTAAATAATTCATATTAATATATTAGAACTTATAATATGTTAACAAACCATAAATATCCTCTTTTCACAAAAGTCTATCCAAATTGTTCTGATGCCATGCAACCCAAATAGACCATGCCAAATCGAATCAAGGACATACCAAATATAGTTATGGACTTCGACATCTTATCCAACAGTTAATATCCAAGAAGACCAAGAATATGGGAAAAAAGGACATAAACTCAGAATCTAGCACGATCTAACAAAGCACTCATCAAGGTTTGAACTTGATACTTTCAGAAGATGGAAAAAATGACACAAAATCTGGATCCACAAGCTTCAGTTCACCACAACTTCTACAATGGCCTTCCTTCAAAATCAAAATGCACCCAAAAATCAATCTCAAGCTCCAAAACTCTCTCCAAAGGACTAAGGTTTCGAGATAGGGGCTAAAGGGGATGGAGGTTGGTCATACGAAAGGTCTCAAGGGGTTAAGGTTTTTAAATAAGGATCAAAACCAAGAAAATTAGGGTTTTTCACTCCGTTCCACTATGCCTTATGTAAACAAGGTTACACCCTACATAGAGCATCAGATACCCTCATGTGTTTAATAAATTACACCATGTGTAATTCCCAATCTCTCTACCTGTCTGTTAGTCGATGGTAGGCGGTACTAAAGTGCAATCGGGTACCTAACTCCTCATGAAACCTCTTCCAAAATCTGGAATTGAAACGAACATGCCAATCAGAGACGATAGAAATAGGTACACCATGTCGAACTACCACCTCTCGAACATAAACCTTGGCCAATTTCTTGGCGAAAAAGCTCTAACATATAGCCAGAAAGTGAGCGCTCTTCATCAAACGATTCACTGTCACCTAGATGGCATCAAAACCCTTGGCAGTCCTAGGTAGTTTTGTAATAAAATCAATTGTAATTTGTTTCCATTTCTAGAATTAGGCCTCAAATGGATGCAACTTGTTGTGTGGGTGCTAATATTCAGCCTTGACCTTCTGGTAGGTCAAGCACCGCTCCACGAACTAGGCTATATCTCTCTTTATGCACAGATACCAATAGCCATGTCCCAGGTTAATATATCTTTGTAACTCCCAAGTAGATGGAAAATCTCAATTTGTGGGCCTCCTCCATTAAAACCTGTCAAACTCCACTAGTGTAAGGCACCCAAACGCGACCACGAAGTGTCAACAATCCTCTGTTGTCTATGTCAAAAGTCGAAACTTGTCCAACCACCCTCTTCCTTTTCTGATTCTCCTCCTTGATGGCCTCCTACTGCGTATCTCTGGTCATTTCTAAAACTAGAATCACCATTATCATTCTCAAATATACCTCGCAGAATGGATCATTAACCGCCATGCAGCTCAAAGAGTCGGCCACCACGTTGGCTTTACCGGGGTGGTACAAAATCTCACAATCGTAGTCCTTCACTAGATCGAGCCACCTCCATTGTCTCATATCTGGGTTAGGCTGATCCAACAGATATCGTAGACTCTTGTGGTCCGTGTAGATGGTACACAGAACCCCATATAGATAATGACACCAAATCTTAAGGGAGAAGACCAGCGCCCCCAACTTAAGATCATGACTAGGATATCTCGCCTCATGAGGCTTCAGTTGCCTCGAAGCATACACAATCACATCCTTTGTGATGTGCCCCTCGTTTCCACACATATAGCAAGTTATCCTTGACTGATAGGTACCCTCATGACCCTTTTTGAACTTGTTGTAAGTGTGGCCTCTCTAACCTCCAACCCTAGTATCCATAGGTTTGAAACACGTAGTCACCAACTACGATTGTACTGGCTTCCTATCTCTCCTCTGTGTCTCTGCATCAACCTCTCTCACCTTGGTCTCTAGCTCAATCTCCCTCCTCCTGGCATTGGTTTCCAGCTCAGCCAATGTCCACTATTAGGTGTTCACAATGAAATCACAAATACTCTTCTTAAGGATTCTCAAAATCCAGCTCACAAGCGCCTCCTCCAAGGACACGTACTCAAGGCAAAAAGAAATTGCCCTCTCATGGAACATCCTGGTGATCTTAGCCACCATCTCGGTTATCTGTCTGTGCGATAGGAAATCCTGGGTCAATCCCTCTCTCTCCACTGCAGGAACAAACTCATCACGGAACATCTTTGTAAATTGATCCCAAGTTACAGCAGAACGATCTGTAAGTGAATAATCTACTATCATGAACTTCCACCAATCCTTCGTTCCCAGGTGAAGGAGGTTCAATGCGAAATGAACCGTTAAGTTCTCTAGACTTAAACAAGGATAGAAGTATACCTATACATCAGAGACCCATATCATAGTATAAATCGGGTCCTTGACCTCATCAAAATCAGGACGCTTCATGCTGTTGAACTCCCCGTACAACATAGAATCACCCCCATATGATTTGGTAGTAGGAACATCGGCAATGGTTGTGGCAGCAGCAGCCTAAGTGATGGGATCATAGTTCTCGTCAAACAGGTCAATCATAGTGGTCTTTATAGACCCAAACATCTCTAGAATAGTCTCCTTGATTATCGTGGCCACCATGCCGGCAACGATCATATGGATCTCGTCATGACTGGTACCCGACCTCTCCGAGTTGTTGCAACTTGAACCTTGGGTATTCGCGATACTAAAATTCACACAATAAAAAAGATCAAAATTAGGCTAAAGCACATGCAAACACTACTCACAATCCTGCAAGTTCCTTAATCCCCAAAGATTTCATCCTGAACCGTGTACAGATCTTGCACTTTTAGTAGTACCAGACCAATACTACCTTCCACACCTATCTATATTTTACTCAAGTTTTCCTCCAAAGACCATAAGTTACAAGAATGTTGTCTCTCCGATGTATCCACACATATATAGGTTCCCCAGAACCACAATTAAGCACCCATAGGCTACCCCTCAACCACAACTCTACCTTGCATGGATCTCCGGTACTCTTGACAATTGCTTTGCGTACACCAATTGTACATAACTCAGAGTGTGATACACATTCGAATAAATGATTCTACCTCAATTACATAACCCAACCAATAACATAAATTAAGGATAAATCAAGCATTCTAAGGCTATCAAATCCTAACTATGTACAACCATGCAACATACATAAAGAAATTCACAAGGATATGTTCATTCCCTAAAAGTAACCTCCTAGGCTAAAGGTATCACAAATCAGGCAACCCTACCACGTACTTTCTAAGGTATCCTTATCCTATCATCTAGCATGCAGTTTTATCAGCTCATAATATAAAAACTCAGCACAACATATAAAAAAAGTAAAGCTATTTTGGGAAATCATTGCTCGAGCTCTGGCCGATTATACACATTGCTTCACCCTATTCTTCACCTTTGAAATTCTTTGTTTACTTTGAATTTTTTTTTTTTACGAAAAATCCCAAATCTTTAGTTTGAGTCTGGATTCCCACGAGCATTCATCCAAATCCCTCAAACTAGGTCTCTGATACCAAATTTCAACATCCCATTTTCCAAACCAAATTTTTCATTGTTAATTTACATAAAGAAATGTTCATAAAACCCACATCAAGAAAAATTAAGTATCAAATACCATCATCCCAAAATATCAGAGTATCAACATATGCAGAAACACAATACTACAGGGGAATGTGTACAATCAAGCTTTCGCCTTCCCGCGATAATCTAAAATACCTAAAAAAAACATTTAATCAACTACTATAAGCATGAAGCTTAGTGAGTTCCTAGAATATCACATACATCACAACATAAAATAAATAGGTACGGGTTATCATCAGCCTTGGTGATTATCAGCAATCCCAAAGGGTTAATAGCACACGTAGTGGGTTATCAACATCCCTAGAGACTATCAGAAGTATCAATGGGCTAACAGCACGCCCTGTGGGTTATCAACAACCCTGGAGACTATCAGCAGTCTCATCGGGCTAACATCACACTAGAGAGTTATCAGCAACTCCGGGTAACACATTACATAAAATATCAATTAAGACCCAGTTAGTTAGCATAAACACATACTATGACATAGGAAATATAGTAAGAAGATACACCTCTCACAAAAGACGGATAAAGCTCACACCGAACTACCGGTACTAGACTCCTCTTACTAAATATATCCAAAAAATAGCCCTAATTAACAATTAAGGTAATTATTCCAACTTAATAATTCCAAATACCAACACTAATCCTCATTTGGGCAAAAGATCGTTTTTCCCCTCTATGTCCTCAACCCCTTACAGCTGACCAAAAGTCAAACTGGTAAAAAAGACAACAGTCAATATTCTATTTACTTACACATTGCATACTCCAAGTCTCTACGTAAGGTTTGGAGCCTTAACCACAATCGGATGGAAATCATGCTACATTGGGCATAGCCTAGATTACGCCTCGCGTACAACACTTTTAGCCTATCCTCATTTTAAGCACTTAATTTGTTAAAACCTTTCACTCAAAGGTTAGATCTGATCCTAATGAACATTTTGAATCATAAAGTCTCCAACTTTATTCCTTTTCATGGGTAAAGAGAGCTCAAATCCAAAACCCTAACCATTTACTTAGTCTCATGATCCACGTATCATGCATAGATGGAAGGAAGGGGCCAATATTGCATTTTATGACTTAATACACTCCAAAACGTCTAAAAATGCTAGTCAAAAGGTCCGGAGTAGTTAATACCCAATAAAACCTATAATATGAGACAAAAACGACATAACTCAGAAACTAGCAAGATCTAACAAAGCACTCATCAAGGTTTGAACTTGATGCATTCTGAAGATGGACAAAAGGATGCAAAATCTGGATCCACAAGCTTAAGTTCACCACAACTTCTACAATGGCCTTCATCAAAATAAAAATGCACCAAAAATCAATCTCAAGCTCCAAAACACTCTCCAATGGACTAGGGTTTCGAGATGGGGGCTAAAGGGGATGGAGGATGGTCATAAGAAAAGTCTCAAGTGGTTAAGGTCCTTAAATATGGCTCAAAACCCCGAAAATTACTATTTTCACTCTACACCACTACCTCCTGAGTAACCAAGGTTAGGCCTTGCATAGGGTATAAGATACCCGCATGAGTGTAATGAATTACACCCTGTGTAATTCCCAATCTACACCCTGTACTGAACCTTATTTCTGGAAAATTATAAACTTTAAATATACTTGAGGAATAGGTGTTACATAGTGCCAATTGTTACTATATCAGTTTATGGTTCTTTAGATACTTTAAATTCCAATTATCTCCCATTCGCTTTGTCATTAGAATCTTGCTTTTTACTAACTCAGCTATCGGAGGAATAAGAGACCTTATTTTTGATGGTTTTGCATATAATAATCTAAATGACATTTGGATTATCATATAAATATGTATTTAGTAGATTTTAGGTATAAAAGTTTTAGTCCAACATTGGCTTCAAATCTACAAAACAATTAAATAAGATAGGAATGGAGCCTTTCCATACAAAATCATATAGAGAAAATGTTTTATCTAGTTATTAGTTTGTATTTGTACTCAAGGTACAATTAATAGTGTTATAGGTGTAACCCCAAAGAAATAAAAGGAGGAGATTTCTATCGATTAGAAGTTAAATCATACAAAGTAAGATTTAATTCACCCTTTCTTATCATTAAGGTTTTAGATAGTTCTTATTGGTTGGTATCTTAACTGTATATTTGAAAGCTCAACAAAATATTTCATAATTATGCTTTATCATGTAAAATATAATTATAACTGTTACGTCCCAAATTTTCAAACCAAAATTTTCATTTTTATTTATTAAATATTCAATTACATTAGAGTATAATGCAGAAAACATGATTGCAAATGCACATGAGTATAGTTGAACCTTCCCTTCTCACAAACCAATGAAGTGGCTAAAAAAGCATTTCTAAAAATTGGGTAAGTGATAGGCTTAGTGAGTTCCCCCAATATATCATATACCACAATACTTACACATACATACAAATAATATACATATTTTAGACTTACGGCCTGCATGCCATTTTGTCTTCTACACGAGTTTACAGGTACTTACGACCTAGATGTCATTTCGTTAACATGTATCAATGTGTACTTCCGGCCTAGGTACCATATCTTTAACACGTGGGACTATACGCTCCCGACCTCTTTTTCATTTCACCATTATCCCTTAACTAAATCGTAATTATTTATAAGCATATCAACAATCACGCACATAGATACTACATATTCGACTCTAGAGACACTTAGAAAACTATACTATGGGGTCTACATTGCTAGTTCCTATATTCTAACACACATGGATATATATACTTAAATACATATATAGTAAGATGAACTCACCTGGACAGTTACTTAGACGATTAACAGAATTTGGGTGATCCGATTGGTGATCCAACAAATGGGTAGCACGCCTAACGAGTATTAACCTATAATACTATAACTTATTAATTTCTACGATGATCTCGTAACGTAGGCTAGACCTATCAGGAATCCCAGTAAATACAAATAAATATATCAAGTAAGGATCAGCCATGCAGGACAGTTGGGAGGCAAGATCATTTCGGCATATAGCTTTTCTAAAATCCAACAACCAAGCCAATGTGATCATTCTAGACACCTCTCCCGTAAGTAGATTAATCAGATAACGACTTGGAATGACTGAAAAATCTTAATTATAGGTTCCTAGTAATGACTTATAACTATAATTATAAATTACACGAAGGTAGAGTAAGTGTAGCTCACTTACGAAGTACTACTGATGAGAATGGGGCTCTAAGCGGACAAAATACTGACGCGGGATCTCCTACTCGCAGGATACGACTCATATGTGTACTGAGGGATGTTGTAGGACTTCATTGTAGGCCAGAAACAAAGGAAAAATAGGCTAGTATCGAGAGTTTACCGAGAGAGAATGATTGGAGAGGTGTGAGGGAGAGAATAAGGGTTACAGTTCTTTTATAGATCATTTTTGGGGTGCGCGCCATGGAAAAGGGGTGCACGTTGCACATTTTGATAGGGGTGAGCATGGTGCGGTTTAGTGCGTTTTTTTGCTAAAACCACAACTTTAGTTTTTTGAAGTTTAGAAACCGCATCGTTTGGTTTTTATGCGGTTCGGTTTTTGCGGGTTTTTTTTTTTTTTGCGGTTCGGTTTTTTCTTTGTGGTTTCTTGTCAGTTTTTTTATTTGGTTTTTCTTTTGCCTTTTTACTAAAACTCAGGTAACTCAACGAGTTACTTTGACTCGGATACGAAGTGTTAATCATTCTTTGAGAAATTTATGTAGATGAGGAGCGCCAAAATTTTCATCCCCAGCAATGTGCAACTCCTCAAAGATGTGGGTTAAAAGCCATATACTTGACTCTCTTATATGAAATGTGAGAATGGATAAGGTTTTATCTCAATGCGATGAGGGATACTCTTATAAGGTTGACAAAATTAAAGCCCAAATGATATCTTGGAGATGAACCAACATCACCACCTCTTGTTTTGAAATCAAATAATGTAACACTCATCCAACATGCTTCTAATGCTTGAATATAACACAAATTAATTATAATATTTGTTTCACAAGTACATACGATAATATCAATTAATTTTTTCATAAAAATGATAATACCATCACTAGTACTCTTAATATTAAATGTTATAAAATATAATAAACATTATTTGTTCTTATAAATATCACTATATGTATGCTTAAAAATATACAGTCATCATGTGATACGATAGATATTTATATTTATAGAAATTTTAATTGTCATGAGTTCTTCATTCTTATAAATATCAACACTTAATATATATATATATATATATATATATATATATATATATATATATATATTCGGTGCGGTTCGGTTTTTTTGCGGTTTATTCAAGACTAGAAAGCGCACCGCACCAAACATTTTTGGTTTTTGCAAAACTAAAAACCGCACTGTCGGTTCTCATTTCGGTTTCAGTTTATATAGTTTTTCGGTTTTTGCGGTTTCCGGTTCGGTTTTTTGCTCACCCCTACATTTTAAGGTTACATCTCCCCAGCCGCTTTGTGCCACATATCAGCCTTTCTGTCGTCTGTGTTTTCACCTTCTAGAAGCATGCTTCGCTCACCTGACGTGCATTGCACATGGCGCAAATCATAGATTTTGTAAATTACATAACTTATTCATACAAACTCCATTTTCGACGTCCTTTTTTCCATGCGTAGATCTCAACGAGAAATACAACTTTACTTTAGGATCCATCGGCTAATTCTGAATTTATTTTTAGCCCCTAATTTTATATGATTTAATGATTTTCCAAAAATCATAACTCTCTCATACGGACTCCGATTTTGGTGTTCTGAAATTCATATCTTAACGAGTACTACAATTTTCCATTTAGTGACTTTACCCAAAAGTCAACCATACTCATCGTAGATTTTTACGTCACATATTTCTTGTGCACGACTGACTTTTATATCATAAAAAAATTATATCTAATTCATACGGGGTCGTATTTCTATAAAATTTATATTTTCGGGATCAAGACGACGTGTACTTTTTAGATTATATATATACATATATATATATATATATATATATATATATATATATATATATATATATTCGGGATCGAGACGACGTGTACTTTTCAAATTAAGTATATAGGAAGAAAAATCGGTAGTATAGGATGATATATTACTCATCAATTTTACAAAATACAACCAAAAATCTCAAATTGATAAAAACCCTAAAGACTCGAAATTTAGCCCACAATTTAGGTTAGGATTAAGCATAAGAGTTACCTGGTAGTAGAGAGATAAAACAAAATGAAGAAAACGACGAAAGGAAGTAGGAGCACCAAGTGTGCGTCGTGCTTGTGGACCCTGATAACGATAAAGTAGATAAAACAGAAGGGATATTTGTATGAAGCCAAAAATCGACTTTAATGTTGATCTTCTATATGTGCATGATGTGTAGATCATGTGCTTGGTGAGCACAAGCAAGATTTTTCCATATTTGAGAATTTTGACCCTCTAGATTCCAAAAAATAATATAAGACTTTAGGAATCAAAATTTATGACAAAGAAAAAGGAACTTCCTTGGGATGATTTGTAAGTTGCTAGGAAAGAAACGACAACATGTTATGATCAGTAAGTTGTTGGGAAAGCAATAGTAAGTTAGTAGGAAAACAAAAGTAAGTTGCTAAGAAAGCAACAACAGCATGGTATGATTAGTAAGTTACTAGGAAAGCAACAGTAAGTTGCTAGGGAAGCAGCAACATAATGCTATAATCAGTAAGTTGCAAGGAAAGCAGCCAAAGTTATGTTACCAACAGTAAATCCAAAAATCCTTAATAGAAAATAATAATAAAAGTGACAAGTAGACAAGTTGCTAAGAGAGCAACTGTAAGTACCCTAAATATGGGGAATAGAATTGACCACTTAGGTAAAACCCACAATCCTCTCGTCCATTGTTTCTGGAAAAAAAATTCTACTATGTTAACCTTCTTAAACCCAACCGCCATCCAAACAGCACCAAGTCTCTGATTCATTGGAGAATCTCAAAGTTGACCATGGAGAGGGAAGTAGCAAGGAAGGTAGCCAAAACTACTTAGATCTTCTTCGTAGTAAGCCATGACACTTCGATGGACATGACAGAATAAATGGTATGATCTACTGGATCAAAAGGATATAGATTATGTGTAATAACGAGGTTAGGGGAAAATTTGCAACTTGCACACTTATGGGAAAGGCCCTTATCAAGTGGAGTACCCATGTAAAAGACTTAGGAGTATATGCACCCTATGCAATCTATTGGGAAGAGTTAAAAAGGAAAATGATAAGAGAATTCTGTTCTACAGGAGATATGTCCTGATTAGAACATAAATTCAGTCTAGTTAAGCACTAGGAAGTCTAGTCTAACCTTCTACACCATATGCTTTGAGGACCTAGCCACGGTATGATTAGAACTGATTGGCTCGGAGAACAAGAAAATCAACTAATAGTAAGTTGGGATCCTTCTATGGAGATGACAGAGTAAATCGTATGATCCACTAAATCAAAAGGATATAAATTTGGTTTAATAAGGAGGTTAGGTAAAATTTACAACTTGCACACTTATGGGAAAGGCCCTTATCTGGTGGAGTACCCAGGTAAGCGCCTTAGGAGTAGATGCAACCTATGGAATCTCTTGTGAAGAGTTGAAAAGGAAAATGATAGGAGAATTCTATTCTACGGGAGGTATGACCCGAGTACAAACATGAATTCAGTCAGTTAAGCACTATGAAGTTTAGTCTAGCCTTCTACGCCATACGCTTTGAGGACCTAGCCACGATATTCTAAGAATTGATTGGCTCGGAGAGCAATGAAATCAATCATGTCTCCAAGGACTAGCACATCATGTCAAGAAGCAGATACAAGCATACAAGTCCACACCTTCGAGGAAACTAAGCAACTAGCGTTCCACTTTAGGGAACCAAAGTCCTAGATGGCATGATTAAGGCATGGGAATTTCGAAGAAAATGGGGAAAATCAATAAGGAAGGACAAGGTCGAACCTTGCATAAGAAAGAGTACGAAAGGAAGCCTACAATGGTTATTCCCTAAAAAGGATACTTGGGAAGATTCCCCTTGTGCCGTAAGTGTGGATTGCAACAGCTCGGTAGCTGTGAAGATTTCATATGCAATGAGTGTAGAAGGACAATACATATTGCAGATGTCTGCAAGATCGGCAAATGCAATAAAGGAATATTGTAAATAATAGAAATAGGAATGTGAAGGAAAGGAAACCCCACAAAAAATAATTGTAAGATTTTTCCAACGATAATAGGAAACCTCAAACTTTAATGTTTTAAAGAGTTCATTTTTAATAGTAGATTTAAAAGGATTAATCAAAACATAGAAATCCCTCTAGACACCCTTAACAAAAATTTGATTGAAATTTTAGGTTTCCTATAGGTGTAAAATAGGATCTGATAGGATTTCAAAAAGGTAAAGTTTAGATGGAATGAGAAATAGAAAACTGAAAAGGAAATTTAGTTAATCGACTTCCTTTATAAGAAACTGTTGTCCCCATTGAAAGTTTAGATAAGACTTGAATTTTGAAGACAAAATTCCAAAAACATGGGGGGAATGTAATAATTGAGAGCTTTCTATCATTAGTTGTTACTAGGAGTTAGGATCGACTCATAATGATAAAAACTTCTCATATTGAAGGATAATATGGAAGGTTGAGTCGAAAATAATGTAATCAAAAAGTTAAAATTGTTAGTGTATTTGGAAAATACACGACCAAGTGATCCCAAAAATATAAACGTCGAGAAAATATAACTCTGATTGGAAGAATTATGATTTTATGACGAATAGAAACCAACCGTGTTAATAACACTATTTATGTCAAAATGGAAAAAAGAGATTGGTTAAGTTTCGGCTAACACTACGAAAAGGAAATTTGTAGTATAGCATGATATAAGAACTTTGAAAGAAAGAAGGGAAAAAATGGAAGTCGGATGAAGGAGATACATTTTTTATAACATATAAAAATGTGAGTTAAAATGGAAAGTTCAAATTTGATGACGCAACCTAAAGGAAAGTTGTAATTCAAGGAAAGAACTACACAAATATATAAATACGGTAAGAAACAAAGTTCATCTGAAGAAAATATGAATTTTTAAAAAGGAATTAAGGGTGCATGTCAATATGCACGCCATCCCCCCCCCCCCCCCGAGCGCACCTCTGATCCCCAGATTCGTTGGAGATGTGGAATTGTGGACTACCAGAAGGGTGACACATGACATGACTTGGATGGGCCACGAAGCGAGTGCACGCCACGTAGGAGAGTGTCTGACCCGCACCACTACTGTAAATAGATCTACTTACTTCCTGGTTTCTTTCATCTCAAACCAATCTCCAAACACTCTCTTTCGATACTTTGATTATCTCTCAATGGAAAGAGACTTCAGTTGCAACGGTTTGGGTGCTTCTTGATATGCTACTAGAGTAACCTCACGAACCCTATTTTACTATTTTAAATGTTTTCAGGGGGGATACATGCTTATCAAATGGTTTTATAAAAAAACTTTATTTTAAATGTCAAATCATTTTATAATAAGCTAGATGCATTAGGATAGTATAACGATAGATACTATGCCTAATTTTCAGCTATGATCTTATGTCTAAACGTTATAATGCCCGATAATCAAGGAGTAGGTGTTACCTGCATGTTATAATGGTCAAATCCTTAGGAAACCTTAGTACCTATGAGTTATGCTAGACAAGATTAAGGATATGCACAGTACTTAGTTTTTACTCTATCCAAATATCCTGTTAAAATAACCATAATTAGGGTATATATATATATATATATATATATATATATATATATATATATATATATATATATATATATATATGATGGGTTTTGTACATAAGAACATTCCTAAGTCCGCATACAAACCCTAATGCTCGGATCTAGGTTTCTCTATTAAACATGCTTTGAATCCAAGACTTCTAATGGCTAATTAGGTATAAGAACAACACAAAATCAGAGTTAGAAGCATACCTTGAAACACTTGTTTGATCTTCTTGTTCTTGGAGCTTTAGAGTCACAATTGTCACTCCTCTAATGGCTTACAAACACCAACTAGCAAAGAAGATGATTTGAGATAGAGGAGAGAGGATGGAATTCGGCCAGGGATTCTCTACTTTAGATGATGTGTCGATTTCCCTTTGCCATAGGGTCTATTTATACTTGTAGACTCCTTAAGGGTTACAGCTTAAACCCTAGTTGGATAACTTTACTCAAAGCAATCCAAATCCTTCCAAGATAATGCCTTGGACGAATTTAGGCTTATCCTAGCCTAGAAATCGTCCAACCCTTTATCCAATAAGGATTTACAGTCTAAAGTTTAACTATCAAACAATTGACAGTTTATACCCTCTTATTTAATTAATCTCCTTAAGTCACCAAATTAATACTAATTAATCTATTACTTATATTAATCAAATAACTATATTATTATTCCTTATATTATTCTCATAATATATTAATAATATCTATTCTCTCATAATAAATCATCCTACCAAGTTGCTATGGTGAAGGCAACCCAAAAGGACCATGCACAATCGGGTCAAATACTTGCCTAATATAGTTGCAGCCTTAGACACTATTCCAACAGTCTCCCACTTGGATAAGTCTAGTAACTATATGTGCAGGTACATTCCGATTTGCAATCGTAGCTCTCAAAGACGCTGTCAAACTCTGATCTAATCAATCTTGTCCTTCAGATAAGGGATCATACAGTCCTCTGTTAGATATCATGCTGACAATACTATGGAATAGTTAGTCTAGCATTTGGTTTCTCGATTTCCGATTTATTTGACATAGAACTTAATCGAACATATCAATTCAGTTCTGACCGGGCCCGGCACATAAGTCAAATAAAATCATCGAGCGTCCTAGATATCACTTTTTCTTTCAAAGGATAAAAGTTACAGATAAACTTCGACTTATATGCATTTACTTATTCATTAACCAACTATACACAACAATGTGTTTTATAACATCGAGTTACCAATGCGTTTTCGCATTATCAATGTACAATCAATTAACCAATAAAAACCATATATCTAGGTTTTAAGACTATATGATATTATCGTCATGCTATCACCGTTTACTATCTTATTCCATAAGGTGATTCCAGCAACAGCAGGTTTGTTCCAATGCTCAAATCTAGTTCATAAGCACTCATGAACGTTGCAACAATCTTTTGCTATGTCTAACACCATTTAGACACTCTACGCACATATTCATGACAATCCTCATTCATATCTACTTCCGACATATGAACGATTGTGGACTATTTGAACAATTTGATTATTCTTAATAAACTCAATTATTCTGGAAGTCAAAACATGCAAAGTGAAACAATAGTTAAACAATTAACATAAGACAGTAACATTACTTATAAATAATACTCCTTTATTTAATCATCAAATGTTAATTACATTTATCTATTACACGTTTCTAATACTATCTAATCTATGCTAATATCATCCTTCAGCCCAATACTCCTAGCATGCTGCAAATGCTTAACCCTACTCAGTCCCTTCGTAAGCGGATCTGCTGGGTTATCTTCTGATGATATTCTCTTCGCTACGAGTTGTCCTTCTTCTACACGATGTCTAATAAAGTGATATTTTCTGTCGATATGTCGTGATCTACCATGATCTCTCGGTTCCTTGGTCAAGGCAACCGCCCCTTCATTATCACAGAAAATCTACATGGGATCCTTTATGGCAGGTACAACTCCAAGATCACCAACGAAGTTCTTTAGCCATATGCCTCCTTCGACGCTTCGGTCGCTGCAATGTACTCTGATTCACACGTTGAATCAGCTACGGTTTCCTGCTTGGAACTCTTCCAAGTTACTGCTCCTCCATTCAAGGTAAAGACCCAACCCGACTGTGAACGGTAGTTGTCCCTATCATTCTGAAAGCTGGCGTCACTATACCCTCGCACCTTCAAATCATCACTCCCTCCGAGGACCAAGAACCATTCCTTCGTCCTCCGAAGGTACTTAAGGATATTCTTCACTGCAATCCAATGGGCTCTGCCAGGGTTCCCTTGATATCTACTAACCATGCTCAAAGCAAAGGCTACATCAGGGCGACTACAAGTCATAGTGTACATGATTGAGCCAACTGCGGAAGCGTATGGAACTCGGCTCATATCAGCTATCTCGGCTTCGGTACTCGGACTTTGAGTCTTACTGAACTTGGCATTGCTTTGTATTGGTAATTCTCCCTTCTTCGAGTTTTCCATACTAAAACGTTTCAGTACCTTATCTAAGTAAGTGTTCTGACTAAGTCCTATTAGTCTCTTACTTCTCTCTCTTACTATCCTTATTCCCAAAATATAGGAAGCCTCTCCGAGGTCGTTCATAGCGAAGCACTTCCCGAGACAGGACTTATCCTCCTGGAGAGTCGGAACGTCGCTTCCTATGAGTAATATGTCATCGACATATAGAACGAGGAAGCTTACTACACTCCCACTGGCTTTGACATATACACACGATTCATCTTCGCTTCGTACAAATCCAAACTCTTTGACTTTCTCATCGAAGCAAAGATTCCATCTGCGAGACGCTTTCTTTAGTCCATAAATGGACTTCTCAAGCTTACACACTCTATTCGGATGCTTCGGATCCACAAACCCCTCTGGCTGAGCCATGTAAACATCCTCAGCCAACTTCCCGTTAAGGAAAGCGGTCTTGACATCCATTTGCCAAATCTCATAATCATGAAATGCGGCAATAGCTAGCATCACCCTAATAGATTTTATCTTCGCAACTGGTGAGAAGGTTTCTTCATAGTCAACTCCGGGAGTTTGAGTAAAGCCCTTTGCAACCAATCGTGCTTTATACGTGTGTACTTTTCCATCCACGTCATTCTTCTTCTTGAAGATCCATTTGCACCCAACGGTCTCACGTCCGGGTACATTATC
This sequence comes from Lactuca saligna, assembly GCF_052625555.1. Classification (NCBI taxonomy): domain Eukaryota; kingdom Viridiplantae; phylum Streptophyta; class Magnoliopsida; order Asterales; family Asteraceae; genus Lactuca; species Lactuca saligna. The sequence continues at coordinate 132,062,497 of NC_136422.1, read as the reverse complement.
AACCAAATTCCAAACTTGGTTATCATACATGGATTGGATCTCACTATCCATTGCCTCTTTCCATTTCGTAGACTCCAGGCCTGCCATGGCTTCCTTATAGCTATTAGGTTCATCAAGGTTTATTAGTGTACTATCACTAATATACGTGTCCCCTTCGGTAGTAATATGAAAACCATACCACTGGGGTTGAAACCTAACTCTCTCGGAACATCTAAGAGGTAATGATATGTCAATCGGTTCAACCGGAGTTTCCTCCTCGGGTTGAGCGCCAGCGGTTGAGGTTCCTTCATCTATCGACTCTTGAATCTCTTCAAGATCGATTTGCCTCCCACTGTCTCCTTGGCCTATGAGTTCTCGCTCTCAGAAAACTCCTCTCCTCGCAACAAAGACAACATTTTCCTTCAGTCTACAGAAGAGATATCCAAAGGATTTCTGCGGGTAGCCAATGAAAATACATCGCTCACTACGAGGTTCGAGCTTGTCGTGAGTATCTCGTCTTACAAAAGCCTCGCAACCCCAAACCTTGATATGTGCTAACGAAGGAGCTTTCCCCGTCCATATCTCGTGAGGTGTTTTGGCAACCTTCTTAGTAGGGACTCGGTTAAGGATATGGGCGGCAGTCTCTAAGGCATACCCCCAAAAAGAGATAGATAGTGAAGCACGACTCATCATAGAGCGAACCATGTCCAACAAGGTTCGATTACGCCTTTCTGCCACACCATTCAATTGTGGTGTCCTTGGTGGCGTCAATTGTGAAACTACTCCACACTCCTTGAGAGAATCGTGGAATTCAAGACTTAGGTACTCTCCTCCTCGATCGGATCGAAGTATCTTGATCTTCCTGCCCAATTGATTCTCCATTTCATTCTTAAACTCTTTGAACTTTTCAAAAGTTTCTGACTTTTGCTTGATTAAGTAGATATACCCATATCTACTATAGTCATCGGTAAAAGTCACATAGAAGCGGTTTCCATCCTTCGTGGTAGATCTAAACGGTCCACATACATCGGTATGTATGAGGTCCAATAGACCCTCACCCCTTTCGCACGTACCAGCGAAGGGTGACTTAGTCATCTTTCCAAGCAAACAAGACTCGCATGTGTCATCTTCCCTAAGGTCGAATGACTCCAACACTCCATCCTTTTGGAGTTGGGCTATGCGTTTCTTGTTGACATGTCCAAGATGACAATGCCATAAGGATGCCTTATCCATACTATTGGAAGAATCCAAGTACAAAACATCATTTCCTAAGTTATCAACAATCATAACAGTTTCATAAATTCCATTACATGGTATAGATTAAAGTAAAAGACACCATTTAGATAAGCTAAAATAGAACCATTCTCATTATTAAAACAAAATCTAAAACCTTGTCTAAACAAACCATGAAAAGAAATGATGTTTCTAGCCATTGCAGGCGAATAGCAACAATTGTTCAAATCTAAGATAAACTATTCCTAAGCACTAAAGAATACACTCCAATCTTGGTCACAGGTGACGATCTTCTGTTCCCCATGATTAGATTTATTCTTCCATGCTCCACGTCTCTACTTCTTCTTAGTCCCTGCACATTGGAACAAATGTGGTAACCACAACCGGTATCAAGAACCCAAGAAGTATTGTGAGATGAATCGTTAGATTTAATTGTATATATACCTGTGAAATATGGCTTGATCTTTCCTTCCTTGATGGCTTGCAGGTATTCCGGGCAGCTTCTCTTCCAATATCCTATCTTGTGGCAGTGGTGGCACTCTACCTCCTTCGAGTTAGAGCAGGGCTTAGCGGGATCAACTTTGGTCTCACTAGAAGAGGCACCATCTCGGGCTTTCACCTTGCGATAGTTCTTTGACGAAGCCTTCCTCTTCTTTCCCTTTCCTTGTCCAATTGCCAAGACAGGAGCAGCGGGCTGATTGGGAGTAGGTGCAACAGACTTGTCCTTGAAGTTGCTCTCAGCGACCCTCAAGAGACCTTGGAGTTTGCTTAGGGTGACCTCTTCTTTGTTCATGTGAAAAGTCATCCTAAATTGATTGTAGCTCGGAGGCAAAGAGTGAAGCACCATGTCGATCGCCAAGTCTTCCCTAAAGTCAACATTTAACTTGTGAAGGCGGTCGACATACCTTTGCATCTTTTGCAAGTGCACGGTAAGAGACTCTCCATGACCCATCTTAGCGGAAATCATGTTCGTGAAAATCTCATAACGCTCTTGTCTCGCGTTTTGATGGTATCTCTCCAATAAGTTTGGTGCATTTTGTATGGATACATGTCCTCGTAGGACTTTTGGAATTCGGAGTTCATCGTCGCAATCATGATGCAATGCACTTTTGTTGCATCATGCTCGTGAGTTTCGAAAGCGGTGATTTCGGCGGGAGTAGCAATTTCGGGGTTGATTTTCTCGAGCTTCTCATCGAGGACATACTCCTTATCCTCATAGCGAGCAATCGTGTGAATGTATCGTATCCATTCGCTAAAGTTCGTTCCATCAAAGGTGACCTTTTGACAAAGGCTCATCAAAGTGAAAGAACTCGTAGTAGCATTGTTGGCGTTCGACATCTATAAATAGAAAGGATAAAGATAGATTAGAATATGAATCCCTAATTATCACCCAATAAGAAAATTAGGGCTACGATCCAACAACAATATTTACACATTAGAAAAGGGATGTCGTAATCTAATATGCAAACAATTTGAAGGTAAGTGAATGACGATTCACTAATTCTCCACCATGAAAAACATAACTTTAAGTCCTAAATGTATTAAGAATTCCTAGGTTCGGATGAGATTCATTGAAACTTTTCAATGGCATGTTTAAATCTCGATATGCCCCTCTTGTTTGTGACTGGGATACCGAGGATCACAAAGCGGGTGTGAATTACCATGCAAATTAACATGGTTCCTTAATTGTAACGATCACATATTCGATGTGCCGGTAAACCACACACGCTCCATCGAACTATGATAAACAATGAATCACCCTTTGCCACCTTCGCTTGGAACCAATTAGTGTGCCGGTAAACCACACATGCTCCACTAACTTCTTAGCAAGGTGCAAAGTGTAATTTCATGGGATTGCATCAATTCACTTTTCCTAAAGTAACTAAGTTTGGGAAATTTTAAGAAAACATGTAGTTACTTTGTATTTCTTATTATAATTTTAATGAGAGGATGAGGTTGCCCTATCCTACCCGTTCGGCTAACGACCCTCCACCAATCAAGCGAGCGGTGGGTGTGAGTGTACACCCATTAAGCGCCATTTTATAGGCCGCAACCTTATACCCACCTTATAGACCGGCTTCGTGAATGAGGCCTACTAACGGTAAGACTAGCATTTAATTCATACATATATAGATATTAATCTTGTAATATTATATTAGTATAGGGTTGGATTTTAAACTTGTAAAATTCTAGGGTTTGAAATTTAAATTGTCTAAATTAAACTTTTAATCACAAAACATGAATTTCAAAACTTGAGGATAGATTTTAAACATTTAAAACATAAAGGATCAAATAACAAATAATTTAAATTAACAATTAATCACATAATTATCCATATTTGATTAATGATTATCATATAAGGAAATTAAAAATTTTATTAATTGATAATTATCTTCAATTAGATCAAAAATATAGTCATATATATCATAAAATCGGATTAGGGTTGATCTAATATGATTAAGGTAAGTTTCCATAAGATGAATATGAAAAAATCCCGTTTTTGGCTAATCCTGACGCTCGTACTCGCCGAGTACCCACACTGGACTCGCCGAGTCAGGCCAACTCGCCGAGTCCACTATGGGACTCGCCGAGTCCATGACTCAGAAACACAAAAATCGAATTTTGCAGTTAAGATTCAAACATTCAAGCATTAATTTAATAGAAACCAATCTAGGCTCTGATACCACTGATGGGTTTTGTACATAAGAACATTCCTAAGTGCGTATACAAACCCTAATGCTCGGATCTAGGTTTCTCTATTAAACATGCTTTGAATCCAAGACTTCTAATGGCTAATTAGGTATAAGAACAACATAAAATCAGATTTAGAAGCATACCTTGAAACACTTGTTTGATCTTCTTGTTCTTGGAGCTTTAGAGTCACAATTGTCACTCCTCTAATGGCTTACAAACACCAACTAGCAAAGAAGATGATTTGAGAGAGAGGAGAGAGGATGGAATTCGGCCATGGATTCTCTACTTTAGATGATGTGTCGATGTCCCTTTGCCATAGGGTTTATTTATACTTGTAGACTCCTTAAGGGTTACAGCTTAAACCCTAGTTGGATAACTATTATTCAAAGCAATCCAAATCCTTCCAACATAATGCCTTGGACGAATTTAGGCTTATCCTAGCCTAGAAATTGTCCAACCCTTTATCCAATAAGGATTTACAGTCTAAATTTTAACTATCAAACAATTTACAGTTTATACTCTCTTATTTAATTAATCTCCTTAAGTCACCAAATTAATACTAATTAATCTATGACTTATATTAATCAAATAACTATATTATTATTCCTTATATTATTCTCATAATATATTAATAATATCTATTCTCTCATAATAAATCATCCTACCAAGTTGCTATGGTGAAGGCAACCCAAAAGGACCATGCACAATCGGGTCAAATACTTGCCTAATGTAGTTGCAGGTTTAGACACTATTCCAACAACATATATATGACGATTTATATATATCAGATAATTATGAGATCATAAATATAATTATCAAATATATATATATATATATATATATATATACACCTAGTGTTAGTGTGCTAGTGAGTTAGTTATTCATCCAAAAACCTTGATTAAATTCGGCATATCCTCCATACCTACAATCGTTAGTCTTCCGAGAGCTAGGATGTTATATATAGATCTATACGGGGGCATGACAACCCCACCTGCGATTGCTAGCGACAATCCCGGCAAGATGCCTTCAATGTAAGTTACTATTCAACATCTGATGAAGCGTCGTGATTTGGGGTATATTTACAGTCATAGCGTCGACTATAGGGGTCACGATAATACATTAAAAATTACCTTAGAGTTTAGATTATCATTATGGACGTCTGGAATGGTAATTAAAATATGTTAGGATCGTTAAATATTCCAAAAAGATAGTAATTACAATTAATAAAATATATCCAAATTTAAATATGTTAGATTCGTTGGATACCCTAAAAAGATAGTAAATTAGAATTAATAAAAGATATCATAATTGAAATACATTAGGATCGATAGATATCCTAAAAAATATAGTAAATTAGGATTTATAAAAGATATCCTAATTAAAATACGTTAGGATCATTATATATCCTAAAAAGATAGTAAATTAGGATTAATAAAAGATATCCTAATTAAAAGACGCTAAGATCGTTAGATATCCTAAAAAGATAGAATGTTAGGTCAATAATAAAGAACGGCTTTCTAAAAAGGGATACTTAAAAAGATTCAAAAATAAAAACTCGTGCACTCACCAACATTATGTTGACTTTTAAAATGCATGTATTCTCAGGTTAGTATGATTGGCACTCTTTATACAGTCGCACTGCTCGTGTTTCCACCAAAGGCCAGGAAGGGGAAGTGATAAAGACGGTATCAAAGTGTAGGTTTGTTCTATAGCGAATTAGTATTTCCTTAAGAATACCGACTTAGTATTTCTTTAGAAATTACGACTATAGATTAGGTCATATACTCTGATTGGGTTTGTCCTCAAACATATAAAATAATTATATTGTAAAAAAATTTATCGATAGATTATGTATTGGAAAGGTGACTAGACTGGAACTGTCGCATTGGGTTGCTGGATTTCAGAACAGTTATATGCCAAAATGGTCATGCCCCTCGACTTTTCTTACATGGATGAACCATACCTAGTCTAGAAATACAAAACAATAATATATCGCCAATCCCAAATATACAGAAACATAACACATAAAGATACATATAAAAGAAATTGTAGTATGTAGAAGTTGAGTAACTCCTAAGCATAGACTTATCAACTATGCTTAGTCTTGACTGAACCAATACAATAACTGAATTAGGATAGAAAAATAATTTAGGGATGTTCAGTTAGTTCTCTAGAAGACGTATAGGAATCTCACTTCATCTAAAACAACATTAAATTCCGATTTTAGTTCAAAATATTCAAAATTTTAAGAACTCAAAATGAGAATTTGTAACATCCCGACTCCCAGGTATAATATTTAATTAATTTACTTTCATAATTTCATATCAACTCGACGAGTTGGATGCCCCCACTCGTCGAGTAGAGGAGTTAATGGCCGCGTGATTTTTAGAGTCTACTCGACGAGTTGGAGGACCCCAACTCGATGAGTAGGTGCTAATTGAGAAAACCCTAATTTTTAGGGTTTGTGTCCTATTTAAAGGACCTTAATCCTTCATTTCCGCCTCCCTTATTACCTTAACACTCTTCAAAATACCCTAATCGAGTTATAACCTTGTGTGAGAGAAAGAGGGGCTAATATTGTGTGTTTTAGAGCATCTTCGGAGGAAAGTTGAGGAGCAAAGGGCTTAAGACAAGACGGAGCTTTTGGATCTGGTGTTCATTCATTCCTAGCTATTATTTGAAGGTAAAAATCACCACCTTGCTCCTTGTTTGTTTAGATCTGGTTTCTAGGGAGTTTAGGGCCTTTTCCATACTTCCTTGAGTTATAGAGTGTTTTGAGCTTGCCATAGAGTTGAGATTTCAGATCTAGACCATATGTAGTCCTTTGAGCCCAAAGATCCAAGCTTTATCAAGCTGGTGACAAGTTTTTATGCATTAAACCCTATATAGAGCTTATTTTTGCATTTCGAGCCCTAGATGTCATACATGGACGTAAAACTTGCAGCTTTACGTGGTATTTCAACCTTAGGAGGCTAGATCTAGAGTTTGGGACATTTTTTCTGCTTAGAATCATCTGAATGAGAATTGGTCTAGAGGGACTCGACGAGTGCATGAGCCAACTCGACAAGTCAGCTAAGGTTTTCCCTGATAGATTGAACGGACTACAACTCGGCGAGTTGATGAGATAACTCAACAAGTTGGGTTGGATTTTCCCGATACTTCTGAGAAAACGAAGGAACTCGACAAGTCGCGTAGATGCACTCGACGAGTTTAGTCAACAAGGATTGTTGACTTTCGTTGACTTTTAGGGTTTGGTCAATTATAGACTTTAGAGACCATGGAGGAGTAAAATGATCTTTTCAACCTTTTTTATATATAGTGGAGGAGTTAGCTTAGCATTTCGGAGTGGTTATTACAAATTGTTTTTAGAGATAATTATATTATGTAGGCGGAGTCTAGACTGTTCGTGGGGTTCTAGATCGACTTGCTTACTTCCGAAGTGAGTCATCTCGCTATTCTTACCTGAGCGGTAAAATTGTGTGAACGGAGGTCTTATTGAGTTATCGACCATAAGTTCATATGTGTTTATACTAAGTTATGTGATATTATGCATTTTGTCTTTTTGATATGTGTTATATTATGTGTATTATTGAGATAGGACTGGAGGGTCCAAACCGAGTTGCGACACAGAAGGATCTTCACTGAGATATAGGACTGGAGGGTCCAACCCGAGCTATGAGACTGGAGGGTCCTCATTGAGACACATGACCGAAGGGTCCACACTAAGCCGTGAGACCAGAGGGTCCTCACTGAGACGCATGAGACCATAGGGTCCATGCCGAGTTAAATCCATGAGAGGCTTATTATCTGTGTATTTGGTATTTTGGGGAACTCACTAAGCTTCATGTTTACCGTTTTGTGTGTTATGTGTTTCAGGTACTAGTCAAGATCGTGGGAAGGCGCCGAATTGATTGTACACACCTGACTGTGACTATGTTGTGGATTTTGGGATATTATCAGTTGTTTTATTAAATCGTGTTTTAGACATTTGCTACAATGTGATTTTGAGAAAATGTGATACTGATTTTATGTGATTTACAAATGAAAATTTTGATTTGGAAGTTTTGAGCGTTACAAGTTGGTATCAGAGCCTTGTTTTTTGAGGGATTCAGATGTACTCTCGGGTACGTCTGGACTCAAACTGAGGAATTAAGAAAATTTTATAATGATAATTGATTTTTCCAAAACGAGTAAGAGTTTTAAAGAGAAAACAAGTTGGAGCAATGTGTACAATCAGCTAGAGCCCAAACGGTGATTTCCCAAAATACAATTATTTGTTTATATTATGAGATATTGATAAGATATTAGAGCTGCATGCTAGAGAATAGGCTAGGTACTTCAGAAATTAGGGCTAGAGTGCCTAATTCATGATGCCTTAGCCTATGGTATGCTATTGATTGATCTTATTTGCTAATTGTTGTGTGTGTATTGAGTAGGGAGAAACATAGCAGAAATCTTTAGAGAGATTTTTGAGTAATCTAGGAGAGATACCTAGATAAGTATTAAGGAATCTACCGAGAGAGTAGTTGAGATCCGTGAGGGATAGAGTACTATGAATTAGGATCCTAGGAGGAGGACTTGGGACGACTACAGGTTGGTGTGGAAGGTAGTATTGGGCTCATACTACTAAAAACATTGGATCTATATCCGAACCAAGTACGAATCTTAGGGGTGGGTAATCGAGTGAGTATGTGTATTGAGCTAGTCTCTGATGATTTTGTGTTTGTGTTTCAGAGAAACTATGGTGATTACCCGCAACAACCCCAGGCGTAGTGGTACCAGTGATAAGGAGATCCGCAGGATCATTCATGAGGAGGTGGCCACAGCTATCCGAGAGGGCATACCAAAGATATTTGGGTCTATTAAGACCATGTTGATTGAGACTTTCAATGAGCGATACACTGCCATTACGGAGGCTGCTGCTATTGCAGCCAGGCCACATGGAAGTGACTCATTATTTCGTGAGTTCAACAACACGAAGCCACTAGAGTTTAATGGGAGGTAGGATCTGATCGTTACGATGAGATGGATCTCCGACATTGAGGGGTGCTTATATACGTTTTCATGACCAGAGGATCTGAGAGACCAATTCATGCTAAACCAGGTTCGCTTGGGAGCGAAGGAATGGTGGAAGTTTGTGAAGACTAATTTTACCCCTGCAGATCATGTTGCACAGACTTCAGAGAGATTCACCAAATTGTTTTGAGATGAGTAGGCTCCCCAGGTGGAAAGGAAACGTTTGGCACAGGAGTTTCTATCTCTCAAGTAGAAGACAGAGTTAGTGACATAGATTACGAGGATGTTTCATGAGAGGGCGTTGTTCTGCCCTAAGCACATGTCCACTGAGTAGCCACATGTGAGTCAATATTTGAGCATCTTGAGGAGAAACATCCAAGAGTTCGTGGCGAACTCATCTTATCAGATATTGGCTAAGATGCAGACCAATTCCAGGAGGAGAGAGATTGAGCTGGAGATTCATACCGGGGAGGCAGGAGAGCAGCAGGGGAGAGAGAGAGATAGGAAACTGGTACAGTCACAGCCGGCGACAAAGCGGGCTAAGCCCGCTGATTCAATAGTTGGAGTCCAGAAGGTCCGCACTTGTAGCAAGTCCTGCAAGAGACAGGAGGGGTCTTGCCAAGCGGGGATTTGCTATAAATGTGGCTGGGAGGGGCACATGGCGAGGGACTACCCCAAGGGATATTCGGTTTGCATTCATTGCAACCAGACGGGCCATCGAAAGGCCGAGTGCCCCCAACTCACCCAGGGATCAGCCTAGAGTGCTACTCCTATTGCTTTACGTGATATTGATGGCCGTCAGGGGAAGGCCGAGCCTTCGAGAGCTCATGCGAGAGCATTCTATTGACCACAGAGGAGGTCTGCGCAGTGCCTGATGTTGTTGCCGGTACGTATCTCCTTATTTATGTTATTTTGAGATTTTTTTATGCTTATATTGTGTTGTATATAGTTACTTTCCTTGTGAGTTTTGTGCCTTCTTTGGTGTTATTTGACTCGGGTGCGAGTTAATCTTTTGTGTCTTTATACTTTAGTTGTCACATTAGTGTCAGACGCGAGGCATTGAGTCGAGCACTGGGGGTTTCTATAGTCGAAGAGCATGCAGTTTTTCCACATATCCATTCCGGGGATATGTATTTGAGATTTTTGGTGTTGAGACCCCGGTAGATCTGGTACCAATAGCGATGGGTGATGTCTGTGTCATAGTGGGCATCGACTGGCTGAGTCGGTTTGTAGCTTCGCTTGACTGTGAGCATCAAATAGTCACCATACGAGAACCTAGTGGGGGAGTGCTTACTATGTATGGTGAGGGGACCAGATCTGGATCAGCTTTCTGTTCTGCTGTCAGGGCAAGGCAGATTTTACAGCAGTGATTTATGGGCTTTTTAGCATATGTAATGGATACGAGGGTTGCCAATGAGAGGCTGAGTTCTATCTTCGATGTTTCGATTTTGTGTGAGTTCCCAAATGTTTTCCCCAAGGAGTTACCGGGTGTGCCTCTCAAGGAGACATTGGTTTGTTCAGTAGAATCATTAAAAAACGTTAACCTTAATATTCTCGGTTGGCCAGATTGTTCAGTATTAACTGAAACTTGTACAGGGAGTGGGCCAAACTGAAAAGGAATTTCTTCCTCATTTGTCTCAAGGGGTGAGTTACGAATGTCATTGAAGGGAGGTGGTACACTGTGATACCGTAGACCCTTGGTTTGATTATCTTTAAATGTTAATTTTTTTCTATCATGGATGCAACTACCTCACTTGACACATCAAATTTCTTAAATTTGAATTCAGCATCTTTACATTTAGCTTTCAAAGCATCAAGTTTGGTAGTCAAGTTAGCAAGTTGTTCCTTAACATAATCATAATTCACACATTTATTACTGTATTCTTCTTGAAGTTTTCTAAAATCCTTGGTTTTGGCATCTAGTTGTGCTTTTAAAGGTTTTTTGGCCTTCCTAAGTGTATATCCTTCATATTTAAGGTCCTCATTTTCCCTTTTTAGCAAATTATTTTGTTCACGAAGAAATTTAATCGAAGCTTCACAAGATTGAGAGCATGAAACTTCATTGACCGGGATGTTTGCGTAACTCATTATTTACCAAAAATTCCTTTTGACTATAAACCTCAAAAGTCAACCTTAAAAGTCAAGTTTAAAAAGTCAAACTTGAAAAGTTAAACTTAAAAGTCATTCTGAAAAGCTAAAAGTGAAAATTTGAAAATTAAACGAGAAAGTCAATGTTTAAAGTCAAAGGTCAAACATGGAAGTCAAAGTCAATTTTTGAATTCAAAAGTCAAAAATTAAAAGTCAAAACTTTGGGTGGAAAATGAAACTTTAAAATTTGAAAAATTAATTTTTGGGCCAAAATTGTAAAAAAATCCGAAAATAAAACCGAAATTGCAAAACTATATGATTTGATTAGGGAAGATGCTAAACACCTGGCCTGCTAGATCAATTGGTAAGTTGGCCGAACACGTGCGTATTGTCCAAAGCCGAAAACGTATCAAGGTTGTAAACCCTTCGTACCACAAGATCGAATACCCTCCTCCTGACCGCAAACCTCGTTACTGGGTGTAAACGGGTTTACAGTTGTAAACGTGTTTCCGACTGTAAACGGGTTTATGGCTGTAAACGGGTTTTCCAACCTTTTGGCTCCAAAACTCAATCAAAAAGTCGTTTTTATTAATAACACGAAGAACAAACCTCTAATATTTCTTCAAAAACTAATAAAAAATGCCAAATCCTTCAAGAAAAAAAGTACAAAAATGCTCAATATCTTGCCAATTTAGATGATACGATCCAATCTCCGATACTAACTATAAGTCCCAAAATTCCGTTTAACGTATTAATCCGATCCACTTGATGGTACGGAATCCCAATCAAGTGGATGCTGCAAGATCAAATGGAGAAGAATAAAAAGAAGAATTTGATGAATCTATGGTGTATTGAATAATATGAATGATGTTCCATACACATAATAAGATCCCCACACACACACTCTTCTTCTCTCTAGTTTCTCTCTCTAGAACATCTTAATTTACACACACTTTGCACCTACACTTGTGTTCTCTTCACCACTCCTCACCCCTATATATATATATATATATATATATATATATATATATATATATATATATATATATATATATATATATATATATAGAGAGAGAGAGAGAGAGACCGAAAACTCAAGGCCCAAACCTAATGCTAAACCGAAAACACATGGGTTTTCAGTCCAAGCTACAAATAAACCCAAGGAGTTTTCGGCCCTTGACCGAAAACTATTAAAGCCTAGAAAATTAAAGTATAAACCATATTTTTGACCCAGCAGAAAATGTGATACTGATTTATACAATTTAAAAATGAAAATTTTGATTTGGAAATTTTGAGCGTTACAAATTAATAGATGAATTAAGCCCAAAATTAAGTATATAGGAAGAAAAATCAGTAGTATAGGATGCTACATTACTCATCAATTTCACAAAATCCAACCAAAATTCGCAAATTGATAAAAACCCTAAAGACTTGAAATTTAGCCCACAATTTAGGTTAGGATTAAGCATAGGAGTTACCTGATAGTAGAGAGATAGAACAAACTGAAGAAATCGACGAAAGGAAGCAGGTGAACGAAGTGTGCGTCGTGCGTGTGGGCCCTGATAACGACAAAGTTGATAAAGACAAAAGGAATATTTTGATGAAGCCAAAAATCAACTTTAATGTTAATCGGATAACTGTGCGTGATGCGCGAATCATGTGTCCGATGCGCACAAGCAAGATTTTTCCTTTTTGACAATTTTGACCCTCTGGATTCCATAAAATAATAAAAGACTTTAGGAGTCAAAATTTATGACAAAGAAGAAGGAACTTCCTTGGAATGATTTGTATGTTACTAGAAAAGCAACAATAAGTTGCTAGGAAAGAAACGACAACATGTTATGATAAGTAAGTTGGTAGGAAAGCAATAGTAAGTTGCTAGGAAAGAAAACTAAGTTGCTAAGAAAGCAACGACAACATGGTATGATTAGTAAGTTGCTAGGAAAGCAACAGTAAGTTGCTAAGGAAGCAACGACATCATGCTATAATTAGTAAGTTGCAAGGAAAGCAACCGAAGGTATGTTACCAACAGTAAATCCAAAAATCCCTAATAGAAAATAATAATAAAAGCGATAAGTAGACAGGTTGCTAAGAGAGCAACTGTAAGTACCCAAAATATAGGGAATAGAATTGACCCCTTAGGTAAACCCACAATACTCTCATCCGTTGTTTCAGGAAAACAACCCTGCTATGTTAACCTTCTTAAACCCAACCGCCATCCAAACCATGATTCAGCACCAAGTCTCTGATGCGTTGGAGAACCTCAAATTTAACCATGGAGAAGGAAGCAATAAGGAAGGTAGCCAAAACTGCCATGATTTTCTTCGTAGTAAGCCATGATCCTTCGATGGACATGACAGAGTAAAGGGTATGATCTACTAGTTCAAAAGGATATAGATTAGGTTTAATAAGGAGGTTAGGGGAAAAGTTGCAACTTGCACACTTATGGGAAAGGCCCTTATCTAGTGGAGTAACCATGTAAAAGCTTTAGGAGTAGATGCAGCCTATGCAATCTCTTAGGAAGAGTTGAAAAGGAAAATGATAAGATAATTCCTTTCTACATGAGATATAGCCCGAGAAGAACATGCATCCAGTCTAGTTAAGCACTAGGAAGTCTAGTCTAGCCTTTTACACCATACGCTTTCAAGACCTAGCCACCGTATGCTTAGAGTTGATTGGCTCAAAGAACAAGAAAATCAATTCATATCTCCAAGGAATAGCACATCATGTCGAGAAGCAGATACAAGCATACATGCCCACACCTTCAAGGAAACAAAGTAGCTAGCATTCTACTTTAAGGAATGGCATGATTAAGGTCTGGGAATTTGGAAGAAAATGGGGAAAATCAACAAGGACCGACCAATCTGGCCCTTGTATAAGAGAGAGTAGGAAAGGAAACCTCCAATGGTTGTTCCACCAAAGAGGATACTTGGGAATATATCTCGTGTGTAGTAAGTGTGGACTGTACCAGTTCGGTAGCTGTAAATATTTCAAATGCAAGGAGTGCTGAAAGACAGGACATATAGTAGATGCCTGCAAGTGTCGGCAAATCCAGTAAATGAATACTGGAAATAATAGAAATAGGAAAGTGAGGGATAGGAAACCCCACAAAAAATAATTGTAAGATTTTTCCGAGGATAATGGGAATCCACAAAGTTTAATGTTTTAAAGAGTTCATTTTTAATGGTATATTTAAAATGATTAATTAAAACGTGGAAATGCCTCCAGAAATTCTTAATAAATATTTGATAGAAATTTTAGATTTCCTATGGGTGTAAAATAGGATCAAATAGGCTATCAAAAAGGTAAAATTTAGATGCTAAGGATAAATTTAAAGAATTAGATATAGAAAACTAAAAAGGAAATTTAGTTAATTGACTTCCTTTATAAGAAATTGGTCTCCCCGTTTAAAGTTAAGATAAGACTCGAATTTCCAAGACGAATTTCCTAAAACAGGGAGAGAATGTAACAATTGAGATTTTTCTATCATTAATTGTTACTGTGAGTTAGGATCGACTCATAATGATAAAATCTTCCCGTATTGAAGAATAATATAAAAAGTTGAGTCGAAAATAAAGTAATCAAAAAATTAAAATCGGTAGTATATTTAGAAATTACACGACCTAGTGATTCCAAAAATATAAATGTTGAGAAAATCTAACTCTGATTGGAAGAATTATAATTTGTTGGCGAATAGAAACCAACCACGTTAATAATATTATTAAAGTCAAAATGGAAAAAAGAGATTGGTTGAGTTTCGGCTTACACTACAAAAAGGAAATTTGTAGTATAGCATGAGATAAGAGCTTTCAAAGGAAGAAAGGCAAAAATGGAAATCGTATGAAGGAGATAAAAATTTTATAAAGATAAAAATGTGGGTTAAAAATGAAAGTTAAAACTTGATGACACAACCTAAAGGAAAGTTGTAGTTCTAGTAAAGAGCTACACAAATATATAAAGAGTGTAAGAAACAAAGTTCATATGAAGAAAATATGAATTTTTAAAAAGAAATTAAGGGTGCGCGTCAATGTCCATGACATTCCCATTGCGCATATCTGACCCAGATTCGTCGGAGATTTGGAAACATGGACCACCAGAAGGGTGACATGAGGTAAGATTTGGATGGGCCACGAAGCGAGTGCACATCGCGTAGGAGAGTACCCGGCACGCATCACCACTATAAATAGAGGTGCTTGCTTCCTGGTTTTTTTCATCTCAAAACAATCTCCAAACTCTCTCACTCTCTCTCTCTCTCACTCTATCTCTCTCTCTCTCTCTCGATACTGCGATGCCTTCTTGATGGTAAGAGACTCCGGTTGCAGCGGTATATCCCCAACACCTATTATCATCAGTCTTGCGAGACCTAGGAAGTTATGTATGGATCTATACGGGGCCATGACAACCCATCTATGATTGCTAGCTACAATCCCGGCATGACACCTTCCATGTAAGTTACTATTCGACGTCTCACGAAGCATCGTGATTTGGGGTACATTTACGATCATAGCTTCAACTATAGGGGCTCACGATAATAAATAAAATTTCCTTAGAGTTTAGATTACAATTAGGGACGCCTGGAATGGTAATTAAAATATGTTAGGATCATTAGATATCCTAAAAAGATAGTAAATTAGGATTAATAAAAGATATCCTAATTAAAAATACGTTAGGATTGTTAGATATTCTAAAAAGATAGTAAATTATGATTTATAAAAGATATCCTAATTAAAATACGTTATGATCGTTAGATATCCTAAAAGATTGTAAAATAGGATTAATAAAAAATATCTTGATTAAAAGATGTTTGGATCGTTAGATATACTAAAAACATATAGATATCTAGGACAATAATTAATAAAGGTTTTCTCAAAGAAAAGGATTCTTAAAAGATTTAACAATAAAAACTCGTGCACTCACCAACATTATGTTTACTTTCAAAATGCATGTATTCTCAGGTTAATAAGATTGGCGATCTTTATACCATCAGAATGCTTGTGTTTCTGCCAAAGGTCGGGCAGGGGGTGTGACAACTGGGATCTAAGCGGACAAAATACTGACTCGGGATGAGGACCAAGGGGTGTCATAGGACTTCATCGCATGCCAAAAACAAAGGAAAAATAGGCTAGTACCGAGATTTTATCGAGAAAGAACAATTGGAGATGTGTGAGCGAGAGAATGAGGGTTGTTGCCCTTTTATATGCCCTTTTTGGGGTGTGCGGTGTAAAAAAGGGATGCACATCATGCATTTTAAGGCTAAGTCTCCCCTGCCACTTTTTCCATGTGTCGTCCTCTCCGCGGTCCCCATTTCACCTTCTAGAAATTCGCGTCGAGCACTAGGTGCTCCCCTGGCGCAAACTGCGCGGGGGCGCAAATCGCAAATTTTGTAAATTCCATAACGTATTCATACGGACTCTATTTTAAAAGTTCTATTTTTCCACGTGTAGCTCTCAACGAGTACTATAACTTTCCTTTAGGCTCCATCGGCTAAATCTGACTTTATTTTTAGCCCTTATTTTAATATGATTTAATGACTTTGCTAAAATCATAACTCTCTCGGATGGACTCCGATTTTGGTGTTCTTTTTACCAAAATTCTTTTCTTAAAGAGTACTATAGTTTTCCTTTTAGTGACTTTACTCAAAATTCAAACATTTTCATCATAGATTTATCGAGATTTTGGCACACTCATTTTTATGATTTATCGACGACTCAATTTATTTTTCCTATTTTTCTTAGGCTAAAAAGTAATATATTTATACTTCGAATTTTAGAAACACTTGTTTATATTGAATCATATGAAACGCTAAAAATGGGAGTTACAATAACTACTATAGTTGTTAATAAGTTTGATTTGGTATCTTGCACTAAATATTAGACATTCATTGGAAATGAAATCATACATAACAGTGTATAGTCCCTTAATAACTTATTTTATCTACTACTAAATGAAAATAGTATTAGGAATATTTTATATACAAATAGATTTCATATATGTCAAATAAGCTACATTATTTTCCTTCAAATATCCTTTTCTTTAAGTTGAAATATGTGAATTCCATTTATTTAATAAAGATAACAATGTCTTAAATAACTTTGATTCAAAGTAAGTTTAAGTTAAAAGTATTTTACATATAGAACTTGTTATTTATGAAATATTGATATTTAATTTATGATTCTTATTAAGAGATCTAGTTTCATAAAAAGAATTTTAATCATTTCTGAATATGAAGGTAATCGTTATGAAAAATGATTTAAGTAAATAGTCAATCATGCATAAATTAACTGAGGCATATATTTAGACAAACTGAATTCAAACATACATTTTTCAAAACAAACATTGTTTCACAATACAAGTACATTGTGTTCCTAGCATAATTAATAAATTACACTCCAAGAGTTCAGTTTCAACTTGATTATGCCCAGCTGGTTACTCTTTTATAAATATCTGCAAGTCATTTATAATTATTAGATTAACATTTAAGGTCCAAGTACTCGAGTGTTATATGAAAAGTATGATTTCTATTTAGTAGATACATGATGTACTAGTTTCTTTCAGACTTTCTTTTCCAGATAAGAGTAGCAGTTCCTCTTCCAATGTTCAGGTTCTCCACAAAAAGAAACAATATCCATCAATATAGGTCTTCTTGGATTTCTTGGGCCTAAAGGTGTTCCTTTCATAAACTTGAGGCCTCTTAGAGCACACAGGGTGACTCTTTTTAGCCTTGGTTTCTTCCAATGTTTGAACCGATTCATACCATGTCACTGCATCTGTGGAATATCTTTGTAACCTGACGATACATATGAAATGCATCCAAGCCTTCCAACTATTTCCAAAAGTCATGAATGATTGTAACCATAATAGTCTCACATACATCATCAAAATCACATTTTTGTATCCATCATACATCATGTGCAGGTAAATCATATAAAGACTGTGGTTTAGGAATAAGGCCTTTAATGACGTACAATTTCTCATCTCTATCGAGATTCTCTTTTAAGGAACAAGTTCATTCAATGATATTGTACCCATCGAAAGTTATGATCTCTCGTAGATCTTTAAGTTCAAAGTAATACATAGTGAGATTAGATTTGATTCTCATCTACAAATTTAACAAAATTCATTTAGTATTTTTAATATTTAAACTCTTTAATAATTAATATCCTTTTAGTTTCTAAAAACATTAAGTATCAAAGTCTACGATCCAAGTTACAAAATAAATAAATGGTTATGTATCCTTTATCCCATCCATTTGAATCCAACCTAGTAGATATCGATTCTCAATTATATCTTACTATATAATTTCTAGATTTTTTGAATCGCTAATAACAAATTTAATTAGACATGTTTGATCTCACCTATGCCTCGAAACTCTCTTTCTTAGGTATACTTTATCACAAAAGATTTCCGACCAAATCATCCAAATTGAAAACTTGTGTAATCGGCCTATAACTTGGTTAAATAAATCATGAATATACCCCAGCCATCAAAAGATAATACTAAACGGTTAGGTATCATTTATCTCAATAGTGCATACAAGAGATATGCGAGTGTTGTCAAAATGGATTGCATAGATTTGAGGTTTGAAATGATCTATAATGTTTTAGATTTCTAGTTTTAAAATCATAATATATTTTGATAATTGCATGCAACTAATTAATCATGGTATTAGTTTTCCAAAAAATCACATTTAACGTTCAAATATAAAATCTGGTTTTATATTTTAATGCGGTTCAATTTTAACGATAATATCAAATATTAAGTTTGAGTTTGATCCATATAGAACCTTATGTATTACTTAATAAAACTTCCTTTAACTATTGATATTTTGGAGTTTGAATAAGTTATAAAATCACCATTTTACACTTATAATTTTACAATTTCAAAATTTGTCGTTATTAACGTTTTAATAAACCAGCTTTTTATTTTAAAGTTATAACTTGTTAAATCTTATGTTCTCATTTTGAAAATTAAAAACCAAACTACATATGATGTTTATTTTACCCAAAAAATAGTTTGAGTTTGTGAAAAGCTAAACTATCAACCACAAAAAATATTAACTTGAAAAATAAACAATGCAAGCATGCATTTAACGTAAACAAGCCTTCATCTACATAACACTTTTGTGAGCCAAAAGAAAAGTGTTAAGTTCTTCCTAAGAGACAATGGGACCAAAAATTACAACTTATTCTTCATGAGATCTTCAAGCTCGCATTTGAAATGACAACCAACTTTGTTGCAATATTATAAAGATTTTATAGAAGTTATGAACTTTTACTAAATATTCATAAAACCGCGGGCCTTCATGCTTCTTCAAGAAATGACATTTATCTTTTATAAAATAAATCTAGTCTAAAACTAATCTATTACATAAAAATAACAAGAATAAAAACTAGCTACTTTTATTACATACTTTATGAATAAAAGAATATTACAAATCATTTTTCAACCAAATCAAACAAACAACACAAGTGGTTCAAGGCTTTTTTATGCACTATAAAATACATATAAACATAAAACAATATTTTTTTTTTCTAAGATAACTTTAAGTGACAAATAATGCATTTAAAATTTTGTCACATAAAATAACAATTAAAATGTTGTCAAAGAAAATATGTATGCACTTATTTTATATAAAGACAAGTTATCCATATTCTCCAAAACTAAGATTTCAAAAAATCATAAAATCTAACCAAACTTGCAAGGTGGCTCTTGATACCAATTGTTGGGTTTTATTCTAAAACTAGTTTCATAAACAAGAAAATTGACA
Source organism: Lactuca saligna (assembly GCF_052625555.1). Taxonomy (NCBI): domain Eukaryota; kingdom Viridiplantae; phylum Streptophyta; class Magnoliopsida; order Asterales; family Asteraceae; genus Lactuca; species Lactuca saligna. Next base: position 132,042,720 of record NC_136422.1, on the reverse strand, counting down.
AACAGAAGACTTGATTTTTCGAAAATAACATAAGCTAGTTTACTCCCACCAATGATCTTCTTGCAAAGTTTAGAAATAAAACAACAACCAAAGAAGAAAAAGAACATAGCAACCTTTGTTGTCTTTACATCCCCAAGGAAAGGTTAGAAAGTTTATGTAGAATGGATTAACCTTTGAGACACCAACAATAATCCAACTTGATTTAAAATGCTAGTCTTGTAAAACTCTTAATCTCTAACGCTTTAAGTGCATAACAAAAGTATGACTTAAAGAAGCGAAATGCAAGTAAGTAACTTCAAGTGTTTAGCAAAAACTAGAGAGAATGAGGGAGGTCATGCAAGCTATGGTTTTTGCTTCTAAAAACAATGTAGGGTTGAAAGACGTCATAAAGCTAAAACATTACCCAATAGTTCATAACACTTTAAGCACTTCATACCTTAAAGCCTGCATGTCTCTCATATCTCTTAATCGATGCTTACTTTTCTTTATTATATTCAAAATACCATGTCTTGTTTCTTAGAAACTTGCTCATCTTTTCTTATAAAAAGAGAATAGAGGTTTATAAAAATTTATAACTCTTTATAATATATAAATTTTAAGTTTTAGCAAAAACACAAAAGAGTCTTTCTAGTCCAAAATAATACACATGACTTAATAAATCATATCATATTATATATTATATTACTTGCTAATGAAAATTTTTATTTTCATGAAATAAATAATTTCTAACTAATTATTAGAGTTTGTTGAATATTCATTAAAATCAATTTCTAATAAGTAATCAATTATATCAAGTAGTTGTTAGTGTGACCAAATAGCATCATATGTTAATTAGTAATATCACTTTAATATGATTATCGAGCATACTAAATTTTTCAATATTCTCTTAAGCATCTTCATCCAAGCATACGGGAGAACCAAACTCTTTGGTTTGTCTTCGGTGCTAACAATGTCTTTGGTTGACACTAAATCTTCATGGTAACTCTAGTTAAATTTTGTACTTATTGTAAAACATTGATAAGTAATGGAAAACAGAAACATTAATAAATACTCGAGACAAAATTGTTTAAAGGTAAAAAAATAGCAACTTACTTACAAAATTGTCTTAATACACTCTTAAAATAAACATATCATCGGATTTTGTGAAAATAGTCTTGGAATAACCTTTAAAAACATATTCAATCTTGTGAAAACAACCTAATGGCAGGAGGCAAATAAAGAAGTTTCATCCACATAATAATAAATTTCATTTCAACAATCTTTACTAAGATTATGTCCTGATGCTTGAAGAATAATTCATTTCTAGAGACCCACCATAGTGTACAATAAGAAGAAGCATATGCATGATTTAGGTTTTAGAATAATTTTTTTTTTCGGTGATCAATGCTTATGACGTATATAAGTTAAAGAGTATAAATGCTATTTGTTTGTAGCCGATTTCATTAATAAAATAACAAGAAGTTAAAATTAAACTTATTTAAAAAAACATTAGGACTAAAACAAAAAAAAAATGCAAAATATTAGTTCTTTCTATGGAATAACCTCAATTTATAACGGTTTAAGGGCTGAAACAAACAAACATTAAGGCCAATGGCTATACACATCACAACTCACATGTGATACTTAGGTGGAAACTAGGCCTGGCCCAAAAAGAGGTGGAGTATCTGTGATTGAATAGGACTCCCCAAAAAAAAGGCACGATTTTAGTCTACATATTTTATTAATAGTATGATATAAGTTAATGGCCGATTGAAAACCATCAACCCGGTCTTTCGGCTTGTTACAGTGCTTTTCTTTTGACTAATAGCCTAATTTTAAGTTGAAATATTTACATTGTAACATACTTTAGTGTAATTGTTCACCACTTTACCTCATGTCGTTTAGCCCATTTACCTAGATAACCTATTTATGTATTTAAGATTAATTTTATTAAATCAATGAATTATTTAGTAGTTGAAATGATATTGTTGAATGCCTCTTATCTATAGGTCCATGTTTCAATTCTATTTAGTATTTATTCCTAAAGTCTTTTAGTACGATGTAGATATATGAATTTGCTTCAAAATATTAACAAAGTTCGTTTTGTTAACATAGTTTGTCTGTTCAAATTATATGGGTCCGATTCTCATATGCAACTAAGATTTATGTTTTAAAAAAATCCGACATTAATATATTCTAGTTGGTATGATTAACTGGTTTCACCTTAAACTTTTTGGTTCAAATCCTAACAAAAATCAGTTTGTAAGTGGAATATTTGATACAAGTATATGAAAATATGTTGTTGAGGGTCATTTTATTTTGTGTTTGCATATGGCCTAGAATATGCTTGGCCTGGCCTATGTGGATACACCATCACGACATGCACATCATCCCCACAGCACGTGACATCTAGGGTGAGTGGTGGTTGTTGATGTTGCACATACCCTATAATGAAATATTTTCTTCTGGGACAGTTTGAAAACATTTTTTAAAAATTATTTGGATTTTAATAAAATAAGATCAAATTTTTAACTACAAAAAGTCATATGGTCAAATATTTTAACACAAATTTTAACAACACCTTCTCCAGTGTTTTCTTCTCCAATGAAATGCTTAATTCTCCTAACATCATTGATTTGATTATTGTCTTCCATCTTCTCCATTTCTCACCATGGTCGGTCCAAGGAAATTTGAGGCCCAGGGCAAAAAAATAAAAGAGGACCACCATTTATATAGGAAAAAAATCACATTACTAAAGTTAAATACAAATACAATGATACATAAAATCACACACACCACCTTATTCTATACATCACTAATTAAGCAATGTAAATTCCTACAAGATCAAATCTCTATTGATTGATCTGTCGCCTATGAACTCGATCCATTACTATCATTAAAATTGAATATCTTAAAGTAGCTTTGCAAGAGCAGTAATTATTTTTCCAATATGCTGGTACTACACATAAGAATACAAACACATTTCATAACAAACAAAATCACAAAACTAATAAAACAACAGTATAATGAAATTTCTATTAATAATTAAAAATATTAAATTCTTAGCACCATGGAAAAAAAAAATGACAAACATCAATAAAATATTCAATTGTAAATATGAATTTGTGATATGTTTCATGTCATTAGTGACTAGAGTCCAAAGAAAAGTCATAAAACCAAAATAAATAAATAAATCAGGGAATGGTCTTGTAATTATCCTTGACTCCTACTCTTATGTACTACCACATACCAACAAAAGCAGAAAGTCACGAATCATCACATCTGAAAAGAAAATTGCTTGGACATACTTTATAACTTAAAGCATTAAATACTGAACAATTAAAACCTCAGAATCAACAGTGGCATTTAGCAACAATTACAAACAGAAAGAACAAGAAATTAATAAAGATCTCAAGATCCAAATGGACAAACCAAAAGACATACCTGATAAGTAAACCTGAAGACTAGAAAACCTACAATCTATTCTTGTAACTTAATAAAAATCATATTCTCCATTGTATATTCGACAAACAAAAAGCAGATTCATGAAAAAAAATCAGAAAGCAAAACGAAAAAATCCATAAATAAAAAATAAATAAAGATGAAACAAATCAGATGGCGTACCACGTATTGGCATTTTGGACTTTCAGTTTGAGGTTTGGTTATCGCAATCAGTAAATTCGCATGGCGATCAGATTCAGGCTATGGGAAGAAAATCAGAAATCAAATGACGTATTGTGTTATTGGTACAACATATTTGGAGAGGGAAAGGAATCGGATTATAATTTCAAAATTGAGTGTGGCAAATATGACGATAGCGCTTCAGTTTTCATGTTTGCCGTTTGAGAGTCCGATGTTAACGCCTTGGAATTCTCAATCGAAAGTCACTAGCCGCGTTCTCTTTGGCGCCTGAATTGTATTTTGGATTTGGGCCCTTTTTAACAGATCAAACATTATAAAATATGGGCTTTCAAACTATCAACCCAGTATAACAGCTCTAAAATATGGGGCCCTTAGGTTTTTTGGGGCCCGAGGCGGTCGCCCAGGTTGCCCTGGCCCATGGGCCGGCCCTGTCTCTCACTGGCATTCATCTCCAATCAAAATCAAAAGCTTATAGACCACAGTCCAAGGAAACTTCGATAATGCTTATGCAAATTGCAGGAGAGAAAACATCAGTGGCAGTGTTGTAGCTAAAAGGTAGTTAACAAGCTGACATACACCACATATTAAGTGAATGTGTGTGTGTGTGTGTGTATATATATATATATATATGTATATATGTATGTATGTATGTGTGTGTGATTTCTGTAAGACGAAAAGTATACATTTTTAAGAATAACAAATTGTTTAAATATATATTTGCTACATGTAAAGAAGTACACACTAAATTATAAAACACATTACTAAAAAGACAAAGCTTATCTCAAAAGACATCCTAACCTCCAAACCAATTTTAAAAGTTTAAGTGAAGTTCTTAGTAGGCTAAAAGGTCTTTTGCAACAAATAAATGATAATATTTGGTTTAAACTATGATATATAGAGTAGCACCACATGCATCACGTTCAAATATCATTTGTTGTGAGTTGTAGCAAAGTATTAACTTACTTGTCTACTTTCTTTTGAAGTTACATGTGAGAGGAAAGAATGTTGCTAAAGACTATAAATAGAAGTTGAATGATAAACTAAAAGATACACAGTTAGTGGAGGAGTGTCCAGTTAAAAGTCAAGGCGACATGACTTCAGTTTGATTTTTCATGTAGTAGTTCAAGGGGTCATCGGGGAGGTTTTTGTATGTTTGGGATCCAATGGTCTTTATTACATATTGTGTTACACTACATATGCTGATTATTGTGTGATAGTCAAATGAAATCCTCGAAAGTACCCGAAACCATAACCTAAAACTTTAAGCCAAAGATTAGTGAGTTCGCTTAAAATACCACCACATAATACACATATCATATACACACAAGCATCCTGAATCCAATCAGTCATCGGACTGTAATACCCTCGGGTCCACAGCCATCGGTCTAGATTACCCCTGACCCAATCTATCATCGGACTGGAATGCCAATATATAACAGGTACACTCTGTCATCGGGATGGAATACCACTATACATCGAGCCCACTCAGTCATCAGACTGGAATACCCTTGGGTCCACTCAATCATCAGGCTGGATTACCCTCGGTCTGTTAAGTCACGCACAAAGCAATAAAGTCTCAACCCAACATAACATGTCGACATATAACAAATAACAAACAAAATCAACAAATAGATAATCATGCAGCCAGAAATCATAGGTAGTCCTATAGATCTACCGGTATATGCATATAAGCAACTATTGTAACACGAAATTTTCAAACCAATATTTTCATATTTAATTTCATAAAACACATGTCATTTTAAATAAGCACCATTTAATGGTCAACAGAGTTTTCAAAACATTATCAAAATCCAGGATTCTCATTCATGACTATTTTTTCTTGCGTGTACAATCGAGCCACAGCCTTCCCGCGATTCTAATAAGAACCTAAAACACATAACACATAACACGGTAAGCACGAAGCTTAGTGAGTTTCCCCAAAATACCACATACACATATTAGCCACTCGAGGCTATAACTTTGTAGGACCCTCCGGTCTGATGTGTCTCAGCGGGACCCTCCAATCCCATAGCTCGTTGGACCTTCTAGTCCGGTCTAGCTCGTTGGACCCTCCGGTCCGGTCTGGTTGAGGACCCTCTAGCCTCATAAATCGTTGGACCCTCTAGTTCAATTTGTAAAACTTCGCATGGCATAAATCACAAAGAAATAATGCACAACATAACAAATAAATCAAGATAACATAATACTCAATGTAAGCACATAAGACCTTCCGGTCACAGATAACTACCACTCAAGGTAAAGTATAGTGAGAAGACTCACCTCGGTTAATGAAAAACCCCTATAAACGTTGTTGCTACGCACCGGCCACTAACTCTGTGCCAAACCCACAATTATCTCAATTAGAACTAAATCCAAACTCTCACTCATTGGGTCCAGGGGTTGATCAATAACCAACTCATCAACGCCCTAAACCCATTAGGCCCGCTAAGGCCCAATAATAAATGGGCCCTCTCAAGGCCCAATTCTCAAACTAAATGGCAGACCCAACATTAGATAAACTCCTCAAGCCCACTAATGGCCCACTTTGCTAAACTGGGCCCAATCCGTCCAATGTTCCTCATAAATTCAGATTATTGATAGCCCAACAGCCCAAGGTATGGCCCAAAACACAAAGTCCGACACAGACAAGTGACGCTGGGCGTACACCTGTGAACGCCAAGCGTACCGACTCGTTGGGAAGTACGCTGGGCGTACTTGCACGTACGCTCAGCGTAACCTTCCTGATAAGCCCTTTTTCCATTACGTGCTTATTACTTCATTCCAAAGGCTACAAACTCAGATCCAGGTCCTTATCATCCTCTTAATCCTTAAAGTCATAATCTTGGTGACTTGCAATCCACCAAATAATCTCAAACTCAAAAGGCAACAACATACTTCCATAACAAGAGCTAGATATCATGCATGAAATCATTAGGACCATCAAGATTGAAACTTTACTGCTTAAGGGGCCCTTTTAGCTCTGAGGGTGGCAACCCTAAGCTCAAAAATGAGATTCCAACATAAAAGGCCAAACTTGCGACCAAAACAACTCCAAAACTTCACTACACAAGATCTATGCATTCTTAAATAAAGTTATGAACTTTATACCTAAAAATAACTCCAAATGATGATGTTGTTCCAGATCCATGAGCTCCAAACTCCCAAGTTCTTCCTGGCCAACTTCCTCTTTGGCAAATCCAAGCTTACACCACCAAATGAACCTATTGAAGACCAAATCTCCCAAAAGTAGAAGATATAAGGCGTTCAAGGGCTTCTCTGAGGTTGGGGAACAAACATGGAGGCTAGGGTTTCAACCATAAGGTTCTATATATAGTGGCACACCCTACATTTAGGGTTTTGGACTCTGGACGTACGTTGGGCGTACGCTAAGGAGCACCCGCGACCATTTCCCTTATACGCAAGGCGTAACCCAGCCTTACGTTGGGCGGTCCCATGTGCTTCCATTTCACATGCAAGGCATTTCATGCCAACTTTTCTCCTTAAGGGACCATTTATGTCAAAAACCTCCAAGTGTCATATCTTCCTCACTTAATGTCTGTTTTCGGCGAACTTTATATCCACGAAAAGGTAACGAGAAGCTCAGATCCAAAATTTATGAAAAACCTAAACCAACACCTGCCAATACTCTTGGGACCTAAAGCACAACCCTAACCCTTTTCTCACACAATAAACCCTATCCTTATCCAAGAAGGCCTAAACCTTTCTCCTTCAAAATCTCGAAACCTTCTCATATCCAGGTTACGGCCTACGAGCCTTAAATTACAAAACAATCTGGAGCAGGATGTTACAACTATGCTATAATCGTACAGGCCTATTCAATACTGATCATATAATGTATCAATGGATAACATGTGTAACGCCCTATTCCTGGTATGTATTTATTTTAATTAAATGTTTCTTTTTGGAAGAGCTACTCGGCGAGTTGTAGCCCTAACTCGCTGAGTAGATGTCGAGTTGGGTGCGGGCTTTAAGTGATCTACTCGGCGAGTCCACGCCTGGACTCGACGAGTAGGCCAATCAGGAGGAGACCCTAATCCTTAGGGTTTGCACCCTATTTAAGCGTCCTTATAGCCCCACCTCAGCCTCCATCACCCTCAGATCATTCCTTATCGAAACCCTAAACTCCATTGGTAAGTTTGAGTGGTTGTTGCCTTGTGAAGGGACTTTTGGTGCACATTGGAGCAAGTGGAAGAAGGGAGAGGTTGAAGAGGTCAAGGAAGGGGACTTAGATCCAGAACACATTCGTTTGTGGTCATCCATTCTGGTAATAAAGTTTCCATCTTGATTATTGATCTATTAGATCTTGTTTGTCCCTAAATTGTTGCTTTTAAGCCCTAAAACCCCAAACCCTTTGTAGAGAAACCGTATGGTTGGGTTATACTTAAGATCTGGACTCTCATTACCTTCTAGAAGTGTTAAGTTTCAATCATATTTGTGATTAAGGTCCCTCTTGAGCCTAGAACCCCATTAAGAGCTTAGTTTGGACATTTGAAGCTCTTAAAGCCATGCATGCTTTACGTGATAAGCATGCCCTAGAAGCCTAGATCTGTGGTTTGGAGCTGTTGCATGGCTCAAATAAGGTCTATATGGAAAAAGGACTGAATGAACTCGGCGAGTCCTATGAAGATAACCGTAAACTCGGCGAGTTTGATGAGCAACTCGGCGAGTCCGATGAAGATTGCCTTAGACTCAACGAGTTGTTCTTCAACTCGGCGAGACGGATGAACTTGGACTCAGTATGTGTGTATCGAAGAAGAACACGTCGAGTCTTCGCTAAGCTCGACGAGTAGAAACGAGTATAAAACTAGAACAGATGGAATGGATTCGGCGAGTTGGCGAGCCAACTCGGCGACGGCAAGTCCGGTCAACCAGGAAGTTGACTTTAACCAGGATGTTGACTTTGATCGGGGGTAAAATAGTCATTTTACCCCTAAGATTAGTTATCGGTATTTGACTTAGTGTTTATGGAAATTGTAGCTGGGGAGTTCCGGTTCAGCAGTCAGGCGTTCAGCAAGAAGACTTTCAGCAACTACTTCGAGGTGAGTTACCTTCTAGTAGCAGTGGGTCTAAGGCCACAATGCCGGCCCACTAGTAGGAATTGTATCATTAGATGATTGTCTCTGTGATATTCATCTAGGGTTGCTACTACCTGGTGTTATATTTATGTGTTTGTATGATATGATGCTATGTGCTAGTGCTAGTAGGGAGATAGTCCCCAGGTTACCGGTCGATAGGGTCGAAGGGGAAGTCATGCCCAGCCATGCTAAACAGATTATGTGATACGTGTTATGTGGTAGTGGTAGGGGTGAAATAGTCCCTAACATCTGGTTGAAAGGACCGAAGGGGAGACCAGCACCCAGATATGCTAGTCAGTATCCGGTCAAAAGGACCGAAGGGGAGACCAGCACCTAGATATGCTAGTCACTATCCGGTCGAAAGGAACGAAGGGGAGACCAGAACCCAGATATGCTAGTCACTATCCGATCGAAAGGACCGAAGGGGAGACTAGCACCCAGATATGTTAGTCAGTATCCGGTCGAGAGGACCGAAGGGGTAGGTCGGGCACCCAAATATGCCTGACAATATTTGTATGTTATGTGGTTATTTGGTATGCGGTTCGATGGGGGAAATCACTAAGCTTCGTGCTTACTGTTTTTAGTTGTTGTTTTAGGTACCTCTTCAGCCAAGGGGAAGGAGCTGGCACGGTAGCGGCATATCACACACACACTCTTGTTTTTCCGCACTATGAGACATTTTGGGATTTATACTCTGATATTATTATGATTTATGTCTGGTTTACAAACGCGAGGCACGTTTTATTAAATGATATGGTCGAATGATATTTTGTTACAAACGTTATGCAAATCACTTAATTAAAAATGAAATTTTTGGCCCATAATTTTTGGGATGTTACAACATGATATCAATCCAATGGGTCAGCCTTGGTGCTTTCGACCTGTAAGTACAATGAGGAAAAATCACATCGTAGTCTGACGAATAACTGATCAATACTGGCTCACAAATACCGACTCACCCAAATCCTAAATGACAAAACATTACCCATTTTAAATTAATAACATTTTCCTAAAATACCCTTTGTCAAAACTAGTTAAAATTAACAAGTTAATCGATTCAACTCAGCCAAGTCGACTCAGATTTCGTACGCGAGGCATACTCCGAAGGTACGCAGGGCGTACTCGAACATTGACTGCAATCGGGATGATTGACCATGTACACGCTGCGTACTCCAAGTTATGTAGGGCATACACCAAGACTCCCCAAATCCTCAGCAAAAGCTTAATGCATTAAGCTTTCACGTCCAAATCTTAGATCCAGTGCCAAAATACTACTGAGAGTCATAAAGTTTCCAACTCTATGACTTTGCATGTCCATTAAGTGCTTAATCAACAAAATACCAACTTGTTATTGCCTTAAGACCTTCTATGGCATGCATGGAGGACAACTAACTATCAAGACCACATTTTTATGACTTAAGACCCTCCGAAAGGTCTAAAATGACAACTTATTGGGTCAAGAACATGTTACGCTCAAGAATCACCATTTTTGGGACAAAAGATATCTTAAAGGAAGAAATGCCAAGATCTACAAGATGGAGTGATCAAGATGCAAACTTTATACCTCCTGAAGATTTCTAACAAGAAGAAAATCCCAGATCCAAGATGCTTCCAAGCTCCAAGCTCTTCTCACCACCTTCTTCATCTTTAAGAACTTTTCCAAAACACTCCAATGGGATCAAAATGCACTCTTCTCACTTAGGGTTTGCTTGGGATCATTTTTTTCACAAAGGGAGGCTGATGAAGAAATGAGACATAAGGCTATAATGGGGTTTAAATATGGAACAAACATTAAAAATTAGGGTTTTTAGATTCCTTACATACGCCCTACGTATGAAAGTGGTGCAAAACTCACCAAGTTGGCTAATTACTCCTCCAAGTACTCGCTACTCGACCCCTTACCGAGGCGAGTTACAAAATCCCGAGTACTCCCCGATCGACACCTTACTAAACTGAGCAGTGCTATAAAACCCGGTCAACTCGGTGAATAATATGTATGATATACTTAACGACTTATTATTTAACACAAACATATGTGATTATTACAACAAATATATCTTAAAATTTTCAGTAATTATTTACGAAGTGAAACCATTGTGTTTTTCAGTTTTTGTATATTCACATGTATCTAATTTTGTTATATATTTCAATCAACTTATGATTTTGAATATATATATATATATATATATATATATATATATATATATATATATATATATATATAAGTTCCCTAAAAATATTTCTACATGAATTACCAAATCCGAGTACTCCCTAGTACTCTTTAGTACTCGCTACTTGGTAATCGGCCAAACAGGTATCGAGTAACGAGTTCTACAACCTTGGCGTACGAGGTATATGCCCAGCGTACTAGGGCGCACCCTACTACGCCTAGCATACACAATGTACGCTCAGCGTACTACTCTTGGACAAAATTACCATTTTGCCACTATGGGCCATTTTGCAATCATTTTTAATCCCAAGGGCAAAAATACAATATTTTTCAAACATAGGATTGAAATTGAAATTACCTTGACATCAGGATGTTACACGTGGCAAGTCACAACTTTTTTTGTGAGAAATCCATCTTGGAAGTTGTCGATGTGTCTCCTCGTAGGACCTTAACTAACTTCCAACCTTGGAACTTGTGACTGTAACATGTCACACGGATCAAACAATATCCAATATTTGTTTACTATTACTCACCTATGGAGTATACTATATCCTTAATCATATAGAAGGCATTTTACATCCTTTATCACATATAGCTTTTATAAGGCGTCTAACACACTTATATACATCAATAGGCTTTTAAGTCGATAGCTTTCCTGAAATATCATGATGGTTTCTTAGCTTAAAGAATATACTCAAAATTTGATAAAACCAAATAATTTTTTAAAATTAAATATCAAAACTTTATATCGAAGCAATATAAAACTTACCGTACTTATATTATGAAATCAAAATCAAAACATATTTTTATCTTTAACTCAAAACCACATACTTATAATTTTAAAATAAAATAGCAACATATTGTTATTGCTACAATAACGTATTTTTTATAATAACACATCATATTTTTTTCATAAAACTAAATATTTTTGTATAAGATAAATAAAGATAAATCTTAAAAATTACATCATATAAAAATTAAAAAGTAATAAATGATGTTTTTACACTTCAAATATTTTTAGATAAAAAATAGAAAACGAAAATTTTTAATTTTGTATTGTAAATTAAATATTTTAGATAAAGCCTAGACAACAAAACTTATTTATATATTTAAAATATATATAATAACAAAACTGTGAAAAAACAGGGTCGAAAATGTAAAAAAAAAAAAAAAAAAAAAAAAAAAGAGAAGTAAGAGACTAAAATTGTAATATTTCAAATGGTCATTGCGTAAAATTTCACAAATGGTTTGTTAAGCAAGTTTCACAAAATATCAGAAATCGTCTTTATCCAAAGTTCTTTCAACTTAACGAATTAATCTAGAGACATTAACAGTAAGGACTCTTTGTGTGCAATGTATGCTCCGTAGGAACCATCTTAGGGAAAAATAGCTTCGTACGGACCATTTCAGGAAAAAACTGTTAAGCTAAAATATCATCGTGTAATTTACTCTAGATATTTAGATGATATGATTCATAATAATTATTTATATCAACTTAATATAAAAATTATTACTCGTAATTACTAAGACTACATAGTTATTTTGGACAACATATCTTTCTTAATATTTTAACTATATAATTATCGGGAATTCACTGGTTTTAGTGGTGAGATTTGAGAGGGGGAGGGGGGAGGTGGGCAGTTGCATATGCCCTAAAAAAATTAGGGCCTAATTTCTACATAGTATTATTATTATTATTATTATTATTATTATTATTATATATATATATATATATATATATATATATATATATATATATATATATATATGAAATATGTTCAAATGTTTCTAAGAACTATTGTGTACCTAAATGCACCAATGAGAATTCAAGAAATAACAAATAATTAAATAAATCATTTAAGAGTATTTTGTACCTTTTGTACTTTTAATTAAGGAAATCATTTAATTGAAATCCTGCAATTAAGGAATTAAAGTAAATATATTTGACCTAGTCGTGTGTTGTAGAACATGTTCATCATTGGCATCAACACCATCACCATCACTGCTGCCCAGTTCCTCTCTTCGCTGACCTCCACCAAAATTCATTGCAACATCCACCAAAATTCATCGGGAATCCTCTCCATAAACCTATCACCGATCGACCAATTGTTCTCACCATTGTCCGAGCACCCAGAAAATCAGCACAATCATCGTATGGTCGGTGCTTCCCTCCCCTTTTCGCCAGTGGCAGCCACCTCATGCGTCGTCATCTGCCAACACACCCCGTCTGTGATATTTTTATATTCGATTTTGAGTTTTTCATCTTCTTGTTACTCCATTCCTGTTTTTGTTATTCACAGGAAACCTTAAATCAAAATTTCCTCTAAAAAATAATTTTTTATTAGTTTTGAAGTTATATGAACTCGTTAGGTTTGGAATCACCAGGAAGTCAACGAATCATCTTAGATTTGTTGAACTCGTTGTTTGTCATGCTGTTATGTTCTATTTTTTAGTTGTTTTTCTGAAGAAACGTGGAGTAGGAGAGAATTGATATAGTAGAAGCGACAGGATTTATGTATTAATCGCTATCTGTTGTTTTCTAACCGACGATGCGTATCTTGGCCATTGTTTATTAGAAGTGATTGCTAGAACTAGGAGCTTCAGTTGTTCAGATTAGGTGATGAACATTGGTAGGGTGCTTATATGGTTAACTTTGACAGTTTCATTGCTTGTAGAAAGATCAAAATTCATCAAACCTTTAGTCTCTGTTTGGTCGATGTTACTATTTGTGTTTATATCCACCACATAAATTGAGAATTTAGTAGAGAAACACAACATCTTAGTGTTGGAGGTTATAGAATGGATAGCGAGCTTCTCTCTTTTCTTCTATGCTCTGAGAAATGGCAAAGAACTTGTCACTCAACTAAAAGAGCCTAGTTTTTTTTAAGCAAATTGGTATTTTCTTGGGTTAACCCTTTAATTTCCTTAGGTTATAGAAAGCCACTAGTTCTTGAAGACATTCCCTCTCTAGCACCTAAAGACCAAGCTATAGTTGCCAAATTAAATTAATAATGTGATATAGTTTGATAATAAAACAATACTTCCAAGTGTTTGATATAATGTCAAGAAGAGAATTTTTTTTTTGTAAAAGAGGCAAGTTTGATATGTTGGACTTATTGGGAAGATTCTATCAGAATATGTTAAGGTAACATGTTTATATTTGTGTTGATATATTCTGTTAGAAGTAAAGTAGATAATATTTTGTTAGACTTCTTAAAGAATTGAAGTTTAAGCAACAAATAGAAATGAAATGTTTTTTTAGAATTGATGTTTATATTTGTAGTTATGTTATTTTGGTGTTTTTATTTTATATAAAAAGATGATGTAAATTCTATTAGAATATAAGTTAAAACTTGTGTGTATTCTGTCATAATTTATTTATATAAATGCATTATGTCAAAAAGTATTTAAGAATGTTTTATTAACAACAAGTATAATTGTTTAATTGGTAATGCATTCTAGCAGAATTATGAGTAATGCATGTTATTAGAATAGCGATAGCATATTCTAGCAGAATAACTAGTAATGCATGTTGTAAGAATAAATTACAATTGTTTGATGTCTACTACATTCTACCATAATTATAGTTGTTATTCTTTTAGAATGCTCTGGATTTTTTAATATTTGAAAATTGATTATTATTATTATTATTTTTTTTTTTTTTGTGAATTTAGGTTTTGAAGAGACTGTCATTGATGTGGAAAAGGAGAAAAAACATGAAGGACTAGAGTGTATTCTTGCAAAATGTATTATGCTAAAATGTATAAAGTGTTTCTTAACAATAATATTCTTTTGGAATAGATTAGTGTTTTTGTTAGATTTTTTATGTTTTTTTTTTTCTTTTTTTAACACTTTTTAGTTTTAATCTTTAAGAATAAATGTAATACGTATTTTTTAGAAAACGTTATTCTTGATAATATGTTGTATAGTTCTTTAAGCATGTTTAATATAAAAAGTATATTGAATGAAACAATATTTTGAAAGAATAAAACCACAAATATTTTACTAGTTAATTGTTGATTGTTTGTCATTCTGACATAATAAAATCGGTTATTACTAAAAATAATATTAAAATTTAATTAGAATTAATTTAAAATTTTCAGATTTTTAAAAAACAAAAGAATTAATGATCCCTTAAAATCCAATTTTTTTTAAATAGATTAATTGACCAAAATACCATTTTGCTGGAATTTGAGTGATTATATGATACATGTTACCCTATAATAATATTATATACCCTCAGATCATGATTGTTGATTATATTCATCCAGTGGTCCAGATCTATACATTCTAATACACAATAGTTAGTAAAAACAAAATAATCTAAGTCATATATATATATATATATATATATATATATATATATCAACGTCCAATGATATTCAGTTAATTTTTTAGGCTTTTTTTCGGACTCGTCCTAGGAATTTGAATCTTCGATTGGTCGTCGTTGGTTCAGTTCAATTATAACACAAGTAACTAATATTTAATAAAATTGTTAGAGTAAAAGATATCGTGTAAATGCTTTTCAAATCAAAATTAAACTATTCCGATACAATTTTTTGATGGTGTCGTATAATTTTGGTTTCAAAAAACCCTAACAGTTTGAAGAGAATAACATTTCATCGAATACATGATGTGTGTCACACTAACATAGCATTCCGAGGTTCTCCAACATGAAAATACCAGCAAAAAGATGGTTATGAAATAAACATCTAGTCTTTTCTTTTAAGGTAGGACCGAATCAAGACAAAAAAAAGTGGATGTACCGTTGGTACCTCCAAAACACCATTTCCTTATCAGCAGGATGGGAGGGATGCATGCGATTTCTGTAACCAGCATTCATCATTTTCAACCATGTAATTTGTAGAGTAATACTTCTATATTTATACCAAAAAAATTATATGATTTTAGTTAGTTTGTGCATTAGTTTTGTACTTTTTTTATATTTTCTGAATTAGTTTTGTAAGATTTTTATTAGTTTGTGTTTGTTTTAGAATTAAAATTAAATATGTTGGAAATGAGGTTTCCATGCTTTTTGTGTTAGGAAAGTTTGAGAGAAATTAACAAAACTGACATGATATGAAGTGGGTTGGGACATCCACCCTAAACCCAATTCTAAAGATTCAATTTGGTTTTTTTCAAAGAATTTAATAAGATGAATTTGAATTCAGTGTCACTGATTCTAAGACCAGTAATCACCAACAAGGCAACACTATAATCATGAACATCCCAACATCCTATTGATGCTTGTAACTCATGGAAGAAGATCAAATATCTCCCTCAAATCCATAGACATTTAAGCTTAATTTAAGCCATCTTTTTGGGGAAAACAATGGAGTAATTCAAAGTTCAAACTTCAAACTAATACGTGTATCAAATGCAAAAATTCAGACAAAATCATAAGGAAAATCTTAATGCATATACATTTCTATTAGCCATATGTAATCTTTAGTTGATCTAACTCTAAGTACCTTTTCCTCCATTGTTAACAAACCCTAACCCTTGTTTTGCAGTCCTTTTTGTAAACTGAAACACCTTAACGTCTTCTTTTGCATTCTTCCCAATCCCTCTCCCTTCATACCATCCATATCCTTTCAACAATGCAGGTGCAAACTCTTCAACTGAAACATCATCGAACTCATCTAATCCTCTATCATCCGGCAAACTCTTCAAATCACTTCTCAATTTCATCAACATCAAACGATTAATCGACGACAATGATTCCGACCGATCAACTTCCGGGTCCTTATCAGAACGGGAAGCTTTCTTCGTACGGAGATTGAGACCATAGGAGATGTTGGAGTCGATGGGTTCTTCAGCAGAGTTGGGATCTACTTCGAATTGAAGATTTGGGTCGTTGGATTTGATGGGTATATCGATGTTCTTCGTTTGCTTTTGCGGGTTCCATTCGTTGGGAATTGGGGGAATAACGATATTTCTTTTGGAAGTGGAATCGGCTAGGGTTATGGATGAATCGAACTCTGTGAGGAATTCCTTTTCCGGGGATTGATCATCGTGATCTCGTGAAGAACTGAATGAGGATTTTGAGGGTTTTGATGAATTCTTTGATGAGGAAAGAGAGAAGGAGAGTTTCATGGTGCGGATCGGATGTTGAGTTGCCGGGGGAACAAGCTCCGGCAGGTCGAACAAGAAATTGGGTTATGGTTCACCGTATAGATTTTTAGAGTAAATTACAATTTAGGTCCCTGAGTTCGTTCATAATTTCCATTTTTGGTTACAAATACTTTTATCTTGCAAGTTTGTATATTTTTAGTTGTTGTATCAATTATGGTCCCTATGTTTGTTGGAAAATTGCAGTTTTAATATTTTATTGAGTAAATTACACGGATGGCCCCTGTGGTTAAGGTTATTTGCAAGCTTGTTCTTACTAAAAAGTTTTTTTATTTTTTTTTTTTATTTTTTATTTATTTATTTTTTTTAACTCGAACTATCCTCAAAACTTAAATTTGTTACCTACCGGATCCCTAAATTAAATCGTCATCTATTTTGTTTTTAGAAACTTCCACCTGAGTAGCATGTTGGGGGTGTTTTTGTCCTTCCATATGGGGGTTCTAACAGCAAAAAAGACTGCAAGTTCATTTTGGAGGTATTTTTGTCCTTCCATGTTAGGGGTGTTTTTGTCTTTCCATGTTGTTAGAAACTTTCAGATGAGTAGCATATTGGAGGTATTTTTGTCCTTTTATTCCTTTCATATGTATGGCGCTTTCTCTTGGTCATTGGTCTTCCATGTTGAGTGTGTTGTGGTGGTGGTGTCATTTATAGGGTACTTCTTTCCGAGTTTCAAGCAAATACACTTTGCTCACGGGTGTTGGTATTGGCACCTAGAATTTGGGTCAAAAACACCAATTCTAAAAGTCAAAACCTCTATCTTGCTTAAAAACCCAAACCGAAATGATACTTATCATTAGTGGACATCAAATCCTATCAAACAATCACTTAATTAAACATTAAACAATTTTTACATCTTTGCCTCTTCTATTTAAAACGTGTTTTCAATTTATATCCTTTTGTATTTTGAAAACTTATTTTCAATCCGTATTACTTTAGTTTAATATATATTGATATTTCAATTTTTTTCATATATATATATATATATATATATATATATATATATATATATATATATATATATATATATATATATATATATATATATATATATATATATATATATATATATATATATGGGAAAAGTGAATATACCCTTAAGGGTATATAAACTTAGGTACTCAAACTCACTATAATTTGTTGTTTTGTTTGATATATTCATTATAATGTTATTAAACTTCAACCTTAACTTGATTTACTTTGAAGATTTTCGAAATTTCACTATTGTTTTCCTCTTATATCACTTCTTTTTGCCGAACACCTATTAGGCTATATATATTATAGTTGAAAATGAAAATTATGTAAAAGGAAGATAGATGTGAAATTTATAAAAATCTTAGAAGTAAATCAAGTTAGAAGATGAATTATAAGAACATTAGACAATTACAATGTACACATATGATACAAAACAGCATAGCATGGTGAGTTTGGGTACCTAAGCTTATATACCCTTAAGGGTATATTTACTTTTCTCTCTCTCTCTCTCTCTCTCTATATATATATATATATATATATATATATAAGGTTCTAAAAAGTTTTTTATGGCTTGTACTTGTTGCCGAGCTTTGACCAAATGTCGTCTTAAGTCATATATGTATATAAAATTGAATAATAGTATTATATATATATATATATATATATATATATATATATATATATATATATATATATATATATATATAAAATCGTCGCCTTAAGTCACACATTACAAACGACATGGCTCATCAAGGCTCGAAAAAGCTTGAGGCTTAACATTGGCGCCAAGTCACGCTTAAAAATGTTTTTTTTTTTTTTTTTTTTTTTTGTAAATTTTGGATCGGATTAAACCGATTCGGATTTGCGGAAGGGAAAACCGATCAAAACCGGTTTGAAATCGGATCAGATTTTTAATGAAACCGGTTTCTGTTCGACGTCATCAAACCGGATCGGATTCGGATCGGCTGTTTGTGCATCTCTAGTGAGGAATGGAGTGAATTTTGACTTCTATTTATAGGCTGGAAATGATCAATACGCGGGGCTTACTTAAACATTTTGTTGGGCGTAATGTGTCATGTGTTAGCATCTAGTGGCAAGCCTTGGGGAAGAAGGTGTAGTGCCAGATCGCGACACATGTCGCCCTCTGGTTATTGGGCTCATACAAAAAGTCAGGAAATTTCTGTTTAGAGAATATAATTTAAACTTTATTAAAAAAATTTCCCCAAATATTGGGACTTTTATGGAGATTTCCCTAAAATAAATAAATAAATATTATATTTTAAAAAATCAAAGAAAAATGGAAATGGTATAACAATCATTTCAGTTTGTTGGATTTACAACGAAACTAGTTGAGAATGACTACAAAGCCAAAAAAAAATCAAAGTTTAAACTAAACATCAGAAAAAATGCAGGGACCATTTTTACAGGTTTGTCTACAAGCATTTAATTTAAAGATTATAACATCGATAAAAAAATGTACAAAATAAATGTTAGAAACTAAAATTATATAATTATAAACACTTATATAATATTAATTAGTTTAAACAAAAAAAATAGAAAATAGAAAATTTTAATTGGATCGAGTGAAAAAAAGGAAATTTGTCACCGCATATATTGGGACATTATCAAGTTATCATTAGTAAGATATGATTATTATAATTGTTAATAGTGGGTTTGACCACCTTACATGGTTTTCAACCATGATAGAATCCTCATTTGACACATAAATGTAAAGTTCCTCAACCTTCTTTTCACTATCACCCATGTCATGTAATGTAGCTATTACATGTTTGCATGGAATCCCATTCAACTTTCACCTTCTACATGTACATGACATCTATTTCATATCAATCACATGCTGGTCATGCCAAGGACTGTATATTTTATACTTTGCAGTCTCATTCCATCTAACCCTATACTGTTGAAGTTTCTCTGGTTTTTTAAAGTAACTTTGATGTAGAAGCGAGTGATCTTGAAGCTTTCGACATCACTTTCATCACCTTGCAAATCCTATGCATGAGGTATTGCCTAATAAACTCAAATAAATATATAAGAAACACAGTAAATTACCGTAAATCCGAATTACATCGAAAACCTCCTTTTTTTTTTTATAGGTCATGACACATTTGAACGAATGTTAGACCCTCCACATCGGGTCTTTCAAAAAGAAATTGCAATGTCATTAAACTAATTTTTAATGCCCACTTGGATTTGTTCCGGCATAAATATCTTTTTTCAAAAACTAATGAATTATGCTGAGTTGGCATTGTTGCTTTTCTTTTTTTTAAGACATTAAACATGCATTGATGTGGATGCTTAGTGTGAAGAACCAAAACAAATAAAAAATCTAATTTTAGACCGTTGCACCATCAAAAAAAATTTTGGATTAAAACCCTAAAATTTTGCGTACACAACAAACCATTTTTTTCAATTTTTGTCACAAATAATTAAAATCAAAACCTGAAAGAGAAAGAACTCTTTGCATCCCTGAATTCTCCCTGTATAAGACTTTCAAGCGACCACAAACGCCTACAATACACCACACTTGCAGAAATCAATGGCGAAATATGGCGAACTCTGGGACGATTCTGCTCTTGTCAAAGCCCTAGATGACGCTATCTCCAAGTATAAGGTCTTTCTTTCTCTATTTCCTTTCAAAAACCTTGAATCACATCTATGGCAAATGACTTCTCTCTGAAACTAGCATCACTCTAGACAGTAAAAACTAGAAGCTTATGAGGTTAAATTCTTACTAATATGGCAGGAAAACGACCTAGTTTTTTTGTTAAATTACTCGGATCTGCTTAAATTCCTTTAAACTCGTTTTAATTTGTTGATTTTGCTATAAAGAAAAACTAGGTTTTGCGTCATACCTGCAGTATATTGTTCATTTATGTATCATATCAATGGTATTTGTTTGCTACGAGTGTTGATTTAGTGAAAGTATGGCTCTGTTCGTTTATTGAGACATTTCATTTGTCCTTTCCATGACCCCATGTTACTTTCAAATGGCTGAAACTCATAAATTAAACATGTCAACTGCCATATGCTCAGATAATGCATGGAAAAGGAGGCACCATTAGTTCGCCTAATGAAGAAAAAATCACAACATGTACAGAAGAAAATGAATCAATCGTCTTCAATGGAAGCAACGAAGCTAAAAGGTATGTCTATGTTCTTGTGTATCAAATGCTTGTATCTCCCCTGAAGCTCATCTGAAGCGACCATTGTTTACTATGCATAGTGCATGTGTGGAAACAGAAGATAACACCACAAACATGCCAAACAGTGATCAAGTTCAAGATACAGAGTCTACTTATGTTGATGCACAAAATGCACAAACTGCAGAAGATTATAACGTGTTACTCAACCAATATAATGCTGTTGAGGAACAAAGGCAAAAACTTTTAGGGCAACTTTATCAATATGGCAATTGGGATTATCAAAGCTATGGTTATGGTGGTGGTTATGATTCTCAAGATCAACCACCCCAACCATCTGGTCCTCCTGCATGCTCTTGTCAACCCTATGTATGTCCATGTTCAACTAAAGTTTCATGTAATGAAGATGATGGTGTTATTAAAGCAGCAATGGGAGCTATTGACAAAGTTATTCAGACATTTGACACAGGAGATAAAGGTTAGTAGTATGTATGGTTTTTACTTTTCAGTGAATGTTAATGATGTAAAGAGATATAATGATTTGTGTATGAATTGTAGAGGGAAAGAAAAGTGAAGAAACGGATCTTTCAGCTGTCTTGAATGCTTGGTTTTCTGCAGGCTTCTATACTGGAAAGTAAGAACTTGTTGTCTAGATAACTTATGTTTGAAAAATATAAAAGTTGTTCTTTTTGTACTAAGTTCATTCCATGAATTTGTTTATTAAGTTGTTCTTTCTGTATTAGGTATCTCTCAGAGCAGGGTACTTTAAAGAAATGATGATGCAAGATCTTGTTTGTTGATGCAATTTTGTGAAAGATAGTGGCATCAAATATTCAATATGATGATGATTGATAGTTATGTAGTTATTTTTTAGAAAGGTGATGTATTTGGATTGTTAAAAATCACCCTTTTAAATTTTAATATATGGTTGGAATGAAAACACATTTAGTGTGTTAAAATCAATTTAGTGTTTTGTGTTTTGTGATTTCAATTGGTCTAACAAAACCAATACAAGTCATTTATTAAAAAACTAGTGAAAGTGAACTCGATATTTTATTTAAAACTATAGCAATATACAAAACAATTATTTTATTCCAGAACTAACTATGTGAAAGCGAAACATAAAAAATAAACTTAATATAAAATATGAAATCATAAAGTTACAATATTTGATCCAATCTTACGCCATTCATCTTTACCCTCTTACATTTTCATATAAAATCCACTTTCCAACACAAATTTATATTGCATATTAAAAACTTCATACAACATTACGCAACATGATAAATAAACACATTTCTATATATCTATATATTATTATATATATACTATACGTACTATATATAATCTATAAATAGTAAATACAACTAACTCCCTCACACTTTAGCACCAGAAGCAGCTTCTTTAATTTGATTGATTGTAAAGACACCAAAACAATCATCATCTTTGGCTGCATTCACAGCAGCAAGTGCCACGTCATCAACACTAACAGGAGGCGCCAAAATCAAATCAGAAGCAGGCAAAGAATTCAGAGGTTTAGTGAAGCTCGCAGTGGCATTCAGAAGTCTTTCAATTGGCTCCCCTATCAAATCCAATGGGATTTCATAATTCCCAACTTTCCTTTTCCCATATATAAATCCAGGTCTTAATATCACACCTACATAACACAATTTTAATATTAAATCAAATCAAAATCTTCAGGGGCAAAACAGTCATTTTGTATTTACCGGAACTCGGGTACTTCGAGAGGACTTCAGATTCGGCTTTTCGCTTTCCCGTGAAGTATCCAGACGTGAGTAAAAAAGACGGTATGTTGTAGTCATGCACTGAGATCAAGATGAACTTTGGAATCCCTGTAATTTTATTTCAAATTTAAAATAGTAGTAAAAAGTAAAAAGTAAAAAGTAAAAAATAAGTTACCATATTCTTTGGCTGCAGTTACTGAAATGATATTTGCTTCACCGTTAATTCTTTGCATTTGTTCTTCACTACCGAATCCTCCAAGGGTTGAAATCACTGCAGTAGCACCAGGGAGTACTTCATCCCAATTTACATAGAAAACATCTCCTACAAAGAAAATTTTAAAATCAATAAAAGGATGGAATTCAAGGAGTACACTTGACTCTTGAGGGGTATTTTGGGTATTTGATTAATAGTCAAAAGTGTTTTATTGAACTAAGACGGAGGGGGTGGTACTATTGAAGGATATTTTAGGGATCAGAGATTCTTATTAAACTATGTGACAAGTCAAAACAGACCATTGAGGGTATTTTCGGTATTTAAGATTTTTTTTAACAAACTAAGCGTCAAGTCAAGATAACGGAGGGAAGGTATTTTAGGTATTTGATTTAGTCAAAGATTTTTATCAAACTACGTGTCAAGTTAAGCACATGTTGGTACTATTGAGGGGTGTTTTAGGTATTTTATCTATAGTGATTATGATTAAATTAAGATGGAAGGGGTACTGTTGAAGGGTATTTTAGGGAACTGTAGTCAAAGATTCTTATTCAACTATGTGACAAGTCAAACAAACAAACAGAGACTATTGAGGGTATTTTAGGTATATAAGACATTTTTTTTATTAAACTATGTGTCGAGTCAAACTAACGGAGGGAGGGTATTTTAGGTATTTGAATATTTGATTGTCAAAGATTTTCATCTAACTATGTGTCAAGTTAAGCACGCGTTAGTACCATTGAGGGGTATTTTAGGTATTAGTAAAAAATAATTATTTTAAACTACGTGTCAAATTAAACAAATGGAAGGAGCACTATTGAGGGTTATTTTAGGTATTTGCTTTAAAGTCAAATATTTTTTATCAAGTCAAACAGAGAGTGAGAGTGAGCACTATTGAAGGGTATTTTATTTTTAGTTTTTTACTATATGAGGTATTTGAGTTTATAGTCAAAGATTGAAGGGTATTTTAGGTATTTGATTTATACCCGTAATCCAAGTCACTTGATCCTCCCATGAGTTCAGGGAAGTTGGCCTTCCTGACCTGAAAAAAAAAATTAAACAAAAAAACTTAAAATCATAAAAGATCAAAATTTTTATCACGATTTTATGTTATTACACTATTTTAACTACACTAAAACTAATGAAATAAATTAATTGGTTTAAAATTTAATAAACAAATAAATAAAAGTACATTGCTATTTTGTGTAATCAACAAACCTGCTTAAGCTTATGACTTCTATACCCCTGGATACTGCAGCCTTGCATATAGCTGAACCAACAAAACCACTGCCTCCCAACACCACAATCTGATAAATAAATAAAAATAAAAATAAAAATAAAAAGCATTAATGAGATTTACATTTTAAGATTACTTAATTTGCATGTTTTAATTTTTACCCTCTCAGCTTTAATATCTGCTTCAATGTCTATTGTCCTGGAATTGGTGTCCTTTATACCTGCATCAGCATAACTGCATTTGACACCAAACCTCAAAAAGCTGCAAGAAAAGTCAACTTATTAGTCAATGTAATCAAATCACACCAACATTCACATCTAAACAACAAATTATGATTAGTCATACAATTAAAGTTTACTCAAAACAAGAAATTCTATCATCTTATCACTAAAGTCAAGAAAAAATTTACAAAATTCGATAACTTTTTCAATGTAAGGTTTGTGATTTAGGTAAATTACACCATATTTCAGCTGGATTACAATAAATTCAACACACACACACACACACACTTATGATAAAATCAGCCAATGGAAACACCTATAACGCTATAAGAAGCAAATTGAGATAAAATTTGGCATTATCTAAAGTGGAATTAACTAACCTAAATACATCAAACGTTACAATTACTGTTTTCGGGTACATGTCCCCCATACAATCTAGAGTGTTAGCTGATTAATTAGAACCCTAGAAAACCCATTGTTGTTTTTCACAGAAAGCATCAAAATTCGGTTCAATTACGCTAAATTTGAGGTGAATTCGAATGAAATCAACGTTAAATGAAAACACAATCAGAGGGGTGTAGACTGTAGTGGTAGAGAACTAACCGATTGGTGTGAGAAATGGAGTTTGAGGCGCGCGAACGGATACCAGAAGGGAAGAGAGTTCGTAAATTTGGCGAAGGTGAAGAAGGTGGTCTGGAAATGGAAGCAGCGTACGATAGGGATGAAGCCATTTTTGGGTTGTCTTCGCTACCACGTGAACTAGACTTCTCTCCTGCGTGGTTGTGAGCAGAAGGTATGGAGACAAAATTGTTTCTTGTTTTTTTAAATATGATAATTCAAAGAGACTTTTACATAAAAAGCCCTAGGTTTTGAATTTTTTTACAAATTTCTCCTTAGTGGGTTTTTCCAATTTCCACTATAAAACTCTCGATGTTAAAATTGTTGTAAAACTTTTGGGTAGAAACAATACATCATTCGTTAGAACCTTGAGAAGGTAAACCCATACACAATGTAACAATTATGTTAAATTGTTGTAAAACTTTTGGGTAGAAACAATACACCATTACGAAAGAAGAGTAGTTCATGTAATTACATGTTTGTTCACAGTTTGAAGGTTTGTAGTGTGTGAGAAATTGAACCAAGCACCATAAATAATAAATGTTTAAATGATTAAAGGATTGTGTTGGTAGTGATGGCTTATGTTTTGAATCATTTGAAGTTTTCAAGAGTCATGTACACCTAAAATTTGGCTTAAAAAGTACTTTGTGGAAAATGGTTATAGTTGTACTCTGATAAGTGTCATAACATAAGGTTGGTAGCTAGATGTGACAAAAGAAATCAACCTAACTCATGCCCATATATGCTATATGATATTTGGATGTAAGAGGATAGGTATATCCATGTAATGTCTTTAAATTATAATCATCAATGTGCAAGAAACATTAAATTTGGCTCTAGTGATAACCCAACATGGATAACCAAACAATACATCACATAAATAATGAATAGGCCAAATGTTAAGCATGTTAGAAGGTTGTGTCTTCATGTAAAGCAGAAGTACAATTGTGTTGTTATGTGAATAGACCAAACATCAACTCACATAAAGGCCCATAAGGAATGTCAGTTGCTAAACATTAACGATATTTTAGGCGTGTCATGATTTCAACTTTGGACCTCTTATATAAAGTTTTGTACATCAAACACTAGGCTCCAGAGCTGTATAAAATAATTGTATGCATCACTTATGTGCTATATTGAGCTCCTAATAAACTCAACACATAACAACCCTTTTTTTTAATTTAAATAAGTTATTTAAGACGGTTGGGTATCAATGGAATTGGTTTGAAGGTCAAACGAATCAGCCAAGGAAATGTTACAACATTTTCATTATTTTGGTCAGCTAGTATAAGGGTCGTGTACATTTTTCTTTTGAAAGAAAATTGGTCGTGTGGTGCTTAGACTTATCCATTTTGACATTTTTCATTCATTTGGGTACTGAGTTATGGTGTATATGCTTCCAAAACCTTCCACATGCATCTTGAAATTAGAAGCCATCAAACTTCCCAATTATCCTTCAAGCTTCATTTACGCTCAAAGGTTTAGTTAGATTGATTTTTCTTGTCTAAAAAGTCAATAATAGTTTCATAATATCTCACTGATCCTTTGGAAAGCCAATTAAACATGAATATATGACTTAAAAGTGGTGATCAACCAATTTGAACATTCAAAAGCATGGTTTATTTTCATAGAAATCATTTAAATGTCAAATTCTCATCGATCCTTACATTAATTAAGGTTGTCATCAATTAATTTTCAATTTGGCTTAATTCATCTAACTTATGACATTTCCAAAAGATTTAATATATCAAAATTTAGTTGTTTCAAAGTAGAGTTTGAATAACCATTGAAGTTTGGTCAAAGTTGAAGGCCAAACACATATCCATAAATGCAATTTACAACAAATGATGTGTTCCATAACTTGAATATAGTTTTAGAACATTAAAATAAGTTTATAAAAATATCAATTTCATGAAAATAATTACATGTAGATTCCACCATTGTTGAAGCTTACAAGCTTAAATTTCCACCATTATAATTGAAATCGTGATGAAACAAGTAATGTAATGAGATATGTGTGCTCTAATGGCTAAAACTAACTCATTAAGAAACACTATCAAAGAATTTGATCATACTACAAACTTGGATTTTGGGTAAATTTTAAACCTAAACTAAAAAGTAATGATGAGTACATGAGAGGCTACATTTTAATGGTCCAAAGATGATGATTCTAGCTCTCCTTTTTCTCAAACACTTCAATATTTCTATAAATCTCATTCAATGGATGAAAACACCTTTCATGTGTTCTTCTCTTTCTAAGAACAATTTTAAAAATAGGAGAGTTGAGGTAGAGAATGGCTAGCTTCTAATCTTTTACAATTTATCAAATACGACCCCTTACTTTCTACTTTTCGCACTTTGGCCCACAAAATGTACAAAACAAACTAGTCTCCCTTGTATGTACAAGACTAACCCATCCCTATCAAGATTTCTGACACTGCTAGTGTAACATTCATTTTCGGCCATGTCTCTTTTAAACCCTAAGTGCAAATTCCTTTCTTTTTGGCCTTCAAACTGAAACGACCAAAAATACGACCCAAAAATTTTTGTTTTTAATATAATCAAAACTATAATCAGAGTATCATATAAATAAACCATGCGTGATATGTCCCAAAATATAATAAAGTACTGTGCGGAAACTGTATCATACTACATCAAATCAACAACTAAATCAATCCCAGACTAAAGCTGAGGCGGTGGTGTGTGCGATGCCGTCACCCCGAGCTCTTCCCTTTGCTTGCGGAAGTACCTGAAACCAAAACTGAAACTGTAAGCACGAAGCTTAGTGAGCTCCCCCCCCTAATTACCACATACCATACAAAACATATAAACACATATTGG
Organism: Lactuca saligna; assembly: GCF_052625555.1. NCBI lineage: Eukaryota > Viridiplantae > Streptophyta > Magnoliopsida > Asterales > Asteraceae > Lactuca > Lactuca saligna. The sequence goes on along the minus strand of NC_136422.1, from coordinate 132,014,695 downwards.
GCCTTGCCCACTGCATCGGGCCGGGGCCCGGAAACTGCATCGGACCGAAGTCCGGAACTGACTGGGACCTTGTCCCCTGCATCGGACCAAAGTCCGGAACTAACTGCATCGGATCAGAGTCCGGAACTAACTGCATCGGACCGGAGTTCGGAACTGACTGCATCGGACCGGAGTCCGGAACTGACTGCATCGGACCGGAGTCCGGAACTGACTGCATCGGACCGAAGTTCGGAACTGACTGTGCATAGCATAGCATATCATAACAATTATACTGCATACTGCATCGGGCCGTAGCCCGGAACATAAACACATACACATAGCGCATAAATCATGTCTGAACCACGAAGGCATCAAACATACTAACTACTACATTGGACCGAAGTCCGGAACTACTACTAACTGAACGGGCCGACATTGTGGCCTTAGACCCGTCCCTACTGGAAGGAAACTCACCTCGTAAGCTAGAGGATGAGTGTGTGGCTCGGAAAGCTAACGGCTGCTCCTCCTGAATCTCCTCGACGACAAATCCATAAACACACTCAATCAATCACTAACACTACACTCGGGGTAAAATGACTCTTTTACCCTTGGTCAAAGTCAACTTACTCAGGGCTGACTCGCCGAGTCGGGATACCCAACTCGCCGAGTCCTAGACTTTCCTCTCAACTCTTACACGCTGGTACTCGTCGAGTGTGGCATCGACTCGACGAGTACCCTCTGGATCCAAGAACTCAGATGATCTTCATCCGACTCGCCGAGTCGGACGAACAGACTCGACGAGTTGTTCTTGATCCCCAAGAAGATTGCCTTGGACTCGCCGAGTTGTATGAACAAACTCGCCGAGTCCCTCCATTACTGAGTCTACTCTCAACTCGCTGAGTCCACTCCCTAACTCACCTCGTCCACTCGATACTGATAAAACTGAAGAACTCAGGACTCGCGACCCGACTCGCCGAGTCGCCGCCATGCAACATATTTTTACTCGATTTCTCTTGAATCCAACACATGCAAATGATAGATCTAGGTCCAATAAGCTGTGTTACCACGTAAAGTTTCCAACTTTACGTGCACAACCTCATGAATAAGGGAAATAAGGCTAAAAGATGCACAACAAGAGTAGATCCATGGCTAATATGCAATGTAACTCCAAAAAGACAGTAGATCTGGGCTCTACAACACCCCAACACTCAGATCCAAAGGTATTTCGACTTATTAACACATTCATGCAAACATAAAGCTTGGAACAACATCAAATAGCCCTTAAAATAGCTCTAATGGAAGTTTATGTTGGATTAGTGTCTAAGTCCATAACTGTTTTGGTATGTACTTGACCCGATTATGAGCATGGTCCTTTTGGGTTGCCTTCACCATAGCAATATGTAGGATGATTTAAGGAGAGAAAGGTTTAAATATGATTTATTAATATATTATGAGAATAATATATTAAAGGAGAAATCATATTGTTTAATTAATATTGGTCAAGAATTAATTAATTTTGTGGCTAAAAGAGATTAATTAAACTTAGGGGACTGAAGTTGTAATTATAAGATAATTATAATTGGGCTATGGATCACCTAATAATATATAGGTTGAACGAATTCTATGGGAAGCCCATTAGAAATCATCCAAGGGATATGTTTAAGGAGTCCATGGGCTGTTTAGGGCCTAAGCAGTCAGATTAGGGTTTCCTAGTTGTAAACCCTAATAGCCTACATGTATAAAAGGGACCCTTAAGCCCCAAAAACGTGAACAACACTTCCATTAGAGTTTCCACCCATTTTTGGTGCCTCCTTTTCTTCTCCTCTTCATCCAAGTTGCATATGGTGTTTGTGACTCCATTAGAGGTACTACACTTGTGGTACTTGCTTTCAAGAGCTAAGGAAATTCAAGGAACTAGTTGTTATTGCTATATAACAACAAAAGGTATGTATTCTAGCTTTATATATGAATTTCAAAAATTATAGTAGCATGCCAGGTTTCTTTTTGTGTTCATAAAGTTGTATAACTAATAGTGAAAACATAGATCCAATACTAGGGTTGCATGCACACATAGGATTGTATGTATAAAACCCATCAGTGGTATCAGAGCCATTGGTTTTTGTTTTCAATTAGCTTTTATTCAAATTTGTGAACTTGACATATTAGGGTTTATGGCTAATAAACCCTAAAGGCTAGTAATTTTCGCAATTAGGGTTGCAAAACCCTAGATGGCGATTTTTGCTAGGGTTTCCCAAATCCTTTCCTTAGCCTCCAAGATTTTGAAATCTAGGGTTATCCAACCCTTGGATTTCGAAATTACCTCCTTCCCCAAGGTTAGATCCTAAATTTTAGGGATTTGGATAATCTCATATCTTGTAATTATCTTTTAATTGTTAAATATGGTAATTAAAGATCTTGAATTATCCCATCCCTTATTTTCGAGATTTAGAGAGGGATTCAAAGGATTAGGATATCTTAGATGTATAATTGGTAATTATCCTCATGATCTAGATAATCCCTTGTGATTTAATAATTTAAATTAATTGTTTAATTTATGGTAATTATTAAATCAAGAGTTTTAATATTTAAAATTTTAATTTAAATGTCTTAAATTCGAAAATTTTAAGTGAGATTAAAACCTAATTGTTTTGAAGAGTTTCAAAACTTGCCCTCAAGTTTTGGAATTTAAATTGTTGATTAAAAGTTAATTTTGAAAGTCTAAATTCCAAAACCCTGATTTTGAAAAAGTTCAAATTAAACCCTTATGGTTTTATTAAATTAATTAAGTGTATAATTAAAAGAGATTTAATAAATCCATAATGATTTTGGTTAGTTAAAAGTATAATTTAAACCACCTAGTATTTTAAAAGTGTAAAATACACCCTTATACTATACATAACATTAAAAGTTTAATATTATATATGTATAACTAAAAAGTCAGTCTTACCGTTAGTAGGCCTCATTCACGAAACTAGTCTATAAGGGGTGTTTAAGGAAATTGCCTATAAAATGGTGATTGAATGGGTATCCACTCTTACCCACCGCACTCTTGACTAGTGGAGGGTCGTTAGCCGAACGGGTAGGATAGGACAGAAACCTTCCATTATAAGTATAATGAAGTACAAAGTAACTAAATGCTTTTTCAAATTCCCAAATCATAGTTACTTTAGGCAAAATGTGAAATTGTATGCTAACCCATGGAATTACACTTCGTACCCTTGTCAAACGTTAGTGGAGCGTGTGTGGTTAACCGACACACTAATTTGGGGATGACATTGGTAGCGAAGGGTGACTCGATGTTTGTCATAGATCAATGGAGCGTGTGTGGCTAACCGGCACATTGATTAGGTGATAGTAACATTGGGTGCACCATGTGATTCGTATGGTTATTTACACCTTGTTTGTGATCCTCGGCATCCCAATCACAAATAGTAGGGAATAATCGAGATTAAACATGCCATTGAAAAGTTCAATGAATCTCAAAAGATCTAGGAGTTTCAATTCATTTAAAACTTAAACTTCTTTTTCGTTTTTCATGGTGGAAATTGGTAAATCGTCATTTACCTACCTTCAGATATTCTGCAACTAGATTACGGCATCCCTCTTCTAGGTTGTAGAGTATTGTGTTGGATCCTAGCTTGATGTTTCATTTGGGTGTTGCATCAAGAATTCTAATCAACTCAACTTGAATTTTCTCCCGTTTTGTAGATGTCTGAATCTTACAATGGTCTTCCCAAATCCTTTGGAACAAGCTTTCCAAATGAAGATGACGTTCCGAGATACGATCAAGGAAATGAGAGTCATGCTTCACTTCCTCCACCTCCTCCAATTATTCTCCCTGACCCACAAGTTCAAAGGCTTGAAAAGTTCAAGCTCACTCAAGCCCTTTTGGCAAGTAAACACGAAGATGGGAAACCTGTGTGTGCGCACGTCTTAGAGATGAAGTCATACATTGATAGGTTAAACATGTTGGGTGTCGAGATTTCAAGTGAGTTGGCTGTTGACTGGGTTCTTCAGTCACTTCCTGAATCATATAGTGAGTTCGTTAGAGAGTACTATATGATGGACCACGACGTGACCCTAATTGATCTCACCTATTTGCTTATAGCTACTGAATCAGCAATGATTTGGCGTGCTGGTCAAGCAAATTTGTCCAGTGAATCAAACTCCCAAACTTCAATGGACACTGGCAACATTGGAAGTCCAGAAAGAACTAAGTCTGTGATTGTCCGATGTGTTGTGCCAAAGGAGTCTATTTGCTTTTATTGCCAAAAGAAGGGGCATTGGAGACGAAGCTGCCCTAATTACCTGAGAGATCTAAGAGATGGGAGAGTCAAGACGTATGGCTCTGCTTCAGGTAAAATCCATTAACTAACTCTTTTAAGTTCCTATTCTAGATTCTTAATACATGATGTGATAAGATTACATTTTGATGTTTTATAGGATCGAAAAAAAGAGAGGAAGCTTGAGAAAAGAAGTGAGCTGAATCTGATCATGAAGAAATGGATTTCGATCGCATTACTTGAAGAATGGATTCTTGAGCTACAACTTGGAGTTAGAATAGATTGTTAACATAGTTTTTCAATTGAATTGCATTGTAAGGACAAGTTTTTTTCCGCAATAAAATAAATTTTGATTTTGTCTTATTTATTTATCCTTACAATGAAATATATGAAAAATTGATGTTCATGTACTTCTATTATTAGCAAAATGGATTTGATTCTTAATTATGGAAATGTCAAAAGTGTACCAAATAGGGAGACTTTCTCATCGCCCAAGTTTCAATTGGACAGAAACTTGGAATCATGCAATGTGTATTGTATGATGAATGGAAAACTTTCACATTTGGGAAACTTAGACTAATTCTTTGGCAAAGTGTCAATTGAAAGACTAGGAGATCAAGTACACTAGGTTGTGCGTTGATCAAGTCCACCACAAGAGTGACAGAGATATTCGTCATGATTTACTAAAGCTTAGTAAATATGATTAGACTTATAAGATTAAGTATAATTCTAAGTTGATTGAAAAAGTTTCAATGAATAGTAGAACGAATAAAGAAGAATCAAGTAGGCAGAAAGATAAAAGTTTCTCTTTTCTAGGAAGAAGGGAGAGTACCTTTTATTGTGTTTTATGATAAGTCTTAAAGATTAAGAACCATGTCTCAATAGATCCTCTAAGTGAGTCTTAGTGCAATTGCATGTCTAAGAAGAGGAATCAAGTATTGTAGAAATGGTTAAATCAAGAAGTCAATCACACTTCGTTTCAATATCAAGTCTTAAAGTCAAGATTGTGACATTGAGTGAAAAGTTTTAAGTAGGTTTATAACACTCATCAAATATGGAACTTGGAAAAGTTTTCTTATTCTTGTACATTTGAGATTGGTAAGTTGTGATGTCTTGGATAAGACAAAGACCAACTAGGACCAACTTGTGAAGTGTTCTTGTCTTGATAATAACTGCACTGACTCTTGAATATTTGATTGTCAAGAAATGTTTCTTGACAAAGAGAATCATATATGTCAAGAGGTCAGTGGGAGTTTTAATGTTTTGAAAAAGTTTCAAGAACAAATCAAATAAACCTTATCGTTCATCACTAGCGCACGAGTTGAGGTTTACAACCTATCGTGTTGACATTATTTTGATTCTGTGCCAATCCAATCAAGTTACTAAACTACTTGGAAGACATGGTGGGCACTCGTGTTATCATAGGGCAAGAAATCAAGATTAAGAAAGTTCAGTCCATATGAGTTTGGATTTGTCGCAAACCTTGGTTTTGGCAAATTCACATGGATAGGAACTCATACACCATAAAATCTAAGTGTCATAAGATTCCCTCCTTCATGAAAATGACTGTGAGGAAATGCTTTCACTAAGAGAGATTTTAAGAAGATAGCAATTGTGAAAATTGCATTCTCAAATTCGATTATGGTTACGGCATCCCTTTCCATAGTTCGAATTGTGAGATTTGGCAATTAGTTTCAACATTTGGAACTTAGTAACATAAGTTATGAATTGTTTAAACACACATATGAGCTATCTAAGGCAAAGGTGTATAAGGTTAAGAAGCTTAGATAAAGGCTTATCGAAGCATCTGGTAGTAGAAATATGAATTTCAGAAGTTCAATAGGCATTGTTTTCTGGAAGTTCATTTATTTTCTGAATACATGTCAAAGCTAGTGGGAGCATAAATGTTATGCTTATATGATAATCATCATGATAATGGGAGCATAAGTGTTATGCTTGTATGATTGTTATGGCGAGTATTGCAAGTTAGCAATATTAATTATAGAAAAACAAAGATTCCATTTGCAAAGTTGCATGGGTTGAAAAGTTGTTTTGCTATAATTAAGGGAGAGAATATTATACTCCGTTTCAAAATCTAAAGCTTAGATTAAGAAATTTTAATATTTTCAGTCAAAGGATACATTGTGTGTTCTTAAAATTCAATTATGATTACGGCATCCCTCTTCATAGTTCGAATTGTGAGAACATGACACATAAAATATTATGGCAAAAGATTGGTAAAGTATCATATCTTTATGTAAGACATTATGCATCGTGTCCCATACGCTTCGGGTATAGGATCGATTGTAAATGCTATAGTATTTTACCATTCTAAAATTTTCCAAATGTCTAGCGCATTAAGAGGGAAAAAGGAATAGAATTGGTTTTGACTGAAAGAATTTAACAACTATCAAAGGACGATCCAAAGTTCGCTGAGGATTGATCGCTTGTAAGTAGTTGGAAGTATGGTATTGGATGGACCATATCGACATTATTATGAATAGATAAGATTCTATTAAGAATGAGTTGTCATATGGCAAATGTGGAAATGTTTTCATATTGGGAGTTGGATATTGAGAGTCTGTGCCTAGATTAGAAACTTTTATGCAAGAAGGATGTTCAAAGGAATGTACTTTGAATGTGAGACTTCACATCTATGGAATTGTCTTGTAACAATTTCTAAGAAAGTACTTTGTAATTTCATTAGCTACGTCTTGGTGACTTTTGTGCTATGATTTTGCAAAGGGATCGTTGCATAAAATGTTAGAATCTAGCATATTCTAGTAGTGGCAAGAACCTTGTGTTCTTACACTAATAATTAGGATTAAGGAATTGTGAAATGAGCATCATTGGAAAAGTTTTCAGGTGATCTATTTCACAAAGCATGGGCCATAGGAAACACGGTGTGCATGCTTAGAGCATGGGACAATTGTTGTTGTAATTCAAGCAATGAGTTGATTATCCGAAACATTAAATGATAAATAATGAGTAATCAATATGGTGGATAAATAGAAGGGTTTTATTTACTCTCACAAGTTTGGGGCCATATAGGATTAAGTATTGTTGTCATGTTTCAATTTGCATGTTTTGACTTCCAGAATAACTAGGTTATTCAAACATCCACAGTTGGTCATACGTTGGGAGTAGGTATGAATAAAGACTGTCATGAATCTGTCTGTAGATTGTCTGAAGTGTTTAGACATGGCACAAGTTTGCTGCAGAGTTTGTGAGTGCTTTGATAAGATTAAAGTATTGGATTAAACCCACGCTCACTTGGATCACTTCACGGTTTTATCACGAGTGATTAGTGAGACGATAATATTGTATATTCTTGAAACCGAGACGTGTGAGTTGTTATTTGTTGGTCAGTTACACATTGATAATAAGTAAACGCACCAGTAACTTGGTGTTATAAAACTTATTGTTGTGTGTGATTTGATCAGTAAATGCAAGCGAGCATTTGAGTCGAAGTTTATCCATTCCTTTTACCCAAAGTGGGATAAAAGCGATATATGTGGGCCTCTCGATGATTTAGTGATGACACCTAAGCGCTTGGCCAAGCCGGGACTAAGTTGATGTGTTCAATTGTAGTCTGTTATCAGTCGTCATGAATCGGAAGTCGAGAAATAGTATAGAGAGAATGATTGAAATTCATGTCTTTTGTCTATACGATATCTTGAGAATGGAGGAATATATAATCCCTTATCTAGAGGACACGCTATCTGATAAGATCAGAGTTGACAGCGGCTTTTGAAAGCTATGATTACTGATCAGGTTCTGAAGTCATACGGAAAATAGTTATTAGACTTATCCAAGTGGGAGACTGTTGGATTAGTGTCTAAGTCCATAACTGTTTTGGTATGTACTTGACCCGATTATGAGCATGGTCCTTTTGGGTTGCCTTCACCATAGCAATATGTAGGATGATTTAAGGAGAGAAAGGTTTAAATATGATTTATTAATATATTATGAGAATAATATATTAAAGGAGAAATCATATTGTTTAATTAATATTGGTCAAGAATTAATTAATTTTGTGGCTAAAAGAGATTAATTAAACTTAGGGGACTGAAGTTGTAATTATAAGATAATTATAATTGGGCTATGGATCACCTAATAATATATAAGTTGAACGAATTCTATGGGAAGCCCATTAGAAATCGTCCAAGGGATATGTTTAAGGAGTCCATGGGCTGTTTAGGGCCTAAGCAGTCAGATTAGGGTTTCCTAGTTGTAAACCCTAATAGCCTACATGTATAAAAGGGACCCTTAAGCCCCAAAAACGTGAAAAACACTTCCATTAGGGTTTCCAGCCGTTTTTGGTGCCTCCTTTTCTTCTCCTCTTCATCCAAGTTGCATATGGTGTTTGTGACTCCATTAGAGGTACTACACTTGTGGTACTTGCTTTCAAGAGCTAAGGAAATTCAAGGAACTAGTTGTTATTGCTATATAACAACAAAAGGTATGTATTCTAGCTTTATATATGAATTTCGAAAATTATAGTAGCATGCCAGGTTTCTTTTTGTGTTCATAAAGTTGTATAACTAATAGTGAAAACATAGATCCAATACTAGGGTTGCATGCACACATAGGATTGTATGTATAAAACCCATCAGTTTAAGCATGTAACCAGAGGGGAACTCCGAAAATACCTTAATAAGCTCAGATTTGACCTTGGATCTTTGCACTACAACTCGTTTCCTTGCTTCCTTCTTCTTCTCCTTCTTCACACCTTCACAAAATGGAACTAAATCACTTATAAGCTCTCAAATGGAAGGGTTAGGGTTTCTCACAGAGCTCTCAGGGTGAAAGTGGCGAGAATGAGGCTATAATGGGGTTTAAATAGTGAGCAAACCCGGGGATTTAGGGTTTCACCCAGACGGACGGACTCGCCGAGTCCGGGATATGGACTCGCCGAGTCGCCGGCTCCCGCGTGCACAAAATGCGCGACCCAACTCGGCGAGTCAGGCTAGAACTCGCCGAGTCCCTCTTGAAGACTTAGACCATTAACAATTAATTAACATACCGGAAACGAGTCATTACAATTCTCCCCCACTTGACTCAGACTTCGTCCTCGAAGTATGCTACGGCTGGATCTGCGAATAACTCCGGGTAGTGCGTTCTCATTTCTTCTTCAGCCTCCCATGTCCATTCAGACCCCTTCCGGTGCTGCCACTGCACCTTTACCAGCTGAATTACCTTGTTCCTCAAGGTCTTGGTCTTCCGTTCCAAAATTGCTATCGGCTTCTCGATATAATTCAGGCCGCTATCAACCTGGATGTCCTCCAAGGGAACGACTGCTGTCTCGTCCACTAAACACTTCCTCAACTGCGACACGTGGAAGGTGTTGTGTATCAAACTGAGCTCCTCAGGAAGATCTAACCGGTAAGCAACCCGACCCACCCGGGCCAAAACCCTGAAAGGACCAATAAATCTGGGGCCCAATTTGCCCCTCTTCCGGAACCTGATGACACCTTTCCAAGGTGAGACTTTTAGAAGAACCATGTCTCCCACCTGGAACTCCAAGTCTGAACGCCTCCTATCGGCGTAGCTCTTCTGCCGACTCTGCGCAGTCTGCAGTCTACTACGGACCTGCTGGATCAATTCCGTCGTCTTGAGCACCACTTCGGTGCTCCCCATGACCCGCTGACCGACCTCGCCCCAACAAATCGGGGTCCTGCACCTCCTGCCATATAACATCTCAAAAGGAGGTCGATCAATGCTCACGTGATAGCTGTTGTTATACGAGAATTCCGCTAAGGGAAGATACGTATCCCAACTGCCCCCAAAATCTAGAACACATGCCCTAAGCATGTCCTCGAGAGTCTGAATCGTCCTCTCGCTCTGCCCATCAGTCTGAGGATGAAAAGCGGTGCTGAAATGGAGACGAGTACCCATCTCGTTGTGGAATCGCTTCCAGAATCTGGATGTGAAGCGAACATCCCGGTCCGACACCACCGATACCGGCACTCCATGACGTGCCACAATCTCTCGCACATAGATATCGGCTAACTTTTCCGCCGATATACTCTCCTGGATCGGAATAAAATGGGCACTCTTCGTCAACCGATCCACCACTACCCATATCGAATCCACTCCACGTGCGGTCCTGGGAAGTTTGGTGATAAAATCCATGGTGATATCCTCCCATTTCCACACGGGAATATCCAACGGCTGCATCTTGCCGTGAGGTCTCTGGTGCTCCGCCTTGACCTTCCGGCAGGTCAAGCATCTCTCAACGTACCAAGCGACGTCCCGCTTCATGCAGGGCCACCAATAATCAGGTCGAAGATCTCGATACATCTTCGTCGCCCCTGGGTGGATAGAAAATCGAGACTTATGAGCCTCGTCCATCTATACCTGCTGTACCCCACCCTAGTACGGTACCCACACCCTACCATGAAGCGTCATCAAACCCCGACTGTCGTAATCAAACGAAGCTACTCGGCCCACTATCCTCTCGCACTTCTGCCTCTCCTCCTTGAGACCCTCCATCTGAGCCTCCTTGATCCGCTCCAACAAAGGAGTGATCACCGTCATCCTCATACACAAATCCCTGATAGGGGCCGCCGACACCTTACGGCTCAGGGCATCGGCCACCACGTTGGCCATCCCTGGATGATACAGGATCTCACAGTCATAGTCCTTCAGCACGTCCAACCATCTCCTCTGTCTCATGTTCAAACTCGGCTGATCCATAAGGTATCGTAAATTCTTATGGTCCGTGTAGATAGTACAGCGGACCCTGTAAAGGTAATGTTTCCAAATCTTGAGGGCAAATACAACTGCCCCCAGCTCCAAGTTGTGGGTAGGATAATTAGCCTCGTGAGGCTTCAACTGTCTCGAGGCATAAGCCACCACATGGCCTCGCTGCATCAACACTGCTCCCATACCCGTGATCGAAGCATCACAATAGACCACGAAATCCTCAACACCCTCTGGCAAGGTAAGAATCGGATCCTCGCACAATCTCTGCCTGAGAGTCTCGAACGCCACCTGCTGCTCAGGCCCCCAACGAAAAACCACCGACTTCTTGGTTAGTCGGGTGAGCGGCACTGCTATCTTGGAGAAGTCCTGAATAAATCTCCGATAATACCCTGCCAATCCTAGGAAGCTCCGAATCTCAGATGGAGACCTCGGGACCTCCCACTGCATCACGGCCTCGATCTTGGCCGGGTCAACCAAAATACCCTTCTGGTTAACGAGATGCCCAAGAAACTGCACCTCGCGCAACCAGAACTCGCACTTGGAGAACTTAGCGAAAAGTCTCTCCCTCCTCAAAGTCTCCAACACCTCCCGCAGGTGCTCCTCGTGCTGCCCCTGTGTCTTGGAATATACCAAGATGTCATCTATGAACACGATCACTGACCGATCCAGCATCGGTCTGCACACGCGGTTCATGAGATCCATGAACGCGGCTGGGGCATTGGTGAGCCCAAATGGCATCACCACAAACTCATAATGACCATACCGGGTCCTGAAAGCAGTCTTCTGTACATCCTCATCCCTGACCCTCATCTGGTGGTAACCGGAGCGTAGGTCGATCTTGGAGAACCAAGACGCTCCCTGGAGCTGATCAAACAAGTCATCTATCCTCGGAAGTGGGTAACGGTTCTTCACCGTTACCTTGTTCAACTCCCGGTAATCAATACACATCCGATGCGACCCGTCTTTCTTCCTCACAAATAAAATCGGCGCTCCCCAAGGCGAACTGCTCGGCCGAATGAAACCCTTGTCTAACAGCTCCTGAAGCTGTGTAGACAACTCCTGCATCTCAGGGGGAGCAAGTCGATATGGTGCTTTGGCTATCGGAGCCGCACCAGGAACCAGGTCGATCCTGAACTCAACCTGCCTCTCAGGAGGTATCTCTGGCAAATCCTCGGGAAACACGTCCGGGTAATCTCGAACAATAGGAACATCATCGATCGTCGTCTTGCCCTTATCCCGGGCATCCAAGACGTAGGCTACATAGCCGGCGCAACCCTGCTGAACGTAGCGCCTCGCCCTAGCGGCAGAGCAGAAGGTCAATCCTCGCTGGGGCCTCTCGCCCTGGATTACTATCTCTCCCCCACTGGGAGTGCGAACCCTCACTAGCTGAAGCTCACAATCAATCACCGCCCCATTGGGGCTTAGCCAATCCATACCCACAATAACTTTATTCCCGCGCAGGGGAATCGGAACCAAATCCACTGAAAACTGCTCCTCAAATATCTGAAGGGAACACCCTCTATATACTCTGTCGACCCTCACGGTCCTATCATCTGCTATCTCAACCTCTAATGGACAATCCAGCTCCCCCGGAGCTCTGCTAAATCTCTTGCTAAGCGCAAGCGATACAAATGATCGGGTGGCCCCCGAATCGAACAATACCAAAGCAGGGATGCCGTTCACCGAGAACGACCCTAAATAAAGCGTACCATCAAATAATATTCAAACGATATATTAATAATTAAAAGATGAAAGAAATATACATACCCGTCACCACATCAGGAGTCGCTCGCGCCTCCTCCGCTGTCATCTGAAATGCCCTGCTCTTCGCCACTGGCGCATCAGCTCGGCCCTGCCGGCCATCCGTGATCCTCAAGGTGGCAGGGGCGGGTGCGAGCACCTTCCGTGCTGCAGCTAAATTGGGACACTGGGACCTTTTGTGTCCCCTCTGATTGCACTGAAAGCAAATCAGATCCGATGCTGTAACCATAGTGGCAGGGGCCGTACAATCCCTACTCATATGTCCGGTCTGACCGCACTTGAAGCAGCCGGAACTCCCTGTCTTGCATGCCCCCTCATGCAACCTCCCACACTTGCCACACCGACCGTGGCTCTGCTGACCCCTGGACCTGTGATCTGAAGCCTTGGGCTTTTTGCCCGCACTGCCTGTACCCGAAACCGCCTCCGGTTTCCTCTTTCTCTCCATCTCGAGATCAATCTCCCTCTCTCTGGCTCTAGCAATCATGTCGTCCAGTGTTTTGCAACTGGACCGGCTCACAAACATACGAATGTCACTCCTCAACATCTCGTGATAACGGGCCTTCTTCATCTCCTCATCGGCTGCATACTGTGGAACAAGAAGGGCCCTCTCCCTGAACTTGGCGGTGATCTCCGCCACTGTCTCGGTAGTCTGGGTAAGATCCTGGAACTCCCTGGCTAACTGTTGCACCTCGATGACTGGTGCAAACTCCGCTCTGAACCTGGTAGAGAAATCAGCCCAGGTCATGGCATCCAATGCCACATCATCCCCGATGGCATGTCCTACCTCCTCCCACCAGTCTCATGCCCTGTCCTTCAGGAGACAGGACGCCAATCTGACCTTGTCCCCCTCGGGACATCTGCTAGTGCGGAATGCGTTGGCCACATCTGCCAACCACCTGGTACTCGCTATGGGGTCCCGTGCCCCGTGATAGTCAGGAGCCCCGCATGCCCTGAACTCCCTGAAAGTGAGTGTGCGCGACCCCATCACGGCCGCCATCTCAGTACGGAAAGTACTCAGTCTCTCATCCATCATCTCCAAAATGCCCTCCTTGATCGAACCGAAGATCACAGGAGTCTGCTCAAGTATGATGCGAGTAACCTCAGAAGAAAGGAACTCTCTAGTCTGCTCATCCATCTGTCCGACCTCCGGGTCTGATCCCGATCCTGATCCCCCTCCGGCATCTGAACTGCCGGCTGCTGGCCTTGGACGCAAAACTACCATTTTGAAACATATCACAACGACATCAGAACACCGAAATATTTCAAGGGATCATGATACGACTACTAGCTCCTTGGTCTTATCTTGGCCTTCCTTGATTCGAGTACGGATCCTCTGCTTTCAGTAGTATGGGCCCCTACTACCTTCCACATCTATCCGTACTTTCCTCAAGAACTGCCTCGACTTCCCCAAGTCACCCCTACCGCTGCTATTCTCTGCTACTCTCATCCTAGGCTTGCCCTAGAGAAAACTCGAACTCAATACGACTGGTCCTCAGCTGCTGTCGGTCTCCTCGCACTGCCAGTTAGCCATCACCTGAACACCATCACATGTGATGAGGATCGGATAATCCTTCAAGTAAAAGATCCGTCCCTACAACGGTTGGACTCAAACAAGAGCTGCGCAGTAGGGCCAGTTCCAGCACTCTGGGATTATTCAAACCCGATTACATGTGGTGTAACGTGTCCACCTAATGGCTAACTCCCATTACTCGGAACCCCACTAAGCACAAAGCAAGCAACATTCGGACAAGGGAAACAGACTCACGCAAACTATTCTTATAACAAGAAACTGTACTAGCATAGGATGCTAAGCTCATACTATCAGGCATAACCTAGACAGGCTATCCTACTGCTGTCTACTCAATTCTAGCATGCAATATTCATAAAGCTGTAACACATAAGCAGGCACATAAGGCATTCTCCTACATCCTTAGTCCTATTCTAGCATGCTGTTCTACTAAAACTGAAATTGAACAAATAACTTGTATGGGTAATTTGGGAGTACTTACTTGAGCTCGGTTGACCGCATGCACACACCTCTATCTCGTTAAAAACAATTCTTTCCTTCTAAGTGTTTTCAAAATTCTTTTGTAAAAACATTTTATTAAAAATATTTTATTTCCCTTAGTTTGAGTTCAGATACACCCGAGAGTGTATCCGAATCCCTCAAACCAGAGCTCTGATACCAACTTGAAACGACCAAAAATACGACCCAAAAATTTTTGTTTTTAATATAATCAAAACTATAATCAGAGTATCATATAAATAAACCATGCGTGATATGTCCCAAAATATAATAAAGTACTGTGCGGAAACTGTATCATACTACATCAAATCAACAACTAAATCAATCCCAGACTAAAGCTGAGGCGGTGGTGTGTGCGATGCCGTCACCCCGAGCTCTTCCCTTTGCTTGCGGAAGTACCTGAAACCAAAACTGAAACTGTAAGCACGAAGCTTAGTGAGCTCCCCCCCCCTAATTACCACATACCATACAAAACATATAAACACATATTGGGCCTTGCCCACTGCATCGGGCCGGGGCCCGGAAACTGCATCGGACCGAAGTCCGGAACTGACTGGGACCTTGTCCCCTGCATCGGACCAAAGTCCGGAACTAACTGCATCGGATCAGAGTCCGGAACTAACTGCATCGGACCGAAGTCCGGAACTGACTGCATCGGACCGGAGTCTGGAACTGACTGCATCGGACCGAAGTCCGGAACTGACTGTGCATAGCATAGCATATCATAACAATTATACTGCATACTGCATCGGGCCGTAGCCCGGAACATAAACACATACACATAGCGCATAAATCATGTCTGAACCACGAAGGCATCAAACATACTAACTACTACATTGGACCGAAGTCCGGAACTACTACTAACTGAACGGGCCGGCATTGTGGCCTTAGACCCGTCCCTACTGGAAGGAAACTCACCTCGTAAGCTAGCGGATGAGTGTGTGGCTCGGAAAGCTAACGGCTGCTGCTCCTGAATCTCGTCGGCTACAAATCCATAAACACACTCAATCAATCACTAACACTACACTCGGGGTAAAATGACTCTTTTACCCTTGGTCAAAGTCAACTTACTCAGGGCTGACTCGCCGAGTCGGGATACCCAACTTGCCGAGTCCTAGACTTTCCTCTCAACTCTTACACGCTGGTACTCGTCGAGTGTGGCATCGACTCGACGAGTACCCTCTGGATCCAAGAACTCAGATGATCTTCATCCGACTCGCCGAGTCGGACGAACAGACTCGACGAGTTGTTCTTGATCCCCAAGAAGATTGCCTTGGACTCGCCGAGTTGTATGAACAAACTCGCCGAGTCCCTCCATTACTGAGTCTACTCTCAACTCGCTGAGTCCACTCCCTAACTCACCTCGTCCACTCGACACTGATAAAACTGAAGAACTCAGGACTCGCGACCCGACTCGTCGAGTCGTTCTTCCGACTCGCCGAGTCGCCGCCATGCAACATATTTTTACTCGATTTCTCTTGAATCCAACACATGCAAATGATAGATCTAGGTCCAATAAGCTGTGTTACCACGTAAAGTTTCCAACTTTACGTGCACAACCTCATGAATAAGGGAAATAAGGCTAAAAGATGCACAACAAGAGTAGATCCATGGCTAATATGCAATGTAACTCCAAAAAGACAGTAGATCTGGGCTCTACAACACCCCAACACTCAGATCCAAAGGTATTTCGACTTATTAACACATTCATGCAAACATAAAGCTTGGAACAACATCAAATAGCCCTTAAAATAGCTTTAATGGAAGTTTAAGCATGTAACCAGAGGGGAACTCCAAAAATACCTCAATAAGCTCATATTTGACCTTGGATCTTTGCACTACAACTCGTTTCCTTGCTTCCTTCTTCTTCTCCTTCTTCACACCTTCACAAAATGGAACTAAATCACTTATAAGCTCTCAAATGGAAGGGTTAGGGTTTCTCACAGAGCTCTCAGGGTGAAACTGGCGAGAATGAGGCTATAATGGGGTTTAAATAGTGAGCAAACCCGGGGATTTAGGGTTTCACCCAGACGGACGGACTCGCCGAGTCCGGGATATGGACTCGCCGAGTCGCCGGCTCCCGCGTGCACAAAATGCGCGACCCAACTCGGCGAGTCAGGCTAGAACTCGCCGAGTCCCTCTTGAAGACTTAGACCATTAACAATTAATTAACATACCGGAAACGAGTCATTACAATTCTCCCCCACTTGACTCAGACTTCGTCCTCGAAGTCTGCTACGGCTGGATCTGTGAATAACTCCGGGTAGTGCGTTCTCATTTCTTCTTCAGCCTCCCATGTCCATTCAGACCCCTTCCGGTGCTGCCACTGCACCTTTACCAGCTGAATTACCTTGTTCCTCAAGGTCTTGGTCTTCCGTTCCAAAATTGCTATCGGCTTCTCGATATAATTCAGGCCGCTATCAACCTGGATGTCCTCCAAGGGAACGACTGCTGTCTCGTCCACTAAACACTTCCTCAACTGCGACACGTGGAAGGTGTTGTGTATCAAACTGAGCTCCTCAGGAAGATCTAACCGGTAAGCAACCCGACCCACCCGGGCCAAAACCCTGAAAGGACCAATAAATCTGGGGCCCAATTTGCCCCTCTTCCGGAACCTGATGACACCTTTCCAAGGTGAGACTTTTAGAAGAACCATGTCTCCCACCTGGAACTCCAAGTCTGAATGCCTCCTATCGGCGTAGCTCTTCTGCCGACTCTGCGCAGTCTGCAGTCTACTACGGACCTGCTGGATCAATTCCGTCGTCTTGAGCACCACTTCGGTGCTCCCCATGACCCGCTGACCGACCTCGCCCCAACAAATCGGGGTCCTGCACCTCCTGCCATATAACATCTCAAAAGGAGGTCGATCAATGCTCGCGTGATAGCTGTTGTTATACGAGAATTCCGCTAAGGGAAGATACGTATCCCAACTGCCCCCAAAATCTAGAACACATGCCCTAAGCATGTCCTCGAGAGTCTGAATCGTCCTCTCGCTCTGCCCGTCAGTCTGAGGATGAAAAGCGGTGCTGAAATGGAGACGAGTACCCATCTCGTCGTGGAATCGCTTCCAGAATCTGGATGTGAAGCGAACATCCCGGTCCGACACCACCGATACCGGCACTCCATGACGTGCCACAATCTCTCGCACATAGATATCGGCTAACTTTTCCGCCGATATACTCTCCTGGATCGGAATAAAATGGGCACTCTTCGTCAACCGATCCACCACTACCCATATCGAATCCACTCCACGTGCGGTCCTGGGAAGTTTGGTGATAAAATCCATGGTGATATCCTCCCATTTCCACACGGGAATATCCAACGGCTGCATCTTGCCGTGAGGTCTCTGGTACTCCGCCTTGACCTTCCGGCAGGTCAAACATCTCTCAACGTACCAAGCGACGTCCCGCTTCATGCAGGGCCACCAATAATCAGGTCGAAGATCTCGATACATCTTCGTCGCCCCTGGGTGGATAGAAAATCGAGACTTATGAGCCTCGTCCATCAATACCTGTTGTACCCCACCCCAGTACGGTACCCACACCCTACCATGAAGCGTCATCAAACCCCGACTGTCGTAATCAAACGAAGCTACTCGGCCCACTATCCTCTCGCACTTCTGCCTCTCCTCCTTGAGACCCTCCATCTGAGCCTCCTTGATCCGCTCCAACAAAGGAGTGATCACCGTCATCCTCATACACAAATCCCTGATAGGGGCCGCCGACACCTTACGGCTCAGGGCATCGGCCACCACGTTGGCCATCCCTGGATGATACAGGATCTCACAGTCATAGTCCTTCAGCACGTCCAACCATCTCCTCTGTCTCATGTTCAAACTCGGCTGATCCATAAGGTATCGTAAACTCTTATGGTCCGTGTAGATAGTACAGTGGACCCTGTAAAGGTAATGTTTCCAAATCTTGAGGGCAAATACAACTGCCCCCAGCTCCAAGTTGTGGGTAGGATAATTAGCCTCGTGAGGCTTCAACTGTCTCGAGGCATAAGCCACCACATGGCCTCGCTGCATCAACACTGCTCCCATACCCGTGATCAAAGCATCACAATAGACCACGAAATCCTCAACACCCTCTGGCAAGGTAAGAATCGGATCCTCGCACAATCTCTGCCTGAGAGTCTCGAACGCCACCTGCTGCTCAGGCCCCCAACGAAAAACCACCGACTTCTTGGTTAGTCGGGTGAGCGGCACTGCTATCTTGGAGAAGTCCTGAATAAATCTCCGATAATACCCTGCCAATCCTAGGAAGCTCCGAATCTCAGATGGAGACCTCGGGACCTCCCACTGCATCACGGCCTCGATCTTGGCCGGGTCAACCAAAATACCCTTCTGGTTAACGAGATGCCCAAGAAACTGCACCTCGCGCAACCAGAACTCGCACTTGGAGAACTTAGCGAAAAGTCTCTCCCTCCTCAAAGTCTCCAACACCTCCCGCAGGTGCTCCTCGTGCTGCCCCTGTGTCTTGGAATATACCAAGATGTCATCTATGAACACGATCACTGACCGATCCAGCATCGGTCTGCACACGCGGTTCATGAGATCCATGAACGCGGCTGGGGCATTGGTGAGCCCAAATGGCATCACCACAAACTCATAATGACCATACCGGGTCCTGAAAGCAGTCTTCTGTACATCCTCATCCCTGACCCTCATCTGGTGGTAACCGGAGCGTAGGTCGATCTTGGAGAACCAAGACGCTCCCTGGAGCTGATCAAACAAGTCATCTATCCTCGGAAGTGGGTAACGGTTCTTCACCGTTACCTTGTTCAACTCCCGGTAATCAATACACATCCGATGCGACCCGTCTTTCTTCCTCACAAATAAAATCGGCGCTCCCCAAGGCGAACTGCTCGGCCGAATGAAACCCTTGTCTAACAGCTCCTGAAGCTGTGTAGACAACTCCTGCATCTCAGGGGGAGCAAGTCGATATGGTGCTTTGGCTATCGGAGCCGCACCAGGAACCAGGTCGATCCTGAACTCAACCTGCCTCTCAGGAGGTATCCCTGGCAAATCCTCGGGAAACACGTCCGGGTAATCTCGAACAATAGGAACATCATCGATCGTCGTCTTGCCCTTATCCCGGGCATCCAAGACGTAGGCTACATAGCCGGCGCAACCCTGCTGAACGTAGCGCCTCGCCCTAGCGGCAGAGCAGAAGGTCAATCCTCGCTGGGGCCTCTCGCCCTGGATTACTATCTCTCCCCCACTGGGAGTGCGAACCCTCACTAGCTGAAGCTCACAATCAATCACCGCCCCATTGGGGCTTAGCCAATCCATACCCACAATAACTTTATTCCCGCGCAGGGGAATCGGAACCAAATCCACTGAAAACTGCTCCTCAAATATCTGAAGGGAACACCCTCTATATACTCTGTCGACCCTCACGGTCCTATCATCTGCTATCTCAACCTCTAATGGACAATCCAGCTCCCCCGGAGCTCTGCTAAATCTCTTGCTAAGCGCAAGCGATACAAATGATCGGGTGGCCCCCGAATCGAACAATACCAAAGCAGGGATGCCGTTCACCGAGAACGACCCTAAATAAAGCGTACCATCAAATAATATTCAAACGATATATTAATAATTAAAAGATGAAAGAAATATACATACCCGTCACCACATCAGGAGTCGCTCGCGCCTCCTCCGCTGTCATCTGAAATGCCCTGCTCTTCGCCACTGGCGCATCAGCTCGGCCCTGCCGGCCATCCGTGATCCTCAAGGTGGCAGGGGCGGGTGCGAGCACCTTCCCTGCTGCAGCTAAACTGGGACACTGGGACCTTTTGTGTCCCCTCTGATTGCACTGAAAGCAAATCAGATCCGATGCTGTAACCATAGTGGCAGGGGCCGTACAATCCCTACTCATATGTCCGGTCCGACCGCACTTGAAGCAGCCGGAACTCCCTGCCTTGCACGCCCCCTCGTGCAACCTCCCACACTTGCCACACCGACCGTGGCTCTGCTGACCCCTGGACCTGTGATCTGAAACCTTGGGCTTTTTGCCCGCACTGCCTGTACCCGAAACTGCCTCCGGTTTCCTCTTCCTCTCCATCTCGAGATCAATCTCCCTCTCTCTGGCTCTAGCAATCATGTCGTCCAGTGTTTTGCAACTGGACCGGCTCACAAACATACGAATGTCACCAACGTGGAAAACGGAGTTCGTATGAGGAAGATATGAATTTTTGAAGTTTATTAAATATTTTTGATATTTTATTTAAATATATAAATTTTCAATATTATCCAAGGGGGGGAGTCACCGGGCTTATCCAGGTTACGCCCCGCGTAACCTAAGATTACGCCCCGCATAAATCGGCCTTCCAGCCCCTATAAAAGGGTGTCGAGGGCAGCCGAGTAGTTTGCTCATTTCTTCCCGTTTTCTCGCGTTTTTGCATCGTTTTTCGTGCAAGAAATATCCCGAAGCCCCGGTATCATTCCCGAGCCCCGAAGAAAGTCCCGAGGCCCCGAAGATCCCGAGAAGTGCAATTCCCGAGCCGAATCTCTGCCCGCGAGGAGTCCGGTTTTTGTGAAGATCTTCCAGATCTACCGAAGAATACTACTTTTAGAAGCCGTAGTGCTGTCCGATCATCTTCTGATCAAGTGAGTGTGTAGTTACTTTCTTCTAACGCATAATTATGAAGTATTTTATACGAAATACGTGTTATGTGTATATATATATTGTTTTTTATATGTATAAGTGTGTGGTTACTCTCTTCTAAACACATAAATATAAAGTATTAGCTATGAAATACGTGTTATGCGTTATATATTAATTGTCTATATGAGATGGGCTTGAAATTGATGTTTTTATATGGGTGTTAAATGATTTAAACTATATATGTAATTTATATCTACAAATATGTTGGGTAGAACATGGGTAGATGAAATAGTTGATGTGTGTTGAAAGAATGTGATAAGAGAAAGGTGTGGATATAATGGTGATGATAATTAGGTGATGATAGATAGGTGATGAATTATGAGTCCAGGCGATGTTGTGGCTACGTATTCATGCGATGATAGTCTATCCCTTATTATGAATTACGAGTCCAGGCGATGTTGTGGCTACATATTCATGCGATGATAGTCTAACCCTTATTATGATTTACGAGTCCAGGCGATGTTGTGGCTGTGTAATCATGCGATGATACCTTAACCCTTACTAGACATACATTGAGGGAGTGATCCACGAATTAGTATTGTCTATATGATACAGGCGATGATCCTTAGGAAAAAAAAGTTCTTAGGAACAAGCATACAAGGATATAAGATGTAAGGAGATGAGCGGTAAATATGATATAGGAGATGACCCTTAGGATAATATCTTTAGGGAAGATTAAAAGAAGATAATGGGGATGGGTAATTGGGTTGATTGTTTGACGATTGAATATAATAGTTATATTATTGTGGGTTGAAAACCCTATATGCTCACCAGGCTCCCAAGCCTGACCCACCCAGTTTAATTGTATCACAGGTATCGATACGAAGCTGCTTTGCACTAAGAGATTAAAGGAGATGTAGATGATTAGTGTAATTAAATGTAAGTTCTGTTTATGCTTACATGTTTGTATCGGAACATGACATCCCGATGTTTTATTATTAAATGAAAATACATTCTCTTTGAGAAATGTTTTGATAAGTTATTATCATATCTTGTTTTGGGAACAAATTCCGCAATCGTTTTCTTTAAAAGATTACTCTGATTTTATAAAACAAAGCATAAACAAATCGGTCTTTTCTGGCCGTGAAAATGGGGATGTCACAGTTGGTATCAGAGCATTAGTTTAAGCGAACTAGGAAATTGTAGGAAATTTCTATACTTAAACTTAGAATGCTAAGTAATGATTGTGAGGAGTGTGTCTAAAATATGTTAGGTAGTACACCTAAATTGACACAAGCACTAGTTTATTTTAGGAGTGATGCCTAAAATGCTTTTATGTGCTAAATGTTATATGTTGCCATATATGATATTATTTGTTCGGATCTATGGTCTGTTGCCGACCGGATCTGGAAACCTTATGTGTGTAGGATTCTAAGCGTACATCTACGATATTAGAACTAGCATGTAAATGTTTCGAAGTGATAAGGATGATTTGAATATCTATCGTGAATAAGGATCTAATTTCACCTTATTCGGTGTATAGATCAAAAATGTCAAGAACCAGGAGTGGAGCTGGAAACGTGAACGAAAATAGGAATCAACCACCTGTGGTTGAGCGAGTGGCTGTTGTAACAGCAACACCTAAACAAAATACAATGGCTGGAGTACGAACCATGATTCAAGCCATGATGGCTGAACAAAAGGAGGAAATGAGACAATTGTTGTTGAACAACAGGAGTGAACCCTCAATACCAGTTGAACAACCTGAGCTGAATGAGGGGCAGTCGGAAGAAGGGAACTATAGTGGGACCATTGGTCAAGCCAACCCACCAATAGTTCGCCGAAACAATCAGGATGGAGACAATGATGGACGTGGATGCAAGTACAAAGATTTCATGGCATCCAAACCACCATGTCTTTCTGGGAACCCGACACCGGTGCAAGTCATGGACTGGATCTCCGAGATGGAGACAATGTTTGAAAGTTGCGAGTGTAGCAACATACAGAAGACCACTCTTGCAATCCCTCTGTTAAAATCTGGAGTACTGAGCTGGTGGAAGTTACTGGCCGGTTCAATGCCCAAGGGGGAAGCTAGCAAGATGTCTTGGGAAGAGTTCGTGGGGCAAATGAAAATGCAATACTGCTCTGAGCAGGATCTTCTGGAAATCAACAATGAGTTCCAGAATTTAAAGAAGGGAAAATTGAGCGTCACTGAATACGCTACAAGCTTTACGGAGAATATGAAGCTTATTCCATACCTAATTCCAACTGAACTTTCCAAGGTCAACAAGTTTGCCAATGGATTACCAGCGGACTTTGGTCTGATAGTCAAGCAAGCAACCACTCTGAAAGCCGCCATCTAGGCAGCTAAGAATGTTGAGACCCAAATAAGGGAAAAGGGTTTAGAGAGAGTTGAAGTTGGAGGGCAAAGGAAACACGAGGGATCTTCAATGATCGACAAAGAAACCAAACTCTCGAAATCCGGAGGTAAAGATGAAACCAAGTGGTGTGAAAAGTGCAAGAAGAAGCACTTCGGAAGATGCGATGGAGAAGTGACATGCTATAAGTGTGGTAGGATCGGTCACTATTCCAAAGATTGTACGTTCGACAATAGGAAGTGTTACGAATGTGGAGATGGTGGTCATATTTCGAAGAACTGCCCAAAGAAGGACAAAGCTGCAAAGAAAAACGTACCGCCACAGCCAAGGGCATTCCACATGATCCTCGACGAAGTGAATCAAGGATGAGGATTTTATATCCAACGATCAAGTTATGAAGTAACAATGTGAATAGTAACTTATGATGTAGTCTATTAGAGGTATAGTATAGGGTGAACTTGAACTTTTGTGTAATAGTTTCAAGAATTAATATAAACCCTAGTTTTGTTATCTGGTGTGTTGAATGATTATATGATTTATGTATGGTGACTTGGTTAACTGCGAGACAATACTTGGGACGAGTATGAGTAGGTGTGAATGGTAGTAGAGATCTATACTACCAGAAGCACAGGACTCGCACTTGGATCAGGGAAAATCGCAAGGTTACCAAGAAGCTAGTGATTGATTCCATTTTATTATGGTATGTCATTACCATTGTTTTGGTAATGACTAGTAAGACAACTCTTGTTCCGACCCTAGTGGTCATGTTTAAATTTGAGTTCGACTACGAGGAGTATGTTACGTGGTCTAGAGGACCAAGTTAGATGTAACATCTGACTTAAGTCAGAAGGTTGAAGTTAATGCGATTGATAGTGTCGCGCTCGTTGTTAAAAAGTTTGTAGGTAAAAATGCTACATGCTGAAATGTGATTATATCACATTAGAATATGAAGGAAGGTATATTCCATTTTGGAATTTAACTCTAAGAGACCTGAGTCTAAGCATTGCATCATTCGATGAGAGGTCAGTAGAGCACGACCCATCGGTTTGTTACAATAGATAAAGGAAAGTATTTATCCTGAGAAGAAGAAGGAGTCCATAATAATGACTTATTTGGTAACTCGAAGGTTACGATTGAAAGTACAACATAGTACGATAAGCAGATGCAAGATTGGGCATCGTTGTGATCAAGAAATCCATATAGTTAAATACTCTTTCGAGGAAACATAGAACTTACGGTTATTACCTAGGATGAAGAGATAGCGTATGAAATCATTATATAAGTTCTATTTTCGTTGATGATTCCGGGACGTAATCATCCTAAGGGGGAGATAATTGTAACGTCTGTAGATAAGGGCTAGTCAATTTAGAGACGATAGGTGTCAAAAATGAATTTTTGATGAAAGATTATTTATAATGAATAATCTTAACTAAGTTGTAGTATATGTTACAAGGATTTCGTACATATAAAGAACGCCGAAATCCGAGTTATAACGAAGAAGTTATGACCTGTTGAAGTTTCGTGACAGAACCGACACGACACAGCGCGACGTAAAAAGTGAATTTATGTTAGAACGATATTTAGCCTTAGCAATCTAAATGAAAGTCGTAGAATACGTTAAACCATGAGCGTGCATAAAAAGAACGCCCAAATCTGACTTCGTATGAGGAAGTTATGATTTTTCGAAGTTTAAACTTAGCAGTACGCAGCCCGAATGCTCGATTTGAGACCGAGTGGTCTTTAGCCGAAACAATCTAAATGAGAATTGAAGATCTCATTAATTTTAGTAAAACGATAAAAAGATAGGCGAAAACGGACGTCGGATGAAGAATTTATGATTTTCTAACGGAGTTTTCCTATCCCGGCCTACTAAAAATAAATAATAAAAATAAATTCAAAATTTGCCGACGGAGTCTAAACGAAAGTTGTAGATCGCAGTCTCACCTACGCGTGGATATAAAGAACGTGGAAAACGGAGTTCATATGAGGAAGATATGAAATTTTGAAGTTTATTAAATATTTTCGATATTTTATTTAAATATAAATTTTCGATATTATCCAAGGGGGGAATCACCGGGCTTATCTAGGTAGGGGCCCCGCGTAACCTAAGATTACGCCCCGCGTAAATCGGCCTTCCAGTCCCTATAAAAGGGTGTCGAGGGCAGCCAAGTAGTTTGCTCATTTCTTCCCGTTTTCTCGCATTTTTGCATCGTTTTTCGTGCAAGAAATATCCCGACGCCCCGGTATCATTCCCGAGCCCCGAAGCAAGTCCCGAGGCCCCGAAGATCCCGAGAAGTGCAATTCCCGAGCCGAAGCTCTGCCCGCGAGGAGTCCGGTTTTTGTGAAGATCTTCCAGATCTACCGAAGAATACTACTTCTACAAGCCGTAGTGCTGTCCGATCATCTTCTGATCAAGTGAGTGTGTAGTTACTTTCTTCTAACGCATAATTATGAAGTATTTTATACGAAATACGTGTTATGTGTATATATATTGTTGTTTAACAAAATCCATCAGTTTATATGTATGAGTGTGTGGTTACTCTCTTATAAACACATAAATATAAAGTATTAGCTATGAAATACGTGTTATGCGTTATATATTAACTGTCTATATGAGATGGGCTTGAAATTGATGTTTTTATATGGGTGTTAAATGATTTAAACTATATATGTAATTTATATCTACAAATATGTTGGGTAGAACATGGGTGGATGAAATAGTTGATGTGTGTTGAAAGAATGTGATAAGAGAAAGGTGTGGATATAATGGTGATGATAGATAGGTGATGAATTACGAGTCCAGGCGATGTTGTGGCTACGTATTCATGCGATGATAGTCTATCCCTTATTATGAATTACGAGTCCAGGCGATGTTGTGGCTACATATTCATGCGATGATAGTCTAACCCTTATTATGATTTACGAGTCCAGGCGATGTTGTGTCTGTGTAATCATGCGATGATACCCTAACCCTTACTAGAGATACATTGAGGGAGTGATCCACGAATTAGTATTGTCTATATGATACATGCGATGATCCTTAGGAAAAAAAAGTTCTTAGGAACAAGCATACAAGGATATAAGATGTAAGGAGATGAGCGGTAAATATGATATAGGAGATGACCCTTAGGATAATATCTTTAGGGAAGATTAAAAGAAGATAATGGGGATGGGTAATTGGGTTGAGTGTTTGATGATTGAATATAATAGTTATATTATTGTGGGTTGAAAACCCTATATGCTCACCATGCTCCCAAGCCTGACCCACCCAGTTTAATTGTATCACAGGTATCGATACGAAGCTGCTTTGCACTAAGAGATTAAAGGAGATGTAGATGATTAGTGTAATTAAATGTAAGTTCTGTTTATGCTTATATGTCTGTATCGGAACATGACATCCCGAGGTTTTATTATTAAATGAAAATACATTCCCTTTGAGAAATGTTTTGATAAGTTATTATCATATCTTGTTTTGGGAACAAATTCTGCAACCGTTTTCTTTAAAAGATTACTCTGATTTTATAAAACAAAGCATAAACAAATCGGTCTTTTCTGGCCGTGAAAATGGGGATGTCATATTTATGTCATTTGCATGCTAGTTAAAGGCTTAATGCTTTGGAAACACCATTACATGTATAATTAGAGAAAACATATATCCAAGGCATTTTGGGTTGTATGTGCACCATAAGATGTTGTAGTATACA
This sequence comes from Lactuca saligna, assembly GCF_052625555.1. Taxonomy (NCBI): domain Eukaryota; kingdom Viridiplantae; phylum Streptophyta; class Magnoliopsida; order Asterales; family Asteraceae; genus Lactuca; species Lactuca saligna. The sequence continues at coordinate 131,987,248 of NC_136422.1, read as the reverse complement.
AAACCCAACATTATGTATGTATGCCTAATGAAACCCTACTTTTTAGGGTATTGCAGCCTATTTAAGCCTTATGATAGCCTCATTTGGTCATGTTTAGACAACCTCCATCCCTTATTGTCCATAAATTGAAACGCTAGTGAGTTCTTGAGAGTTTTAGGACATAAAATGTGTGCTTGTTGGTGCTTTGTGAAGGAGAAGAATAAGTGAACCATTTGGATTTGTGTTTGAAGCTTGAATATTTGGGATTAGTTCATCCTTTGCTATCCTTGTGAGGTAAAAATCTTCCATCTTGCTAATCTATGATGCTATAAAAAGTTTTGTGCCATTTTGTGCTTTTTGAGTCCTTTGAATGATTGTTGAGCCTCTTGATTCACTCCATAAGTGATTGATGGTAGATCTAGGGTTCTTTTGGTTCTTTGTCCATAAAAATGCAATATTTGAGGTGTTTATGGACTCATGCATAAGTTAAGACTCTTTATTAAGTTCTTTTGAGCTATAGAATCCCTTTAAGCCATGTATACATGTAAAGTTGCCAACTTTACGTGATAAACCACCTTAAGGAAGTCAGATCTAAGTGTTGGGTTGAAGTCTTACCCGATTAAGAGCTGAATGATGGAAGTTGGTCAAGCCGGGGAGTACACTTTGTGTACAAGATGGTATGTTGCGTGTACAAGCCCCAAAGTGAGTACGCTAAGCGTACGAGTTGAGTATAACCTATGTACTCACCAGTGGGCTTTAGAATTTTGGGTTTCTCATTATTGGGCCCATGTTGGACCTTATAGTCTTGGGCCTTGTTGGGCCATCAAAATTCCATTTTTGGGCTGATGCTATTTTATTGGACTCTTTTGGTTGAAGGCCCATGAAGGGATTTGGGTCCAATTTGGAAAAGTGGGCCATATTTGGACTTTTGGTCATTATTTTGCAATTTGGGCTTTTTGGACAGTTGGTTTGGGCCTTAGCCTTGGGCAAAGTTAGGGAAAGGGTAAAAAGGTCTTTTACCCTATTTTGGACTCTTAGTGTGAGTTGTAACGCCCGTAGATCCGGGCTAGTCAAATTAGAGGCAATAGGGGTCGAAAACGACTTTTCGACAAAAGATTATTTAGAATAAATAATCTTAAACAAGTTGTGGAATATGTCTCAAGGTTTCCGTACATATAAAGAATGCCGAAATCCGAGCTATAACGAAGAAGTTATGGCCCGCCGAAGTTTTACGGCAAAACCGGCACGGCACCGGGAGATGTAAATAGTGAATTTACGATAGAAGACTTTTTAGCCTTAACAGTCTAAACAAAAGTCGTAGAATATGTTAAACTAAGAACATCGATAAAAAGAACGCCCAAATCTGACTTCGTATGAAGAAGTTATGATTTTTCTAAGATTCGGCTTAGCAGTGCACAGCCCGAAACTCGAATTTTAGTTCGAGCGGTTTTTGGCTTACGTGACCTAAATGAGAGTTGAAGGTATCATTAATAGGAACTCAACGGTAAAAAGACAGACGAAAACGGAGTCCGGATGAAGGAGTTATGAACTCTTCACGGTCATTTAACAGTCTAAACACCTCCTACTGTTAAATTTGAGATCAGTCGAGAATTAGCTGACGGAGTCTAAACGAAAGTTGTAGATCTTGATTTTACCTACGCGTGGATATAAAGAACGTCGAAAACGGAGCTCGTATGCAAAAGTTATGATTTTTCTAAGTTTGAAGGCTGATACGCGATAGGGGTGACGTGGCACCACCAGAATTGGACACGTGACACCACCAGAAGGCCACCACATGGACCAACTCGACGAGTCATGACTCAGACTTGACAAGTCTATCAGATTCCTCCCCTATAAATAGAGGTGTCGGGTTCCCTCATTCTTCACACCTTCCTAAACTATTCTTTCTCTCTCTAGACTCTCTCTCTAGCCCCTAACCCCCTAAAAGCCTAGGTAAACCCCCTAGCACCCGAAGGAAGCCCAGAGGCTCCCGGAGTCCCGAGAAAAAGGGTCTTTCAGCTCGGAAACGTTGCTCCAGCGAAGCCCGGTTTTCGAGAAAACCCGCTGTAAGTGAGTTATGCCTACGCTATCTTTAGTATAGCTTATGTTTTAATATAGTAACATTATTAGGAACTTATAATGAGTATTTGGGCTATTATTATGTGTTATATTGAGTGTTATTTAACGCTTGTATAATAATAATAATAGTTAGACTATTAGTTTGTCGCGGTTATCGTTAGACTAAACCCTAGTGGTATTGATACTAGGTTTTATCGAAGGAAATTGTTTTGGGAGTATCGAAGCGTTGTCCGAGTGCCGAGTCACCACCTTTCAGGTGAGTGCATGGTCTCTTTCATCTTACACATAGATATGAAGTATTTTATATAAACTACGTGCTATGTGTGCATATTATCTGAATACTTGTTGTCTATGCTGGATGAACGTTTTATACATGTTTTAAAGGATTTAAACTGTATATGTATTTTATATATACGAATATGTTGGGTATGATGATGGGTAGATAAATGATGAGAGATAAAAGATGACGTGAGTATACATTGGCAGCTATAGACTTAGTGCCTATGGGACAAACACCGGTAGCTGTGGACTTAGTACCTGTTAGACGTTGGTAGCTATGGATTTAGTACCTGTTGGGAATTGGTAGCTATGGACTTAGTACCTATTAGTTAGACGCTGGTAGCTAAGCATTTAGTACCTGTTGAACATTGGTAGCTATGGACTTAGTACCTATTAGATAAAGACTGGTAGCTATGGATTTAGTACCCGATGAATAGACTATAGCAACTATGGAATTAGTGCTTTATGAACGAACATTGGCAGCTATGGATTTAGTGCCAGTCCTAGAACCCTGGAAGTAAGGGACTTCGGAATAAACGAATGAAGGATAGATGACTCTTAGGTTAAATCCTTAAAGAGTAAAGAAGATAATGGGGATGGGTAATTGGGTTGATTGTTTGATTAAACATAATAATTATATTATTGTGGGTTGAAAACCCTATGTACTCACCAGGTTTCCCAACCTGACCCACTCAGTTTATGTATATCACAGGTGACGAAAAGAAGTGACATTACACTGAGAGATTTAAAGAGATGTAGATCACTAGTGTAAATAATTGTAAGTTCTGTTTATGCTTATGTTTCTGTATTAACGATGACATCCCAAACGTTTTAAGATGAATAAAAATACGTTTCTTCGAAAATGTTTTAATAACGTATTTATCGTGTTTTTCTGGGAACAAATTCCACAACCTTTTTATAAAATGAAGTACTCTGATTTTCATAAAGCATAAACAAAATCGGTCTTTTCTGGCCGTGATTTTGGGGATGTCACAGTTGGTATCAGAGCATTAGTTTAAGCGAACTAGGAATATGGATTTATTTCTAGACTTAAACTTAGAATGCTAAGCGATGATTGTGAGGTGTGAGCACTAGCTTAATTTAGGAATGATGCCTAAATTGCTTTTATGTGCTAAATGATTTGTTATGCCATAATTTGATCGGATCTATGGTCTGTTGCCGACCGGATCTGGAAACCTTATGTGTTTAGGATTCTAAACGTACGAATACGATATTAGAACTAGCATATAAACGTTTCGAAGTGATAAGGATGATTTAAACGTCAATCCTAAGTAAAGGTCTAGATTCACCTTATTCGGTGTAGAGATCAAGATGGCAAGAACCCGTAGCGGAAACGTAAATGCGAATGGGAACCGGAACCAACCCCAAGTGGTTCAACAAATACCTGTTGTTGAAGAAGTTGCGCCTAAGCCAGTTACCATGGCTGGAGTTCAAGCCATGATTCGGGCTATGTTAGCTGAAAAAAAGGGAAGAAATGAGACAGATGTTGAATAGGGACGAACCTACTGTACATGTTGAACCGACGGAGCCAGTTCCCGAGCAATCTGAGGAAGGGAACTACAGCCGCCAAGTGAGTCAAGTAGGGATTCAAGGTGAGCAAAGGGATGGCCCAGAAGGGAGAAACAACAAGGATGGGCGGATGTACAAGAATTTCTTGGGTGCGAAACCACCAAGCCTCTCAGGAAGCCCGAAGCCAGTTGAGATTATGGATTGGATCTCTGAGATGGAGATGGTGTTTGAGAGCTGCAGCTGTAACAAGAAACAGAAGACTGTCTTCGAAGTAAAACAGCTGAAAACTGGAGTCTTGAACTGGTGGAAGCTATTGGCAGATACGATGCCACGAGGAGAAGCCTTAAGGATGTCGTGGGAAGAGTTTTTGGAATAATTGAAAATGCAATACTGCTCGGAGATAGATCTGATAGACCTAAACAATGAGTTTCAGAACCTGAAGAAAGGGAAGATGAGTGTTGATGAGTATGCCACCGCATTCACCGAAAGGATGAAGCTATTCCTCTACTTGGTGCCTACTGAACTCTCCAAGATTGATAGGTTTGCTAACGGACTGCCCACTAACTTTGGTCCAATGGTCAAAATGGCAACTACTTTGAAAGCAGCTGTTAGGGCAGCTAAGAACGTAGAGGCCCAGATAAGAGAAAAGGGTCTAGAAAAAGATAAGGTAGGAGAGAAGCGGAAGTTTGAAGGATCTTCGAGGCCGAACAAGGAAAGCAAATTCTCAAAGATTGGAGGAGCAGATGGAGGTGAAGCAAAATGGTGTGATAGATGCAAGAAGAAGCATGGTGGAAAGTGCAACGAAGAAGTGACTTGTTACAAGTGTGGGAGGACTAGTCACTATTCCAAAGACTGCACGCATAATGACAAAGTATGCTACGGATGTGGAGGCAAGGGGCACATGTCCAGAGACTGCCCAAGGAAAAATAAAGCAGCAAGACCAGAAACGCCACCAAGGCCGAGGGCATTTCACATGATCCTTGACGAGGCAGAGAACCATGCAAGGAATCAAGAATGAGGACTTCTTACCCGAAGATCGGATTATGCAGTAGCCATAGTTTCGTATGATGTAGCCTAGTAGAGGAGTAGTCTAGGGTAAACTTGAACACCTATGTAATAGTTTCGAGAAATAATAAAATCTTCGTTTTGTTATCTGATGTGTGAAATTGTTGTGTGATTTGCTGCATGGTGACTTGGGAAACTGCGAGACAATACTTGGAACGAGTATGAGTAGGTGTGAAAGGTAGTAGAGGCCTATACTACCGGAAACACAGGACTCACACTTGGATCAGGGAAAGTCACAAGGTTACCAAGAAGCCAGTAATTGATTTCGTTTTATTCAAGTATGTTGTTACCATTGTTTCGGTAATGACTAAGAAGATTGTTGTTATCCCGACCCTAGTGGTCATATCACATTGAGTCCGACTACGATGAGTAGGTTACGTGGTTCAGAAAACCAAGTTTGATGTAGCGTCCGACTTAAACCAAACGATTGAAATCAAAGCGATCAATAGAAATATCGCGCTCGTTGTTAAAGAAGTTGGTAGCTAGAAATGCCTAATGTTAAAGTGTGATTATATCACATTAGAACATGAAGGAAGGCATAGTCTGTTTTAGAATTTAACACAAAGAGACCTAAATCTAAGTGTTGCAACATACGATGATAGGTCATTAGAATATGACACATCGATCTATAGTAGTAATAAGAGAAATCATCTCAAGTTCGTATCCAGTAAGGATCGAGATTTTTTAGTCGAAGGTCATAATTTGGAGTCTAACCTTAGGTAGAGAGCAGGTGCACGATCGAGTACTGCTTGCAGTCAACGAGTCTAGGAGATAGACTTGAAGGAATGTAGAAGTTATAAATATTACCTAGGATGAAGAGATAACGTATGGAGTCATTATACGACCCTGTTTCGTTGATGATTCCGGGACGTAATCATCCTAAGGGGGAGATAATTATAACGCCCGTAGATCCGGGCTAGTCAAATTAGAGACAATAGGGGTTGAAAACGACTTTTCGACAAAAGATTATTTAGAATAAATAATCTTAAACAAGTTGTGTAATATGTCTCAAGGTTTCCGTACATATAAAGAATGCCGAAATCCGAGCTATAACGAAGAAGTTATGGCCCGCCGAAGTTTTACGGCAAAACCGGCACGGCACCGGGAGACGTAAATAGTGAATTTATGATAGAAGACTTTTTAGCCTTAGCAGTCTAAACAAAAGTCGTAGAATATGTTAAACTAAGAACATCGATAAAAAGAACGCCCAAATCTGACTTCGTATGAAGAAGTTATGATTTTTCTAAGATTCGGCTTAGCAATGCACGGCCCGAAACTCGAATTTTAGTTCGAGCGGTTTTTCGCTTACGTGACCTAAATGAGAGTTGAAGGTCTCATTAATAGGAACTCAACGGTAAAAAGACAGATGAAAACGGAGTCCGGATGAAGGAGTTATGAACTCTTCGCGGTCATTTAACAGTCTAAACACCTCCTACAGTTAAATTTGAGATTGGTCGAGAATTAGCTGACGGAGTCTAAACGAAAGTTGTAGATCTTGATTTTACCTACGCGTGGATATAAAGAACGTCGAAAACGGAGCTCGTATGCGAAAGTTATGATTTTTCTAAGTTTGAAGGCTGATACGCGATAGGGGGTGACGTGGCACCACCAGAATTGGACACGTGGCACCACCAGAAGGCCACCACATGGACCAACTCGACGATTCATGACTCAGACTCGATGAGTCTATCAGATTCCTCCCCTATAAATAGAGGTGTCGGGTTCCCTCATTCTTCACACCTTCCTAAACTATTCTTTCTCTCTATAGACTCTCTCTCTAGCCCCCTAACCCCCTAAAAGCCTAGGTAAACCCCCTAGCACCCGAAGGAAGCCCCGAGGCTCCCGGAGACCCAAGAAAAAGGGTCTTTCGGCTCGGAAATGTTGCTCCAGCGAAGCCCGGTTTTTGAGAAAACCCGATGTAAGTGAGCTATGCCTACGCTATCTTTAGTATAGCTTATGTTTTAATATAGTAACATTATTAGGAACTTATAATGAGTATTTGGGCTATTATTATGTGTTATATTGAGTGTTATTTAACGCTTGTATAATAATAATAATAGTCAGACTATTAGTTTGTCGCGGTTATCGTTAGACTAAACCCTAGTGGTATTGATACTAGGTTTTATCGAAGAAAATTGTTTTGGGAGTATCGAAGCGCTATCCGAGTGCCGAGTCACCACCTTTCAGGTGAGTGCATGGTCCCTTTCATCTTACACATAGATATGAAGTATTTTATATAAACTACGTGCTATGTGTGCATATTATCTGAATACTTGTTGTCTATGCTGGATGAACGTTTTATACATGTTTTAAAGGATTTAAACTGTATACGTATTTTATATATACGAATATGTTGGGTATGATGATGGGTAGATAAATGATGAGAGATAGAAGATGACGTGAGTATACATTGGCAGCTATAGACTTAGTGCCTATGGGACAAACACCGGTAGCTATGGACTTAGTACCTGTTAGACGTTGGTAGCTATGGATTTAGTACCTGTTGGGAATTGGTAGCTATGGACTTAGTACCTATTAGTTAGACGCTGGTAGCTAAGGATTTAGTACCTGTTGAACATTGGTAGCTATGGACTTAGTACCTATTAGATAAAGACTGGTAGCTATGGATTTAGTACCCGATGAATAGACTATAGCAACTATGGAATTAGTGCTTTATGAACGAACATTGACAGCTATGGATTTAGTGCCAGTCCTAGAACCCTGGAAGTAAGGGACTTCGGAATAAACGAATGAAGGATAGATGAATCTTAGGTTAAATCCTTAAAGAGTAAAGAAGATAATGGGGATGGGTAATTGGGTTGATTGTTTGATTAAACATAATAATTATATTATTGTGGGTTGAAAACCCTATGTACTCACCAGGTTTCCCAACCTGACCCACTCAGTTTATGTATATCACAGGTGACGAAATGAAGTGACATTACACTGAGAGATTTAAAGAGATGTAGATCACTAGTGTAAATAATTGTAAGTTCTGTTTATGCTTATGTTTCTGTATTAACGATGACATCCCAAACGTTTTAAGATGAATAAAAATACGTTTCTTCGAAAATGTTTTAATAACGTATTTATCGTGTTTTTCTGGGAACAAATTCCGCAACCTTTTTATAAAATGAAGTACTCTGATTTTCATAAAGCATAAACAAAATCGGTCTTTTCTGGCCGTGATTTTGGGGATGTCACATGAGTCGGGAACCAATTATTAATTGGATGTTATTTTGTGATTATATTGTAGGGATTTTAGCGGGCCAGCAGTAATAGATTTATCTATAAGATTCAACAGTCCGAGGTGAGTTTTCTCACTGTGTTTAGTGGGTCGAAGGCACCAATATCGACCCATGGTTTTTTATGTAGGATGCTAGATGTATGTGTGACTCTTCCATGTGTATGCATTGGTATGTATACTGAGTAGATTTGGATGTCGAGCGAGGCTCGATGACTGTATTGTATGTTGTTATCTTTGTGATCATCGCATATGTTAGTATGATTATATGGTTATATGCTTATATGTGTGTCAGGCGAGGTCTAATGAATGACATCTATGATCCAAGTGGGGCTCGATGTCGGTCGGGGCCCGAGGCTGAGTGGGACTCGATGTTGGGCGAGGTCCGATGTGGGGTGGGGGCCTAGTATATGTTTATTTATGTATGGTATGTGGTATTTTGGGGAAATCACTAAGCTTTAAGCTTACGATTTTCAGTTTATGCTTCTGGTACTTCAGGATCGGAAAGGAAGAGCCCGGAATGATTGCAGAGCACATACCACTTTTCCACATTTGACATTTACTCTGATATAATATGATGTAGTGACATACTTTGGTCTATTTAGGTTATATGACAATGTTTTGAAACAAAGTTTTATTTAAATTAAAAATGAAAATTTTTGATCTTATTTTTTGGACGTTACAGCTAGACACAAAAGGTTATTTGAGTTAACCATTGGTCAAATACTGGAGTTTGTCTAACTTACATTGTACCCATAGTTTTAAATTTTTGACCAAAATAACACAATAATCTAAATTAATTATATAATTGTTTATCAATTAATAAATAAATAAATAATTATATTTTATTTTTATTTTCATATTTTATTATTTTATTTAGTTATTTGGTATATTTAAAATTTTCAACTTTAATTATATCAAAAAGGAAAAAATTATGAGGATGTTAGAGTTATCTACTCGTAGGATGCACTACTAGAAAAAGGTTAATAGAGTACGGTTGAAATTGTGAATATAATACGTACATAGAGGGCGTATTAGTAGAGGGGTGTATTAGATTACATGCATAATAGAGTACGGCTATTTGACCGTATTATATTATCCTATCTAGTTTACAACCATCGCATGCATACAATCATCTAATACGCCATATATACACATCTAATACACCAATAAACAACCGTACTTGATGTCTCACATCTAATACACCAATTCCACTCCAAACAGTCAATTCCAGTCCATGGATGCTCTGGAACACATGGATCACCATTCCAACTGAAACAAACTTTTCAATTTCTGCAAAGCTACTATATGATTACCATGGATCAGTCTCTACAAAATACAAACCTACTATATGATTCCATTCCAACCATAAGAAGTGGGACATCACTGATCATGTTTTCATTTTCAGAAATAGAAAAAAAATTACAATGAACTTAGTTCATTAAACAGAAAAAAAATTGTTAATGTCACATCTCTAACCTCTCTTTCCCCTTTGTCACCTCTAGCCTCTCTTTCCCCTTTGTGGTTGATTCATTGTATGCCTACAAAAATTAACAAGAAAACTTACGATTCAAAATCTCAAATAACTTTTAATGAAGAAAACTCAAATTATAAGACCTTGGCCATTAACAACTTCATCTATAGCAATGCAAGGGTGAAAACTTCTCCAGAACATAAAAAATATGAGCAAATACAACATGAAATACAACTTGTGTACCTTACAAAAAGGCTTCACTTTATCACCAAAAGTTCTCATCCATGTTTTAACACGTTCCTCCAATTCCTCACTAGAAAATGGTTTTTTGTCCTTCCAAATGTTCTACAAACAAATTAAGATAAAAAATTTGTTATTGAACAAAGGTGAGCCTTTATTACAATAAACAAAAATGAAAAAAAAATATATCTAACAATATACTTACTTTCGGAAATCCATGTTGTCGAAAAAGTACAAACTCATGCATCCAGTTCATAACGTAGTAACCACACTCCCAATCGGACAATTGTTGATTACACTAAAACAATTATATACGTATGAGAGTTTTCTTTTCGGATATATATATATATATATATATATATATATATATGTATATATATATATATATATTAGTTAGTAAGATTAATTACCTTGGGGAAAATCCAAGTCATTGGACACAAACGTGATTTGTTGGTTTTTGTTTTTTTAAACCTTGTAACAGCCCTAAAACAAAAATAAACAACAATGATTTGTTAAAATTTATAAAAAGATATATCATTTCGAATACTAAAATAATAAATTTCTTACTTATTCACATGTTCAACTATTGTGTAGTCTTTCAATGTCTTTGTCTGTCTTGCAGAATCCAAAATGTAGCTTTTATACTGATGAGGACAAATCACTATCAACATCCAAGGTCTCCTAATAAAGATTAAACAAATTAAACATAAACAACTTTTGATTAAAAATATCATAACAGTAAAGACATTTAGAATGTCATACCTTTCCCAATATGGTGCAAGAAAAAATTGTTTTTCCTCATGAAAATTCATCATATCAACAAGATCATTGATGACATGATCTGTTTCACCCCTATCATCGTATTCACATCTCGTAGACGTGATACATTGTGGGTTTATAAAACCACATTTGTTATTCATTCTTGATACAAGCATGAGTGAATGTAGCATTCTGAAAACACAATATATATTATAATGGTAAAATAATATGAAACATTAATACCATAAATGTTAAAGTACTTACATTTGATACCAGAGAATACAACTAATATCAAGTTGTTCTTTGTTCAACATCTCCATAATGGCCACTGAGCTAATCACGGTTTCAACACTCGCAGAGTTGAAGATCCCAGGTTCAGACACAATAGGAAACGACTCCGGAATGTTGTGGCTCTTAAACAGTTTCTTTGGCATCATGGGTTCTTGCATAGTTTTGTATAACTTTTCCTTTTGTACCTACATTAAGAAACCAAACGATTATCATGAAAATTGTATTGCTATGAAAATAATAACAATGAGAGAGAGAGAGAGAGAGAGAGAGAGAGAGAGATGTAGGTTTGCGCCATATACCCTATTTTCTGCTTCATCCCCCATCATCTCTTTAGATGCTTCCAGTTTCCTTCTTTTCTTTCTAGGAAGATTTTTCTGCCACCAAAAAATAGTAAAAAATACAGTATATTTCTGTGGGCTAAATGCTAAAAATAGCATCCAACTTTCATATATTTTCATTGTAACTTTTTATCTTATTAAGGCATGTTAATATATAATATCTTTCAAAGAAATCAAAAGAAGAAAATTATGCACCTCATACTCTTGCTTTTTGTTTGCTTTCTTCTTATGCTCCTTAGCTTCTTCAACATTCACGTTTTCTTTCTCTTTTTCCTAAAGTCCGAATTAAAAGATTATATTTTAATATATGTAGTTTTTTTATGGCAAATTAACTATAAATGAAAACAATACCTTTCCAAAATTGTAAGCTAGAGTGACTACCTGGTCATGAAGAATAGGAGCAGCTTGGGTCGACATTGATAATGGTTCAATGAGAGGTCTTTTATCTTTCTACATAATTGAAATCGAGTTTAGTAAATAGTCAATGATGCATGTGATTAGATATTAATGTACCTTAATAAGAGTAATTGAATCTCTAGGCCATTGAATAAAACTATGAAGTGCCTGCCCTAGATTATATACACCTTCAATTGGCGAGATTGGAAGAAGGAAAGAATGATGATATCCATAGATAATATCGACTGATACCCTCAAATGCCCTGCTTCTAGAGGAACCGAATGAATTACACCATCTCCGAAAGGGAAGACGGTTCCTTTGGCTAATGATGGGCGTATTGTGCCATATGGTAGCATCAACTCGCAGTCGGTGGCTTCCTACAAACAAATATACATTTTGTTTAATGCAAAGTTATATTATCAAACATGCAAACAAATATATATGTTAGAAAAAATAGATACCGTTATCTTATGCAAATCATCCAACAATGTCGTGGATGTCTTCGATCCAACACTTGTCGTCTTCACCCGAGAAAAATTTGTGTCTTCCGCCATATCAATTGTCTTATCTTGCTTCAACGCAGCAACCACTATCGGTACTAATTGTTCCGACATCTCAGTCATTAACCTATCTTTGATCTTGTCATAAAAGTTGCTATTCAACATCCTCGTCTCTAGCTTTTCTTGCATCTGTTCAACATCGGGTAACTCATGTTCTTTCTTTTTTCTTTTATAAATCATTGATTGCTTTAATCCAATATTATGACCAACTGCCCTCGTGCGACCGGAATGTTCCCGTCCTAGTACCTCCGCCAGTAGATCAGATCGAGGTCCAAGCTCCAACACTCCTTGAGATAACAGAATATCTTTTTGGATCTATAAAAATGCAAACAATACAACTGTAAGAGCAGTTTATTTAATAAAGAACTTTCAAAGGCCACTATCTTACAATCTTATCTACTAGAGGTTCGGTCTCTGGCGTTATAACCAACTGCCCCGATGCATTGCGTTTTCTCCTGGCATAGAGAAAATTCCTTGCCCGCTTGCTTGATATATTGTGGCCTTTTATTGTTACACCAGATGTTGCCTCTTCATCCCATTTGCTTTCATTACCACGATACCCGCTTGGGCCCAACCAAGGATGGTTCTTGTTTTTATTTGCTGCCTCCCTTCCTTTTCTTCTTAATTCCTTTACAAATGAATTGTCCAATTAGAAATAGTAAAACACAACAATATTATAAACTCAAACAGACCTCAAATTCTTCTGTGGATTTTAGAACAATAAACTTTTTCCACATTGCTTTGTCAAGGTACGAGTATTCTTTTACTGGATTGACACCTTTTTCCCACAACTTAAGAAGCGCCGACTTGTAGGCCTTCCATTGCGTGTTGCAATCTCTAAGTACTTGTGCTTTATGATTATCATCTCGTATATGCCAATAATTCTGCTTTTTTAAATAAAAAATGAAGATAACAATTATTAGGTAAATGATATGATACAACTTGTATGATAGAAGAGAATAACATGGCAGGAAATTGTGATTGCTACTATTAAATGATATCAAAAGTGTGTTGAAATGAGTTTTACCTTTATGTTCAACCACAATTGATCCTTGTCACATTGATCCACTAAATCCCAACTATCTATAAGGATAGAAATCATCTTCCTCGTAGTCACTCCACGATAACTGGTGAACTTAAAGCGGTTAGGTCCAATAGCTCTACCGAATTGATCAAACTCAACTGTTAAATTTGATAGATATTCTTTGGAATGATCTCTGATCAATGTCACACTTCTCTTTTTCTTTTCTTTACGGTCCATTGTATGCCTACAAAAGCATAAACACTCGTATAATTAATTCTAAGAGTCTTAAACACCAAAAAAAAAACCAAAATTTTATATAAAATTAAAGATGCCCAAGGTAAGTTTATGCTATTTTCAAAACAAATTCAATGCTTTATGTACTCTTGATTCATATATTAACTCAAATAATGTTTGTTAATATGTATACCTTGCTTCAAGATGTTTCGTTTTGGGTTTATCAACACTTCTTTTTCTGGTTTTTCTTTCTACCATACGGATCCTCCTGCTCTTGGTTGTTTGCACTAGTACCTCATCCATATATAATGGTAAATTTCCAATGTATAACCTCAGACCTGTTGATAAAAAAATGAGCATAAAAATGATCATAGAAAATGATGAGGGTAAAGATATGTTAAAGATTATGACTTAATCCAACTAATGAGAAGATGATGAAATAATAATCGATACCCCACAGCTAAAGGCAATTGAAGTGAAATTGAAGGAGATTGGAATAGTCTCTGAATCTTTTGGTCCTGTACAGAAAATTTCAAAAGGATCAATGTGATTGAAGATTACACAAATAAAAAATCGGTTACTTTGTAGTTTTCATTCCATTCTAAATGCATATTTCTACTCAATAGTGCAAAGGTGGCAACTCAGGGGAGAAGAAACTCTCTCTTCATTTCTGATGATTGGTATGTAAATTGCCTCATATTCTTAAAATCGAATTTATTTATTAAAATTATGACATGGAATTTTATAAAACATTTTAGTAATTCAGCTGTGTTGACTTGTTTTCGAGCCAAATGTACTCATTTAACTGTTATATTAACCTAATATTTCTTTTATTCTTTAATTTCAACCTTTTGCAGATGTTAAATCAAGTTACAAAAGGATGAATGCACTCCCTAAAGTACCCTTATACACCTGCCCAAGTGAATTTTGACAAATATTACCTGAGGAAAACATCAACCAAATCCCCATTTTCTTTTAATCTACCCTTATACACCTGCCCAAGTGAGGCTGCTGCTATTGGAGAAGTGGTGAGCTCTGAATAGATGTTTGGTGAAAGTGTATGATGAGATTATTTTGATGAAGGCAAAGGGGTTTGTAGCAAATTCTTTCTATAGCGGTTTAACTGCTACTGAGTTTTTCTATAAGAAAGAATATTGACACATTTTTTTTGTTTCTTTAGAGGAGTTCACATAGGAAATCATCAGAGGGTAGCAAAATATGCGCCTTTGACTTGTTGGCATCCATAGCTGACAAGTTATCACAGGAGAGTGAAAGTTCTACTTCAATCACCAGTCCAAAACAAGTTATCATAGTTTAAATCTACCCTCCAAACGTAGGTTACTAGAAATTAATATGATTATGATATCATAGACCAGTTGAAATTGTCGATTACTAGAAATTTTACTGATTATGGTCTAATAAACCAATAATTGAGTAGCATTTATACTTTTACACAGTATAACCATTATCAACTCCTAGTCAACTAGCAGCATTGCATAAACACAACATTAATCAAAGAAGACATTGTCATAAACAGAACATTAATCAAAGAAGGTCGATCGTACCTGTAAACAACGTGAAAGAAGGAGGAGGCAGAAGCGGCTGTTGGCCGGAGTAGGAGACTTCGTGTGTGTTGTCGACTGAAGACCGGAGGCGGAGGCGGAGGCGTCGTCGGGTGAAGGCGAAGGCTTCGTTGTTCTCGTGATAAGCAAAAAAGTACACGCAAAAGGGAGCGTAATTGCAATTTTGACTTTTGGGTCAATTTTGTTTAGTTTGCAAATTTTGACCGAATTGAAAATGTGCTGGGCTACACTGATGGGCCCCTTCAATATGCACATCCATATAAAAGAAAAATGGGATTCCCGTCCATATATATATATATATATATATATATATATATATATATATATATATATATATATATATATATATATAAGGAATATACATTACAGCATTATATAAGCTTCGTACAAAACCCTATAAACGACATCGTTTGCTGCTTTACAATTAAAACCCCAATTTTGGGGAAAAAACAAAACAAACACCGTGTTTAGGTGTGTGCTGTCATAAAAATCAGAAGTGATGAGGGAGGAGCTGAGACGAGGAGATGGAAGTGGATCGAAGTAGGAAACACAATTTGAGGTTATTTGGTTGAAAGAAATTGAGATGCAGAGGGCATATCAAGCGTACATGGGTTGTCAATCCCACTGTGCTCTTGTGTAGTCAAGGGAACACAACTAAGAGGAGGGTAGTCGCCGATGGCGGCATCATTGAGAGGGAAACGACGACGCAAGCGATGCCGCCCAGCTGGAAATCGCCGGAAAAGGTGCGGGTTTCGGGCTCTCAAACTTCCTTCCTAACATAAAAGCTTCCTTTTTCTGATTTGTGGTTTCGATCCACCAGGTCAGTAACGACGACATGACCTGGATTGAAGAAATTGTAACAATTTTGGCGAAAGAAGACTACAGATGGTTGGGGAATGATTCAATAGTGAAGCTTTCTGATTTTTCCCCTTGATTCTTGTTCTATTTGCATCGATCTAGTATCAGTTGAAGTCTGTAATCGACAATTGAAATTTCAATGGCCACTTACCTTCATCGATTGAAGTCATTAATTATAAGCTGGGAAAATTGATACAAAATTTTCTATCTGTGTGTCAATTCTCCCTTTGGAAAACATGGGCGCTTTCTCTATTTCAGTTAAGGAAACCGAGAATTCTTTCAATTTATCATTATCAGCATTCTTGTTGCAGGTAATCTTTCAGCCTCTTCATTTCCTTTTACCCTTTTTTATGATGCTAATACATTTTGGCATTGTGTAAGATTGGGTAGGATAGAGAAAGACAATAATTATATCACAATTATGGTGGAATTAGGAAGTGGATGAAACATTGTATCAAGGATGGAAACAACTTATTAAGGATCTTAGTCTTAAACGTATTAAAGTCATGATATATTGCAATCCTTGTCTAGCTCCAGTAAGTAATCATTTTCTTTATCAAAAAACACTTGTAAGGGCATTCATGTCTTTTGAAGATTTTAATTGATATATATTAGATGGATAGAAATCCAGATGCAAGGAGAAAGGTATTTTAAGAGGCAAAGAAGTTGGACATTTTAGTAAAAGACAAGTTGGACATTTTACCATGATTATTGTATTTTAAGGAATTATCATACAAATATTTTTATTGCTAATGTTTAGCTATTTTGTTTGTCTTAATGAATGGGTTCCATGTGGATATAAGTTTCTCCAGTAATTTACATATGAAGGTTACAATTTTCTCAAAACCTCATTGATTTTTTTGCAGGTCATCGTTATGGTAGATAATCTATGGTTCGGTTCAAGAGGAAGGGTAAAAGGGGAAAACAGTCCTTACCAATGACCAATAGGGGCAACAGAGGTAATTTGGGGACTACTATGAAACTCAAGGCAGGAAGGGTAAAAAGGGAAAACAGTCATTGTTGGGTTTAATGTTCATCACTCTTGTTTGGTAGATTTATAAGTTTATTGTTATTAGTTGTAATTAGTTGCAAGGATTTGGTAACTTTCTATATGGTGGTGTCATATTTTTGGCATTTTTTGTTCCGGTTTGTAATATGTACATTCCCAACCATTAGTTGGGTTTTTTTTTTTTTTTTTTTTTTTTTTTATTTTTTTTTATAATAACATTCTTATTTCAAATCTCAAAAAGAATATGTTGATTAGTAGAAGTAGTTTACTGTTGCATTATACCTATTAACAACATTATACTTGAATCAATTTTCTTTTTAACAAAATAATACTTTCAACAATAGGATTATACTTTCATTTTGTACACATAATAGCATCGTACTTTCAGTTTTTACACATAATATCCACGTACTTTCATTTTTTACACATAATACCCCCGTACTTCCCTTTTTTACACGTAATAACATCGTACTTTCAGTTTTTATACATAATACCCCCTACTTTCATTTTTTACACATAATTGCATCGTAATTTCATTTTTTACACGTAATACCCCCATACTTTTGTTTTCTACACATAATAGCATCGTACTTTCATTTTTTACACACAATACCCCCGTACTTCTGTTTTTTACAAATAATACCCCCGTACTTTCTTTTTTTACACATAATAGTAGTAACCATTCAACATTTTCATTCCAGAATAAAATGAAGATAAACTTGTGTAAGTCATGACATAAGTTGGATCATCTGGTGGTGATAGCAGCTGTGTACATTGATGGATAACAGTTGCTTCTACCTGTAAAATTACAAAAATACCCTTACTACTATCTAAAGTTGTAAACACATCAATGATTCATATAGCCAAACAGAAAGTAACCTGTTTCCATATGATCCATATAGCCAAACACATCAATGTGTAGTTAAGAACATAGAATTGTTCTTAACTACAACTATCATTGTTATTGTCCTTCAGTGTCGTGTCCGTCTGTGTTGCTGCAAACAAAAATGTATTAAATACATACATAATACTATCCTCATATGTTTCAGATTTACATTCAAATTATATTTTTTATTTTTAGATTGAACAGAGGGGTTTATTACCTTTCTTCAACATATGCTCCTTCGTTATGGTCCAATCTTAAGTAAGCAGCGTCATTAATATCGACATTCATAGATGGAATACCAATAGAAAATGGAGGTAGGTCGTCAAACTGGTTATATTCTTCCTCGTCCACGACATTTTCAACTCCGAGTATACGTCGTTTACCATGAAGAACAATGTGCCATCTCGTGTCCATTGGGTCCTCAACAAAGAATACTTGGTTAGCTTGCTTAGCTAGAATAAATGGTTCAGATACATAACCGTTTGTAGAAAGATTGACAAGTGTGAAACCGTCTTCATCAACTTTAACACCTCTTCTATTGTCAACCCACTTACACTTGAACACGGGGACTACAACCGAGGAATCATAGTTCAATTCCCAAATTTCTTGAATGACACCATAATACGAGTCTTTGGCTATACGTGACCTTCCCTCATGATTTGCACTAGAGTATTCGGTCGACATGGCTATTAGCGTCACTCCACTATTTTGTAGTGTGCTCTTTCTATCCTGGTTTTGGGTATAAAATGTATACCCATTAATGTCATAGCTTTGATATGTTGACACAACATTTTGCGGACCATACCCCAACACCTGCACTAATCTATCAACATCTTTTGTCCTTAAGCTTACTTTCACCTTATCTTTCAACCATTGTGGAAATTTTTTAATATGCTCGTTAGCTAACCATTTTTCGGTCCTCCTACTATTTCTTGATCGTAACATTTCCATGTGTTCCTTTGCATAAGGAGCAACAGATGTCATGTGTTGCAGGACTGTAAAGTGTGCCATGTGGAATTCGTCTCGATCAGGAATTACCACTTTCGATCCAGTTATACCAACTCCTTGAAGTCTACCTTCAAGATGTGATTGCGGTATTCCAATAGTGTTGACTCCTTTGAGATAGTTTGTACAAAACTCAATCACTTCCTCTGCAGCATATCCTCTAACAATACTGCCTTCTGGTCGATGTCGGTTCCTTACATATCCTTTTAAGACACACATATATCTCTCGAAAGGGTACATGTATCGCAGAAACACCGGACCACAAGCCTTTATTTCTCTTACAATATGGGATACAAGGTGAACCATGACATCAAAAAATGAAGGTGGAAAGTACATTTCAAGTTCACAGAGAGTGAGGATAATATCATGTTGCCATGAGTCCAAAACTTCAGGATCAATCACTTTCGAATGAATCATGTTGAAGAACAAGAAAAGCTTTGTTATTGTATGTCGGACATGGTCCGGAAGTATTCCACGAATTGCAATAGGAATCACATGTGTGATTAGAACATGATAATCATGTGACTTCATACCAATCAATTTCAAGTCTTTCATTGACACCAACTTCTTGATGTTTGCAGAATAGCCAGATGGCACCTTGATACCATGTAGGCATTTACAAAACTTTGTTTTCTCATCTTTAGACAATGTATAGCAAGCTGGTGGTAGATATGTACGTCTTCCTTCTTTCTTAATAGGAGCAAGCTCTGGACGAATTCCCATTGCAACCATGTCATCTCGAACACTAAGCCCATCCTTTGATTTTTTTGGAATGTTCAACAACAAGCTTGTTAAGCTTTCAGAAACATTTGTCGTAATATGCATGGGATCAAGACAATGTCGGACTTCCAACGTTTTCCAGTATGGTAATTCCCAAAAAATAGACCTTTTCTTCCAATTGGTCGGCTGATTGTTTTTACTGCGTTTTCCAAAAACAATCTTTAAATTTTGAACTTGGGAAAATGTCATTTTTCCATCCATTGGGAGATTCATATCTTCATCCTCGGTTTTACCGTCAAACAAGTTTCCCTGGGTACGATACAAATGATTCTTTGGAAGTGATCGTCGATGTCCCATGTATACATTTTTTTACAGTTTTTCAACCACATCGACCGTGTGTCCTTTTCACAAACTGGACACGCCTTCTTTCCTTTTGTACTATATCCGGACAAATTTGCGTAAGCTGGAAAATCACTTATAGTACAATAAATCATTGCATGTAGCTGGAAATACTCTTTCTTGAATGCATCATAGACTTCAACTCCCGAGTTCCATAATTCTTTCATGTCGTTAATTAATGGTGCCAAAAACACATCAATATCATTACCGGGTTGTTTCGGACCTTGAATTAGCAATGACATCATGATGTATTTCCGTTTCATACATAACCACGGTGGAAGATTGTATATGCAAAGAAGAACCGGCCATGTGCTGTGACTACTTCTCATGTGTTTGAACGGATTAATTCCATCTGCACTAAGTCCGAATCGGAGATTTCTAATCTCATTACCAAATTCTTCAAATTCATGATCAATGTTCTTCCATTGCGGAGCATCAGCCACGTGTCTCATCTTTCCATCTCTTTTACGCTTCTCAGCATGCCAACGTAATAATTATGCATCTTTGGCATTTGCAAACAATCGTTTCAGTCTTGGTACAATGGGCAAATACCATAATAACTTGGCAGGGGGGGCATTCTTTGTCACATCACTATTATATTCTGTTTGTTTCTTCCACAAATAACGCGACCTTCCACATGTAATACATTCATGTAGATTTGCATGCTCATTTCTATACAACATACAATCATTTGGACATACATGTATTCTTTCGATTTCCAAATCCATTGCACACATTATTTTTTCGCTTGGTATAGTGAAACAGGCAACTCATTACTTTCAGGGAGCATTTCATGTATAACCCCTAACAGTTCTGTGAAACTTTTATCACTCCAACCATTATTTGCTTTTAGGTTAAACAATTTCAGGACAGCAGAAAGCTTGGAAAATTTCATGCAGCCGTCATACAACGGTTTTTCAACGTCTTCAAACAACTGTTGAAATTTTTCATAATCTCTATCAGGCACATTATCTTCAATATCATGTAACATGTCATCTAGGTTATCATGGATGTCATCTTCTGAATCATCTATATCATCGTAACTAGATTCAACATCAATTGTGTTATGATCAATCAATAACTCGCCATGTTGTGACCAACACGTATATCCATTCATAAATCCTTCACATATCACATGTTCTTCTATTATATCCAAATCATAGACCTTTTTACAATTTCGGCACATTTTACAAGGACACCAAATGTAAGATTCTCCTCTATGCACCCGATGATCCTCAGCAACTTTAAGAAATTTCTTGACGTTATGTAAATATTCACTGCTAGCCCGTGGTAGTCCATACATCCAAGTTTCACGATACATCTGTGTAAAATAATACCACAAAAAGAAAGGATTAGAGTCATCCCACAAAATAATAACAATGTATTTTCTTGTATTTACAAATAATAGTATAATGCTTATATTGATAGTGAAATGTAAGTGCATTGCTATTATAGGTACAAAATTATCACACAACCTTCCACAACACAGCTCATTACTTTTTATATCAACTTTGTTACAATTTTTGTGACCTGAATCAGACAAATATATCATGTTTTACCAAAAATGTTGATCATTAATAAACCTGTTTCAAGGATAATTTGGTCAAGATAAAAGATTTAACCACCAATTTTATCATTTTTTACAAATCAAAAATATTCTATTAAATAGTTGATTACATTTGAATTGATACAATTATTAGAAGAATATGATAAAAATGAAAGAATAACCATTGTTTATGAGGTACAGAGGGAATCTGTATCCTTTTAGTTGATGCAAACTCAAATGCTTACAGTAAACAAAAAATCAACAATTAACCACCAATTTTATCATTTCTTGAAAGATTTTAGCCAACATTTCAAGATTATTAAGCAGGTATACATATTATGTTTGCACTATATATGTGTGTATTATGGAACTTAATCTAATATTTCGACAGACTTGATGAAATAGGGAATGTGGTCTTTGTGAGTAAGAAGTTGATATATTGAAATTGATTGGTATGAACTTAGTACTCAAGGACTATTAAGGACTTGATGAAATAGGGAATGTGTTTGAATTTTAAGTTTTCAAAATAGAGGTCCTACCATTTGATTTTGCGTCTCCATCAAAGCCAAAACGCTTCCTTGTCTTTCGTGTGAACAATTGTAGTTCCTTTGTATTTGTATTTTTCTCTTGTTTTTCTGTTGCAAAAACATAAATCAAATCTCTTACCTTTAAATTTGAACCGCTACCTGTGTTTGTCTATTGCAAAAACAGAAATCAAAGCTCTTACCCTTTAAATTTGAACCGTAGGTCCGGTGGTGGGATTTTCAGGTTGGTTGAATTATTGGAGGTGCCAGGCGAGGCGAGGCGAGGCGATGATGATGGTGTTGCGACAGGGGAGATGGAGATGAAGGACCGATTAGTGTGGGAGGAGGAAGTATGTGAGGAGGAGGAGGCGTATTCAATTTAGGTATTAGCCGTATTCAATTTATGTATTAGCCGTATTCAATTTATGTATTAGTCGCACTTAATCAAAATGGGGGCGTATTTTTTTAGTTATCTGATTTTGTTTCTAGTACATCTCATTGACCGTATTAGATGCTGCAATTAACCGTATTAGATGTGCAATTGTGTGTATTATATTTATTTATCCTTTAGGGCATACGGTATGGGTGGGTGTTATGACACCAAAAAATTGCCACCTCACCATGACACATCATCATTAACACAATACAATTTAGATAGGAAATGGTGTTCAATATTATAATGTGTGTTCATAAATAGATAGAAAGAAAAAGATAGAGAAAAGAAAGAAATCTTATTGGTGGAAAATGACTTTGTATCTCGTTCTCGTCACAACGATGTATGCCACAACGAGAAGTAACTAGAAGGGGGGGCGGTGTTCCCCCCGTTACCACGCCGTCAAGGCATGTCCACGTAGACAATAACGAGAACGAGAAGCCCCATACCGTATGCTCTTATAGTACGGGTTTTTTTACAACCGTATTAGATGGGGGTGTACTCTATTACCAATTTTCCAGTAGTGATGATTTTGTCTCATACCACAATGAATGAATAAAAGGAAACAATTTCTTTTAACTTATATTGCCTTGAATTATACTTACATAGTTAAGCTAAAGACACCTTTATGTTATTCTTGCTTATTAGTGTCACAATAAATTCCATTACAATAAAGATTTTAATGGTAAAGTACTTTTCATGATCCCTTATGGTATTTAATTTTTCTACCAAATACATACGAGACATACAAGTTTGTGGCTCTAAAATCAAACAAGAGTGATGCACATATTGAGTTTAATAAAAAGAACCTAAGACGACATCAACAGTCATCTAAAGAGCTCGCTTTTTTCCATTGAGAAATCGTTCTCATTTGTACTCGCTTATCGCTCATCTTTCTTCTTGTTTAGACAATTCATGGGTTTTTCTTCATTGTAATGATAACACTTTCTCATTCCATTTATGATAGTATTGGCAAAATGTCTTTTTTTTCTATGCGTCTAAAACATGTAATGTCTTCCTTTGATCCAACTGCCTAATTCTAAGTCTTGCTATTTTCTCCCATATTACTCTTCGTACTATTATAGCTATTCTTTCTTTGCGTCTTACTTTCACTTTTGTGTTTTGCATTTTATCATGCATTGTGAGTATCCTCTATCTTTTCTTCCATACATATTGATCGAGTGTTATTAATTCATTCATTTAGAGTTGAAAATTCCTAATAGTCGCTCAACAAATTGACTCACCTTAGCATCTACATCGGGATATAATCTCTTTGTGAAGCTTAGGAGATTATGAAACTTTATGTTATAATTGTTCATAGTCATTTTCCATTTCTTGAGTCCAAAAAAATATCTTGTTAAATGAAGAATCTCTTCGGTTATATAAAAACGTTATTTGAATCATTATAAAAGTTTGTTAATTAAGTAAGCATTATGTTGTTTCTGCAATCATGGTTAATGTTATACGTCTGAAAGACTAAATAGATACTTTTATAGTTTTTATGTATAAATCATTATACATGAATATCATGTGAATCGGGTTTTTCAGAAAAATGAATTTAAATGAATTTCAAAAGATATATAGCAGGTGAAGTGTTTTATTACGTAAAAGTATATCATAAATTGTTGATGATCTATTCATTTTGGATAAAATATAAAACGTTTTTAAATTTAATATATTAAAAAGAACAAAGACAATTGGATGTGAAATTAAAAGTTGGTGTTACATATTTAGATTCACCACCAAACAGGTTAAACACACATACTTTAAACATTTTTGAATTAATAAAAAATTTTGAATTTATTTATAGATAAATTATATTAATTATATATTTATTTAAAAACCTAAAAAATGAGAAGTAGGTGACCATTTCCTAGGTGAGGAAAGAATGAAGAAAAAATGATGTGACTCACGTTTTCTTGATGATTTTAATTTGTTAATATTAGTTGTTTTAAAAATGATAATTCAGTGATGAACTACACATATGCATAGAATAATTATTTACGATAACATACAACTGAATATTGAAATATGTGATGAGATAAAGTCATAGAACCATGATCACAACTACTTCGATCACAAACGCATATGTACTCGGGCACCTTTCTATTTCCCGGTTCCTTTCAGTGATGGAATTTTCATATGGTTGTTTATAAGACGTACGTCTACTTATATGTTTGTATATTGATCGGTTTAAATTATGTAACCTAAAAATACCAAACAATTTGCACTCTCATATTGTTCCTATTAACTTTTTACTACAGTTCATGAAACACAATGTCAATTGCCAATAGCTTAATAACGTACATGTAAGATTGTACCAAGCTTCTTCATTCTAATTGCACATTGATTGAGTTCATCTTTTGAAACCGTAGAGTCTTTCAACACTTGAAAAATTATAACATCCTGATGTTGAGGTATTTCAATTTTAACCCTATGTATGAAAAAATATTCTATTTTGACCCTTGTGCTTGAGAAATATTGCAAGAATGGCCTATAGTGTCATTTTGGTAATTTTGGCCAAGATCTAGTACGCTCGGCATACTAGGGCGGACGTTAATATGCTAAGAGTACATTATGTACGTGAAGAAACCTCAAACCCTAATTTTTACGGTTTGGTTCATATATAAGTATCATTATCACCTTATTTCTCATTCCCTTATCAACCTCCATCTGAGAAAACGTCCCCCTAGCTAACCCTAAGTGAGAAGAGTGCATCTTGAGCTCATCTTTATGTTTTGTGGTACTCTTGAAGAAGAAGAAGGTGGTGGGAAGACTTTGAAGCCTGGAAAAGACTTTGATCTGGGATTCTCTCCTTGCTAGCAACCTTCAGGAGGTAAAAAGCTCATAACTTGATCAACCTATTGTCACACCCCCGAACCAGACGGCAGAAACGTCCGGGGGCTGTCGTGACTCAATTGAATACCATCACAATGAATATACCTGAAACATAACATCATACATCACCAAGCATTGGAATAATACAACTGGTAGTGTTTACATTCATTACATTCTCAAAAGTAACTGTTCGATACTAATTAAACCACAGCAAAACGTCATAGAGTACAATTCATCCTTCACTTTATCTGTTACCTGAGAATACAAGTATTTTGAAAAACGTCAACATGTGAAATGTTAGTGAGTTCATAAGTAATGTTTGGAATCCAATGTTTGTAATGTTAAAAAAAAAACCACCAGAAAATCCGATATTTTCTGAAAATAGAATAGCGTAAAAATATGTGAAGATCCGTGAGTATGCTTGTTTGAATTCTACAGATGTAAGCGTAAGAGTTGTGAAATTCGACATGTAGTTCATAAGTGTACTTGTTGAAAACCCTAGGAAAACCCGACGTTTTCCTATCACTTTGCTTTACTTAGTTTGTGTACTGTTATTTTGTTACATTAGAGGTATTCGTTGAGCTCCGGAGGCATTGAGTATACAGTGGGTAGTGAATTGTTGTAACGTCCGTTAATGAAAATGTGCAGTCGAAAACCGTACCAGCGATCCCTTAGGCGTCACTCGCACTTATTCACACAACTCAATCCTCCCGGACTTGTGTAGTCCCACGACCGAAGGGAAAAAGAGAAGGTGCGAAACCCTCGGTATTTCCCTACGTCGTTCAAGACCATTGCAATTGCGAAGGGCCCGAAGCCCAACCCGCAATCGTGAGTTCCCGACTTTACTAGCAGCACTGAGGACCCTTGGGGACCAGCAGCATGTTTGCCATTGAAAGTCCTTTTACACGCGGTCGAGTCGTATTAGACCCAACTACATGTAAGCAAGTGTCCTTTGGGCCTAAAGATCATGTCATCGGGCTAGCTAGGCTCGACAAGCATGATTTGCAACTTTTGGGCCTAAGGAGTGTACGTCGACGTATTGAGTAATTCCACGAGAGTAAAGAGTTCCAAGAGTTCCATATGTGTATTGAGCGTTGTATTGTTAGTAGTTTTGGATTTGTTATTGATTCGAAACCGAATCAATTCGTTTGGTAACGATTGTTGGTGATATTGTGTATTGTAATTTATCGAGAGTCGTAGTGTCAATCTTTGTTCACAACGAGTGTATTGAATTATCATTGAAAATTTTCTGTTTACAACCCCTCTTCATTTTGTAAATTTACTTTTTCACCCCTTTAGGTAAAATAATTTCCGGTTTAGTCCTTAAACCATTTTTCTTGACATTTTAACACCAAAAATTATTGAAATTAATATTTTTCAGCATATTTTTCATTGAAAACAGTTTAAGTCCCTGAATTTGCAGTTTTCTCGGTTGTAACCCCTCTTTTTCGCAATTTTTACATTTTTGACCCAAATTGGAAAAATTTTTGCAACTTTGGTCCTTTATAAATTTGAAAAGCACTTTAAACCTTCGAAAAGTACTTGTGACACTAGTGGTCCATTGTTTTACAGAAAAACACAGTTTTGGCCCTCCAAAATAGAAAATTTCGCATAATGGGCTCTATTGGGCCGAAATTGTCATTTTTAGCCCATTAAGCTTGAAATTTATGCTTTTAACCTTCCAAATAGTATATTTTCAGAAAATACATTATGGAAACTGTTTTGACTCATCTCACCCATCAGATTTCGTAATATTTCGTTTTAGGCCCTTTAACTTTGTATTTTTAGCATTTTATGTCAAAAAAATGAGTTTTTAGCCCAAAATGAGTGTTGTCAAGCCATTTGGCTATCTTTCTTGGTATACTTTGCATGTAGTAGTATATTTTATGCTAGTATAAGATATATCTCGGTTTTTAGCAATTCATAACTAGATCAAGCATCAAGATCATACAAAACATGCATATAAGCATAGAAATCAACCAAAACATACACATAATGATGGATCTACACCTTTGCTTGTATTCTCCCCCACAAAAACTTATAAAAACTGAAAATAAGGGGGTATGAAGCTCACCTTGGGTGTTGATTCGGTTTTTGAAGAAAGGATGGAAGAAATGAAGTGATTTTTCGGCCCTAGCACCCCTTGATGAAGATCTCGAGTTTATGGAGTTTTCTAGGAGTATGATCACCAAAGAAACTTGTTTAGAATAAGAGATCTCATGTGAGGGGGAAGTTTTGAAGCTTAGACATGGAAAAACTTACCAAAGGATGATGATAATCTTGAAGAATCCTCTTGAAACACAAGCCAATTTCGAGATGTTAGATGGAGAGGAAGAGAGAAGTCTTGAGTGATCTAGAGAGAGTTTGTGAGAGGTTTGTGTGTGTGTGTGTGTTGCTCACGGCCGAAACAAGAAGAGAGAGGGAGAAATAGACATGAAGTGATATGCATGGATACATGGAATGGGTTGCATGGAGATCCAAAAGACAATAATGAGGTGTCAATTACAAGTCAACTCTCTTCATTTCTTCTTGGGATTGGGCCTTGGGCCGAGAATTTGGAGGGAAAAAGGGAAAATTTGGGCTTTAATGCCCACAAGCCCATGTTTATATTAAGTTGGATGAGTTTTAACCTAAAAAAATATAATATGATTTTTACACTTTGTTGGGCTAGTTTAGGTTAATCATGGTTCCAAATTTTGAATTTATTTCATTCTAGGCCCAATATAGCCCAAAATGTTGAAATAAATAGATGTGGGTCCAATTAGAGTCCATTTAAGGGTTCTAAGCCCATGATAGTCAAATTGGAAACTTATTGGTCTATTTAGGTCCAATAAGGAAGTCCTAGTCCAAAATGGACCTAATCAAGAACTTCTAGGGTTTCCAATTGCTTGATGTAGTGAATTGGGGTTTAGTTTTCCATTGAGTAAGCATCATACATGCTTTTGAGTTTTTGAATTCAACATTTACTTGAGTATAGTAATTACAAGACACAAAATTTCTAGTTGTGACACCTATCTTGTAGATCTAGCCATTTCTTCATTTAAGGCATTTTTGGTCCCAACTAGGATGATTCTTGAGCATTTGATGCTCTTAGTCGAATAAGTCGTCCTTTTAGACCTAATGAGGGGCCTTGAGTCATAAAAATGTGGTCTTGATGCTTAATTTTTCTCCATTCATGCTTTAGAAGGTCTTAAGGGGTTAAGAAGTTGGGATTTTGTGTATTAAGCACTTAATGGGCACGCAAAGTCATAAAGTTTGAAGCTTTATGACCCTTAGTAGTATTTTGGCCTTGGATCTGAAATTGGGACGTGAGAGCTTAATGCATTACACTCTTATTGAGGAAAGAAGATTTTAAGCGTATGTCGTGTGTACCTCAACATACGTTGCGCGTACGTGGTTAACCTCCCGACTCCAATCAAATTAGGCCTACGCCCGACGTAGGAGCTGAGTACGCCCCACGTACTTGGATGAGTGGACCAAGTTGACTCATTGACCCGATGACTTTGACTTTGACCAAGTTTGACTTAAGGGTATTTTGAGCTATAACTAAGCCATGGTATCTATCTGTTGAATAAGTGACCTGTAGATCCAATATTCGAAGCAGTGTATTGTTCAATTATTTTTCAGAATGTGAGGTGATTTTTCCTCACTGTTCTTATGGGTCACAGGCACCAATGCCGCCCCCTTTAGTTATGTATCCTGATATATAGGATGTTGCTATACGGTATCTATCTGTCGAATAAGTGACATGTAGATCCAATATTCAGAGCAGTGTATTGTTCAATTATTTTTCAGACTGTGAGGTGAGTTTTCCTCACTGTTCTTATGGGTCACAGGCACCAATGCCGCCTCTTTTAGTTATGTATCCTGGTATATAGGATGTTGTTATACGGTAGTGATTGTAGATCTATCTGCTATGCGGTTAAGTGGTTATATGATTATTTGTTGTCGTCCCTTTAGTTATGTATCGTGGGGGTTGCTCGAGGTGAACGTTAGTGGGTGCGGAAGTGAACAATGGTGGTGCAGGTGATGAACGATGTTGGTAAATGACCAACCACAAAAGAAATTGAAACCATACATACTATTCTTGTAAATTATAATAACTGGTTAACGGATGATCTGTTAAAAACTAACAAAAATGATTTAATACACATATAAGTTGTAAGTTTAATGACATATTGAGAAAAAAAAATATTTTAGTGATCAATCGGATAAATAACGATAGTTGATTGGGCTACAGTGATATTTAATTAACATTTTAATATAAATGAATTTTAGTTTGAAACTTGTTCATAAATTAGAATTGAATTTAAATATAACACCTAACATTTTTTTTGATAGACTAACAAATACATATTAATCCACCTGTGGTAAAAGTTGGAAATGAAAAGCTTAAAATGTATTAATAGGTGTAAAAGTAAACTCCAGAAATTAAAAGAGGCGGAAAAACTAAGAGTGCAAAATATAAATTACACAAAAATTGGGGTAAATAAGCAAATAATTTAGGTAAAAAAAAACCAAAAAAGAAATGGCCCATGCAGGTCTCGAACCTGCGACCTTCGCGTTATTAGCACGACGCTCTAACCAGCTGAGCTAATAGGCCTTGATGTTAATTAGAATTAGTAACTTTTGAAATCGTAAATTGAAGACTTGATCTGAGATTTTAGTACACAAAGGGTTTCTCTCAATTTGACTTCATTGTGGAGACTGAAGAGTAAACGCACAGAAACTGTGATCAGAGGAAATGGGGAGATCGCCGACGACGAAAGATGATGCACAGGCTCTTTTTCAGTCTCTCCGATCTGCTTATGCCGCTACTCCTACTAATCTCAAGGTTCTCATTTTCTCCCTCGATCTAATCACGTAAATTTTGTGTGTTTTGGTTTCTTAGTGTCCGAATGAACTTAAACGATTGACATTTTTCTGTGTTTCTTCTAGATCATAGATCTGTACGTGGTTTTTGCTGTGTTCACCGCTGTAATTCAGGTACTCGTCTTTTGCTTCATTATCTACCTAATTAAGATCGGTTTTATACGAATTTCGCATAAATCGAAACCAGCTGCTCATCGTGGATGAAGATTTGTTAATTCCACGGTGTTTGATTGAAAAGTTAATGTAGTAGTTCCTTCGCGTTTAAGTTCAGGATTTTGCCTCACTTGCAATCTCGTGAAACTCAATCGTCTGATAAGTTAGGATTTCTGTGCTTATTAGGGTTTTGTTTTCTTAACTTTTTATGGTTTTTTGTCTGTAAACTGTTGATTGAATTTGCTTTTTCTTCTCCGCTTGCATAAAAACTTGAAGAATTCTTCAATTTCCATGGATTGGTTGTGTTGAGAACTTCATGGGGACCTGTAATTGACCTAAAACATATAGCAGATTTGTGAAATGCAGATGGTTTCTGTTAATGTTTCAGTGTTTATTATCTATATAGTATAAAACTTATTCCAATTTCTTACATTTGAAAATTCTAATTATTGTTATACTTCTGTATATATAATTTGTTCTATGATTCTATCTATATATGAATTTATCATAGCTAAATCTTAATGTAAGCCAGTATCACAGTACTTACAAATGTAATCTTGAAAATAAGGCACAAGTTATTGCATGTTGACATTTTAAACACAAGTTTGTTTCTTTTCTAGAGTCTAGACTAAATAATTTATAATACCTTCATCCGAGACTAAATGACCATTTTACCCTTACATTCCATCAAACAACTTTCACAATAATTTATGCAACTAACACGAATTTATGGTTATTTATGTATTTTGTTATTTATCAGGTGGTTTACATGGCAGTTGTTGGGTCATTTCCATTCAACTCTTTTCTCTCTGGTGTCCTTTCTTGTGTAGGGACAGCTGTCCTAGCTGGTAAGTGGACCCCTTTCATAAATTTTTCTGAAAGATATTTTAAAAAATCATGGCAAACTTGGAAATAAATGAGGGCAATTTTGTAAAAAGTTAGAACTCAATAAAAAAAAAAAAAACTTTCCTTGATTTTCTCTATTAAGTCGTTCTTCTTCATCAAGTAAAAAAAAACTCATGTATAGACATAGTCAAAATAAATTGTTAATGAGAACAAATGACGATTTTACCCTTTTCTCTAGAAATGATACTGAATTACCATTTTTTTTTCTCTTTTTTTTTACAGTTTGTCTTCGAATTCAAGTGAACAAAGAAAACAAGGAATTCAAGGTATATTCGTTATTTATTCCTGCATAAAACGAAGTAAAAAATATACACTTATGTTTCTTTTTAGTAAATGACCAAATTGCCCTTCTGTTAATTTTTTTTTTTTTTTTTTGCAGTATTTACCTCCTGAGCGTGCTTTTGCAGACTTTGTTCTATGCAATTTGGTGCTACATTTGGTGATTATGAATTTCCTTGGATAGGTTTAATAATTAATATATAAAGAATGACTGAATTTTGATATAATAATTAAGAAGAACCTTTAAAACTTTTAAAATGTTAAAGAAATAGAAATTGGGTTTTGCAATGAGGTCTGTTTAGTCATTTCATTTCGAAATTTGTAATTCAATGCAAGACATATTGTTCAATTGTTAGGCTACATCTGTTACACCGAAGGCTTTGTTTTACTTTTTTCGTTTATTACTATTATTAGTAGTGTTTAATATTTATTAATTTTAAATATTTTTTTTATAACGAATATGGAATTATATTTGGTAATTTAGGTGGTTGTCATTATCTACATTTCACTTTCAATGATTCATTGCAACTCAACCATGTAACTATCGGATATTAAATTTCAGTTTTATTTCATTTAATACCAACCATATTATTAGTAGTATTTAATGCCAACCAAATTCAATTTTATTTCATTTATTATTATTTTTGTTATTATTATTAGTATCAGTATTTAATATTATTTAATGCCAAACAAATACATTCATAAAATGAAGTTTACTAAATTTTCACTTCTACTTATTCGACCCTTGATATACATTCAAAATCCGTTTATTCATAAATCGATAAGTAGAAATTACCATCTATACATTTTTTAATAAAATCGTCACGACGTAACAGATTCGAACATTCTTATAAAGTTGACATGAAATATTCATTAGTATTTCATATTTTACCCGATTATAAAATGTAATCACTTTAATAAATTAATTATACAAGAAGAGTGAGAACAAAAGTGTAAAAGTAGGTCGCACAAGAAAATACCAAGTCACTTTCAAGACTTTGGTTTAAATTGTGAAATGGGAAATCGTTTTCTATACAATAAAGTAGTCGAATATTCATACGTAGGTCAGAATACAACAATATATTTGAAATATTTATAAATAAATATTTTGTAAATATATCAACGGTATTAATGTGTTAGCTTTTTTATAATAAATATTATAATAAGTTGGTATAAAGATTGTTTATTTTGAATTCTATGATGATATAGAACTATTTTAAAATTTTATAATTTCAATTGTCTCACTGCGCGGTTATCCATGAATAAAATATAATATATGGTTGTTATTATGATTAATTAATTTTAAAATGTTTATTTACTTAAGATTTTAATTTCTATTATTGTAATTACTTAAAACATCAAACAATGTTTTAGTTTTTAAAATTAACAATCTAATTTTTATATATAATATTACTTTTAACTATTGTTGTTGTAAGATGTGTAAAATAATGTATTTAGAAAGTCTTAACTATTTTAATTTGGTTTCATAAATTTGATTTTTTTATAATTTATTTGATAAATATTAGTTTTTTTATTGTAATTATTTAAAACAACAAACATTGTTTTTGTTTTTAAATATAACATTATAATATTTTATATAATATTACTTTTAACTATTTTATTTTAAGTTATTTTGAAGCTACTTATTTGAAAATTGTTAATGATTAAAAAAAATAGTTTCATGGTTGTTTTATTAATTTAGCATTATAACTTAAGTTTACCATTATGATTTATAACTTCTAGCTATTTATAAAATAGTCTCTCGATTTTTTAATTGAAATTTTGATTTAATTTAACCTTTAATATTATATTGAAATTAATAATTCAAATATTTTTGCATAAAATCTTAAATTATACAAAAGTTATGACTTTAAAATAACAATTTCTCAGATATGACAACATATCTAAACAATAAGTTGATTATAATACGTTCAAAAGTTAAAGTCATAATTTTATAAATATAAGTAAAAATATGATATTTTAATAATGTAGCTTAGTAAATTTATTATTATAATTTAGTTTTTGCATTAATTTAACATTATTAACCAATTTATAATAAATATTAGAAAGAAATTGAAAAGTCACGGAGGTTTCAAAGACATGTTGTCCAAATAAAAATGCTTTTTTTATAAATATATTAGGCGAATACCCGCACGTTGCGCATAAACACATACATAGTTGAAGTCTTTACAAATATATGTTTTTTAAAATATAATAATAACGCTATTGCTAAATTTGATATAATAATTCGTATATTAAATTTACATAATAAATTGATTATTTTAAATTATATGATAATATATATACATCTATTACAACTTTATAATCTATATTTTTTGAATGACTTCTACTTGCAAGTTACACATGAATAAAATTAAATATAATATATGGTTAATGTTATTTATAATTGTTATTTTTAATTAATTGTTTTTTAAAATTTATTTGCATAATGTTGTAATTTATATCATTATAATTATTTAAAATATGAAACATTATTTTTTGATTTAAAAGGTTACAATATAATAATTTATATAGAGTTATTTTTAGTTATTGTTATTGTAAGTTATTTTAAGCTATTTATTTAAAAACTTTTAACGATTATAAAACTGTTTTTAGGAAATATTTTAGTTTAATTGAGATTACAATTTAATTTTTGCATTTATAACTAGAATTTATCATTTTTATCTATTTACAAAATATTCTTTTGTTTTTTAAGTGGAATTGAAACTTTTAACGTTGACATTGTAATGTTATATTTAGGTTAACAATGTAAATATTTTGTTCAAACTATTCAAAAGTTGTAGTCTTAAACTGATAATGATTTACATATAACAATATATTAAATTTATTAAATTAAGTATAATAAGTTAAAATCTAAAGACTACTTTATAAGTAGAAGTTAAGATATTATTTTAAAATTGAAATTTATTTTATTGAAGATTACACTTTAGATTTGATAATTTTTTAACATTATTAACCAACTTATAAAAATTATTATAAAAAACACTATAATTTTTCACTTTTAACTTTTTATAAAATATTCTTTGGATTGTTTAACTTAAACTAAAATTTATATTTAAGTTGAACCTGTAATGCTACATTTAAATTAATAATTTAAGTATTTTATACAAATTGTTTCAAAATTGTATATTTAAAATGATAATGGTTTACATACAACAATATACTAAAACTAATAAATTAAGTATAATATGTTAAAAGTTAAAAAAACATAATTCTATAAGTAGAAGTAAAGATATTATTTTAATATTAAAATTTAGTTTATATATAATTACACTTTAGGTTTGATATTTATTTAACCTAATTAACCAAATTATAATTATTATTAGAAAGAATTTGAAAAGTCATGGCAGATTCAAATGAATGTGGTGAAAGAAAAAAATGCATGAGAGTTTTAAATGAATATGGTGAAAGGAAAAATGTTTTCTTTATAATTATATAATGACTAGACGAATATCAGCGCGTTACGCAAAATATTTTAATATAATTAATATATGTCATTAGAAATAATTATGTCAGTATCATTCACTTTGAAATAAAATTTTTTACATTGTCATTGCTTTAAGTATGGAATAAGATAGATACCATTTTAAACTAACTGATCTCAAGAGTGTTTATTATTAGATAGTATAAAAATTCATTAAATTTTGACTTATTGTATTATTTATTGTTATGGTAATTAATCGATTTATATAAAAATCTTTTAGAATTGTATTATCTTAATGATATATCGATACATAGTTTTGTTCTCTAATAATTGTAGTTTGATCTATCATTTTTTCCTCATAAAATACATCAATAAATACTTTCTTTCATTCATCTACATAAATAAAAATTTACGATCTATATATAAATTTAGTTAACTTTGAAAAATTATTTAATTACACGTTTACGTAAAGATAAATGTGAGTGATGAAGTCATTTTACCTAGAAAATATCACACCACCGAATATACTTCATGTCATCTAGGCATGATCGCCAGGCGGGTAAGTCGGATATTAGGTTATCGGTTTTATGTTTGTCATTTAACTGAACCATATTACTTTCGTTAATCCGATTTTTGATTACTCGGGTCCAGTTTGAACAAATTTGGTATCGTTACTCAAATAACACACTAAATCCAAATTATTGCATTCGTTTTCTCTTACTCACAGTAATCACATCAACTTGTTTAATATCATCTTGGTTATTATATTTTGGCATCCGTTAACGCGGTCATGCTTTGCACTCGCGTATATCGAGTCATGTAAATATATCATATATGATATATTAATATAAAGATATACTATATAGAGTAAAAACATATGTAATACTTATTTGACTAAAAATATTAAACCACTCAAGTCACACGTTTTAATGAATTAATTAATATAATACTATAACTTTTTTTAATTAAAAGTAATTATACAAACAATAATCACATTTTAAACCTATAACGTATTTATTCAGATGAAAAACAATTAAGCACACGGACTTAATAAAAATGCTCTAAGAATGAGTAATCTTGTCATTCTACTTAATTGTAAGAATTAATAATTAGAATCTTAATTATTATCTGAAAGTAAAAAAAAAAATCTTGTAGGTAAAGGAATATATGGTTGAGATGTATTGACACTCTAGATTTTGGTTTCAATAGAGATGTGAGAAACAATCCATAAAGATATGCAAATGTAATACAAAAACTTCATCAAAATTTTGAGAAAAAGATTAATAATAAGAATAAAAAAGACTATATGTATTAAATCAATAACAAACTTTGTAACAAAAGAATCCAAAAAAATTTAGTGGCAATACATCTATTGGTATTCTTTGCAAGGAAATGAAATTATGCATACACATAGGTAAAGAGGTATGATGAGGAAACATTGAGAGTGCAATGTCCACGAAATATCATTAAGTATATATAAGTTAAAAATAAACATGATTTAATCAACTTGTTTCAAAAAATAGCGTTAAGTATATATAAATTGCAAAATTTTTTAAATGAATATTAATTATGTGGAAATGAAAAGTTTTGGAGGTTTTGAATGCATATGATGCAAGAAAAAATGTCTTTATAAGTATATATAAGTATAGATATAGATAGATAAATATATAGGTATAGATATATAGAAACTTTATTTTTGTTGAAAATCTATTTTAAGATAATATATATTTTTATGTGTATTAGCAATATAATGTAATTGTCATTCAATAATGTTGATTATAAATTTTCGTTGTATTAGATAAATAGATAATCAAACTAGTTGTACTTACTCGCCTTGGTTAAAGTAGAAAAAAATAAGTTGTTACTTATAACATTTAAATGGAAACTATTTAGTTTAAACCGTTTAATGTTCAGTGCGTTTAATATAGTGTTGGAACGATATCTAACCGAATTAAAAGCCTATAGACGACTAAGAAATGCTACGTATTTTTATCATTAATAGGTTCAATTATTTTAGCACTAAATGATTCAACTTTTTCTAATGCCCCGGGAAAACCATCTTTAACAAAAAAAAAAAAAAAAAAAAAAAAAAAAAACCTACCACTAGGTAGAAATTGCATTCCTATTTAATGCAACCCATAAGTGTCATGAATTTTAATGATAAACCATGTCAATTTTGTACTTTTAATGTGGCCAACTGAGTAGGTAAATACATTTTTAATTCTTCTAAGCTTTATAAAAAATTAGGAATCATTTAAAGGTATGGTTGTAATTATAGTTTTAATAATGAAAATAGATAGTAATCAAATGTATTTGTAGTAATGATTTTTTAATATTAACTTAATAAATAAAAAGTAAAATAATATTTATCTGACATGAGGCGTGACTTGGTGGCAAGGCCAAACCTTAAGCTTAACGAGCCATGACGAATCATGACGTTTTTTAATGTGTGATGTAAGGCGACGATTTTGTATTAATTTAAAATTATATTACCACATAAATATAAATTTATATTAAATATAACTACTTTTTTAGAAGTGTTAGATCAATAATTAATAATAAAAAGTTAACAAAAACCATAATACTTGTATATCCGATTAGAAAAGAGATAACAAAAAACAAAAAACCGCATTTCAAACGAAAAAAATACGCACATAATACGTTATAACGCGTCATGGCGTGACATATCATGCCTTGTCACGCGTCACGCATAGCAACAACGTTATAAAGCTTTTCGTAATGACACACTTTTTAGAATACTATCTATGAGAAATAATCTACATTACAACGAAGTCACGTTTCACACCATGACACGCACTATCTATAAGAAATAATCTACATTACATGCCAAGTATTTCATGAATGCTATATGTTGAGATTGTTTCAAGAAATTGTATTTTATGTTGAACAATCTTTTAGATAATATACTTTATTGTAAAATGTTCAATATAAAATAGAAAATAAAATAAAAGGAAATAGGGTTAACGGTTGGCCAGTTAGTTTCACTATCCATTACAGGCGGCGTCAGCTAATCCAATCGCACGATTCCTCCTCCGCCTCGTTTTCGATGAAAAGCACGTGTGCACAGGCCGTCTCCGCCAATGCTCCACCGCCACCACCACCACTCCCATCACCTCCATCACTTTATTAACACCACCTCTACCTGAAAAAATCTCTCTCTCTCTCTCTCTCTCCACACACACTATGTCGATTTTCTCTCCTTCTTCCCCTACTCTCTTCTTATCCACCACAAATCCTAGGGTTTCTCTCTTACCTTCTACTTCTAATTCTTCATCCTGGCGAGTTCGTTCGGCTTTCCGGCGGTTTCCGTGCTTGGCGTTTTCTGCCGCCCATGGCATGGCGGAAACGGTTCAAGACAAGAAGTGTTCGCCTTCGCCATCCTCTACTCCACTACCGGTGTCTGGATCCGAACTCGGTTGCTCTCCTACATTCATCGATGCTCGCTCTGAACAAGGTATATGCGATTCCGAGTGTGTTTGTCGAGTGAATTTTACACTTGCTTTGAATGCCTGTGTCTATTTACTGTGATAGCGTTGGTACGCGTGTGTTATGCTTTTTGTTTTGCTCTATTTCAACTAAAACGAAGTGATGGTGGGAGAATTTCGAGCGATTGATTTGTCTGATATTCAATTATTCACTGTTCGCGATTTCTGATTTGTTTCTTCATTGCAGTAGTTTTGATCATTTCTTTTCAATTGTAAAGAAGTGCGGTGAATCGAGTTCTTGAGCGATTGTCAAATTCTTTAATACTAGGAGGTTTGATTTATGCACAACCTGATTTGAGACAAACTAATGATGTCTGTGTGTTCTTGATGGCTTGATTGATGTCCGAGATAAGATTTTGAATGATTGACATTGCTTAGCTTATCCAGAATCCAGATGTTCTTCTGGTTTGTTTGACTGTATTTGAACCAATGACATTTAGCAATCAACATCTTGATGAGTTTTTTTGGTGCATGTTCTTGTCTTATGATGATTTGAATCTAGTGATTATGCTTGTTGATACTGTTTGAGGCACCGAACCATCATCATCACTCAGTCTTCTTGCTATGCTGCCTCAACGAACAGGGCTCCTAATTTCATGTCTTGTTGTGAATGAGGACAATTGGTTTATGATATTTTTCATATAGTTAGATCCTTAATTACTCTTAATGTTATTGCCAAATGTACTTTGATTATGTTGTTCAAATTATTCGTGGCTTGCAGATGACATGTTAGGAGTTTCTGAAATGTAAGGCACATGTCAAAGAGAGAAATAATTTCTTCTGCTACATTTTAAATAATGCATTTATAACACAAAATCGTTCAAATACATAAGAAATCTACAATTTTGGTAATTTATAATGGACACCACTGAAGGTTCATGAACACCCGGTGTTCAACCATCAAAGCCCTAGGATTTCCCTATTTTATAAAATCATAACTTTTGAGACAACTTCAAGAAATGATGATCCCAAATTCCCAATTGTTATGCTTTTATGTAAAGATCCATAGATGTGTCTTTCTGTAGGGAATCTTCATGTGATTGTCAACTATCACATTTCACTGGAAACCTAATTGTGCGATTTAAGTACAATGTTACGCTTGCATGTAACTCTAAACATACCTTATTTAATGCATTCATATTTTCATATGCTATTATTTCAATATAAATCTTTCATTCAGATCTCATTTTGGGAATTCAAAGAGAGCTAGAAGCTGAAACACTTCCAAAACCCATTGCTCAATCAATGGAAGAGCTGTATCACAACTACAAAACTGCAGTAAACTTCTTTCTAGGGGTTTCCCTGTACTAATCCTTTAGTTTTAGATACTGATTTAGTGGATTTTATATTTATCCCTTTTAAGTTTTATATAACATTTATCATTCTTTCCTTTTTAGGTTCTCAAAAGTGGAGATCCTTGTGCAGAAGACATTGTAGTGTCAAATATGCGTGTAGCTTTTGATCGTATGTTTTTGGATGTGAAGGTTTGACCATTTGACCTAAAATATTCATTTATCTTGATCATGATTCATGAACCTCATCTCTAAACATGCAGGAGCCATTTGAATTTTCACCATATCATGAAGCTATTCGAGAACCCTTTGACTACTATACATTTGGTCAAAGCTATATTCGTCCTTTGATCAATTTCAAGTTAGTTAATCTTTGTTTGCTATTATCAGTTTTTCAGCTCTCTATTTATTATATATATATGATAAAGAAATGTGTAAATATCTATTGTCATTCAGGGAATCATATGTTGGAAACGTCTCCCTTTTCACTAAAATAGAACAACAGCTTAATCAGGTTCCTTATTCTATTTCTATATAATATAATTATTTCAGATCCTAATAATTATTATTATTATTAAACCATCAGGGAGAAAATGTGATTTTGATATCAAACCACCAAACAGAAGCAGATCCAGCTGTCATCGCCTTATTGCTTGAAACAACAAATCCCCATATATCTGAAAACATAGTAAAGCTCACCTCACCTCACCCTAAACTCAAACTAAAAAAATATATATTATATATTTCCTTTACTTAAAAAAAAATAAAAACACTGTGATGCAGATCTACGTGGCAGGTGATAGAGTTATAACAGATCCTCTTTGCAAGCCTTTCAGCATGGGAAGAAACTTGTTGTGTGTGTATTCAAAAAAACACATGAACGATGACCCTGAGCTTGTTGATATGAAAAGAAGATCCAATACAAGAAGTCTAAAAGAAATGGCTTTGCTTTTAAGGTACAATCAAATCTCTCTTTTCTAATATATAAAAATTAAAAATTAAAAATTTAAAGTTGAATTTTAGGGGTGGATCTAAAATAATATGGATCGCACCAAGTGGCGGAAGGGACAGACCAGATCCAGTAACAAACCAGTGGTTTCCGGTAACATCTTAATTTATGACATAAATAAAAAAATGAAATATATATTTCATATAATGTATATTCAATATTGTATAGGCACCATTTGATGCAAATTCACTGGACAATATGAGAAGGCTTGTGCAGCATGCGGGTGTGGTTGGACATATATACCCTTTATCCATGCTATGCCATGACATCATGCCACCTCCACCTCAGGTCTCTTCTTCTTCTTCTTCTTGGTTCATATGTATTCTTTTTGTTTGTCACTTATATACAAAATATTAAAAAAAACATTTTTTTTTTTTTTTTATATAAAAGGTTGAGAAAGAAATTGGAGAAAAAAGGTTGATATCGTATCATGGAACCGGAGTATCAGTGGGCCCCCCGATTGATTTCCAGGAAGCTACTGTCTCATGCGGATCCCCCGATGAGGTTTTTGTTACTTAATTTTACATTTTTATTTATTTTATTAATTTGATAAACTTTTTATTTAATTACGAGTGAAATGTATGGCAGGCGAAGGTAGTTTATTCACAGGCAGTTTATGATTCAGTGTGTGAGCAATACAACGTGCTACAATCTGCCATTAATGGAGGAAAAGGTCTAGAAGCATCAACACCAAATGTCTCATTGTCACAACCTCCCTTGCACTAGTTCTGTCCCCTCAGGTACTTTTCAACATTCTTTAGGGACCTGTTGGTAAATATTTAAATAAATTACAAATTTGGTCCCTGTCCTGTAGTGGAAACTAGAGGGGTTGTCTAGGTTTTGTTGTTAATGGTATTTATTTTTTTCTTTTGGGGAATGCAGGTGAAGGCTATTTTTTTTTTTTTTACATGACCTTAGGTGTATAGATACTGAAATTTACAGTAAGAGAAAGCGGTTGTTACATTACAGGTGGTTAGTTTTTGTTTTTGTTTTTGTGAACATTTCTCGATGAAGTCATGTTTTGGATTGGATCCTGAATGATGTACAGGTGTATGTTATGTTTTTGGATTGTAAAGGGATACACCACACCTTTAACATACACATGTTGCACCTTTTACAACCAATATATGAAATTTCTTTCTACTTTACCCTATGCTAATAAATGCACCTTTATATCTCTCCACTTAGGAGACGTGATACAGAAACCACATTTTTTGCCATGTCACGACAATGTCATGTCATTCTTATCTGAAAAGTACGGTTTCTTTGCCGCCTGCACATTAGATGTGGTGGCATAGTTTTTTTTTTTTGAATTAATTTAAATAAAAACACCAAATTTCATTAATTCAAATAAGGAAAACTAGCCGTCTACCCGCGCAAAGCGGCGGGGCACGTGAGTTCTTTCGGTGATATGTTTCCATTACAAAATTGTTATGTTAAAAAAAAGTACATGTTGAAGACAATATAATCAAACTATGGTGTTATTTGTTACATCATGCATCAAATAACCAATAAAAAGCAACCAGTCAAGACGACACAAAATATTAATCGTGCAATACTTCTTTATACACCACATTTGCTGTATAAACCCCATCACCTTTTGAATTTTCGTTAGGCTGTACTAATACTTTTGTATTGCAACGTGAAACCCCTCTGGACAATGCAACATAAAGTTGTCCATGCGAGAATACTGGTTCTGGAAGATAGATACCTACATATGGAATTGTTTGTCCCTGAGCTTTATTGATTGTCATTGCAAAGCACAATCGAATAGGAAACTGTTTCCTCTTTAGCTTGAATGGGAACATATCATCATCAGATGGACATAAAGGAATCTTAGGCAAAAATATCCTTGTTCCTGCATGTTGACCAACAGCTATTTCTGCATCAATAACATTTTGCTGAAAGCTTCTACATATCAATCGGGTGCCATTACACAACCCATTTGCTGGGTCAATATTCCGTAACAGTATTATCGGACATCCAACTTTTAATCGAAGGTAATGCGGAGGTAAACCACTAACACTGATCGAGTTTAAGAATTCCAACGGATAGAAGCCATTTTTATCATCTATGGCTTCATCAACACTATAGTAAATTCTCTCTTCTCCTTGAAATCGATCGATCATGTAATTGTTAATCGCATCGACACTATCATTTTTTGTAGATAATATTGCCCGCGATATGATATAATCTGATTCAGACCTATTAAATTCCAATGAGGGAAACACTGCATCAATCAAAGAATCTAATGATTTTTCTTTATCAGTGTATGGAATGACCATATCATCAGGGATGCGAATAAAACTTCCGTCCACTGTTTCTTCAACTCCATCACCAACCCGTAATAGAAAGTTTGAGAACCATGGATCAGTAAGTGCTCTCATATTTATTGTTAACCGCAACTTTATAATCGAAGACCAAAGAGGCGACATTCGTAGGCTAGAGTCTACAATTTGTGCTCGTGTCCCACGTCTTACGACTGGCAATACTTGTCTAAAATCGCCTCCCAGAACCATTATCTTTCCACCAAAAGGGAGTGCCACCCCAGTGATATCTTGCATTGTCCGATCAAACGCCTCCACCACCTGTCGCTTTGCCATCGATGCCTCATCCCATATGATTATTTTTGCAAGCCGAAGTAGTTGAGCGGTACCGCTTTGTTTTTGGATTCTACAGAATGAGTTATTATCTGGAGTTAGAGGAAGTTTGAAACGCGAGTGAGCTGTTCTCCCCCCAGGCATGTTATTAGCCGCAACACCCGATGAAGCTGTGGCGAGTGCAATATGACCAAGTTTGCGTATATTAGCAAGTAAAGCTTTGTACAGATATGTTTTTCTTGTTCCGCCAGGACCATCTATGAAGAACACTCCTGTACAATCAGTACACACATGCCTCATGATCTCATCATATGCATATTTTTGTTCAGGATTGAGAAACTCTTTGGCACGCAAATGGTCATCTTCCACAATTATAGAGCATTCTTCTTGTACCTCTCGAAAAACTCCAGACTGAAAATTCAAACCGGTGTTTACAGTCGGGAGATCAAAGTTATCAAGCTTGTTACCCATAGATTGTAGGAATACGCTTATGTCTGTAAGGACCATATTTTGTACTCGATTGACATTATCGTATTGTCTACTATAATCTTCGGAGAGAGAATTGTAGTGGGAATTCCATATCTTGCGAACATCTCCAGGATCACAAAAAACTAATATCGTTGCAAACAACCTTCTGAGAGCATTTGGAAACTGAAACAAGGAGGCCTCTACAAGACACTGCGATAAACTATCATCTGTCTCTATTAACCCTCTTTCAAGAGCCGCTTTTCGAAATGTGGGATGTCTTACGTTATTGACTGTGTACAGATCTTCAAAACATGTAGGACCCCTAACATGACATAATAACACACGTAGATAGTATCGCTCACCTTCAGCAGGATTTGCAGAAACCAAACGACCAACTGCTCGTGATACTTTTCGAGGATTCCATAGACGCGATTCTTTATTCCATGTGAAGTGTTTGGGAAAATCTTTGTATAAATATTCTCTTGCATTAACGTTATCTTTATTCATCTTGAAAAATGCAGTCAACATTGATCTCTTATCTTTCTCCCTCTCAACAACTGATTTCATTGCATCATCATCAGTGAACCTAACCAACTGTTGGTTTGGAAGATGCAATTGCAAAGTGATCACATTAGGGTGGATTTGATTAAGAGAAAAGCTAAAAATTCGCCATACTGCTTCTGGAGCGGAGACGTATCGTGCATCCTGAAAACGTTTTATCTCATTGATAACAACAGGTTGTGCATCTGGATCAATATGGATAACTTGCTTGTCATGACCCTTGTAAATATACTTAAAGATGTATTTCACTGATGTTAT
Source organism: Lactuca saligna (assembly GCF_052625555.1). NCBI lineage: Eukaryota > Viridiplantae > Streptophyta > Magnoliopsida > Asterales > Asteraceae > Lactuca > Lactuca saligna. Next base: position 131,942,605 of record NC_136422.1, on the reverse strand, counting down.
ACTCGAGCAAACCTCAACATTTAGATGGCAGTTGAACATCATCAACAACTTTGGGTTATATGGGACAACCCATCTATTATCCATCATAATACCTTGTTTATTCACAGCAATTCCATTATCTCTCCTTCGATAAACCGGATATGTGTCCTTTCCTTGTGTTGTGGCTTCGTTGAATTGTCGAGGGTATCTAAAACGACAGGTTGGTGGATCACCTTGCATACAAGAACATTTTTTGTTTAATGTACCACAAGGACCATGTATCATGTGTGATTTGACCAGATCGTGTAGTATAGGATACTTTGTCGGGTTTGGAATTTCGGCACACACATACTTGTCATAATGGTCTGTATTGGTGAGCTTCCATTCAGGTTTCATTATTAAGAGAAAATGAGCATGTGGTAAACCACGTTTCTGGAACTCTATTACATAAACATATGCACTCACCACACCAAGGACGTGCCTCTTCAAGAGTTGTTCCTTAAGGTCATGTAACTTAGCACGAAAAACTCTTGCAACCAGATCTGGTCTATCTTGTGCTGTTTGAAAATGAAGTAACTCATTTTGGATTTCAGGCCAATTCGGATTGCACGTTATTGTAAGGAATATATCAGGTTTCCCTCCATCTTGAACTAAAGCCATAGCATCGAGAAATCGTCGTCGCATGTCACGAGGACCTCCGATGAAACTTGCTGGCAAAACAACACGTTGCCCAATCATACTTGCTTGTACCTCACCGGCATTGACACAATCCACAACACCTTGGTATAACTCCGCTCTTATTGTAGATTGGTTTTTTCTACAAAATTCCAAACGCGAAGTCTCAATCTTGATGTAGATATCTACCACAAATTGTTGTAATAATCTCCCTCCTAACATAATTACGTTCAAGTTTGATCGAATCTGCAACTTGTAACAGTAGTACTCCCGCATAGTTACAGTTTTCCTACCCGTTCTTATATCAGTCTCTACATAATGATTAAATTGAATAAATTATATCAATTTTTACATTTGTAAAATTTAACAATATTAAAATTGTGGCTATGCGTACCTTCTAGATCTTCATCGAAGATTTGGTCGTCATTAACCATCTCATTGAATGAAACCCCTTGCCTTAGTATGTTAGAATGCCATCCAGGCTCACCATTTGGAAAGAATAAAGGATAACACAATGGGTCATAACATCCCCAATAAGATTGAATTGTTTTTGGTTTGTCGGACCTTCCATATACTATAATACTTCTTTTATATGCGGTTATGTTGTCATTGCCTTCAATCCAAATACCAGCAACCTGTGAAATTATACAATAGAAAAAATATGATTAAAACTGGTACGTAATTTGCATAGTTATATTTAATACATGAAACATCTTTTTTCTCAAAAACATATGTACATAATTAATTTCAAACCTCGGATGTGGTTGGCCGGTTGTACACCCTTTGGTCTAGTTCTACTGATGCATTTAAAGTGACTCTGTAATTGTCGAGCGGTCCTAGATCAGCAAGGCTACGAAATATTGCAACGTATGGGTTTGTAGCAAGAACGCGAGTCAAAATTTCAACAATTGGTTTAGCAAGATTCTTCCATTCGAGTCTATTTGACATCTCAGCTTCAACATCGTAAAAATACAATTGTAAGAACTTAGGTTCATCCTTTTTCCTTGGAACTAACTGATCGATTCTATGGTATATCCCTCCATTCACACAAAAAGTGTATACCCCAGATGTCATATTGGCCATCGATTCATCCACTTCTACGCCCATTGATGCAAATGAATAGTTGGTGTTGTATGCACGTATATTCTTTCTAAACAATTTGCCTAATTTTGTTTCTGAGGTGAAAAGATTGTGTAATTCGTCAGGAATAGATGAGTCTGCCAACTTTGTCTTTCCACTCATGCAACAAAAGCCAGCAGATTCAAATTGTAGTCGTTTTGCCCCACAATAAGTACATATATCATTGAACTTCACCACATGATGTTTTTTACGGATACCGGCGAAAACAAAACTATATGGATCATCCGAGATGCTACCATTTTGTACTGATGGAGTGACATTGCCATGGATACAACCTTGTGGATCTGTAGACATTTTATTCATTAGTTAAATGTAATATAAATAAAATTAAAATAATTACACATAATTATTAGCCAATATATATGATATTTTTCGGTAAAAATCAAATACTGACCTATTGATGTTGAAATTTGAGTTATCAATTCATCGCGTGGAGGTAGTATTACGTCAGGCTGACTTTGAATACCTACGTATAAACAAAAATTTCTCATTAAGAATGTAAATTATGAAAGATTATGGTTAAATGTAATGTTGTACTACTTAGATTGTAATATGATAACTTCAGACATAGTTACCTGGTTTTGTTATGGTTGGTTCCGTCTGACGTTGATAAGGGTTTCTATTATAAATCAACTTTTTTTGACCAAAATCCATTACACATGTAGGAGATGCATTGGTAATATCCACCAGATTCCTATTTACTGTTGGCACATTTGACAAAAATGTTGTGTTTTGACTATTTCCTTCCCCATTAACTATTCGTCTCATTTTGTTTTTCTCCTTTCGTCGTTCGTAACATGCCTTATTATATGCTTTTCGTTTTTCTGCAACATTTTTTTAAATGAAAAATGTATAACGATGATATACTAATAATGATTGTAAATATGTGATATACCTTTTGTATTTTCTGCATCAATTTGGATAACATTATTATGTTTATTTTCTTTACCATCAAACCTCATTGCAAACTGTAAAACACACAAAAAAATGTATACTTTATTTTATACATAACAAATCAAAAAGTATGATTATTCAAATACGAAATTTATTACCATTTGTTTTTGTTATAATAGTTTAGATCAAAACCAGATTTTATTTATGTGTTTCTGGTAATGTGAATGGTCTATAAGGAGATGATGCTTGAGTTGCCGACATATATTGGTTTGATGATACTTCTTTTCTTAGGTGAAGCTAATTACTTTGAAACACGTTGCATCTAACTAAAAAAATACTATAAATAGTAGACTTTTATCTTATTAGTTGAAAAGTATTCAAAATTATACCGGGAAACAAAATAAGATTTTTTGTTTTGAATTGGTTTTACATGTAATTCAATTTTAATTATTATTTTTGTAGATTCTTAAAAAAAAAAAAAATAGGAATTGCATGAAAAAACGTATAAAATTCTCTTACTTTTTCCTTGTTTTTTAATACAGGTCTAATAATTTAATCAGAGTTGGAAGTGGATACAGTTTGATGGACGAAAACCAGTTATCACTGAAAAACGATGAAGTAGCATATAGCTTTAATTATGGGTATGAATTTTTTATTTTTATTTTAGTAACCTATTTGGTTTTTTAGCATTTATTTATTTTTTTAAAATTTTAGTATGAATATAGGTTAATCCAGTTGGAAGTGGATGCAGTTTCATGGGGATAAACACTTATTACTGAAAAACGATGAGGTAGTTGATCGAGAAAGGATAGAGGTGAATATCGATGGATGTGGATTCGCATATGAAATCAATTGTGTTCGCATCTATGAAATCAGTTCGCATATGACATCAATTGAGTTCGCATTTGGTTTTGTGGGTCAAAACAGTTCGCATAAGAAGTTCACGATTTGTTGTTTGAGGTTAATTGATTTTGATTTCGCAAGCTTGGAGTCGGAGATCTGGATTGTGTTCGCATCTATAGAATGCGAGGAGAATTTAATGGTGATATTCAGTTCGCATTTGGTGACACAAGTACGTGGTTGATGATTTTTGGTTGGTTCGCATTTGAAATCAGTTGGTTTCGCATTTGGGTTCGTATATGGGTTTCTCAAACAACTGAAATGCGAATATGAGACAACTGATTAATTTCTCAGTTAATGCGATGAAATGCGAATGAACTCAAAGACGGATGGATGCAAGATGCGAAGAACTTGAATGAAAATGCGAAGTTTTTAATGTATAAATGCGAATGAACTCAAAGACGGAAGAAAGTTTTTAATCTTAAATGAAATCATAGTTTCCTAATAAATTAATTAACAAAATACTTAACCCGAAAACAAAATCGAAAACCAAAATATAACCACATAACGTGAACCCACCAAACCAATTACGAATGTTAAAGAAACACACATGAGAATTAACAAAAAAAAAAAAAAACAGTTCGCATATGAAATCAATTGTGTTCGCATCTATGAAATCAGTTCGCATATGACATCAATTGAGTTCGCATTTGGTTTTGTGGGTCAAAACAGTTCGCATAATAAGTTCACGATTTGTTGTTTGAGGTTAATTGATTTTGATTTCGCAAGCTTGGAGTCGGAGATCTGGATTGTGTTCGCATCTATAGAATGCGAGGAGAATTTAATGGTGATATTCAGTTCGCATTTGGTGACACAAGTACGTGGTTGATGATTTTTGGTTGGTTCGCATTTGAAATCAGTTGGTTTCGCATTTGGGTTCGTATCTGGGTTTCTCAAACAACTGAAATGCGAATATGAGACAACTGATTAATTTCTCAGTTAATGCGATGAAATGCGAATGAACTCAAAGACGGATGGATGCAAGATGCGAAGAACTTGAATGAAAATGCGAAGTTTTTAATGTATAAATGCGAATTGGGGAAGAAAGCTAAGAGTTTCGCATTTGGCCCCTGATCTTTTCAAGAAATAATATAAGTGGTCCAACTTCGCAAAATGGGGTCATAAAAAGACAAAAGTGCAGAATTTTCATTTCGCATCCCTGTAGTCTTCGCAAAATGGAAAATTTTACCCAGTTCCACCTTATAAACCCTGCTATAAATCCCACTGCCATGAAGTATTTCCCTTATATATATATATATATATATATATATATATATATATATATATATATATATATATATATATATATATATATATATATATATATATATATATATAGTAAGTCAAAAAGAAAATAAAAACACCACATTCACGAATGAAAAGTTAACAAATTAACAAAACCAATAATAAAACTTAAAACTGATAAAAGATATAATGTGGTAAAACCATATGTGTTAAAAGTTCCACAACTGAATTGAAAACACGGGAATTAAAAAAGTTTTCAAGAAAATCTTTTTCTAATACTCTCATCAATATCTAGCTCTAATCCTATCAGCTTCATACATTTGTGGTTCAACATCAAAGTCGGTTAAAACAGTAGAAACCAATAAATTACCTGCAAAAACATGAAACATGTGGCATAAAATTTAATAATATGTATTTACAATTTGGAATATGTTGATATTAATATAAATTATATACTGATCATATTTTTTAACTGACCCAAATTGTTGTGGACCAGCTTCATGCAAGAAACATAGAGTATGGATTTGTTGTATGTTGCAACAATAACCTTAATCATAAGGTTTGCTGGTACGTTATACAACAATAACTTTGTTACGTTCCCCCTATTAAAAGGTAATGCTGTTTAAACTCTTATAATGAATGATAATAAATTTAATAAAAAAACTATGTTGTTTTAAGTGTTTTTTGAATACATATATACTTACGTCTCATCTTGGAGAATTAACTCAAATGATCGCAGCTGTCTGATTCGATTTCCCCATACTATTCTTCCAACCACATCTAAAAAACATATTTTCTTGTTAAATTTATAGTAGATGATATAAAAATGATTAAAAAAAAGATATAAATATACCAACAAGCCTTCTTTTATTTGTATGATCTTGTGCAACAGTTGTGACAGTAGACACAATTGGATAAAGTGGATATCCACTGGCAAAATCGCTTGCTAACCGAGTAAAAGTTGTGGCATGGTTTATCATTATCGCCTTATCACTGGTGCAGATTTTGTACTGTTGGTACATTGGATTGTCCAAATGGTATTCATCAACTTGGAAATGTTGCACAGAGAATACATTTCCTTTCAGATTCATGTTTCGATATCCGGGCACTAAATGGCGAGGTATGATTGCTAATATTTTTTCTCTTTGGTGTAAATAACAAAATGGTAATGGTATTATTTACAAAATTAAACTTTTAATAGAAGTTGAATATTTTAATTGGAAAAAAACCTTACCTGGCGATCTATCATCCACAAGAGCATCCTGTTGTTTTCCATGTCCTCCCAAACATACAATACTCTAACACTTGTAATGTTCCACCATTCATATATTTGCCCCAAAGCAGAAAATTCATTAACAGTAGTATGATAAATATCCATTTCAACTGAAAAACACTTCAGTTAATAATTGCTATACTTGATGGTTTTTCTAATACATATTGCTTGTACTATGAAATAAAGTAAAAGTTCAATACCTGTTTGATTCTGATATAGCATATAGAACAGATGGTTTTATGAAATCAATGGAACAAATGGTTTGATGGTAAAGTATGGAAGCAAGATTCGTAATCTTAAATATGTATATATGTACAGATTACAAAACATGTTTGTTATTAATGGATGAGATAGATTTAATGTATATCATCAGTTTTTTTTTTTTAAATGACAATTTAAAAAATCCTAATCAGTTTGGATAGAATTTGAAGTGCTTATCTGATAAGCACTATGATAATTTCGAAGTTAGTGTTATCTTTTTCTAATTAATAATGATATAAACTGTAAAGATAATTTCGAAATTAATATGTTGACTAACATTGATCCTTAAAATTTGGGATATGAATGGTTTTGAGCGGGAAAATATTGACACCTGGGTAACCCTCTACAATAAATACCTATGTTTGCTTCTCTGAAATTCGATAATGACTTGATTCTTCCACCTGGGAAGAAGGTATGTTCACATATTTTTTGTTTTCTCTTTTGATTTAATTGTTACGTTGTAACTAATACTACTTTTGACATAGAAAAACGGCCATAATGTCGAACTCAAGTAGCATTGTAAATAAGCAGGAATGTGATCAAATCATCCTTCAACTTTGTATGCAGGAGAAACATGAGAAAGAAAAGAAAAGGGAATGGGCATTGCTAAATTGGAATTGGGATGAGGTTATTGATATTCTAAGTTCTGAAGATGAAAAGCTGGATGATGAAGCTGTGGAAAAGTCTGACACATTAGATTCAACAAAACCAAAAACTTTGTCACCACCACTGAAGAGACCCCGTGTCAAAGTTCAAAGCCGAAACAGATGTTATAGGCTTCGTGATGAAGAAGATGGTGAATTTCCTGTTGATGTCGGGTAAGATCATTTGTACTTTGTTTTACAAACGATCATGAAAAACTGTTTTTTTTTATATATTTCAAGGATCAAGAAACTTATGAATGCCTTAAATTTTATTTTTTTGTCAGGAGTGGTTTGATTACTGTTGCAGCTGAAAACCAGCCATCTCAGGATGATGAAGATGCAGTTGTTAACACCTAAGTTTTTTTAGTAGATTTATTTGATGTTGGAATTTTTATGGTTGTCTTTTTTTTGGATTGTTTCAAATAAGTAACATGTTTTTATGGTGTTGTTTTTCCTTTGCTATTACATTATTATTTTCTGGGGTATAAATGCATGCCTTGTTTTTATGTCTTTTAAAAGGCAACCAATGTCACACAATCCATAGGTATTTATTGTAGAGGGTTACCCAGGTGTCAATATTTTCCCGCTCAAAACCATTCATATCCCAAATTTTAAGGATCAATGTTAGTCAACATATTAATTTCGAAATTATCTTTACAGTTTATATCATTATTAATTAGAAAAAGATAACACTAACTTCGAAATTATCATAGTGCTTATCAGATAAGCACTTCAAATTCTATCCAAACTGATTAGGATTTTTTAAATTGTCATTTAAAAAAAAAACTGATGATATACATTAAATCTATCTCATCCATTAATAACAAACATGTTTTGTAATCTGATTAAATGTCACACATATGACATTTAATCAGAAAATCGATCATTCTTTAAATATGACATTTAATCAGAAAATCGATCTAAAAATGAGACATTTGGTGTTTATCGATTTTTCAGGGTCGACGGGTTGTATGAAAAGCGAAGGCTGAGTAATTGAAAATTAGAGGATCGATGGTTGCTACTAATTGCTTGTAACTGGTATTGGTTTCATATCGATGGATGTGGATTCGCATATGAAATCAATTGTGTTCGCATATATGAAATCAGTTCCCATATGACATCAATTGAGTTCGCATTTGGTTTTGTGGGTCAAAACAGTTCGCATAAGAAGTTCACGATTTGTTTGAGGTTAATTGATTTTGATTTCGCAAGCTTGGAGTCGGAGATCTGGATTGTGTTCGCATCTATAGAATGCGAGGAGAATTTAATGGTGATATTCAGTTCGCATTTGGTGACACAAGTACGTGGTTGATGATTTTTGGTTGGTTCGCATTTGAAATCAGTGGGTTTCGCATTTGGGTTCGTATCTGGGTTTCTCAAACAACTGAAATGCGAATATGAGACAACTGATTAATTTCTCAGTTAATGCGATGAAATGCGAATGAACTCAAAGACGGATGGATGCAAGATGCGAAGAATTTGAATGAAAATGCGAAGTTTTTAATGTATAAATGTGAATGAACTCAAAGACGGAAGAAAGTTTTTAATCTTAAATGAAATCATAGTTTCCTAATAAATTAATTAACAAAATACTTAACCCGAAAACAAAATCGAAAACCAAAATATAACCACATAACGTGAACCCACCAAACCAATTACGAATGTCAAAGAAACACACATGAGAATTAACAAAAAAAAAAACTTTCATTCACAAATGGTATAATGCATAAATAAAGTTTATTTTTTTCATTTACATAGAAAATATTAAGAACAAAACACTCCCATGTTCTTGTACATGATACATACAAAACAAAGAAGAAACTATTATTCATATGGTACCTTCAAATATAAGAATGATACAATAGTCAAATATGTATATGATAAAATTTGAAACAAATCAATCCAAATTCACAAAATTTTGTCAGTTAAATTTTTTTTGTTGTCTGACAATAAATGAAACCAAAAACTTATGCATTGCAATTTTCAAAAACAAAACTTACAAATGGGTTTACCCCAAACAATAACAAAAACTTACATATTGCAACTTTAAAGAAAAAACTAAACATTCAACTACAAGAGCTCTAAAAACCCAACAAGAAGATCATATTCAGATCTTAAGAAGCTTACCCACGATTTCTTTGAGATGTTGGTTTATATCAATCCATTTCAAGTCCTGTAAACACACATAAACACAAAGTTAGACATACGCATAGATACAGGACGATGGTCAGCAGCACCGGAATTTTAGAAGGATGCATAGAGGAAACTAATATGTGGAAGCTATGAGGTAGCTTTTTGATAGAGAGACAGAAAGGGGAAGTGCAAAGAACGATAACAAAGGTGGTGGGTTTAGCAAGCAAAGATAGCCATGGAAGGAGAAAAAAGGTAGTGTCTCGCAACAACAATGATCTAGGAATTTTTATAAACAACTAATTGACTCTTGGTGATTTGCAAGATAAACATAGACTCATACAAACACACACAACCAAATTGAGAAACGATAAGGAAAGAAAGTAATACCTTGAACTAAACAAATTAACAAGCTCTCTAGTTGCTTATTTCTTTAAGAACATCAAACTAACTATGAAATTTTCAAATATAATAAGAACCTCTATTATCAATTGCAAAGAATACAATATAAAAAAACGATGATATAGTCATAAAGAGAGTAACAACTATCTGACATTTGTGTTAATTTTCTAGTTCTAATGCAATTTCATCTACCGGAAGGACTTAAATGAGAGAACTTGAAACCAACATTTCATGATCAGCTACAATGAGATCAAAATCTACAAAACTAACATCTGACCTGCAAATCCCACACCAATATCCGATATTCAAATGATGGAGTAAAAACCCCAAACCCAATCCCCAAGAAAAAACAAACAATATCTTACCTTCAAACACAGATTCAGATTAACCCATCTGCAATTTTTTGGGTTTAATTAAGAATCAGTTCTAAATGAAAACTAAAATCGGAAACTATTAAAGAAAACCTACATGGCTTCGAATGATCTGTCGAATCTTTGAGTAGTCCACATCGGTTTCAAGGTTGAAGCGGCGATGCATATATCCTTAGGTTTCCAACGAGTGATGGAGATATGAATGAGGTGATGGTAGTAATGAAGTAGTGAAGACGAATGTGTTGATATGTGTAGGGTTTTAGAGATAGGTCTTAATAAGGTGTAGAAGTGGTAGAGGTGCGTTGGGGATGGGTAACAGTAGATATTGGTGAACAGAGAAACGTAGGCGAAGGAGGGTAGAGGCGAAAAATTATTGGGTGGCGGTGATAGACGGATAGAGGCAGAGTGCCTACATTGGTGGTCAGACTGTGCGTGGTTAACGTTAATTTTAGAGAAGTAGGTAGGTGGCAGAGAAGGTGAAGCATGCGTGACTGTGGGTGGAGATTATGGAGGTGACGGAGTTGTGCGGTTGTGTGGCTGGTGAATTCCAACAGCTAGGGTTTTTCCATTGAATGAAGGAGATAATGTATAAAGAGATTGAAAAGCCGGTTATGGTTGTTGACCGATTAAACTGGCTGAAAGAAGGCCAGATCGGCTTCGTTGAGATAAATAAGGATTTTAACTCGGGGATTAAATAGCTTAGTCAAAATTCATGCATAGGTGATTGTACACTAAGTTTAAAAATTTAGACGATTTCAAATTTAATATTATTTTATTAATGGTTGTTTGTAATATTAGCTTAATCGTTTGTACGTCTTAAAAAAATAATATTATTATATTCAATCTATTTATAGAAATAGTTAGATTTCTTTTATAAGTAGTAAAGATATTTACTAAAACTAAAATAGCTTAAAAAAATAAAAACAAAAGAAACTTAAATAAAACATAAATAAAACAACATAAAAAATAAAAAACACAAAAAAAAACTTAAAAAAACACAAATAAAATAACTAAAAACATACTACATGAATTCATGAAATTTTCATCTGAGAACTGTCAGTCATTTGAGGGATCCAAATTGAGATTAATGTGTTAAATCATGTAAATGTGTTTCACTAAGTGCATGCAAAGATTGTGAAATGTTTCAGTGTTACGTATATATCCTCTTCTATCCATATAGTCATCGCCACCGATTTATGTTGATTGTGTTTTGGGGATGGTTTCATGCTTGTCATGCACATATAGCTTTCTTCTTTCATCTTCAATAATCATATTACACAATATGATACATGTATATATGACTTCTTGAAGTTTTCCTTTGCCAAAAAAAATGTTGGTTTTTTCCATATGTGACAATGGTTTTTAAGAGCTTCAAAAGCCCACTTGACATCCTTTCTAGCTCTTTTTTGAGCTTTCTTGAATTATTTTTTCAGTTTAGAATCATGTGGATACATAAATGATTTAATAAACATATCACACTTATGATAGATCTCATCAACAAGGTAATAGTCATACTTATATGATATTCCATACACTAGAAAAGACGCATTTGGTGCAGAACCGTCATATATGTTGTAAAAAATAGGTGAACAATTAAGAACGTTGATTTTGTTAATTGAAGCGAGAGAACAAAAAGAAAAAAAAAACATGTCAAATCCATAGATCTTGAGATGCCACAACTTCAAGTATGATCGGGTGACCTTGATCACCTTGGATGAATTGACCATGGTATGAGGTATGACAATTTTCTCATTCTTAATGGAGATAATCTAAACTTCTTATCATTCTAAAAAAGTCATGTACACTAGCATGATGGGCTTGCAATTGTGAAATATCGTTGCATGTAGGCTTACGTAGATATTTTAGTCCATAAATCTTAATCACATATTTGCAAAAATAATGGAGACTATCTCGTGCAGTCCTTGCGGACATCCTAAAACTCTCGTCCAACGCATCAGTATGAATGACAAACTAATTGACGAAGTGCGACTGTGTATTTTTGTAAGAGAGTGAAACTGAATGTATCTCTAGCATCGGAGAGTTAGAAAGTAGTACTCTTAAGAAATGACATTATCGTCAAAGTAGTCTTGCATCAACCGTTGTTAACTGCTTCACGGTTTCTTTGAATATATCTTCGTATTCTCTGTTCTGAAATTTCGGCTTTGTTTTAAAGTGTTGAAAACATCATCTCCATCATTGCTATCCTCCACTTTCTTTATTGGAACCACCATCCAAAACAACATAACCTCCGTACCCATTAATCCAAACCCAACAACACAATGAGGACCATCCTTCACCCTTTCCCGATGACAATTTCAATTCACTACCAAGCTCACCATCTTCACCTTAACACAATGATAATGCTTCAAAATTATTTCTTATTTTAGAAAAATATTTTACGCAAAACAATTTCTTTTTTTATTTTTTGTCATTTTCTATTAGATATCAAAATATTTTATTATTTTATGTATCTACATCTTTTGATTGTTTATACTTATTTAAAATATAATCTAATCAATAAAAAAAATGCACATTTTAGATTTGAAGTGCTAGTATTCGTTAAAATAGTTAAGAAATAAATAATTGTTTTTGATGTTTAAAAGGTTGTGAAAATACTTGTCTTGTCTTTTAATACTTTTGTGTTTGGTGTATTGTTGTTGGTGTTTCCCATGTTCAACTTTTTTGTGTCCTCAAGACAAAATACATACAAAAGTAATACATACAAAAGTAATACTTTCTATATTTTATGAATGATTTCCATGTGACAAAAATGAATCTCATTCAGATACTTATATGTTAATAAAATGATTTAACTATCACAAGTCACAACTATGAGTGTAATGATGAATCCTAATGATTTATAGGAGTCCTTTTTTGTAAATAAAGATAACGAGATAAGTTTTTTAATAAAATAACAAATAAATTTAAGTCAGAACACAAAAAAAAAAAAAAAAAAAAGGGTCCAAGATTAATTTTTATCATACGATATAAAAAAAGAAAGATCATCAATTTATAGTTTAACTAATAATTCAAGGCCAGAAAAGATGATTGATGTACAAAAGAACAATAAAGAATTTGTAAATTGTTTGTCTATCCCTTCATTGTTAACATCTGTACTCGGTTATTGGATGGAAAAATAAAAATTGAGGTTAAATAATTGGTTGGAGTGTTTACAAAACGATAGATCCTATAAATTACAACCGTTAAATGAATTAGATATAAAAACGGTGATTTACAAACCAATACACCAAACACAAAAAAGGGTAAAAAAAATTGTTTTTGATGTTTAAAAGGTTGTAAAATCATCAGTTTTGTGTTTTTTACTAGATTAATATGGGGAAATTTGGAAAAACAAATTATATATTTTAACTTTATTGACAAAAAAAGTCACTAATGATTTATTTATTTTTCTTATTTTTATTTTACATTTTAACATTTTGTATCCGGTTAGTGGCGATTTTAAAAGTTAAATTGCAAAAAAAAAAAAGGTCATGAATGTCGTTTTCGTTAATAAGGTTAAAGTTTAAGAACTTTTCTGGAGATTTTCGTTTTTATATATATGAAACTTATTTGAAGAAAAATTATATTTATTATTAAAAAACATAAAATAAATATGTTGATTCCGAAGGATCGCGAAATTATCGGACATCTTGTTACTTACACTAGACTTTATGTAACGCTCGGTTTCGAATCGTTTCATTATTCGGGACCATGACCTGATCATCAGTTATCATAAGACTTAAGGTCTTGGGGAAGAAAAGTTTAGACTCATTTGGATGTGGGTGTTGTTGGTTATGTGATGATAATGTTACGTTTGTGTTTTAGAACCCAAGAGTATCAGTAAAGGCGTTGGTTTGAGCCCTTTATGAATTTTGGATTTAAGTTCGGTTTGTTTTCAGATTAAATAAAGTTGATAGAAATTTAGATCTTCTCGTTGCCTTTCCATGGATATAAAGAACGTCGAAAACGGATAAGGGATGCAAAAGTTATGACTATTCGAAGTTAGAGGGGTTTTGGGCCAAATCGGGTACGCATGGCGTACCAGGTGGGAACACATGGCATTCAAAAGGAAAATGGACGCGAGCCAGCTTGGGAATGCTAGGCTGTTTCAAAAGCTCGTTTTTAGGGTTTGGTCCCTTTATAATCATCATTATGGACCCAAACCTCTTCCATTCTTCAGCCTCCATCCTTTTTAACCCTAAGAACGAAACCCTAGCCCCCATTTGTGTATTTCTTGAGCTTCATGGTGGTTTTTGTGTGTTTTGGTGCTTGAAGAGAAAGAAGGAACTTCTTGAAGTGTCAATGCTTGACTTAGAGTTTTTGGATTCAGGCTTTGCTCACTTAGATCTAACTTATCGAGGTATAAAGTCTCAACCTTGACAACTCTTTCATGTAGATCTAGCTAGTTGGTTTTGGTTATGATTTTGGTCCCTTTGTGGTGGTTCTTGTGAGTAATAGTTACTCTAGAACCTTTGAGCTTCATATTTGGTCCTTGTTGGGGTTATGAAGTCTTAAAGTTTGGATCTTGATGAGTATAAACCTTTCATGCATGTTTTGGTGGTCTTTTGGTAAAGTTTGGGACTTAGCGTTTTGATTTGGGTCCCATTAAGTATTGCTAAGTCAGGAACTTTATGACTTAAGAAGTCCCTTTGAATCAGATCTGGAAGTTTGGACAAAGTCTTAAGGTAAAAGCTTGCATTTTGGCCTCTTTATGGAGTTAGAATGCTTGAAATCATGATTGGGTCCTTTTGGACCATGCAAAGGTACCAAGTTGACAACTTTATGGGTTAAGTCAATAATATGAAACTATTTTGAATAGTTGGACGTTGTACTTAAGGTATTAAGTCATTGGTGCAATGTTCGGACATTGGGCGGGAACGTCGTGCGTTTGTCTCGGGAATCACGCAATTTTTGGACAAAGCTCAAGAGTGCTCAAGAATGGATTATGGTTTGTTTAGGGACGAAGGTAAGTTGGAGGATAATGAAAGAAGGTATGTTGGGACTTAAGGATGTTTAAATATTGTCCAAACCGTAAAAATTAGGGTTTGGGGAATCACGCATGTATGCCTCGTGTACGCTAGTACGCCCCGCATACGTGAAATTGCCCCAAAAATTACCAAAATGCCATTATGGGCCATTTTGCAAGCTTTCTCATGTACAAGGGTTAATATGAAATAATTCTTCATACTTAGGGTTAAAATGGAAAATATCTCATTATTGGAATGTTAAGTGTCTTTATATCGTTGAGCTCCTATTAACAAGATTTTCAATTATCGTTTAGATTGCGTCTGCTAATAATTGAAGTCAGATTTGAACGTTCTCTATATGAACGCTCTTGGTTTAATGAATACTATAACTTTCTTGTAGATCATTAAAGCTAAAAAGTATTTTATAAAAAAATTACTTTTTACGTTACGCATGGTCGTGCTGGTTTAAATTGTGAAACTTCAACAAGTCATAACTTCTTCGTTATAAGTTGGATTTCAACGTGTTTTATATGTACGAAATCCTTGCGATATATACTATAACTTAGGTTAAGATTATTTATCCTAACTAATCTTCTATCAAAAAGTCATTTTAACGCTTATTATATCTAAACTGACTAGCTCGAATCTATTGGTGTTACAGTGTTGGTTTCATTGATAGCTCGCCATGTATCGTATGTTGGTACGTCCATGTCATTGCTTGTAGAACATCGACACATGTCATCTTTTTGTAACAACGTAATTTTTCAAAACAATTTTTCATTTCTTTAAATCATAATTTCATTCAAAACAAACCATAAAAATCCATTGTAACGTAGTCATAATACAAAACATGTCAAATCCCAAGATCAAATACATTCCAATCCGCCTGCGTGTATACGAGTCATGCCGGCGCCTTCCCACGGTCCTCGCTAGTACCTGAAACACATAACACAACAACTGTAAGCATAAATGCTTAGTGAGTTCCCCAAAATACCACTTACACACATACGTCCTTCCAGGCCATGACCTTCCGGTCCATGTGTCTCAGGGGACTTCCGTCCCGACCCGGTAAGCCTTCCGGTCCCAACCGTGTCGACCTTCCGGTCCATAACTCCCTGACCTTTCGGTCTACATCATAATGCCTTCCGGCCCATAACATAATGCCTTCCGACCCATATCAAGCATATCATACATATCGCATACAAAACAGACAACTTAACATACAATGCATATATCTTATAGCATACCAGACCTTCCGGTCACACATAGGTACCCTGCCAGGTATAGCATAGTGAGAAGACTCACCTCGTATGATGTCTAAGTCTCACGTGCTCGATATTCCTAAATCTCGTAACCTCGACCTAGCCTCGCCTAATCACATCAAATAATCATTCTAAATCATTAACGGCTCTCAAGGCTATACTATATTCGTTTTAAAATTTCACATAAGGGTAAAAGACCATTTTACCCCTCCCTGACCCAAAAGTCCACATGTTGACTAAAACCCTAAAAGTCAACAGCAAACAGTACGCGGGGCGTACCAGCTCTTGTACGCGGGGCGTACCAGCTCCTATACGCGGGGCGTACTCTTGCACTCCAGAAACGGGGTACACAACCCCTTACGTGGCGCGTATTGGGATTACACCCAATGTAATGCCCAGTTTCTTTGTTCAGCACATTCAGGTCTTAAACGGTTAAGACTTGCATCCAAACTTCAGATCTGACTCCTTTAATATGTCTTAATCCATAAAGTTGAAACCTTTAAGCCTTTGCATGGTTGTAAAGGTCACTTTGTGCTTAAAACACCTTTCCTCTTTCCATAATGAAACTATAACTCATGCATGACACAAGATCCACGTCCAAGACTCGATTTTAATGACTCCTCAACACATATTACACTAGAAAAGGTCAGATCTAAGCTTATGGAGACTCTTTGCACATAAAGTCTCCAACTTTGAACCAAATACCCTAAAAAAGGTCCAACAAGCAAAACTTATGAAGAACAAGGAAAGCTTTGAGCTTTTTACCTCAGGAAGGATCTCCAACCACTGTAGAACTCGGATCTACACTTGTTCTTCAACTTCAAGCTCCAACAATGGCTCCTTCTTCTCCTTCTTCACCTTGAAAAGATAACTTCAAGCTCAAAAACACACACACAAGCTAAAGCACGAATCTCAGTTCTTCAAGGACTCACTCAAGGGTGTATGGTGGATAGGGAAAAGTACTACATGTTCCTTTTATAGTGCAAGGCCACAAATTAGGGTTTTGCATCCGGGCCGATTACTCCCGGCGTAACCTTGGGTACGCCCAGTGTACCCGGATGAACCCGCGTATAATATAAGCGCGTGAGTATGCACGGCGTACACCCCAGTATGCCCAGCGTACTCACCAAATCATCCTTTCAACTTCAAGGGACTTATATGTCAACTCTCCAAAATAGAAGGGTCATAAAGCTAACCTGGATTTCGGGCTGTTACAATTCTCCCCCACTAGAACCAGACTTCGTCCTCGAAGTCTCATGCTGTGAACAACTGCGGATGCTGCTCCCGTATCTCCGACTCTGGCTCCCAGGTCAGCTTGGACCCTCTCCGATGTTGCCACTAGACCTGAACCAGGGGCACTTCCTTGTTCCTCAGAACCTTGATCCTCCGATCCAGGATTACGATCAACTTCTAAGCATAATTTAGAATTGCGTCCATCTAGATATCCTCTAATGGTACCACTTCCGACTCATCGACAATACACTTCCTCAGCTGTGACATGTGGAAGGTATCATGAATCTGATCCAACTCGAGTTCGGATCATCGCCTATCCGCATAACTCTTCTGGCGAATCTGAGCGGTCAATAACCTCTGCCGGACCTATTGTATCTGCTATGTTGTCTGAAGCACTATCTATGTGCTACCCATCACACGCTACCCTACCTCGCCCCAGCAAATGGGGGTACGACACCTCCTTCCATACAACAGCTCAAAAGGTGGCATACCAATGCTCGAGTGATGGCTGTTGTTATAGGAAAACTCAGCCAAGGGTAGATACGTATCCCAACTTCCACCGAAATCCAACACACATGCCCGTAGCATGTCCTCGGGCTTCTGAATCGTCCGCTCGCTCTGCCCGTCGGTCTGTGGGTGGTATGCGGTACTGAAATGCAGCCTCGTACCCAACTCCTCATGAAACTTCTTCCAAAACCTGGAAGTAAAATGTACATCTCGGTCTGAAACAATCGAGATCGGAACTCCATGCCGCGATACCACCTCCCTCACATACAACTCTGCCAACCTCTCAGTAGAAGAGCTCTCACTGATAGCAAGAAAGTGAGCGCTCTTCGTCAACCGGTCCACAATCACCCAAATCGCATCGACACCCCTTGGTAGTCCTCGGCAATTTGGTGATAAAATCCATGGTGATCTGTTCCCACTTCCACTCGGGAATCTCTAACGGCTGTAACTTACCATGCGAGCGTTGGTGCTCGGCCTTAACCTTGCGACAGGTCAAGCACCTCTCCACCAACCATGCAACATCCCTCTTCATACAGGGCCACCAATACTCCTTCTTCAGGTCCAAATACATCGTAGTGGCCCCGGCGTGGATCGAGAACATCAATTTGTGCGCCTCCTCCATCAAGACAGTACGTGTCCCGCCCACAAATGGTACCCAAACTCGACCCTAGAAGGTCATAAGTCCTCGACTATCAGTAACAAACTCCGATACCTGCCCGATCACTCGCTCTCTCGTGCGGTTCTCCGGTCTCATGGCCTCCGCCTGGGCCCCTCGAATGGCGTCCCATACCAGAGTCATCACTGTCAATCTCATGCAAATATCTCGAATCGGGGCGCCCTCCACCCTACGGATCAGGGCATCGGCCAGGGCCGGTCCTGAGGATTCAAATGCCCGAGACGAACCGAATAAAAAAGGCCCTTAGTCCTTAACGTGTAACAAATTAAATTATATAAACTAATATTTTTTTTAAATGACGATAACCTTTATAGCAATAAACATATGAAAACCATAGTATTTAATAAATAATTGCATATCGTAGCAGTTAACCGATGATCCGTGAAGCTCTCCTAGCATTCTTGATAGCAAACTGGTTGAGCAACTCTTCGTAGTCTATACTCTAAGATTTCATTCTCGATAGATATCATCGCCAAGCAGCTAAGTCTTTCTTGGGGCATTGTGGAGCGTGAGTAAGATTTCAATAACTTTAATTTTGAAAAACTTCTTTCTGTAAATGCCACCGTTACTGGAATAGTCAACAATATTCTATATGCAATGCTTGCATTTGGGAAATAATCAAGTTCTTTGAAAAACCTCAAAACATCTACAAGGTTGCTAAATTCATTGGTTTCCAATGTCTCAAATAATTTCAACTCCGTACAAAGTTCCTCGGCATCAATATCCGATCTTTCTTCAAATTTGAGTGCTTTTTCAAGACGTTGACAAGACGACTTAAGATCTTTATCTTCAATTCCCCTCAACTTATGTGGAAATAAAAAACCAAATACTTTGTCATACTTTTTGAATTGTTCAAATCTTGTCTCAAGAGAAGAAATAGCTTGATCAACAATGTATAAGAAATAGTTGACTATGAAATTCTCTTCTGGTGTAAATGAAACTTCTTCACTGCTTGAACTTTCATCAAACCTTGTTTTTTCCTTTCAATCAAATGCTTTTGTGGAAATATTGGATCAATACCCATTTCAATAGCAATCTCCTTAACTTCACTAATCGCTTTTGAAAAACCAGTTTCTCTATAATCCTTGAAGTACCCAATCAATTTGTTTATTTCTGTAATAGCATTATCAAGATGCATATCCTTTGATTGTAAGCTTTTACTCACAATATTCACATGGTTTAGTACTTGATCCCAGATAACAGTTGATAGCAAAAATTCAAAGCCACCAAGTTCTTTTTCTGCTAATGAAGTTGCTTCACTTGCAATTGCAGCATCATTATCTTTTTCTCCAACTTGAAGTAAAGCTTCTCGTACATCAACAAGTTGCAGTTTAATAGCCTTTACACTCTCAACCCGAATTTCCCAACGAGTTTGACATAATGACTTAAGACTCCATGCTTTAACATTATCTTTCAGAATTTCCCACCTCTTGGTAGAATTTGCAAAGATAGTATAAATGCGTTGGATGAATCCAAAAAAATTCTTTCCTTTAACACACTTGTTAGCCATATCACATAATGTTAGATTAAGAGAATGACAACCACAAGGAGTGTAAAATGCTCTAGGATTTATATCTAAAAATCTCTTTTGCACTCCTTGGTGTTTTCCTTTCACGTTTGCTCCATTATCATAGCCTTGACCACACATATCATCAATTTCAAGACCAAGAGACTTTAACTCCTCAAGTGTAATATCAAATAGTCCTTTTCCGGAGGTATCATCAACATTCAAAAAACCTAAAAAGGACTCCTCGACAGTAACAGAATTATATGATAACTTTAAATACCTCACTATTATAGTTATTTGTTCTTGGTGACTTGAATCAGGAGTACAGTCAAGTATGATTGAGTAGTAATTTGCTTCCTTTATCTTCTTGATAAGTTCCTTTTCAATTTCTTGAGCTATCAAAAGTATTAGTTCGTTTTGGATTGTGTGCCCAAGATAATGCACATGAAGCTCGTCATTTGTGATGCGTCGCACATGCTCTTTGATAACCGGGTCAAACTCTTCCAACATTTCAATGACACCCAAAAAAATTCCATTACCTGTTATACATTTTACATATAAGAAATGAAATCAGTCATAATAGTTAACAAAAAAGTATTTGTTGGAGTTGAAAAAAAATGTACAATCTATAGTTACCTTTTTGATACAACTTTTCATTTGATCCACGGAATGCTAAATTATGTTTAGCAAGAAACTTCACTACTGCAATGATTCTCAAAAGGACTTGTTTCCAGTAGTCTCTTTCTTTCTTAAACTGCTCATATTGAACTTTATCAATTGTTTCGTTTAAGTTCAATCTTTTACGCATATCAAACCACTTATTCCTATTTGTGAGATGATCTAAGGAAATTTCATGTTCTTTAACTCTACTGGTAACATGGTGCCAATCTGAATAACCTTCGTCGCCCAATCTACCTTTCGAAATCCCTTTTCTAAACACTTTACAACAAAAGAAAAATACCATGTCGAGCTCTTTTGAATATACTAGCCATTCCCTATCACACTTCTCCAAATTTGATAAAGTTCTTGTATATAAAGCTGCAGAAAATCGTCTACCAGATTTATCGTAGGGACCATACATAATACTAGTATCTCTTTTAGGACCTTTTTCGACCAAAAGCTTAATCTCCTCATAATTAAGTTTATCCCACCTTCTTGGATCACATATATCAATAAGCTCTTTAACGGGCTCTTTCTCTTCTGTCTCTTCTACTTCTACTTCTACATGTTCTTTGTGTTTAATATCATCTTCAACATGCTCTTCAACATGATCTTTAACAAGCTCTTTAACATGTTGTCTACGGATAAACTTATCTAGAGCACCGGCATCGGCCTTTCTCTTTTCTTCATCTAGTTTTGTTTTTTTACGTTTTTGACTACCGGATGGTTGTTTAGACCTCATCACTACAAGTTCATTACTTTCAAGTTAGGAATTAAATATGATATTGTATAAATGTTTTATAATCTATCACTAAAGTTAATAAGGTAGTATCAATGTAATGAGGAAATGTCATCACTTAAAAGTTAAAACAACATATTTGGTGTTTTATTAATTGAAGGCCTGACTTTGATACAAACACAATTAATGATTATTAAAAGAAAAATGGATTGGTCAAAGTTGGGGTTTGATTGTCTCTAACTCTCTATGACCAAAGAGATTACTTACTTTATGTAATTTGGGGAACGCTTATTCTAATTTGGGGTTACATCCACTTGCGATTCTGAGTTCACAGTTACAAATTTACAATCAAAGAAAGAAGTTATTTTAATCAAATTAGGAGTTCACGATTACAATCAATTAATCAAAGCTGATAACTGCTAAATGAAATTGTGATTTCTAGTTTAAGAATTTTCTACCTTATGAGTTATGAATAATCAATTACCTTGAATACTTATTGATTTATGAACAATCAATGCTGTAATCAATTAATCAAAAGTGATAACTACCAAATGAAATTGTGATTTCTCGTTAAGAGTTTTCTACCTTATGAGTTATGAATAATCAATTACCTTGAATGGTTATTGATTGATGAACAATCAATGCTTTTGGACTGCCGTCTACTGCGAATTGGTAACCTCCGATGCTTTTATTGAGTAAATACTAATGTTTTCTTTTTGTTCCCTGAATCCTCTACGTGTGGACTAAGGAAAATAATTATCAAGGTTTTTAATTTGGGCTGATGCAATTGAATATACTAAAAAAAATAAATTTTTTTTGGGCCCCTTAAAAAACAAGGCCCTGTGCAATGGCCCTTCTTGCCCCCTCTTACCACCGGCCCCGGCATCGGCTACCACATTAGCCTTGCCCGGGTGGTACAGGATCTCACAATCATAATCCTTTACTACATCCAACCATCTCCTCTAGCGCATATTCAGGTTGGGCTGATCCATCAAATACATCAAGCTCTTGTGGTCTGTGTATATCGTACACCGAACCCCATACAAATAGTGATGCCAGATCTTGAGGGAGAACACTACGACCCCCAATTCCAGATCATGACTGGGATACTTCGATTCATGAGGCTTAATGCACCGCTCCCAACCCGGATATTGATGCATCACAATATACCACGAAATCCTCCATCCCTTCCGGAAGGGCTAACACTGGGGCTTCGCATAATCTCTGGCGAAGTGTCTCAAACGAGGTCTGCTGCTCCGGACCCCAAGAAAATGCAACACCCTTCTGGGTCAACTTGGTGAGTGGCACGACGATCTGAGAAATCCCTGATAAATCTCCGATAGTAGCCTGCTAATCCTAAGAAACTCCTGATCTCATAAGGTGACCTCAACACTTCCCAACTCATCACAGCCTCAATCTTGGCCGGATCGACCAATATCCCCTGCTGGTTAACGAGATGCCCTAGGAACTGGACCTCCCGTAACCAAAAATC
Source organism: Lactuca saligna (assembly GCF_052625555.1). NCBI lineage: Eukaryota > Viridiplantae > Streptophyta > Magnoliopsida > Asterales > Asteraceae > Lactuca > Lactuca saligna. The sequence continues at coordinate 131,919,648 of NC_136422.1, read as the reverse complement.
ACACTTGAAGAATTTGGCGTAAAGCCTCTCCGATCTCAGAACTCCAAGGATTTCCCTCAAATGCTCCTCATGCTGCTCTCGGGATTTCGAATATACCAATATATCATCGATAAAAACAATCACCGATCAATCCAACATCGGTCTGCACACTCTGTTCATGAGATCCATGAGCGCGGCTAGTGCATTGGTGAGCCCAAAAGGCATCACCACGAACTCGTAATGTCCATAACGAGTTCTGAACGCTGTCTTCTGGATATCTTCATCCTGAATCCTCATATGATGATAACCCGACCTCAAGTCTATCTTGGAGAACCAAGACGCTCCCTGCAACTGATCGAACAAATCGTCGATCCTCGGTAACGGGTAACGGTTCTTGACCGTCAGCTTGTTCAACTCCCGGTAATCAATACACATCCGGTGTGAACCATCCTTCTTCTTGACAAAAAGGATCGATGCTCCCCAAGGTGAGCTACTCGGTCTAATATACCCCTTTCCTAACAGCTTCTGAAGCTGTGAGGATAACTCCTGTATCTCGGATGATGCAAGGCGATAGGGTGCCTTGGAAATAGGTGCCGCCCCGGGCACCGGTTCGATACGAGACTACACCTGCCTCTCGGGAGGCACACCCAACAACTCCTCGGGGAAAACGTTAGGGAACTCCCACACAATTGGGGCCTCATCAATCGAACTTGGCCTCCCAGCGGCCACTCGTGTGTCCATCACATAGGCTACAAATCCCATACAACCCTGCTGTAAACTCTGCCTCGCCCTAGTAGCCGAGCAAAATGTTGACTCAGAACGGGTACCCTCACCGTACACCGTAAGTACTCCCCTACTAGGGTCTCGTATCATCACCAATTGATGCTCGCAATCTATAAAAGCTCCAAATCGGCTCAACCAATCCATGCCCACTATAACACACACATCCCCCATCGCAATTGGGACCAGATCTATCGGGAATTCCACACCGAAGATCTCAAGGATACATCCTCGAATCACATCCGTGCCATACACTGCTCGCTTTTTAGATATAGAAACTCATAGAGGTCGACTCATGGCCTCTCGACAAATACTGATATGACGACTGAAGGCTAACGACACAAAAGACTGATTCGCTCCCGAGTCAAATAACACTAAGGCAGGTACATAATTCACAAGAAAAGTACCTACACATAACATAATATAAGCATAATATCTCAGACTTAAATAAATAGAGAGAAGAATACATACCGGCCACAACGCCAGGTGCTGCTCGGACCTCCTCCACTGTCAACTGGAAAGCTCTCCCACGAGCCTTCGGAGCCTCGGCCTTCACCGATCGAACCTCAGTAACCCTCGCAGCAGGTGCAGATCCCTGCGCTGACCCCTGATGCAACTGCGGACACTCGGCCTTCCGATGGCCAATCTGGTTGCAATGAAAGCAAACCATAAATCCCTTGGGGCAATCCTTGGTGATATACCCCTCCTTGCCACATTTGTATCAAGCACCTGATCGACAAGCTCCCTTATGACACTTGCCACACTTCCTACAAGTGCGGCCCTTTTGGCCTCCAATCCTCAAATCAACGGGCTTGGCCCGCTTGGCTGCCAGCTGTGTCACACCCCAAAACCGAGAACAGAAGAATACGTTCTGGGGTGGAGGACTTCATGTACAGTATCATAACAATTGCATAATAGTAAAAACAAGCGACGACAACCATTTCATTAATATAGTAATTTGTAAATACAAACGTGTTCTGTACAGTTAATAGACACCAAAAATATAACAAAAATAAAAGATGGGTCTTGTATATGCTCCATCTTCTCAAAAGCTGCACCAGTACCTGTCTATCTTTGACCTGAGGATACAAGTTATTTTGAAAACGAGTATCAGCATAAAGCTGGTGAGTTCATAAGATTTTAGTGTCATTTCTTGTATAAAAGTGTTTACAATCATGTAATATAAAAGCTGAAATAAATGGTGAGAGTAGAAGAAATCCTTAGAAAATCCTATATTTTCCAGGATGGTATATTTTTATGTTAAATCCTTTGAGTGTGTAAAAGTACTTTCATTGAAACTTTCAGTGTTAAAAATAAGGTAATAAACTTCATACAAGTAACGTAGATGAGTAAAAGTATTGTTGTTTGACTGTAGTCGTGTTGCAAACTTCAATATATAATTATTTACTTCGGGAAGTTAGCTTAGACTTTAATTCTTAGTGTGTTAATTTGGATATGGACGTGATTTCTCATGTAACCAAACAGATTGATTATAGAGGTTCCGATAACCTTCCCGGTCATCCGTAGTGTAGTGATGTAGTGTCATCCCTGGGCCTAGTCGGCTCGGACTGTAATTAACAATCGGGATGTAATAGCATCCATCCTATATAGATCTATACATGTAGTGTTGCTTTCCTTTCGGGAAGCCCTGGTTACATGGTATTTACGTAGTAGAGTGTCGTATAGAGGGATAGTAGTTATTTTCTGGGTTAGTGTATTCTCTTGTATTATAGTATAGTAACCTTTAGTATAGTATAGAAAGTGTTCCCTTAAATGTGTCTTAACTCGTGATAATAGTAATTATAGTCGGTATCATAGTGGCAGAGGTAACGAGCAGTAGTATTAACTATACCTATTATAGTTAAATAGACTGTGGAATCGTATGCCTTTGACTTATAAAGGTATTTGTAAGGATGAAGACTTTCATATCTAACATAAATATATATATATATATATATATATATATATATATATATATATATATATATATATATATATATATATATGATATATAACTAAGAAATCAACGACAGTCGGACGGATAACAATATACTCTAAGACCACAATCAAACAAGAACAGGAAATAAGGTGAGTTATCGGTCCTAAGCCCTTCAAATCTTATTTATATAAATATATTGATGTCGATATAATTTAAAAGAAAAGTAGTTTAAATATAATTTGAAAATAGTTTAACATCAATTTAGTTTAGAAAATGCGTTTGATGTATATTTAAAACAGTTTTATTGACAAATAGTTAAAAGTATAGAAAATCCTTTCTAGTTGCAAGATATAAATCACATGTGATTTGGAACTAGAACTTGTTGCACTTACTTGTATCTCCCCCCCCCTAAAACATGTGAAAACATTTAAAAAGGTTAATTAAGGGGTAGGAACTCACCTGTAGCAAGTAGATCTGGTGGAAGTGTCGGTTGAGCGTTTGGTGCCAAGTAAATACTTGTACACACTTTATGACCTTAGTAACATATGAAGACATATGTTTACAAGTAATTAGTGATTTAGAAACTAATTAAACATATATAGACATCCTAATGTGAATAAACGCTCTATGGTTAAGTGCTAGAAGGCTATTGGGCTGCAAGGAATTAGTGGAAGGCCTCACCATGGAGTTTACTCCTCAAATGATCACCTTAGGTGAGTTTACGGTTGTGGGACCAATTCCCCTATGAGTTTACAGCCGTAAACTCATGGGAGGAGTATATTCGTGTGTCTTAAGGTCTCTTGTATCACTAGAAAGAGTTCTAGAGTCAAATCCAAGGCTTAAGGGGTGTTTAGGGTTCAAATGGGGGCACTCCCTTGGAGTTTGCTATCCTTGTACCACTCCTTGGGATTTTACGGTCGTAAACACTAGGGTTTATGGCCGTAAACCCTTTAGCACATCCTTCACTTCATTTTTTGTGGACCTAAGCTCAACCATACAAGTTTCTAGCCCAATAATCATGCTAAGGAAGGAGTTAGGGGCACCAAAACACCATTTATGGTGTTTACGGTTTTTGTGTTTACGGTTCATGAATATTTATGGACTGTAAACTCATGTTTACCCTCCTAAAGGCATGATTTTTGGATTCTAGCTTCATGCATGTATGTTTCTAAGTCAAAGATGAGTATTAGAAGAGTTTTGGAGGGATTTTGGGCTACAAAAACCCCTTTAAGGGTGTTTACGGTTTTGGGAGGTATTCCCAAACCATAAACTCGAGTTTTTAAGGTTTTTGAGTGATTAAATCTCGAGTTTGTATGAATGCAAAGCTAAACAATAAGCTAGGGAGTATTACTTACGATTTTGGAGCTTGAATGAGGTGATTCTTGAATAACCCAACTTCTAGAGAGAGAAAGTAGAGAGAGTGTGTGACTAGAGTGGTAAAAAGCTCCATCTAGTGCCCACTCACCCTTTATATAGGGGTTGGGTTTGTGGCTAGGTGGGAATTTATCCGATACTGACGTTAAACGGGGTTTAAATTTTTACTCGATTAAATGGTCGAAATTAAAAACTTTTTCCAAATAATTTGGAGGGTATTTTACATGTTCTTATTTATTTTATTACGACACTAATAAAATAAAAATGAAACATTTAATGATTTGTCTAACCCAAATGTTAACGGAATCTTAACAAAAATAAAATATTCTATTAACAGAAACGGGTTATAATGATGGAATAAATTTTGGGTTGCCACATCATCCCCCCGTTAGAGGAAATTTCGTCTCGAAATTTAGAATTCAAGCAGCTAGATTATTACAATACTACTAAGCAAAGAGATGGGGATACTTGAGTTTCATTTGATCCTCGCGCTCCTAAGTGAACTCTGGTCCTCGTTTAGCGTTCCAGCGGACCTTCGCAATTGGGATGCGGCTTTGTTTCGTTCGTTTGACCTCTCGCTCCATAATCTCGGCAGGCTCTTCCACAAAGTTGAGGCCCTCGTTGACCTCGATCTCGTAAAGTGGGATTACGAGAGTCTCTTCGGATAGGCATTTCTTCAGGTTTGAGATATGGAAGGTAGGATGTATGTTACTGAGCTCGCGGGGTAATTTGAGTTTGTAAGCTACGAGGTCGATTCTGGCGAGAATCTTGAAAGGCACAATGTACCTTGGGTTCAGTTTTCCACGCTTTCCAAAGCGTATCGTGCCCTTCCAGGGCGAGACTTTCAAAATGACTCAGTCTCCCCCTAGAATTCCAAAGGTTTTCTTCGTTTGTCTGCGTAGCTTTTCTGTCGATCCCTAGCGGCTTTTAATCGTTCGCGAATCTGTACAATATTCTCGGTCGTTTCTCTAATGATCTCCAAACTCATGAGAGCGCTGTCAGGAACGCGTCCTTTAGCTAATTGAGTGTCACCCACCTCAGCCCAGCATAGAGTGGATCTACACTTTCGGCCGTAGAGGGCTTCGAATGGGGCTGCCTTAATGCTCGTGTGATAACTGTTGTTGTAGGAAAACTCTACAAGGGGTAAGTGGGTATCCCATGCCTTACCAAAGTCGATTACACATGCTCACAACATATCTTCTAGGGTTTGGATCATCCTCTCACTTTGTCCGTCAGTTTGCGGATGGTAGGCCGTACTCATGTCCAACCTCGTCCCCAATGCGTTTTGCAGTGATTGCCAGAATCTCGAAGTAAACCTACTATATCTATCAGAGATGATAGATATAGGGACACCATGCAGTCGTACGATTTCTTTAATGTATGTCCTTGTGAGTTTCTCCATCTTGTCTATTTCTTTGATTGGCAGAAAGTGTGCGGATTTGGTCAATTTGTCGATGATGACCCATATGGTATCAAGTACACCCGTTGTCTTAGGTAGCTTAGTTATGAAATCCATAGTGATCCGCTCCCACTTCCACTCCGGTATCTCTGGTTGCTGTAGAAGACCTGATGGCTTCTGGTATTCAACCTTGACCTTAGCGCAAGTAAGGCATTTACTCACGAAGGTAGCAATCTCTGCCTTCACGTTAGGCCACCGGTATGACTTTTTAAGATCCAGATACATCTTATCTGATCCTGGGTGAATGGAATATCGAGTGTTGTGGGCCTCCTTCATGACCAAGTCTCTGAAGCCACCATGACGGGGTGTCCAGATTCGGTCCATGAGATATAAAGCTCTGTCACCCTTGACTTCAAAGTTATTATCCATTCCTCGTAGGGATTCTACCGCCACATTTTCAGGCTTCAACGCTTCGAGCTGAGCTTCTTTGATCTGTGCGGAGAGATGCGAATGGATAGTCATTGTTAACGACTTGACTCTTCGACCAAAATGTTCCTTTCGGCTTAGGGCGTCTGCTACTACATTGGCTTTACCTAGGTGATAACGAATTTCACATTCGTAATCATTGAGTAGCTAGACCCACCATCGTTGTCTCATGTTGAGCTCCTTCTGGTTGAATATGTGCTGTAGACTTTTGTGGTCGGTGTATATCGTGCTCTTCATACCGTATAGGTAATGTCTCTAGATCTTTAGGGCGAATACAACCGCTCCTAATTCGAGGTCGTGCATGGTGTAGTTGACCTCATGTGTCTTTAGCTGCCTTGATGCATATGCGATGACCTTACCTCGTTGCATCAGAACACAACCAAGCCCCTGATTTGATGCATCGCAGTATACCACGAAGTCGTCCGTCCCTTCGGGGAGGGATAGTATCGGTGCGGTGCATAGGGTTCGCTTCAAGGTTTGAAATGCCTTCTCCTGTTTTTCTCCCCAATCAAACATCACGCCTTTATGAGTTACTGTGGTGAGGGGTTTCGCAATCCGAGAGAAGTTCTGAATAAATCTACGGTAGTAGCCAATGAGGCCTAGAAATTGACGAATTTATGTAGGCATCTTCGGTGCTGACCAGTTTTCAATAGCTTTGATTTTGGATGGATCCACGTGGATTCCCTCTTTAATAACCACGTGTCCTAAGAATTCGACTCTTCGGATCCAGAATTCGCACTTCGAGAACTTCACATATAGCTTCTCTGACCGTAGGGTTTCTAGGACTTGTCGTAGGTGATCGCCATGCTCCTCCTTACTTTGGGAGTAGATGATTATGTCGTCAATGAAGACGATAACAAACTGATCCAAGTAAGGACAGTACACCATATTCATTAAATCCATGAATACTGTGGGGGCGTTGGTCAGTCCGAACGGCATTACTACGAACTTGTAGTGTCCGTAACGAGTTCGGAAGGCTGTTTTCGGAACATCTTCCTCAAGCACTCGTAACTGGTGATACCCGGACCTAAGATCAATCTTGGGAAAGTGACTCGCCCCTTGCAGTTGGTCGAATAGGTCGTCTATATGGGGAAGAGGGTAGCGATTCTTGACCGTCAGCTTGTTGAGCTCTCTGTAGTCGATGCACATACAGAATGATTCGTCCTTCTTCTTTACGAACAAGACCGGTGCCACCAAGGGTGAGAAGCTTGGTCTTATAAAGCCTTTGTTGAGCAGGTTGTTAAGTTGACCGGAAAATTATTGCATCTCAGTAGGTGCTAGACGATAGGGCGATTTAGCTACGGGGGTAGCTCCTGGGATTAGGTCGATTCTGAACTCAACCTGACGTTTGGGAGGTAAACCTAGGAGTTCTTCTGGAAAGACTTCGGGGAAGTCGCATACAACGGGGAAGTCTTTTAGATATTTTGTTTTCTGACTCATATCGACAATGTGAGCAAGGAATGTGCGATATTCTTTGCGCAAGTACTTATGGGATTGAATACTCGAGATGATGCGAAGGCTCGTACTGGGTTTGTCTCCGTAGATTAACAGGATTTTGTTATTCAGTAGATTCAGACAGATTGCTTTATCGAAACATAGAATATTAGCACGATGGTGGCTCAACCAGTCCATGCCCACAGTGACATCGAAACTCTTGATCGATACTGGTATGATGTCGATTGGGAATGAATGATCATCTAGTGTGAGAGTGCAACCTATGTAGATTTCGTTAGAGCTCTCTGTCTTTTCGTTAGCCATTTCTACAACGAATGTTTCTTTTAGTGGTTGTGGGGATTTCTTAAGTAAGTGTTTCAAGTTTTGGTTTATGAAGCTTCTTTCTGCTCCACTATCGAATAAGACGCAAGCATAAGAGTTGTTGAGAAGGAACGTACCCGTGACTATTGTGGGGTCCGCTACGGCTTCATTGTGGCCAATAGCGAGTAGTCTTCCTGTTCCTCCCGTATTCTTAGCCTTCATACAGTTTTTCTTGAAATGACCAACTTCACCGCAGCCATAGCAGGCCTGGCTCACTCCCGGGCTGGGGACTTGGGAGATAGGTTTGGGTTGGGACCTGCAAAACTGGACAATATGGCCCTTTCGGTCGTAGTTGGTGTAGTGTAATTCACGGCAGGGGCCGTTGTGATGGAAGGGGAACTTGGGACACTTGGATAATTTTCCAGCATAGGATTTGGCTGGTACGAGGGTAGCAGGAGTGGTGGCAGCATGGACGGCCACAATCTGTTGATTCTTGGAGGAGGGTTGAGCTTTCTTGCCCTTCTTCTGATCCCAACGCTTCCTCTTGTTGTCAGTCGATTTGGGTGGTGCGGTAGTATTCGCCGTGGTTGTTGATGGGGTGGAGGGGGTTTCATGATCAATTAACCTCTGGGACAATTCCTTGGCGCTATCGAAGGTCGTAGGGCATGATGCCAACACGTTTTCTTGATATGGGGGCACTAAACCCCAGATGTATCGTTCTATCTTCTTGCTTTGAGAAGGGATCATGTTGGGACACAGAGATACTAGGTTGCAAAACCTGGCAGTATAAGTTATTATGTCAGTCCCCTTCATCTTCAGATTCCAACGTTCATCTTCTAGTTTCTGAACTTCGCCCCTAGGGCAGTACTCATTCATCATCAGGTCCTTCAGTGTGTCCCAACCCATGGCATTGGCTGCTACCAAAGAGAGTGATTTGACATGGCCATTCCACCATGTCAAGGCCCTTTCTGTGAAAGTGGCAGCAGCGAACTTTATTTTGCTTTCTTCGGGGCATGAGCACATTTCGAAGACGACTTCAGTCCTTTCAATCCATTGGGACAAAGCAAGGATTCCTCCGGTCCCATTGAAAAATGTCAGTTTGCAGCTCATAAAGTATTTATAAGTACACCCCTGTGTACGTGAGGGAATTTCACCGTGTCTGGAGTTGATGCCCATTCCAGCTCCACTGGCATCACCGGAGTTCATTTGAGCCATAGCGGCTGTTACAACTGCAGTCACAGCTGTTTGGAATATCACAAGATCAATCTGTGGAGGAGGGGGTGGTGGAGGTGGAGTTTGAGATGCAGGTTTGCCTTTGTTCAGGTGCTTGCGGGGAGGCATCTTTTACTGAAAGTTCATAGGGATAATGACAGTAGTGAGAATCAATTGCATAAATGATGAGAGCATTTCATGGACTAAACCATAGTACAATTATCAGATAGATTCATAGTAATAGAGTAGATAACTGTCAATATTACTGATATTAATGATGTAATATGAGTTCGGGAAAAGTGACCTAACAGTAGGTCTTACATCAAATCATAAGGGAAATGTTGGCAGCCTAAAGGCCTAATTAGAGTAATTTCAAAGTTAGGAATGTTTACAAACAAGTGCGCTACCGAGCATAGAAAGAGCAAGGCTATTCCTTAAACAAAGGGAAAGATAAGTAGATATCTTCTACTGACGACAGGTATTCGTTGGGCGAACCCTAAGATCAGCCATTTGGCCAACAAATTCCTAAAGGTATCTCTCTTGAACCCTCTGACGTGAATGGAGTTCCATAACTTCGGCTCGGGATGCAGCTAGCTGTTGCTGCAGAACCTCATTGATCCTCCTAGTCCTATCCATGGCTTCTGCCAGTTGGCGGATGCGGGCAGTGTTAAGGCTGGAGTTGGCATCAATTTCCACAACTTTGTTGATGGCTGCTTGACCTTGTTCGATGTTCCTGGTGATCCTACGGACCATGATGGGCAAGAATCGGTCCACTGATCCTCCTGCGCTTATGTTGTAGAAGCTTTGGTCTCCGTCGAAATGTACAGGCTGACCCTGCTCATTGCTCCATCGGTTCAGGGTTATTGCCCACATGGGAGTGGGGCCTTGAAATACCAGACGGGGGTTAGGATTTGGAGCTGCTGGGGGCAGGTTGTTAACTTTTGGCTCAGAGTCGGAGCCATCCGAAAAGCCTTCTGCACGGTGATCATCCAAAGGGATCGGGTGATCATCTTCTGGATCCTCATCTAGCCATCCTTTATTGCCTTGGTTTGGATAATACGGATCGTCGGGATGGTGGAAGCCAGCCATGTTATCTACGCGAGAATGGGGAAAGAAAGGTTAATAGACGTACTAATCTAGGATACTTATAATATGATCGTTATTAGTCGACCCAATACTTGCATGGTGCATACAAATTACATGTAACCGAAGCAAGATAGTCCTTCGAATAAGCGACCCTAACTCCAGATCCCCAATCAAACAAGAACAGGAAATGAAGCAAATGTCACATATTCTGAGTCTATAGCGCCCTAGTCACATGTAACTGTGATGTATCCACTTAGAAACTATTGCCCTACTAGTAACGACCATTTTTTTTATCACATATGCAGTTAGTAGAGTATAGAATACTCCTATAGTATTCTTGTTCTACCGTTCTTGTGGTAGTGTTGGTAAGTTTTAGTCTTGTTGCAACACCACAATCACTCTTAGACACATGCTATTCATTCCTAGAGAGATGTAGTTGATCAGGCTACATCCACCCAGGTGTGACTATATGTCTCTAAGCTTAATTGTGCTATTCAACAATCTTTAATACTTCTGTTCTAGAATGATACTGACCCTTTGTATTGGTGAATGTATATATATACATATATATTTATACTTAATTAAATATTTTAGTATTTAAAAGTATATATTCTTGGTCAGAGTGTTTTAGTCCCGAAGTGTTTATAGTTCGTATATCTTTTATGGGTTGATATACTTGATTCACTATAAACAATGCTCTGACACCAATCTGTCACACCCCAAAACCGAGAACGACGGAATACGTTCTGGGGTGAAGGACGTCATGTACGGTATCATAACAATTGCATAATAGTAAAAACAAGCGTCAACAACCATTTCATTAATATAGTAATTTGTAAATACAAACGTGTTCTGTACAGTTAATAGACACCAAAAGTATAACAAAAATAAAAGATGGGTCTTGTATTAGCTCCATCTTCTCAAAAGCTGCACTAGTACCTGTCTATCTTTGACCTGAGGATACAAGTTATTTTGAAAAAGAGTATCAGCATAAAGCTGGTGAGTTCATAAGATTTTAGTGTCATTTATTGTATAAAAGTGTTTACAATCACGTAGTATAAAAGCTGAAACAAATGGTGAGAGTAGAAGAAATCCCTAGAAAATCCTATATTTTCCAAGATGGTAGATTTGTATGTTAAATCCTTTGAGTGTGTAAAAGCAATTTCATTGAAACTTTCAGTGTTAAAAATAAGGTAAAAAACTTCATACAAGTAACATAGATGAGTAAAAGTAGTGTTGGTTGACTGTAGTCATGTTGCAAACTTCAATATATATTTATTTACTTCGGGAAGTTAGCTTAGACTTTAATTCTTAGTGTGTTAATTTGGATATGGACGTGATTTCTCATGTAACCAAACGGAGTGATTATAGAGGTTCCGATAACCTTCCCGGTCATCCGTAGTGTAGTGATGTAGTGCCATCCCTGGGCCTAGTCGGCTCGGACTGTAATTAACAGTCGGGATGTAATAGCGTCCGTCCTGTATAGATCTATACATGTAGTGTTGCTTTCCTTTCGGGAAGCCCTGGTTACATGGTATTTACGTAGTAGAGTGTCGTATAGAGGGATAGTGTGTTATTTTCTGGGTTAGTGTATTCTCTTGTATTATAGTATAGTAACCTTTAGTATAGTATAGAGAGTGTTCCCTTAAATGTGTCTTAACTCGTGATAATAGTAATTATAGTCGGTATCGTAATGGCAGAGGTAACGAGCAGTAGTATTAACTATACCTATTATAGTTAAATAGACTGTGGAATCGTATGCCTTTGATTTACAAAGGTATATGTAAGGATGAAGACTTTCATATCTAACATAAATATATATGATATATAACTAATAAATCAACGACAGTCGGACGGATAACAATATACCCTAAGACCACAATCAAACAAGAACAGGAAATAAGGTGAGTTATCGGTCCTAAGCCCTTCAAGTCTTATTTATATAAATATATTGATGTCGATATAATTTAAAAGAAAAGTAGTTTAAATATAATTTGAAAATAGTTTAACATCAATTTAGTTTAGAAAATGCGTTTGATGAATATTTAAAACAGTTTTATTGACAAATAGTTAATAGTATAGAAAAATCCTTTTTAGTTGCAAGATATAAATCACATGTGATTTTGAACTAGAACTTGTTGCATTTACTTGTATCCCCCCCCCCTAAAACATTTGAAAACATTTAAAAAGGTTAATTAAGGGGTATGAACTCACCTGTAGCAAGTAGATCGGGTGGAAGTGTCGGTTGAGCGTTTGGTGCCAAGTAAATACTTGTACACACTTTATGACCTTAGTAACATATGAAGACATATGTTTACAAGTAATTAGTTATTTAGAAACTAATTAAACATATATAGACATCCTAATGTGAATAAACGCTCTATGGTTAAGTGCTAGAAGGCTATTGGGCTGCAAGGAATTAGTGGAAGGCCTCACCATGGAGTTTACTCCTCAAATGATCACCTTAGGTGAGTTTACGGTTGTGGGACCAATTCCCCTATGAGTTTACAGCCGTAAACTCATGGGAGGAGTATATTCGTGTGTCTTAAGGTCTCTTGTATCACTAGAAAGGGTTCTAGAGTCAAATCCAAGGCTTAAGGGGTGTTTAGGGTTCAAATGGGGGCACTCCCTTGGAGTTTGCTGTCCTTGTACCACTCCTTGGGATTTTACGGTCGTAAACACTAGGGTTTATGGCCGTAAACCCTTTAGCACATCCTTCACTTCATTTTTTGTGGACCTAAGCTCAACCATACAAGTTTCTAGCCCAATAATCATGCTAAGGAAGGAGTTAGGGGCACCAAAACACCATTTATGGTGTTTACGGTTTTTGTGTTTACGGTTCATGAATATTTATGGACTGTAAACTCATGTTTACCCTCCTAAAGGCATGATTTTTGGATTCTAGCTTCATGCATGTATGTTTCTAAGTCAAAGATGAGTATTAGAAGAGTTTTGGAGGGATTTTGGGCTACAAAAACCCCTTTAAGGGTGTTTACGGTTTTGGGAGGTATTCCCAAACCATAAACTCGAGTTTTTAAGGTTTTTGAGTGATTAAATCTCGAGTTTGTATGAATGCAAAGCTAAACAATAAGCTAGGGAGTATTACTTACGATTTTGGAGCTTGAATGAGGTGATTCTTGAATAACCCAACTTCTAGAGAGAGAAAGTAGAGAGAGTGTGTGACTAGAGTGGTAAAAAGCTCCATCTAGTGCCCACTCACCCTTTATATAGGGGTTGGGTTTGTGGCTAGGTGGGAATTTATCCGATACTGACGTTAAACGGGGTTTAAATTTTTACTCGATTAAATGGTCGAAATTAAAAACTTTTTCCAAATAATTTGGAGGGTATTTTACATGTTCTTATTTATTTTATTACGACACTAATAAAATAAAAATGAAACATTTAATGATTTGTCTAACCCAAATGTTAACGGAATCTTAACAAAAATAAAATATTCTATTAACAGAAACGGGTTATAATGATGGAATAAATTTTGGGTTGCCACAGGCTGAGACTGAGCCGGCCGCCGATCCATCCTCTAGGACTCGGCCTCCTCCCTGGCTTGAGTCTCCAACTCGATCTCCTGCTTCCGGGCATTTGCCTGAAGCTCAACAAATGTACGATACGTTGAGTTCGACACGAACTCTCGAATATCCCTCCTCAGAATACCCAAATACCGGCTCATCCGTGCCTGCTCAGTCGACACCTGCTCAGGGCAGAACATCACCCTCTCATGAAACTTCTGGGTAACCATAGTAACCGAATCATTACCCTACTTGAGGGTCAATTACTCCTGAACCAACCATTCCCTCTCCACTGGGGGAACATACTCATCCCTGAACATGGCAGTGAACCTCTTCCAGGTCACCTCATAAATCTCTGCCAGAATGAAACTCGCCGTCACGAACTTCCACCAATCCTTCGCTCCCAAGCGAAGCTGGTTCAAAGCAAACTGCACGCTCCATTGTTCTGGACAAGAACACGTATAGAAACATCCCTCAATGTCAGAGATCCACCTTATCACCGCAATCGGGTCTTGCGTCCCATCGAACTCTGGTGGCTTCGTGTTGCTGAACTCCCGAAACAACAACGAGTCACCTCCCTGAGGTCTGGCAGCAGTAATAGTTGCGGTAGGTGCAATAGCTGCAGCCTCAGTCACCGTTGCATACCGCTCGTCAAAGGGCTCAATCAGTGTGGTCTTGATATCCCCAAACATCTCTGGAATCTCAGCCTGGATGGCAGCAGCCACCACCTCGTGAATCAATCGACAGATTTCCTCTTCACCGACCCCACTGCTCTCAGGTGTGTGTCGTGTCCCATCCATGATGCCTCTGAAATACAACATAAAAATATCAGAGACTCGATCGAGCATACTCGCACTCGATAACGCAACCCTACTCGTCCGCCAATACCCAAAGAATTCTTACTTGGGCTGCTCACTAATCCGGTGCCTTCAGTAGTACGAGCCCTATACTATTGACCACACCGTATCAGCATTCACCCCAAGTCCTCCTCCTCGGATCCCGGATTGCATGTACTCTATTCTCGCTATGCATTGGCTATCTACTCGCTCTCAAAGTATCTCATAGCAGCAGAATTCTCCTAGGCTAAGGCATCACAAATCAGGCCACTCTATTCCTAATATGAATACCTAACCTACTCTAGCATGCATAACATAACATAACATAACATAACATATCTCATAACACATAATGTAAGGGTATTATGGGGATTCACCGTTTGGGCGCTGGCTGACCGTACACACTGCTCTGCTCTGTTTGTTTCAAAACTCCTTGCTCTTTTAGAAAATTTAGTTTTTATTGTTGAAAATTTCTCAAATCCTTAGTTTGAGTTCAGATACGCCCAAAGGTGCATCCGAGTCCCTCAAACCAAGGCTATGATACCAACTTGTAACAACGTAATTTTTCAAAACAATTTTTCATTTCTTTAAAACATAATTTCATTCAAAACAAACCTTAAAAATCCATTGTAACGTAGTCATAATACAAAACATGTCAAATCCCAAGATCAAATAAATTCCAATCCGCCTGCGTGTGTGTGTACGAGTCATGTCGGCACCTTCCCAAAGTCCTCGCTAGTACCTGAAACACATAACACAACAACTGTAAGCATAAATGCTTAGTGAGTTCCCCAAAATACCACTTACACACATACGCCCTTCCAGGCCATGATCTTCCGGTCCATGTGTCTCAGGGGACTTCCGTCCCGACCCGGTAAGCCTTCCAGTCCCACCCGTGTCGACCTTCCGGTTCATAACTCCCTGACCTTCCAGTCTACATCATAATTCCTTCCGGCCCATAACATAATGCCTTCTGGCCCATATCAAGCATAACATACATATCGCATACAAAATAGGTAACTTAACATACAGTGCATATATCTTATAGCATACCAGACCTTCCGGTCACACATAGGTACCCTGCCAGGTACAATATAGTGAGAAGACTCACCTCGTATGATGTCTAAGTCTCACGTGCTTGATATTCCTGAATCTCGTAACCTCGACCTAGCCTCGCCTAATCACATCAAATAATCATTCTAAATCATTAGCGACTCTCAAGGCTATACTATATTCCTTCTAAAATTCCACAGAAGGGTAAAAGACCATTTTACCCCTCCCTGACCCAAAAGTCCACATGTTGACTAAAATCTTAAAAGTCAACAAAAGTCAACAGCAAGTAGTAGGCGGGGCGTACTCTTGCACTCCAGAAATGGGGTACATAACCCCTTACATGGCGCGTACTGGGATTACCCCCAGCGTAATGCCCAATTTCTTTGTTCAGCACATTTAGGTCTTAAAAGGTTAAGACTTGCATCCAAACTTTAGATGTGACTCCTCTAATATGTCTTAATCCATAAAGTTGAAACCTTTAAGCCTTTGCGTGGTTGTAAAGGTCACTTTGTGCTCAAAACACCTTTCCTCTTTCCATAATGAGACTATAACTCATGCATGACACAAGATCCACATCCAAGACTTGATTTTTATGACTCCTCAACACATATTACACTAGAAAAGGTCAGATCTAAGCTTATGGAGACTCTTTGCACATAAAGTCTCGAAATTTGAACCAAAAACCCTAGAAATGGTCCAACAAGCAAAAATTATGAAGAACAAGGAAAGCTTTGAGCTTTTTACCTTAGGAAGGATCTCCAACCACTGTAGAACTCAGATCTACACTTGTTCTTCAACTTCAAGCTCCAACAATGGCTCCTTCTTCTCCTTCTTCACCTTGAAAAGATAACTTCAAGCTCAAAAACACACACACAAGCTAAAGCATGAATCTCAGTCCTTCAAGGACTCACTCAAGGGTGTATGGTCGCTAGGGAAAAGGACTACATGTTCATTTTATAGTGAAAGGCCACAAATTAGGGTTTTGAATCTAGGCCGGTTACGCCTAGTGTAACCTTGGGTACGCCCAGCGTACCCGGATGAACCCGCATATAAATTAAGCGCGCGAGTACGCGCGACTTACACCCCAGTACGCCCAGCGTACTTACCAAATCATCCTTTCAACTTTAAGGGACTTATATGTCAACTCTCCAAAATAGAAGGGTCATAAAGCTAACCTGGATTTCGGGCTGTTACACAAATATTCGGACGACCATAACTTTTGCATACGAGCTTCATTTTCAATGTTCTTTATTCCCAGAATCCTCTCGACGAGCTTTACAACTTTCATTAGTATCTTAACAGCTAATTCTTACTCTAACTAATATTCATGTTTAGACCGGTTTACACTGTTATAGTCTGTCCGAAATACATAACTTGTTTATACGAACCCTTATCTCGAATATCTTTATATCAACGGAATGCTAATCACAAGATCTTCAACTCTCATTTAGATTATTTTGTCTAACAATCAACCGATTTGTATTTCGATTTCTATGCTAACATAGATGCGTTGAAACTTTAAAAAAAATCATAACTTCATCATATGAAGTTAGATTTAGGCGTTCTCTGTATGCACGCTCTCGGTTTTACGATTAGTACAACATTTGTTTAGATTTCTTAGGTTAATCAGCAACCTATCTGAAATTCACTTTTTACGTCGCGCATAGTCGTGTCGGATTAATCGCAAAACTTCCAAAAAGCATAACTTTTTCATATAAAGTCGGATTTAAGAGTTCTTTATATGTACAGAATCATTGTTACACCTACTACAACTTTGACTATGATTTTTTTTTTATCATAAACAACCTTTTATCAAAATGTTTTTTTATCGCTTATCGATAAATTTTCTAAAAAGACTTATAATATGTAATATGCGATGCGTAAGACTAACGATCTACCTATTTGAATGTAACATCCCAATTTTCAATGCCAAAAAATTTTATTTTTAAATTAAGTGACTTATAAAAAACGTTTAAAAAAACAGTGTCAATAGCATATAAAGCCATAAAAACCAACATGACATGTCTCAAAACATAACATCAAATAGTAATAAAATCATAGTACGATCCATGGATCACATATTGCAGAATCTGGTGTGCGTGTGATGTGTCGCTACCGCGCCGACTCTTTCCCTTTCGCTGAGGAGGTACCTGAAACAAAACTGAAATTGTAAGCACAAAGCTTAGTGAGTTCCCCATCGTACCACATACCACATAATAGTGCCTATTCCTCGGTATCTTTCAACTGGTAGCTTAGAACTAATCTCCCCTTCGGTATCTTTCAACCGATAACCGAGAGCTAACCTCTCATTCGGTATCTTTCAACCGGTAACCGAGAGCTAACCACCCCATTGGTATCTTTCAACTGGTAATCGAGGACTATTTCACCCCCTACCGTTATCACATAAAAATGTAACATGATAATGCTGCTAGCATACATGGGTACTATCCACCTCTTCGGTATCTTTCAACCGGTAATCGGGGACTATTCCACCCCTACCACTACTACACATATATCATAGCATCCTAGCATGTAATATAATAGATTCAACATACCATACGATTATCACAAAGACAATCATCTTTACTATGTACCCCTGCTAATGGGCCGACCTTGGTGCCTTATACCCATTTCTACTGGAAGGTAACTCACCTTGATGTCGTGTAATGTCTGCACTATCCTTGGTATGGAAATCAACTCTTCTTGTCTCCTTAATCCCTACACAACATTCTCTCTACATTACTATTTCATGCTCATAACCCTTACAAGGGTCACTCAAGTCCAAGTCAAAGTTAAGGTTAAAACCCTGATAGAAGTCAACTTTTGGTTAAAGTCAACATCTGGTTGACTAGACTCGCCGAGTTGGTTCACCAGCTCGCCGAGTCCCCATGTCCACAAAATGCTACAACCCCGTCCCTACTCGTCGAGTCTAGCAAGAGCTTGATGAATTCGCCTTCAATAAAACATCGAGACCTTCTTCAATTGACTTGCCGAGTTCATACTTGAACTCGTTGAGCTCATCTTCATCCGTATGAAGGTGTTTAGCCTATGACTCGTCGAGTTCTCCTTGAAGTCGTCGAGTCTGTATTCATGTGGTTGGGACATTTCCTTGAACTCACCGAGTTAGCTCATACACTCGTCGAGTTCTATGATTTCCAAGTCCGTAATGAGCCTACACAACTGAATAATCTTCAATTTTAGCATCTGGTCCATCAACAGAAAGGATTTGATGGAAAATACGACCTGAATCGCCGAGTCCCTCTTTGTCCAAAACTTATAGTCGATTTTGATCCATCTTAATGCATCCATACCATAGATCTGACCTCTTAGGGTCCATATTATACAAAACGCTATGAACTTGATGTCCATGCATGGTGTTTTTGGCCTAAATGACTCTAGAATGGAGTCTACAAGATGAATGGGGTGCTTATGGCAATAAAGTTGGCACCTTTATGCCATAACAACCCCCAATGGTTCCAGATCTGTAGCTATATCCTCAATGAACCACAAAATTCCGAGTATGACACCTCTAAGGCTTAGAAAAGGAAGAAATGAACCCTAACTAGAGATCCAAGAGATAGATGGTCAATGTTTCAACTTTATACCTCAAATGAGCTAGAAATGTGCCCAAACCTCTGGATCTTCTTGCTTTCTCTTGATCTCTCAAGCTTCCTTCTCTTCCTCAAACTTCAAAAAAAAAAACACAAAAATGGCACCACAAAGCTTAAGAACACTCAATAAATGGCTCGTGTTTCATGTTAGGGTCTTCTGGAAGTGATAGGGATGATGGAGGTTGGTTTGGGACAAGATAAGTTGTTTAAATAGGGTGCAAACCCTAAATATTATGGTTTCATCCATACAACTTCTACTCGTCGAGTCAGTCCCACGACTCACCGAGTAGGTCACTAAACCCCCGCATAATGTCGAGTCTACTCGACGAGTTAGGCCTCCAACTCGCCAAGTCCTAGAGAAAAATACAAAATTATTTGAATTTAAATACGTACCAGGAACCGGGTGTTACATCAAAGGTTTAAATTATAATAATTATCACATATTATATTTTGGTTTTCTAAACTGAAGTTGTGGGCGTTACATTAACATCTATTTTTTATTAGTGCAAAAATATAATACAATTGGAGATAACGTCAGACTTTGCTTCAGGACAACTCCAATCATTTGGTAAAAATCATATTTTTGTGTTTTAGATGTTTAAGAGTCACCATTTTAATATTATGATCAGAGAAACTCTCAGCCATCTCCAATTCATAACTATAATTTTTTACATTAATATAATATAATATTTACTACCCCCAAATAATTTTTCTTAATGGAATATATATATATATATATATATATATATATATATATATATATATATATATATATATATATATATATATATTATAAATGATTAAGTTTAATAATATATGTTATCAAATGACTATGACAAAATAATATAAAAAATTTAGAAAAAAATCTATGTCCATTATAAAAATATAATTTTTTTTATGTAGAAAATGATTTAATAAATTGGATGATGAACTGCACCAAAACTTTATGGACTAAATTTGTCATTTCTATAAAAAAAATGGGCCGAAAATGTTATTTCTATAAAAAAATGGGCCGAAAATGTCATTTATATAAAAATGGGCTGAAAATGTCGTTTTTATCAAAGTGGATTGAAAATACCAATTTACATGTTTATTGGGCCTCAAATACCCATTTACGTGCATATTGAGCTTGGTATACTCATTTACACATCTATCGGGCTTTATATACTCATTACATGCTTATTGGGTCTGTTATACTTATTTCATATATATTGGGCCTTATAGGCCAATTGAATTTCTTATTGGGCCACACTACACATTCTATGGCCATCGAACTGATAATCATGAATACTTAACATTTTGATAAAAACAAATGGTATTTCTATCACCAATATTTTGTAATCAAACACATACTCGAAATATTATTTTAAAGCGGTAAATAATGTGATACACTGTTCGTGTAAATTTAGTTAATGCTCTTGTGAGACACATTTTCACCCGTATCTACCTAGTGTACAACCTTAAGTCTTGTAGTTATAACTAGAGTCTCCTGGAGGGAGAGCGAGAGTTTGTGTATAGATCTATACGAGGTTGACACCTGGCACATGAGTTGTTCGCTACAGCTAGACTAGGTCAGTCTAGGGTGACCAACGTCTTACCTTAAACAAGTGACACCTGAAGAACGTCATGGCAAGCATACCAGTCACATCAAGTATGGTTATAACGACTCACATAGAGATTAACAAACACTATAAATTTACGGAATACATATACTATACTCTTGATACACTGTACGGATTATACATTTATTACACTACTCGGGTTTTAGGGTTTCAAGACCATAATACTTATACAAGCAGAAAATATCGGATTTTCTGGAAAACATACATTATATATTACAAATTACTTACAAAAGAAAATATCGGATTTTATGGAACTCTCTCTTTGTACATTTTTGAAAAAGGAACACACATGCTTTAATACAAGATTTGAAACAAAAATCTCAAACCATTTTTAATAGAAAATATCGGATTTTCTGGTGTTTACAAAATTATACATAAGCTTTTCATACAAACATGCTTATTAACTTACCAACATTATATATGTTGACGTTTTCAAAATAAGTTGTAACACCCCGTTTATTAAGTAGATAAATAAATAAAGTAATGAACAAATAGTAGCCCTAAAATAAATAATTATATATCAAAGGTGGGTCTCGAAGAGCTAATTATCACAATTTTAGAAGTCGGGGGTTAAAAGTGTAAGTTTCGGAATGGTTTCGTAAATGATTCTGAAATCAGGGAGTATTGGGTAATTATTGGGACTTCATTTGAAGGAATTTTGAGGCTAAGGGGCTGTTTGGTAAATTAGGAATTGACTTTGAGAGGAAATATGGAAGCAGGGGTGTAATTGGTAAATATTGTACCTAGATTGTAATGAATTTATGCAATCACGAGCTAAAGGGTAAATGTTGGATTAAAGTTGAAGAAGATTTTGTGAGGAAGGGTTGATTGTGGAAATATGGACACAAGATTGAAATGAGACACAGGTTTAACCCTGTATCCCATTTCCCTCTCATTCAGTCGATGGGAAAAACCTAACCCTAATGTTTTCTTTAGTCGCCACCACCTTGTGACTCCCCAACCGCCGCCTCCCTTCTTTTTGTTTTCCGATCAGATCAAGTCGCCGCCTGCTGCCGGTGACACAGTGCATGGCTTGGAGGACCTCCGAAACCGAAGCTTGAGCTATGAACAACAAAGTGGGGGCTTCCAACGACCATACTAATGCCGTACATCGTGAATATCAACGTTGTTGTTCTAGATGGCTTCTCTTCTCTATTTCTTCTCCGGTTGTGGCTAACAGACGTCCGTTGCTACTATTTACTGCCGACGAATACGTGAGTCAAGGCCGACGTCAGGGCCGCCGTTCCTTTGTCTTCTCCGTCATCATTGTGGGAGCGTGTGGGTGAAAGGTTGGCTGGAAACCGCTAGAAGACCACCATGGCAGCCAACCATGGTGGTTGTCACCGGAAAAGCTCTTCTGCCACCACTAACCATTGTCAAAGGTGGTTGCGGGCATATTGTGGTGTTTTTGCCCGGGTGTTGTGATGGTTTGAGGCTACAGGAATGTTTATTGGCTGGAGATCCGAAGAAATACCCCACCGCCACCACCATGGGGTGGTGCCTGCCACCACGTGCCACCGTCGGCCACCACTAGGTTATTGTGTATATGTTTTTGTATTAGTGTATATATGTGTGTGTGTATGTGTGTGATTATTGGGGTTTAGCATTGTAAAATGTAACTAGAAAGATGAATAATGAAACGAAACTCAAAACCACCACCGTAAGGTGGTGGCTGCCGCCTCCTGCCACCACCGGCCGCCATGTTGGGTGACGGTGTGCCTTCTTTGGATTGTGACTCGTTTGGAATGTTTGGACAAAGGGACTAAAACCCTAATGGGCCCAATGAAGCCCTAATTGACCTAAAAGCCCAAACGTGTGACTAATGGGCCTAATGAACCTTAATTGATCAAAAGACCTAGCTATTGGGCTTATCAGGCTAAGATGAGGTTGGAAAACCCTAATAGTGGATTTATGGGCCTTGGACTTATTGGGACCCACTTTTGGGCCATTGGAATGGAGTTGTAAATTACACCCAATCACACCATATGACTTATCTAGTAGAGTGGTGGACTTAATGGATTAAGTCCTTAATGGGTTAAGTGAGAAACACTTAACCCTAATTGTCATTTTATGTGAAACCCTAATTTCACTTGGGTTTATTATTGGGAATTTCATTTGGGCCTTGATGATTGGGTTATTAATGGGCCATCCAAGATCAAGAAAATGAACTAGAATAATTATTGGACTTTGAGGTAAGGCCCATATGAGGAGTTGGCCCCAATTTGGAAAATTAGGCCATAGTTTGGGCCTTTATGATTATGTGATATTAGGCCATTAGAATGTTGAATGTTGGATCAGACTAAATGGTTGGGCCTTATGGTAAGACCTTGTAAAGGTTTGGTCCCAATATGGAAAATTAGGCCATATGTTGGGCTTTGGCCCATTACTTGACTATTGGGCCTTTAGAGTTTGAGTTGGACCTTGGGCTTGGTACCTAATTATTAATCGAGTATTGTTTGATGTTGGCAGTTCGGGAATCTGTCAACCAGCAGCTAGAGTTTTATCTTCGGGACTTCAGCAGTGTCAGGTGAGCTACCTTACTATACTAAGGGGTCTAAGGCACCAATGTCAGCCTATTGGATATGATATCCTAGCAGTTGGTAGTACATTGAGTATGAGTTAGTGTTGCGTATTAGTTGTTATGCTAGTTAGGTAGATCTGTAGGACTACCTGTAGTATCATGTGATTATCTGTATGTGCATTAGTTGTGTTATACGTCGACACATTATTGTAACGACCCAATTTTCATAATAAAATTTTCATTTTTAATTAATCGCAACCATTTGCATAAATCATAAATTCCCAAAACATCTGTTTTCAAATCAACATCCATTACATCATTATTTTTCTTTTAAGTCATCAGAGTGTCCCAAAACATGTCAATAAAAGAGAGATAGAGTGCACGCCGTGCCAACACACCTTGCCCTTGCCCTTAGGCTCCGAAGTATCTGAAACAAATCAACAACCTGTAAGCGAAATGCTTAGTGAGTTCCCTATAGCATACCACACACAATCCACATACACATACCCTAATAGTTATTAAAGCTATACATATACCACAAGAACCATGCAAATACGAACCAACAAGAATGCCATGGGCTACCCCACATGGTCTTTAGCTAGGACTGCCATGGGCTACCCCACATAGTCTTACATCCAATGTCATGGGCTACCCCACATGTACTTTACCGAGGATTTCCATGGGCTACCCCACATAGTCTTATATCTAATGCCTCGGGCTCCCTCGGGGTCTTCCACGCAACCATATACTCACATAACATGATAAATCATAAAATAACAATCATACACATAACATGATTGTGACATCCCCATTTTCACGGCCAGAAAAGACCGATTTTGTTTATGCTTTATAAAAATCAGAGTACTTCTTTTAATAAAAAGGTTGCGGAATTTGTTCTCAGAAAAACATGATAAATACGTTATCAAAATATTTTCGAAGAAACGTATTTTATTCATTTTAAAACGTTTGGGATGTCATCGTCAATACAGAAACATACACATAAATAGAACTTACATTTATTTACACTAGTGATCTACATCTCTTTAGTCTCTCAGTGTAATGTGACTTCATATCAACACCTGTGATATAAATAAACTGAGTGGGTCATGTTGGGAAACCTGGTGAGTACATAGGGTTTTCAACCCACAATAATATAATTATTATGTTTAAACAATCAAACAATCAACCCAATTTCCCATCCCCATTATCTTCTTTAATCTTAAGGATCTACCCTAAGAGTCAGCTATTCCTCGTTCATTCATTCCTAAGGATCATCCTAAGGAATTGACATAAAGTCCATCGTTGCCACGGTTTACACAACGGGCACTAAGTCTGCATAGTCGCCAGGGTTTAGGTATCATGTCTGCATGATCACCAAGGTTTGAGTATCAAGTCTGCATGATCACCAGGGTTTAGGCATCAAGTCTGCATGATCACCATGGTTTAGGCATCAAGTCTGCATGATCACCATGGTTTAGGCATCAAGTCTGCATGATCACCTAGGTTTAGAGTACACCGGGTGAACACATCGTTCACAACACCTACAGGTTGCGAGCCTGCTAGTGTTCCACTGGACTGTCTAGAATAGTCTGTGGTTGTCATCCATACTCTGCTGAATGATGGGGCCATCGTTTGGGAAAAGGATTCTCACATCGTCCACCTCTCACCCTCACCTCGTGGTCAATAACACCTCTCAACTCATCATCCAACCCATATTCCATCTATTACATCTACCCATGTTTTACCCCAACATTATCGTAGATATAAAATACATATACAGTTTAAATCATTTAAAACATGTATAAAATCGTTCATCCAACATAGACAAAAAGTATTCAGATAATATGCACACATAGCACGTAATTTATATAAAATAATTCATATCTATGTATAAGATGAAAGTAACTATGCACTCACCTGAAAGGTGGTGACTCAGCACTCGGACAACGCTTCGACACCCTCAAAACAAATTTTCCTTCGATAAAACCTAGTATCAATACCACTAGGGTTTAGTCTAACGATAATCGCGACAAATTAATAGTCTGACTATTATTACTATTATATAAGCGTTAAATAACGATTAATATAACTCATAATAATAGCCTAAATAATTATTTTAAGGACCTAATAACATTACTATAATTATTTGAAAGCTATATTAAAAATTGCGTAAGTGTGTCTCACTTACAACGGATTTTAAAGAAAATCGGGCTTGGTTCGGAGCAGCGTTTCCGAAACCGAAAGACCCTTTTTCTCGAGACTCCGGGAGCCTCGGGGCTTCCTTAGGGTGCTAGGGGTTTTTCTTAGGGTTTAGGTGTTTTTCTTAGGGTTTAAGGGAGTTAAAACCCTTAGAGAGAGAAAGATTGTAGAGAGAGAATGAGAAAATCTGTGAAAATCCAGAGACCCTCGCCCCCTTTTATAGCCTGCGAGCCTCGGACGTACGCTGGGCGTAGTCCTCGGCTACGCGGGGCGTAGTCATCGGATAAGGATGCCAGCCAAAGCCAGCTGTCTCGCACGTGCATCGGATGAAAGGAGCAAAGGTACGCTGGGTGTACCGACTTCGGACGCGGGGCATAGGCGAGGAGTGACGTGTCCGAATCCGAGGCAAGGCGTGATCAGCAAGCGACGGTCCAGATCATGCCACGTCATCATCAGCTTCGCAAATTGCACTCTTAACTTCTAAAAATCATAACTTTCGCATACAAGCTCCATTTTTGACGTTATTTATATCCACGCGAAGGAGGAAACGTACTCTACAACTTTAGTTTAGACTCCGTCGGCTAATTTGACTTTATTTTAAAAGTTATATTATTAACAGGCTGGGACAGGATTGGTCCGTTAAAAATTCATAACTTCTTCATCCGACGTTCGTTTTCGCCCATATTTTTCTCGTTACGCTACTCTTAACGAGATCTTCGATTCTCGTTTAGGTCGTGTCGGCTAAAAACCGCTCGTTCTATTATTCGAATTTCGGGTTGTACACTGCTAATCCGAAACTTCGAAAAATCATAACTTCTTCATAAGAAGTCACATTTGGGCGTTATTTTTATCGACACTGTTGGTTTAACATATTCTACGACTTTCGTTTAGATCGCTAAGGCTAAATCTTGCTCTATCATAAATTCACTATTTATGCTTCATGATGTCGTGCCGGTTCCGTCGCGAAACTTTGACGGGTCATAACTTCTTCTTTATAACTCGGATTTCGGTGTTCTTTATATGTACAGAAACCTTGTGACATATTCTACAACTTGGTTAAGATTATTTATTCTAAATAATCTGTTTTTGAAAAATCATTTTCGACACTTATTGCCTCTAATTTGACTAGCCCGGATCTGCAGGCGTTACAATGATCACATAATGGGTCGGCCTTGGTACCTTAGACCCATAGATATGGTGAGAAGACTCACCTCAGCCTGCTGAATAAAAATATTGCTCTCCTAACTGTCCGTAATTTCCCGAGCTGAATAATAATAATAACATAAACAACATTAGGGCTTTAAATTAACTAAGGGAGAAATCCCAACCTACAATTTCTCATTAAGGCCCAAATACCCTATCCTTTCTAATGGGCCCAAAAGTCCAAGTCCAAAATCTTTAATGGGCCTCTTAGCCCAAAAAGGCCCAACCATTGAATCCATGACCCATAACAAATGTCAAGCCCCTAATTCACAGAATTCAATCAAGCCCACCAACCAAATGGGCCCAAAGGCTCAAAGGCCCAAAACAGTTTAGGGCCTAACTGCTACTGTGTACACCCAACGCACCATCTTGGTACGCGCAACGTACCTAGGGTTTGGGGACTACACGTCGCGTACAACTGGTTACGCCCAACGTACAACAAATTTAAGCACTTTCTCCATTAAGTGCTTAATGCTCGATTTCCTCATGATGAAAAGTCAGATCTAGGTCTGCTAAAATGTCCTAAGGCATAAAGTTGCCAACTTTATGCCCTTGCATGCCTAAAAAACTTACAACACTTCCATTAAGACCTTTTCAAGGTCCTTAATCCATGCATGAGACCTAAACATCCATCAAGATCCCATTTTTATGCTTTTAAATGACCAAGGGACCTCATATCTTCCATCCTCATCTTATGGAGTTGCTTAACTCATCAAAAGAGGTCCAAAACCAACCAAATGGACAAAACTAGAAAACCCTAGCTAGATCTAAAGATTTAGATGGTAAGTTGCAAGCTTTTTACCTCCAGAAGCTTTATAAGGTGAGTTTGATATAGGATCTTGAAGCACCTACACGATCCAAACTTGCTTGACCACTTCTTCTTCTTGAAATGAACACTAAAAGGTTACAAATGCACTCTTTTAAGCTCAAGAATGATCTCACAAGGTTCTCTGGGGTACAAAGACGCTCTAAGGCTATGGAGGCTCTTTGGGGTTAAGTCCAAGGGACTTAAGATCATTTAAATAGGCCTCATGCCCATAAATTAGGGTTTTGCACCTCTGTCGCGTACGCCCCGCGTAAGGCTTGGTACACCCATCGTACCACAATTCTTCCTGCGACCAGCCATGCATAGTACGCCAAGTGTACACTTAAGTACGCCTAGTGTACTGAAGGGACCATCCATGCAAAATATAATTTCCTTAGGGTTTCAAGACATACCTGATTTTTGGGTGTTACAATCACGTAGGATGGGTTGAGGTGATACTGCTCTGTGCGGTAACCAACAAACCCAGGAGCATACCAGATACGAGCTAAGGGAGACTCGTACCGTTGGCTCGGTGGCAATCCATATGTGAGTTGTGGGCCCGAAAGGCAATCCAGACTCATACCGTGGGCCTAGGGGTAATCCAGTTTGTAAAATTGTGGACCTAGTACATGTTGTTATTTATATATGTGTTGTTTGCAGTGTATCGTGAGAAGGAAAAGACGTGATCGTACAGCTCCTTAATTTTATGACTATGTTTCTGGGAGACTCTGATTTAAAACTGTTTTGAAAACAAAGTGGTAATAGCTGTTGGTTTCTACATGTTTTAAAAAGTTTAAATTTGGCCGGATTTTTTGTTGGATTAGTGTCTAAGTCCATAACTATTTTGGTATGTACTTGACCCGATGGTGCATGGTCCTTTTGGGTTGCCTTCACCAAAGCAACTTGATAGGATGATTTATGGAGAGTAAGGATTAAATATGATTTATTAATGTATTATGAGAATAATATATTAAAGGAGAAATCATATTGTTTAATTAATATTGATCAATAATTAATTGGTAATTAGTTTTGTGACTAAAAGAGATTAATTAAACTTAAGGGACTGGAATTGTAATTATAAGATAATTGCAATTTGGGCCATGGATTGCCTTATATTAAGGGATGGATGAATTCTAATGGGAAACCCATAAGGAAATCGTCCATGGGCTTAATTAAAGGAGTCTATGGGTTGCTTAGGGCTTAAGCATCCAAATTAGGGTTTCCTTGTTAGATAACCCTAATAGCCCAAGTATATAAAGACCCCTTAAGGCTCAAAAACGTGGTTAAGCTTCATGTAAGGGTTTACACACGTTTTTGGCAGCCTCCAACCTCTCTCCTCTTCATCCTCTTGCTTATGGTGTTTGTGAACCATTAGAGGAGTGACACTTGTGACTCTAAGCCTTCCAAAGTCAATACAAGGAGGAATTAGGATTGTTATTGCTACATAACAATCAAGGTATGATCTTAAACCTAATTACATATTAATATGATTACTTGTATGTTAGAATTAGGGTTTATAGTCTTGGATTCAAAGCATGTACAATAGAGAAACCTAGATCCAAGCATTAGGGTTTGTATGAGCACATAGGATGTCTTATGACCAAATCCCATCAGTGGTATCAGAGCCTAGCTTGGTTTTAATTGTAGTGATGCATTGTATAACTGAAAAATTCAATTTTTTGGATTGTGGAGGCTGGACTCGCCGAGTCCATGGCTGAACTCGCCGAGTGCATGCAGACTCGACGAGTCCATGCCTGACTCGACGAGTCAACTCGTCAGATAATGCTTATCTCGGGATTTCTTGCTGTTTTTGCATATGGATAGTTACCTTATCATGTTAGATCAATATAAATCCGATTTTATGATATATATGACTATATTATTTATCTAATTAAAGATATTTATCAATTAATAAGATAATTGTTTCCTTATAAGATAATTGATTAATTATTTTGAGTAAATTGATAAATTGTTTTGCAAGAAATCATTAAATAAATCAAATATGGATAATTATGTGATTAAATGTTAATTTAAAATTATTTGTAATTTGATCCTTGTTGTTATGAAAGGTTTCATATTTTCCCCTTTAGGTTTTATAGTTTAAATTTGAACCCAAAAGTCTTGAAGTTTTGAAATTTAAATAGTTAAAACCCTAATGTTTTGAAAAAGGTTTCAAAACTTGCCCTCAAGTTTTGGAATTTAAAAGTTGATTAAAGGTTTAATTAGAAATGTTAAATTCTAAAACACTAGTAATATTTTGAAAAGTTCAAATCACACCCTTATGGTTTTATTAATTAATTAAGGAGTATAATTAAAAGAGGTTTAATAAATCCATAAAAGTTTAGGTTAACCATTTAATTGAATTAAAAGTGTAATTGTTAAAGTTAACCATATAGTATTTTAAAAGTGTAAAATACACCCTATACTATATATAACATTAAAGGTCTAACATTATATATATGTATGAGTAAAAGTCAGTCTTACCGTTAGTAGGCCTCATTCACGAAGTTGGTCTATAAGGGGTGTTTAAGGAAATTGCCTATAAAATGGCAATTGAATGGGTATCCACTCTTACCCACCGCACTCTTGACTAGTGGAGGGTCGTTAGCCGAACGGGTAGGATAGGACGAAACCTTCCATTATAAGTATAATGAAATACAAAGTAACTAAATGTTTTTCAAATTCCCAATCTTAGTTACTTAGGCAAAAGTGAATTGATGCAATTCCATGAAATTACGCTTTGTGCCCTTGCGAAGTCGTTAGTGGAGCGTGTGTGGTTTACCGGCACACTAAATGGTTCTAAGCAAAGGTAGCAAAGGGTGACTCAATGTTTGTCATAGTTCGGTGGAGCGTGTGTGGTTTACCGACACATCGAATAGCTGATTGTAACATGTGAGGGCACCATGTAGTTTGCATGGTTATTCACACCCGCTTTGTGATCCTCGGCATCCCAGTCATAAACAAGAGGGGCATATCGAGATTTAAACATGTCATTTAAATGTTCAATGAATCTCAAAGAATCTAGGAGTTTTCATAGATTTAAAACTTAAATTTCTTTTTCGTTTTTCATGGTGGAAACTAGTGAATCGTCATTCACTTACCTTCAAATGTTCTGCAATTTGGGTTACGGCATCCCTCTCCCGAGTTGTAGGATATTGTGTTGGGTCCTAGCCTTGGAATTTCATTTGGGTGATTTACCAGGGACTCAATCAATCAACTAACTTGAATTTGTTTTTCTCCCGATGTCAAAGTTCGACAACTATGGTCTTCTCAAATCCCGTGGAACAAGCATTCCACATGAAGATGATATTCCACGATTCGATCGAGGAACAAGAAACCATGCTTCACTTCCTCCTCCTCCTCCTCCAATTATTCCCCCTAACCCACAAGATTGTAAAATTGAAAGGTTCAATATCACTCAAGCCCTTTTGGCAAGTAAACATAAAGAGGACAAGTCGGTGTGTGCACACGTCTTAGGGATGAAGTTACACATTGATAGATTAAGAATGATGGGATCCGTTGTCGGTGAAGCGATGGCTGTTGATTGTTCTTCAATCACTTCCTAACTCGTATAGTGAGTTCGTAAGAGAGTACTATATGATGAACCATGACGTGACACTTATAGATCTCACCTACATGCTTATTGCTGCTGAATCAAAAATGGTTTGGCGCAATAGAAAAGCAAAGTTGATTTGTGAATCTGCCTTCAAGACCTTTATGGATATAGACAATGGCAATGAAAGACATGCAATGATCGAAAAGTTTGATCATAAGAGAAAGGCGATGTCTGAGGTAGTTCCATGTGTTGTTCCAAAAGAGTCAGTTTGCTTTTATTGCCAAGAGAAGGGGCATTGGAGACGAAGTTGCCCTATTTACCTAAGAGATCTAAGAGATGGGAGAGTCAAAAGTATGACTACGCTTTAGGTAAGAATCCACTATCTAACTCCATTAAGTTCCTATTCATTGATTCTTAATACATGATGTGATAAGATTGCATTTGAATGTTTTGAAGGATCGGTGAAAAGAAAGGAAGCTTGATAAGAGAGCAAGATGAATCTAATCACAAGAGATGGATCTTGATCTCATGGACTTGAAGATTGGATTTTGAGCTTAGATAGTTATGATAGAGTTGTTAGAAATTTTCTTTTACATAGTTTTCAATAGATTTTGCATTGTAAGGACAAATGTTTTTCCGCTGCTTTTTATAAATAAAACAAATTTTGTTTAACTTATTTATTTGTTTACTTCCTTGCAATGAAATTGTTATGAAAATTGATGTTTACATATTTCTACAACGAATGGATATGATTCTTAGTTATGTTATTTATGGAAATGTCAAGAATTTACCAAATAAGGAGAGTTTCTCATCGTCCAAGTTTCAATTGGACAGAAACTTGGAATCACGCAACTTGGTTGCATGATGACTGAGAAATTTCATATTTGGAAATTAGACTAATTCATTGACAAAGTGTCAAGTAAAGGACTAGGAGATCGAGTACACAAAAGTTGTGTGTTGATCGAGTTCACCATAAGAGTAACAAAGATATTCGTCATGATTTACTAAAGGCTTAGTAAATATGATTACACTTACAAGATTAAGTGTAATTTTGAATTGATTAAAGGGTTTAGATCAATAGCAAAACGAATAAGAAGAATCAAGTAGGCAGAAAGATAAGAGTTTCTCCATTCTAAGAAGAAGGGAGAGTACCTTTTATGCTTTATGATAGGTCTTAATGATTAAGAACCATATCTCAATTGATCCTCTAAGTGAGTCTTAGTACAATTGTATGTTTAAGAAGAGGAATCAAGGATTGAAGAAATGGTTAAATCAAGAAGTCTATCATACTTCGTTCCAATAACAAGTCTTAAAGTTAAGATTGTGACAATGAGTGAAAAGTATTAAAGGTTTATAACATTCATCAAATGTGGAATGTTGTGATGTCTTGAATAAGACAAAGACCTACTTGGACCAATTTATGAAGTGTTTTGATAAAAGCTACACTAACTCTTGAATATTTGTTTGTCAAGAAATGTTTTGATAAGAAAATCGTATATGTCAAGGAGTCAGTGGGAGTCTTAATAGTCTTGAAAAGTTTCAAGAACAAATCAAATAAACCTTATCGATCATCACTAGCACACGAGTTGAGGTTTACAACCTATCGTGAAGACATTATTTTGTTTCTGTGCCAATCCAATCGAGTTAATTATGCATGTGAGTCCTATGAGTTCTCATTTGAATGCATAAAAGGCAAGGACCTTGATCAATGGAAAGTACATTGATAGGAAAAGGTGAGTTGCTTAAATACTTGGAAGACATGGTGGGCAGCTGTGCTACCATAAGGCAAGAAATCAAGATTAAGGAAGTTCGATCCATATGAGTTTGAATTTGTCGTAAACTTTGGTTTTAACAAATTCACATAGATAGGAACACATACACCGTTTAAATCTAAGTGTCATAAGATTTCCTCCTTCATAAAAATGATTGTGAGAAAATGCTTTCACTAAGAAAGATTTTAAAAGATAGTGATCGTAAAATTGCATTCTCGAATTCGATCATGGTTACGGCATCCCTTTCCATAATTTGAATTGTGAGGTTTGGCAATTAGTCTTAATTGTTAAGACACACATATGAACTATCGAAGGCAAAGGTGTATAAGTTCAAGAAGCCTTGATAAAAGATTATCAAAGCACTAAGTATTAGAAACATGAACTTAAGAAATGCAATAAGTACTGTTTTTCTGAAAGTTAAGATGTTTATGAATACATGTCGAAGCTAGTGGGAGCATAAGTGTTATGTTTTATAATAATCATCATGATAGTGGGAGCATAAATGTTATGATTATTAAGGCACGTATTGCATAGTTGGCAATATTAATTATAGAAAACAAGAGTCATACTTTGCAAAGTTGTAAGGGTTGTATAGTTGTTTTGCTATAATTAAGGGAGAGAATATTATGCTTCATTTCAAATCTAAAGGATTAGGTTGTGGAATGTTAATAAATTTAGTCAAGGGTACATAGTGTGTTCTTAAAATTTCGATTATGATTACGGCATTCCTCTTCATAATTCGAATTTTGAGAACATAGCAAATAAAACATTGTGCATCGTGTCCCATACGCTATGGGTATAGGATCGATTGCAAATGCTTTAATGTTTGACCATTCTAAAATTTTCCAAATGTCTAGCACATTTAGAGGGAAAAGGGACTAGAATCGGTTTTGACTAAAATAATTAAACAACTATCAAAGGACAATCCAAAGTTCGACGAGGATTGGTTGCTTGTGAGTAGTTGGAAGTATAGTATTGGAAATTATGGAAATGTTTCCATATTGGATGGACAATATCGACATCATTACGAATAGATAAGATTCTATTAAGAAATTAGTTGTCATATGGAAAATATGGAAGCGTGTCCATATTGGGAAGTAGATATTGAAAATCTATGACTAGATTAGAAACTTTTATGCAAAAGGATGTTCAAAGGAATGTACTTTGAGAGAGAGACATCATATCTAAGGAATTGTCTTGTAACAATCTCTGATAGAGGACTTTGTAATATCATTGGCAATAGTTTTTGTGACTTTGGTGCAGTGACATTACGAAAGGATCGTTGCATAAAGTGTTAGAATCTAGCATATTCTATAAGTAGCAAGAATTTGATATTCTTACACTTAAGAAAAATGGATTTGGAGTTGTAAAATGAGAATGATTGGAAATGTGTTCAATTTGTCTATTTCACAAAAGTAAGAACCATAGGTAAACATTGTGTGCATGATAGGAGCATGGGACAAGTGTTGGAATTCAAGTAAGAAGTTGATTACCCGAAACGACAAATAATGAGTAATCGATATGGTGATAAATAAAACGTGTTTTGTTTATACTCAAAGGTTTGAGGCCATATGTGATTAGTATTATTCTTGTTTTTCACCTTGCATGTTTTGACTTCCAGAATAATTGAGTTTATTAAGAATAATCGAATTATTCAAACGGGCCACAGTCATTCATATGTGGGAAGTAGATATGAATGAAGACTGTCATGAATTGGTGTGTGGATTGTCTAGAAAAGTATTAGACAAAAGCAAATGTTTGCTGCAACGTTCATGAGTGCTTATGAATATGATTTGAGCATTGGATTAAACCCACGCTCACTTGGATCACTATCTCGAGTGATTAGTGAGACGATAACATCTTATATTCTTGAAACCGAGATGTGTGAGTTGTATCTTGCTAATCGGTTGCACATTGATAATGTGTAAACGCACTAGTAACTTGGTGTTATAAAACATATTGTTGTGTGTGATTTGGTTAGTGAGTGCAAGCAAGCATTGTATCAAAGTTTATCCGTTACTTTTATCCAAAGAAGGGTAAAAGCAATATCTTTGGTCCCCTCGAT
Organism: Lactuca saligna; assembly: GCF_052625555.1. Classification (NCBI taxonomy): domain Eukaryota; kingdom Viridiplantae; phylum Streptophyta; class Magnoliopsida; order Asterales; family Asteraceae; genus Lactuca; species Lactuca saligna. Next base: position 131,884,871 of record NC_136422.1, on the reverse strand, counting down.
GGTTTAGTGATGACATACGTAAATGCTCGGCTGGGCTAGGGCTAATTTGATTTGTTCAATTAGTCTGTCGTCATAAATCGGAAATCGAGATATAGTACAAAGGGAATGATTTGAAATCATATCTCATACGATATCTAGAATGGAGGAATATATGATCCCTTATCTAAGGACACGCGTATCTGATATGATCAGAGTTGACAACGGCTTTGGAAAGCTACGATTGCAGATCAGGATCTGAAGTCATACGCAGAATAGTTGTTAGACTTATCCAAGTGGGAGACTGTTGGATTAGTGTCTAAGTCCATAACTATTTTGGTATGTAGTTGACCCGATGGTGCATGGTCCTTTTGGGTTGCCTTCAACAAAGCAACTTGATAGGATGATTTATGGAGAGTACGGATTAAATATGATTTATTAATGTATTATGAGAATAATATATTAAAGGAGAAATCATATTGTTTAATTAATATTGATCAATAATTAATTGGTAATTAGTTTTGTGACTAAAAGAGATTAATTAAACTTAAGGGATTGGAATTGTAATTATAAGATAATTGCAATTTGGGCCATGGATTGCCTTATATTAAGGGATGGACGAATTCTAATGGGAAACCCATAAGGAAATCGTCCATGGGCTTAATTAAAGGAGTCTATGGGTTGCTTAGGGCTTAAGCATCCAAATTAGGGTTTCCTTGTTAGATAACCCTAATAGCCCAAGTATATAAAGACCCCTTAAGGCTAAAAAACGTGGTTAAGCTTCATGTAAGGGTTTACACACGTTTTTGGCAGCCTCCAACCTCTCTCCTCTTCATCCTCTTGCTTATGGTGTTTGTGAACCATTAGAGGAGTGACACTTGTGACTCTAAGCCTTCCAAAGTCAATACAAGGAGGAATTAGGATTGTTATTGCTACATAACAATCAAGGTATGATCTTAAACCTAATTACATATTAATATGATTACTTGTATGTTAGAATTAGGGTTTATAGTCTTGGATTCAAAGCATGTACAATAGAGAAACCTAGATCCAAGCATTAGGGTTTGTATGAGCACATAGGATGTCTTATGACCAAAACCCATCATTTTTATGGATGTTACATAACTTGTATTCTCAGGAAATCGTTAAGCAGGTTGGTCATCAAGAACACATGGATTTTGTTGTATTTTTTGTTATCATTAAACATTTAACATTTGGAATGTAATTTGTAAACCAACACACTTATGTAAACTATGATGGTTGTTATATTTCATGTTTGATGATGATGTTGTCTTTGATTCAATTATATGCCTTGTGATGATATTACAAGATGAAGTCACCCGCCCCCGGACGTTTCCGTCGTCTAGTTCGGGGGTGTGACAGTTTCCGGCATGATCGGACGACATAAATCACCGTGAACTAGTTCTAATGGTCGATTTTCATTGTATGTTGTCATAGTCGGGAACGAATTTCTTGTTTGCTTGCCCACCAAGAAAGACTCACACAATTCATTCTCATGATCAAATTGGGGCAACCCTTTGACTAGACCTTCCTTGGACATCTTTTTCATTGACTCGAAATTGATGTGCCCAAGTCTTGCATGCCATCGCCACATATCTTCACTTAGTCTCGAATGAAGGCAAATAGGAGCTTCAATTTATAATTTTATTTTATAAAGGCGCTTTGGAGTTCTTTATACTTTCATTAATAAGCAATTATCGACATCGTGCATGGTCAAATAGTTTTCTTTCATTCGAATATCACACCTGACTTCGGTTGCTTGTCCGAGACTGATATCGTTCTTGAGATCTGGTATGTAGTCAATCTCCGTCATCAACATTTATTGACCCCTCTTGCCTTGGAAAAGTATCACAACTTTTCCTTTGATTTTTACACACGAATTATCTCCGAATTTAACCCTCCCGGTTATGCCTTCATCAAGTTTTTAGAAAAATGATCGGTTTCCCGTCATGTAATTACTCGCCCCGTTATCCAAATACCACACATCTTTATCTTGTGAGTCGTATCTAGACGGTATCACATTTTGTTCGTTTAAAAATATGGTCTCGTGTAAAAATACGGTCTCGTCGGTATCGTTATATTTGACAAAATTACTTTCTTGTAATTTTTTAATTCGGTCTGGACATCAAGATGCGAAATGGTCTGGTTTGTCACAACGGTAACAAATAATATTTGATCGATCCTTTTTATTTTTATTTTTTTCGGGTCAAAATTAGGCTTGTGATTTTTCTGCTTTGGTCCTTGTCGGTTCTTAATTCAATTGTTTGGTCCACCTGATCCATCCGACTCGTTTGCCCCATGATTAAACCCACTTGACGATCCTTTTCCTTTTGTCTTCCCTGTCACTCCTCCATGAGACCCCGATGATCCACCACTAGCGACACCTGTTGCCTTGGAGAACAGTACCTTCGCCTGACCTTCTCTTCCGTTATCCACCTCCTTCATCCTCTCGTCATAAGCTTTCAACTGCCCGCTGATGTCCTCGAACCCTACCGTTTTCAAATCCAAAACTTGCTCGAGAGAAGCAACGATATGGATGAAGTTTCTGGGCAGAGATTTCAAATTTCTTTTTTACTAACTTGGATTCCTCAACTGATTCCCCTAAAGCCGCTGACTTGGATGCGATTCCGGACAACTTTCTGGCAAAACTGTTGATTGTCTCTGACTCCCGCATCTTCAGGTGATCAAATTTAGCATTCAGGGTTTGTAATCGGGCCTCTTTTACATGATCAACACTTACATATCTTACTTTAATCGCATCCCAGAGTGCTTTAGTAGTCTCCACATCTCCGATTTGCATAATTAACGTCTCTAGGGTCGCCTGATACAACAACCCCATCACCAGGTAATCTTTTTCTTCATTCTTCTCTGTTCCTAGATCGATTACAGTCCATGCCTTATGAATTCGTAACACTACCTTCATTCTTAGTGCCCATATAGTGAAGTTGGTTGAATTTAGCATGGGACACTATACCAAAGTGGCTCCAATCTCTTTCTTCCTCACTGGAGCACTGCCTAAAGACCCTTCATCTCCTGCCATGTCGACTAAATGGTTGGGCCTTATGGTAAGACCTTGTAAAGGTTAGGGCCCAATTTGGAAAATTGGGCCATATGTTGGGCTTTGGCCCATTATTTGACTATTGGGCCTTTAGAGTGTGAGCTGGACATTAGGTGTGGTACCTAATTATTAATTGGGTATTGTTTGATGTTGGCAGTTCAAGAATCTGTCAACCAGCAACTGGAGTTTTATCCGTGGGACTTCAACAGTGTCAGGTGAGTTACCTCACTATACTAAGGAGTTTAAGACACCAAGGCTTGCTCATTGGATATGATATCTTAGCAGTTGGTAGTATGTTGAGTATGAGTTAGTGTTGTATGTTAGTTGCTATGCCAGTTAGGTAGATCTGTAGGACTACCTGTAGTATCATGTGATTATTTGTATGTGTATTAGTTGTGTTATATGTCGACATATTATGTGGGATGGGTTGAGGTGATACTGCTCCGTGCGGTAACCAACAAACCCGAGAGCATTCCAGATACGAGCTGAGGGAGTCTCGTACCATGGGCTCGGTGGCAATCGAGATGTGAGTTGTGGGCCCGGACGGCAATCCAGAATCACACTGTGGGCCTAATGATAATCCACTCTGTAAAGCTATGGACCCAGTACATGTTGTTATTTGTATATGTGTTGTTTGCAGTGTATCAGTATTTTGGGGGAACTCATTAAGCTTTGGGCTTACAATTTCAGTTTTGGTTTCAGGTACCTCAGATAATCGCGAGAAGACAAAGGCGTGATCGTACAACTCCTCACTTTTATGACTATGTTTCTGGGATACTCTGATTTAGAACTATTTTGAAAACAAATTGGTAATAACTGTTGGTTTCTACATGTTTTAAAAAGTTTAAATTTGGCCGGATTTTTATGGGTGTTACATTTTGAAATCATAACTCGATTTTAACAATGTATATATAAATTCTAATTACCGACTTGTGAATTAGAATATGAAAACTAAGAACCGACTTGAACATAGTTTCCTAAAACTATGCTTTAAATTGAATTGCTTGGTCTCCGAATCCTACTTGACCTAGGATTCCAACATTTGATATATTTTATATAGTTTTCTCATCTAATTAATTTGATGTTTTTAGAAACGCATTATATTTAATATTGATATTTTTTTAATAAAAATATAGTTATAAATACAAAGAAGACGAAATAAATATTTATTTTACTTTTAATTTTTAAAATATTGACTAATTACTCGAAAAATTAAAGTTTATATTAAAATATGACTAAAAAGATAAAAGTAAATATATTATCAAAAAGAGAAAATAAAGTACAAATACAATAACAAATAATAAATATTAAAATATTAAATAAATAAAATTACAAATCATATACTTCAAATATATTAAGTAGTTTTTGAATAATTTATTTAAAAAACAACAAGTTATAAAAAAACTCCAATTTCTCTTAAAATAATATACCACATATATTACAAGTTGATACTGCATAGAAATCATGGCAAAATATTGTTCATTGGTGCACGCTATTATCGTACAGCTCAAACGATGTCGTTTGGTTGGACTTCATATGTTTTGAGAGAGAGAGAGAACGGTGTCGTTAGTTGGACTTCATAAGAGAGAGAGAGAGAGAGAGAGAGAGAGAGAGTCAAGCAATGAATCATCAAAGCTCAGTTCTTTCAAACTAATATTCTGTCCCCACCATCTCTCTCCCTATATCTCCTCGGTCTCCGCCACCCCGTTTGCCGGAAAACCTCCTCCCTCTTTCTACTTCTATGTTCTGAAAATCTTCAAGCGAAAAGAGGGTATCCAACTCACATCTCCTTCTCTCTCCATCTCTCTTCATTTCAAAAACACTTCAAACCCCGTTTATATATATCGATTTCATTAAGAAATCCAGAAAACCCATCTCAAATCGCTTCAAAATACATGTATGTATAGATAAAAACGTCACACATGCATTCATGAGTTGCGTTTGGACCGAGTATCTTATCGGGGGTGGCGAATGGGTTGTCTCATCTCTCATCTGGCTGCGAAATTCGCCTTCTTTCCTCCATCTCCCCCAACCTACCAGATCAAGAAATGCGATGACGGAAAACAAATTGCTGTCTACACCTCCTCCTCCATTCCCCTCACCGGCGGCGTTGATGACGCCGGTGGCGGCGGCGCTTGCTCACTTGATGTATTGTCACTAGACACTAAAAGAGGCAACAAGATCGTAGCTTTTTACCTGAAAAACCCATATGCAAGGCTCACTCTCCTCTATTCTCATGGCAATGCTGCTGATTTAGGTCAACTATTTGACCTTTTTGTTCAACTCAAAGCTAATCTTCGAGTCAATCTCATGGGGTCCGTATATCTCTTTGTTCTTTCTTTTTCTTATTAATCTTTATCCATGAATATGTGTAGTTGTTTGTGTACTTTATACTTCATTTTTTTTGTAGAAATTATTTACTCAATCTTCCCTTTTGTGTCTCTATTTTTATGGGGTTTTAATTTCTTTTTGTTCTATGTTTCCCAAATTCTTGAATCATACTCGGTTTTGCTTCTCTTTGTGTCTAAACTCTATACGTTTCTTTAAATTTGTACCTTTTTAATGTTGATTATGTTTAGCTTGTAATGTTGTTTGATGTGATGTTAATGGGTTTTTTTATATTTTCTTTTTCTCTTTTATTTTTTCAAGATTTGCATTGATATGAATGCATTAACTATTTGTCGATGTGAAATGTCCTTATCCCACGAGGGTTGGTGAATTGCACACTTCCCCCTTTTCTGCCAAAGTTTTTAACTTTATGTAAGAATTTAAGGTTTCTTTTTTCTAAAATTTAAATTTATTTTTACAAGATTTGTGTCGTTTTAAAATAGTCATAGTATTCCGATTCCGATTGCGTTTAAAGTTTTTCAAAAATTTCACTTTAGTTTTTTATATCTGTAAAGTATGAACAGTTTTTACTGATGATTTACCTGAATAAAGATGGAACAAAAAACCAAGAAATAGCTGATGAATCTTGATAGAGATAGTGGTCTTTGTGCAGTGTGTTATTCTGCCAAATGGGGTCACAAAATTTCGCAACATTGTTTTTTTACCCTTTGATATTTAGTTCATACAAAATAGTAAAATCTCGAGTATTTTAAAAAAAAATCTTAAATTGCATTAGATATAAGATATTCTATTCTTTAAGGTCAAAAAGATTAGATCTTGATAATTAAATATGGAGTTGAAAGGAAAATTGATTATTAAGATACACGTAAAATTAAAATTAGTTGTACATTTTTATTGCATTCATAGTTGCGTTTATTTACTTTCACATTTACTTTTTCCCATTTATTATGTTCTGTAGATTTTCCTTAGCGTCATTTCATATACAGTAGAAGTTCACTTCCTAAAAATCTGGCTTTTTAAAAAGTTTTCGGCTTAATTTAAATTATCGATTAATAAAGTACACCTTAATTATAAAAAGTTAGCCTAATAAGAATCAAATTTTGGGTATGAAATTTCAAATTTGGCTGCTTCTTAACATCTTTTACACATTCAATGGTGTCATATATAATGATTGATGTTTGTATATTTTTTAATTTTCTTAAACAGGTATGATTACTCGGGCTACGGGGCATCTACTGGAAAAGTACGAATTTTTCTTTAATTTCTTTCAACTTTTTGCTACAATTAACGTTTTCTTTCGAATTGTTTTCATAAAATATCGAGTTATACTCAAAACGAAATAACTTAATTGCAAGAAAATTTAGATCCCATGAAAAGTAAAAGTCTTTGGATCAACTTCTAGGGAATTGCATATCGATTGGTATCTCATGGAGTATGAAATTATTGAATGATGACTTGTTATTTTTGGGCACTTTATGTGTTAACTAAAAAAAAGGTTGTATGAGATAAAAAGAGTAAGATCACGTGGCAATAATGATTCTAGATTTTTTTATCACGTTATATTTTGTAATTTTCTTTGGTAAAATTCTAAATCTTTTTTTAACAGAAAAATCCTTTTATTTTCCAAAAATCACATAATGTCATTTCCTGTTAAAATAAAAAAAATATCTTTTCCATTAAGTTGTGTAAAATCCTTCTAAAAGCTTTTTTTACCACATGTCAATCTCTTATGGATTTTGACAGTTATCATTTTGTGGTATTTTTGAAATAATTATTATCCACTTGTTATTTTTTGGTTTGTTTCATCTTTTACTTAAAGTCATATATATATATATATATATATATATATATATATATATATATATATATATATATGTGCAATAAATATGTTTTTTCCTTTCTTGTTTTAAATTTTGTACATTACAAAATATTTTCTGTTTATATTTTAATTTAATATTTAATCTTTTTAAACCAACCTGTGTAATACGCGAGTTTCACACCTAGTGTTAAATAAATAGGATTTTGTGTAAATTTTATTTTTAGACTTTATCAAAAAAATTTCCAAAATAATGAAATTTTTCTGCATAAAACCCTAGAAATAACAACATACTTCCATTGACTAGTTTACTATAATATTCTACTTTCATTTATTTGAGTATTAAAGCATTTTATTTGTGTTCTAAAACATCAAGTATAATAGTAATTCAAATGAATTGTGAGATATTAATATTTAATCATCATTACATCTTAAAACAATTGTTTTGATTTTTCAGCCAAGTGAAATTAATACATACGCCGATATAGAGGCAGTATACGAGTGTCTTGAAACCGAATATGGAGTTAGCCAAGAAGACATAATTCTTTACGGGCAGTCGGTCGGAAGTGGGCCCACACTTCACTTAGCTGCCCGGTTGCCGAGGTTAAGAGGCGTTGTTCTTCATAGTGCAATTCTTTCTGGCCTTCGTGTTGTGTGTCATATGAAATGCACACTTTGCTTCGATATATACAAGGTCAAAAAAATTCATCATCTCATCTTTTAATAATTATTTAAAAAAAAAACTTTCACAATTAAGTCCAACTTTCTACCAATTTGCCCTCGTTAAGTACGCATTCGTTTTCTCGGATATTTTTTAATATCATTTATCCAAAGTCCAAACGACACTTGATGTGACAAAAAGTAGGAGCTTTAATTTACATCGTTCTTTATTTTATCATTTCATGTCATATGAAAGTTGATAAACGTCTAAATTCAATAGCCTTCAGTAACGTTAAAATGGTGGCGCGTTTTTGACCAAAAGAAATTTTGTTAAAAATAATTTAGAGTACTTAACGTTTTTTTTTTTTGATAATTGCAGAATGTTAATAAAATCAGGAAGGTGAAGTGCCCTACGCTTGTGATACATGTAAGTTTCTCCCTCGACTTCTTCGAAGATTTATTATGTGTTTTCTTATTCGTGTTGATTTTTTGAATATATTATTGTGATCAATGATCTTATTTTTAAGGTTATATTTGTCTTTTTAACACATTCTTAATGAAATAGGGAACAGAAGATGATGTAGTGAATTGGCTACATGGAAATGGATTATGGAAAATGGCGAAGGACCCGTATGAACCATTATGGATAAAAGGGGGTGGTCATTGTAACTTAGAGCTTTACCCTGATTACGTCCGCCATCTTTGTCGATTCATACATGAAATGGAAACAATCACGACCAAAACTCGACTCAAAAAGATCAAATCCAATCTCCACTTTCCACAAAAGTCAAAATCAAACCCTAACAGATGTAGTTTCTGTTGCATAAAAATCGGGCAGCCCAAATGCCCGAAATGTTGCAAACCGAGCTGTGGGTGGAAGAAACCGAAATGCCTGGATGTGAAATTACCGAAATGCCCGGATGTGAAATTACCAAAATGCCCCGATTGTTTGAGATGTGGTTGTGGTCCATGCGGATGCTTCATGTGTTGTTCGTGCAAATGCAAGTGCGTAAATTGTTGTTGGTGATATTTGATATTGTTTTGGGGTATACGTTTGGATGAAGGAAAGGGTTTAAATGTAATTTAAGTGTTTGTATAGATTTGGGGGTTTGTTTAACAAGTATCTGAAAGTGGTGGGACTATAGGTGATAACTATGGTTTTCTTGAGGTTTATGATTCGGGAAAAGGGTTATTTACTTATTTAGCAAAGTTGTAATATGTCAAAACACTTTTAAGAGGTGGATTATTTTCGGTAATCTTGCTATATGTTCATGTAGTTTGTAGGCTTTAAAGGTTCTGTATTCTTTGTTTATTTGCTGAAATTATGCGATGATGTAAAACATGAATTATTTAATTTTTAGTTTAGAAGTTCTTGAGGATGAAGATGAAGATGAAGGTAGGGGGAAAATGGTCACTTGAATAGTTGAATAGATTTGGGTCTTGAGCTGTTAACAAAAATATCTTTTATGGAGGAAAAATGTTATAGATGAAAGAAAAGTTAGATGTAAAAGTTAACCAACTACAAGGACAAAAAATGTAACATACACTATTATTTGATGAATGTTCACAAGTTAAAAAAGTATAAAGAAAATGATCCAAATAATAATACTTCTGCAAAATAATTGTAATCAAGCTAGAGTTGATCCAAATAATACCATTTTCCCACATGTTTCGCAAACAAAATTACGCAAAAGGGAGGTTAACTTCTTTGGAATTTGATTTAGAATATAGTTTGTCAAATTTCAATGTAGTCAAGTATTTACCATAATAAATGAAAATGTTATTGCCACTTGTCATTGTTTCATTTATTTTGTCATAATTTTTAAATATATTTATTTTCCACTTGTCAATTACTTTATTATTGATTTCCACTGTATTATTAATTTAGTTTCTATAAATTAAACCTACTATAATAACTATTAATTTCAAATTTCAAATTTTAATTTTAATTTCAAATAAATTTACACTTTAAACATTTGTATTTAACATTTTATTATATCTACCCTAATAAATGAAAATGTTATTGTCACTTGTCATTCTTTCATTTAAAGAACGTCGAAAACGGAGTTCGTATGCGAAAATTATGAATTTCTGAAGTTTGGGACGCGAACCCCAAAGTTGTGTAAGAGACCACGATGTGGCAAGCAGTGCCATGACGTGGCAAGTCCCCTGACACCTCCGGGAGTCCCCCAGATGCAACTTGCAATGACGTATGCAATGACAACCAAGCCCACGACGTGGAAAAAGGGTGCCACGACGTGGCAAGAGCCAAATTTACCCTATAAATAGATTTGAAGGGCCAGCCGACTATGGTTGCTCGATCCCTTCTCTCCCACTCCCGATACACCTTCTAAGCCCTATTTTAACCCCCCGAAGCCCCGGTATCAACCCCGAGACCCGAAGCAAGTCCTGAAGCCCGAAGATCTCGAGAAGAAAAGAGTTTTCGAGCCGAACTCTGTCCGTGAGAAACCCGGTGTGTGAAGATATCCCGGTTTCACCGACAAATACTACTCTTAGAGCTGTAGTGCTGTCCGAGCATCGTCTAACCAGGTGAGTGTGTGGTTACTTTCTTCTAACGCATAAATACGAAGTATTTTATATGAAATACGTGTTATGTGTATATTTTGTTGTTATATGCGTGAATGTATATTCACTTTCTTCTACATTTGCTATGAAGTATGTGCTAGGTGTTTATACATTGTTTGTTTACTTGAGATAAATGTTGAAATACATGTTTTAAAAGATTTAAACTGTATATGTATTTGCATCTACAAATATGTTGGGTAGAACATGGGTAGATGAAATAGTTGATGTGAGACGAAATAATAAGTATTTTTGAACTCTATGTGTTCACTTGGTGTTTGGACTCAATGTGTTCATTAGGTATTTTAGAACTCTATGTGTTCACTTGGTGTTTGGACTCAATGTGTTCATTAGGTATTTTAGAACTCTATGTGTTCACTTAGTGTTTGGACTCAATGTGTTCATTAGGTATTTTAGAACTCTATGTGTTCACTTGATGTTTGGACTAAATGTGTTCATTAGGTATTTTAGAACTCTATGTGTTCACTTGGTATTTTTGGACTCAATGTGTTCATTAGGTATTTTAGAACTCTATGTGTTCACTTGGTATTGTTGAACTGAGTGTGCTCACTAAGTGTTTTAAAACTAAGTATTCACCAGATGTTTTGAATTAATTGTTCACTAGGAGTATTAGAACTAGGTGTTTGTTAAGTATGTTGAACTAAGTGTTTACCAGTCATAATTTGTGGACCTTGGCGGTTGTGGACTTTGTGTCAATTCCTTAGGTCAATCCTTAGGAATAAATGGATATAGGATAGTTGATTCTTAGGGTAAATCCTTAAGAAATAAAGGAGATAATGGGAATGAGTATTTGGGTTGATTGTTTGATAATTGAATATAATAAATGTATTATTGTGGGATGAAAACCCTATATGCTCACCAGGCTCCCAAGCCTGACCCACTCAGTTTTCTTTGCATTACAGGTAATGGCACAAGAGTATAAATTGGTGGACTTGATGAGAGATTTTGGATTATAGATCAGTAGTTACAAATAACTGTTGTAAGGTCTATTTTATATTGTTTATGCTTTTGGTTTGTATCGAACATGATATCCCGAGGTTTTATTATTTAATAAAAATACATTCTCTTTGAGAAACGTTTTGATAAATTTTATCATATTTTGTTTTGGGAACAAATTCCACAACTCTTTTAATCAAAAGGATTTACTCTGATTTTATAAAACAAAGCATAAACAAATCGGTCTTTTCTGGCAGTAAAATTGGGGATGTCACAGTTGGTATCAGAGCATTAGTTTAAGCGAACTAGGAATTTGTAGGAAATTTCTAGACTTAAACTTAGAATGCTAAGTAATGATTGTGAGCAGTGTGTCTAAAATATGTTAGGTAGTACACCTAAATTGACACAAGCACTAGTTTAGTTTAGGAATGATGCCTAAAATGCTTTTATGTGCGAATTGTTTTGTGTGATAGCTAAATTAATGCTATTATTTGTTCGGATCTATGGTCTGTTGTCGACCAGATCTGGAAACCTTATGTGTTTAGGATTCTAAGTGTACGACTACGAAATTAGAACTAGCATGTAAACGTTTCGGAGTGATAAGGAGATTTATACGTTTATCGTAAATAAAAAAAACTTTCTTATCTTAAAAATTCTCGCTTGGTACACCAAATGTTTGCTTAGATGTACAAGAGGTCATGGTGAAGACTCTTAGATAAATTGAGTAAATGGAGGAAATGAAGAAGGCTTATGATAGTGGATGACACCTATCAGAAGATATCGTAAGAGTGGTATCTTGTCTTTAGAGTATGTATTATGAAATAAAAATACGTTTAGAGGAGTACAGTACGTCTGAAGTACACTTTCGATTGGCAGGATGATGAAAAGATTGATGAAATTCTTGAAGTCGTTTTATCGTCTGGTATTTCCATCACCAATCGAGTTGAAGTAGAGTTGATGATTGAAGATTGAGTAATGAAGAAGTCTTAGTAGAGTCTAGGGAAATTGTTTATGATTATTTGGACACATTCGTATGTGTTAAATTGTTTTGTGATTTTCTTGTATGGTGACTTGGTCGACTGCGGGACAATACTTGGGACGAGTATGAGTAGGTGTGAAAGGTAGTAGATGCATATACTACCGGAAGCACATGACTCGCACTTGGATCAGGGAAAGTCACAAGGTTACCAAGAAGCTAGTAATTGATTCCGTTTTGTTCAAGTGTGTCATTACCCTTGTTTCGGTAGTGACTAGTAAGATGGTTGTTATTTTGACCCTAGTGATCATATCAAATTGAGTCCGACTACGATGAGTTTTTTACGTGGTTCAGAGAACCGAGTTCGAGGTAGCATCTGACTCAAGTCAGAAGATTGAAATCAATGTGATCGATAGCATCGTGCTCGTTGTTAAGGAAGCTTGTAGCTAGAAATGCTACATGTAAAAATGTGATTATATCACATTAGAATATGAAGGACGGTATATTCCATTCTAGAGTTTGACTCTAAGAGACTTGAGTCTAAGCGTAGCATCATACAATGAGAGGTCATTAGAACACGACCCATCGGTTTGTTACAATAGATAAATGAAAGTATTTATCCTGAGAAGAAGAAGGAGTCCACAATAAGGACTTATTTTGTAACTTGGAAGTTATGATTGAAAGTACAACATAGTACGATAAGCAGATGCAAGATTGGGCATCGTCTGCGGTCAAGAAAGCCATAGAGTTAAATACTCTATCAAAGAAACATAGAAGTTACAGTTATTACCTAGGATGAAGAGATAACTTGTGGAATCATTATGCAAGTCCTATTTCGTTGATGATTCCGGGACGTAATCATCCTAAGGGGGAGATAATTGTAATGCCCGTAGATCCGGACTAGTCAAATTAGAGACGATAAGCATCAAAAATGAATTTTTGATGGAAGATTATTTAGAAGGATTAATCTTAACCAAGTTGTAGTATATTTCACAAGGTTTCCGTGCATATAAAGAACGCCAAAATCCGAGTTATAACGAAGAAGTTATGACCTGTCGAAGTTTCGCGACAGAACCGACATGACCCAGCGCGACGTAAATAGTGAATTTACATTAGAGAGATATTTTTCCAAAACAATATAAATGATAATTGAATATCTCATCGATAGTATCGCAACGATGGAAAGACGGACGAAAACGGACGTCAGACGAAGGAGTTATGAGTTTATAACGTAGTTTTCTTGTCCCGGCCTACTAAAAATAATATATAAGTAATATAATTATAATATATTAAAAATAAAGTCAAAATTAGCCAATGGAGTCAAAACGAGAGTTGTAGAGCATAATCTCACCTTCGTGTCGATATAAAGAACGTCCAAAATGGAGTTCGTATGCGAAAGTTATGAATTTCTGAAGTTCGGGGCGCGAACCCCAAAGCTGTGTCAGAGACCACGACGTGGCAAGTCCCATGACACCTCCGGGAGTCCCCCAGATGCAACTTTCAATGACCTATGCAGTGACGACCAAGCCCACGACGTGGAGACGTGGCACGAGCCAAATTTTCCCTATAAATAGATTTGAAGGGCCAGCCGACTATGGTTGCTCCATCCCTTCTCTCCCACTCCCGATACACCCTCTAAGCCCTATTTTAACCCCCCGAAGCCCCAATATCAACCCCGAGACCCGAAGCAAGTCCCGAAGCCCGAAGATCCCGAGAAGAAAAGAGTTTTCGACCCGAAGCTCTGTCCGTGAGAAACCCGGTGTGTGAAGATATCCCGGTTTCACCGAAGAATACTACTCTTAGAGCTGTAGTGCTGTCCGAGCATCGTCTAACCAGGTGAGTGTGTGGTTACTTTCTTCTAACGCATAAATACAAAGTATTTTAAACGAAATACGTGTTATGTGTATATTTTGTTGTTATATGCGTGAATGTATATTCACTTTCTTCTACCGCATAGATATGAAGTATTTGCTATGAAGTATGTGCTAGGTGTTTATACATTGTTTGTTTACTTGAGATAAATGTTGAAATACATGTTTTAAAAGATTTAAACTGTATATGTATTTGCATCTACAAATATGTTGGGTAGAACATGGGTAGATGCAATACTTGATGTGAGATGAAATAATAAGTGTTTTTGAACTCTATGTGTTCACTTGGTGTTTGGACTCAATGTGTTCATTTGGTATTTTAGAACTCTATGTGTTCACTTGGTGTTTGGACTCAATGTGTTCATTAGGTATTTTAGAACTCTATGTGTTCACTTGGTGTTTGGACTCAATGTGTTCATTAGGTATTTTAGAACTCTCTGTGTTCACTTGGTGTTTGGACTCAATGTGTTCATTAGCTATTTTAGAACTCTATGTGTTCACTTGGTATTTTTGGACTTAATGTGTTCATTAGGTATTTTAGAACTCTATGTTTTCACTTGGTATTGTTGAACTGAGTGTGCTCACTAAGTGTTTTAGAACTAAGTATTCACCAGATGTTTTGAATTAATTGTTCACTAGGAGTATTAGAACTAGGTGTTTGTTAAGTATGTTGAACTAAGTGTTTACCAGTCGTAATTTGTGGACCTTGGCAGTGGTGGACTTTGTGTCAATTCCTTAGGACAATCCTTAGGAATAAATGGATAAAGGATAGTTGATTCTTAGGGTAAATCCTTAAGAAATAAAGGAGATAATGGGAATGAGTATTTGGGTTGATTGTTTGATAATTGAATATAATAAATGTATTATTGTGGGATGAAAACCCTATATGCTCACCAGGATCCCAAGCCTGACCCACTCAGTTTTCTTTGCATTACAGGTAATGGCACAAGAGTATAAATTGGTGGACTTGATGAGAGATTTTGGATTATAGATCAGTAGTTACAAATAACTGCTGTAAGGTCTATTTTATATTGTTTATGCTTTTGGTCTGTATCGAACATGATATCCCGAGGTTTTATTATTTAATAAAAATACATTCTCTTTGAGAAACGTTTTGATAAATTTTATCATATTTTGTTTTGGGAACAAATTCCGCAACTCTTTTAATCAAAAGGATTTACTCTGATTTTATAAAACAAAGCATAAACAAATCGGTCTTTTCTGGCCGTGAAATTGGGGATGTCACAGTCTGGTTGCAGTGAAAGCATACTACAAATCCCTTGGGGTAATCCCTGGCCATATGCCCCTCCTTGCCACATTTGTAGCAAGACCCCGCTCTGCACACCCCCTCGTGGCTCTTGCTGCACTTTCCACAAGCGCGGCCCTTATGACTCCCAGATCGCAAATCAGCGGGCTTGGCCTGCTTGGCTGCCGGATGAGACTGTGCCGGCCGCCGATCCCTCGCTTGAGACTTTGCCTCCTCCCTAGCCTGGGTCTCCAGCTCTATCTCCCTCTTCCGGGCATTTGCCTGAAGCTCAACAAATGTCCGATACGTTGAGTTCACCACAAACTCCCGTATATCCCTCCTCAAAATGCTCAGGTAGCGGCTCATACGTGCCTGCTCGGAAGACACGTGCGCTGGGCAAAACATCGCCCGCTCATGGAACTTCCTTGTAATCACCGTAACAGAATCAGTACGCTGCTTGAGGGTCAAAAACTCTTGGGTCAAACATTCCCTTTCCATCTGGGGAACGTACTCATCTCGGAACATAGCAGTGAACCTCTCCCAAGTCACTGCAGCAAGCTCAACAGGCGAATAATGCGCCGTCACAAACTTCCACCAGTCCTTCGCTCCAAAGCGAAGCTGGTTCAGCGTGAACCGGACCCTCAAATGCTCAGGAGATGAGAAAGTAAAGAAACATCCCTCTATGTCTGATATCCACCTCACTGCTGCAATCGGATCTTGGGTCCCATCAAAATCCGGTGGTTTTGTGTTGCTGAACTCCCAGAACAGCAACACATCACCACCCTGCGGTCTAGCCGCAACTACAACTACAGTGGCCGCAGCAACAACAGCCTCAGAAAGAGCAGCGTATCTCTCATCGAATGTCTCTATCAGGGTGGTCTTAATAGACCCGAACATCTCTGGAATCTCATCGCGGATGGCAACAACCACCTCATCATGAGTCATCTGGCAGAGCTCCTCATCGCTCACACCCCCTCCACTGGTCCCTGGTCTGTGACGTGTCCCTACCATGATGCCTCTCTGAAATACAACATAAGATATCAGTAATTTGCTCTAATGTACATAGACTTGATATCCCAACCCTACTTGATCTCTGGTGCCCTAAGGATTCTTACTTGGGTTGCGTACTGACCCGATGCCTTCGATAGTACGGGCCCAATACTACCGACCACACCGACTCAACATTCACACCAAGTCCTCCTCCCAGAGCCCCAAATCCCAAGTACACTATTCTCTCTAATCATGTGCTACTCACAAACAAATCTCTCATAAGCTCCTTGCTGCTATCTTAACACTCTCAAACATTCCTAATAGCAAAATCCATAGACTAAGGGATCATATATCAGGCCACACTAGTCCTAATAAGAATACCTAGTCTTACTCTAGCATGCATAATATAATTCATATAGCATAACATTTCTTTTACAACTTATTGTAAGAGTATTTTGGGAAATCACCGTTCGGGTGCTGGCTGATCGTACACACGGTTCTGCTCTGTCTGTTTCAAAACTCTTTTTACTCTAATTTTTTTTACTTTATTATCAAATTTTTCTTCAAATCCTCAGTTTGAGTTCAGATACTCCCAAAGATGCATCCGAATCCCTCAAACCAAGGCTCTGATACCAATTTGTAACACCGTAAAATTCGAAACAAATTTTCACATTTTCAAACACATTTTAACAAACACATTTAAAAACAAATCCCATTGTATCATAACTTTGGTTCACAAAATATTTCCCAAGATCAAAATACATAAAAATTCATGCGTGTGTACGAATCATGCCGACGCCTTCCCGCGATCATCAAGAGGATAGGAGGTGCAAAAATATTCTCAAAATTTGATCTCAAATCAGGGTTCCATCAAGTCACCATGGATGAAGAATCAATACCATGGACAACATTCTTAGTACCTGGAGGACTTTATGAATGGCTAGTTATGCCATTTGGTTTGAAGAATCCCCCAACAGTGTTCCAAAGAAAAATGAATAAATGCTTCAGAGGTACAGAATCATTTATCGCAGTATATATTGATGATATACTGGTTTTCTCAAAAAACGAAAAAGAACATGCAAACCACTTGCAGAAGACGTTGCAAATATGTGAGAATAATGACCTAGTCCTATCTCCAAGAAAGATGAAGATAGCAGTCCCAACAATAGATTTTCTAGGAGTGATTGTAGGAGAAGGAACCATAAGGTTGCAACTACACATCATAAAGAAGATTGTGAAATTCAACGAAGATGAATTAAAGACAAAAGAAGGGTTGAGGTCATTCTTAGGAATCCTTAACTATGCTCGTAATCATATCCCAAAACTTGGGATACTATTAAGGCCATTATACGAAAAGACAAATGCTCATGGAGACAAAAGATTGAAGCCCTTTGATTATGAGTTAATCAAAAGGATCAAGATGCAAGTTCAAAATCTCCCATACCTTGAGATACCACCTGAATATGATTAAATCATCCTAGAAATAGACGGATGCATGGAAGGATGGTTGGTCCGACAAGCTGGCGGCACTTTGGTGGCTTTGGTTGGCGGGCGACTTAGCAGCATTTCTATTGAGAGCGAGAGAGAAAGAGAGAGAGAGAGAGAGAGAGAGAGATAGATACATGCTTTTTGATTGTGAAATGGAGAGAGAAAGAGGGAGACAAAGGTGGCGAGTCCTTAGTTAGGGTGGTCCGACGACGACGACTTGGTAGCTTGAGTGGTCTGGTGGGGCGGCGACACCTTGGTGGCTTCGATGGTCCGATGACTTGGTGATTTTAGTGTTATCAACATGTTTTGGTGCAATTATTATTAATAATGAGATGGGCCGAGCTTCATTTACTAACTGAGCTTGAAGGTGCGGGGGTGCACACTCGGTGTGATAATTCTTGAACTGGAGAACCAATTCCTGTGTAACGACCCAAAAATCACGACTAAAAATTTCTTTTAAAAAAATTACTAAAAACATATTTATAAAAACTACATCATAAGTCATAACATAATTTCCGAGTATTAATCCAAAACATAATCTTATTATCAGAGTAAACATTCCCAGAATAACTGACTATGGTGTGTGCACTAGAACCTCTCCGAGCTCCTCCTTTGAAAACCGTGTACCTGAAACCAAAAACTGAAATAGTAATCACGAAGCTTAGTGAGCTTCCCCAAACTACCACATACCATACAATAACATATAAAGCACATACTGGGCCTTGCCCACTACATCGGAGCGAGTCAGGACTAACTGGGGCCTTGCCCCCTACATCGGACCGAAGTCCGAAAACTGACTGGGACCTTGTCCACTGCATCAGACCGAAGTCCGGACTAACTGGGGCCTTTCCCCCCTGCGTCGGACCGAAGTGCGGAAACTAACTGGGACCTTATCCCCTACACCGGACAGAAGTCCGAACTAACTGCATCGGACCAAAGTCCGGAACTAACTGAACACAGCAATACATAAACATATCAACTAGCATGAACACACATATACTGCATACTGCATCGGGCCGTAGCCCGGAACACATAACACATAAATCCTTTCTGAGCCACGAAGGCATCAAATATACTAACTACTACATCGGACCGCAGTCCGGAAACTACCGCTAGCTAAACGGGCCGACATTGTGGCCTTAGACCCATTCCTACTGGAAGGAAACTCACCTGGTACTACTGAACTTGCTGGTAACCCTTCTGGATGCTGACCGACAATTCCCTGAACAGCTGCTCCACTAGCTCCCCGAGCTACCAATATCAAAACATATATCACTTAGCTTAACTGATCTCCAAAAGTCAACTATGTCAACTTTGGTCAAAGTCAACCTTCCAGGTCAACCCTACTCGCCAAGTCTGCCTACTGACTCGCCGAGTTCATTAGCTCAGAATCCTTTCATTCGCGACTCAACTCGCCAAGTCAGCCCCTGTCTCGCCGAGTCTACCGATTTCCAAGTCCTAACCTGTCCAACTCACCGAGTCCTTACTCAGCTCACTGATCCGAGTCTTAACTCGAAGGGTTTGGGGTTTCGCGACTTGACTTGCTGAGTCTAAGAACAGGCTCGTCGAGTCCAAGGGACTCTTCAACAGACTCGCCGAGTTGTTCTTCCAACTCGCCGAGTTCCTGCCCAACTTCATCCAACTCACCGGAACCACCCATGTGACTCGCCGAGTCGCTCCAGTTCTTAATCAATTCAGTGGCTTTTCGAGCCATGCAGGGGCTCCAAATCATAGATCCATACTTCCAAAGTCCATTACCCATGTAAAGTTACAAACTTTACGTATAACTAAGGAGATCAAGGCTCAAAACACTACAAAATAGGGTTTAAGACAAAGAGGCTTAACAACCAACCCAAAGACTGATGCTTTATGATTTTCTAGGCTAGAATACACTTAGATCTGAAGTAGCAACTTCATATTTGGGCTCCAACTCGAAATGATTCAAGGATATGGCATAAAAGCCCCAAAACTCATAACCAAGATAGATCTAAATGCAAAGGGGTCCAAGTACTAGTTTATTACCTCCAAATGCTCTGAAATGTCTTTCCAATCCCGGATCTATATCCCCTTTTTGCACCTCCAAGATCCTTCTTCCTTTTCCAAGCTTTAATGAACTCTTCAAGGCAAGAATTAGCCCAAAAACGGATATGGTAGCTAGTGTTTGGTGTTATGGGTTAGAGAGGCAGTAAAGGAACCCTAGGGAAGAGAATGAGACGTTTAAATAGGCTCCATGTCCCCGATTTAGGGTTTTCCTCGTTCAGACCAGACTCGCCGAGTCTCCTTTGCCGACTTGTCGAGTCGGTTACTTAATTGATCCCCCGGATCCCACTCCGACTCGTCGAGTTCCTCCCTGGACTCGACGAGTTGACCCTTTGACTTAGGTTTTCTTTCCTTTTTTGACCTTTCTGATTTTGGGTGTTACATCGTGAATTTGAAAAAGGGGAGTTCAGTTGTGAAGGAGTACACCAATGCCTTCACCGATAAGATGGAGTTCGCCTTACGCATTATGCCATACGAACTAGCCAAGATTGATAGGTACGCCAAGGGGATACCGTGGGAGTACACTGTGCCGGTTAAGAGGACACCTATCTTTGAAGCAGCCGTCTAGGCTACAAAGTCTATGGAAGATATGATCAAACCGAGAACCGCCAATAAGGCTGAAGTTGGCGAGAAAAAGGAGAGGTGAAGGACTCTCAAAGAACGACAAGAAAAGTAAAATCTGAAGGCTTGGCCCCAACGACAAGATAGTAATGAAGCAGAATGGTGTAATAAATGCAAGAAGAAGCATGTTGGGCAGTGCAAAAGAGAAGTGACCTGCTATTCTGACAGTGCCGGTACGACGAAAGGGTGTGTTTTAAATGTAAGGAGGAAGGGCATGTCATGAAGGACTGCCCAAAGAAGAAAAAAGTTGCCTGACCAAATATTCCGCCAAAGCCAAAAACGAGGGTGTATTTTATGGGGCTTGATGAGGAAACAAGAGGGTGTAAATTTGGAGCCGCTTGTCTGGAGTACACGAGAGAAGGAGACAAATGCTTAGTATTAGGTTGTGTGGCATGATTTAATAAGCATACATCATAAATAAATATTTTAACCGTTTTTGAAGCTAATGCGATTTCCTAAACTACGTTATGTGCTTTCAATGCAAATTCTATTTTGTGATAACTTAGTGGACTGCGAGACAATACTTGGGACGAGTATTAGTAGGTGTGATAGGTAGTAGAGGCCTATAATACCAGAAACACAAGATAGATCTAGATGCAAAGGAGTCCAAGTGCTAGTTTATTAGTTCCAAATGCTCTGAAATGTCTTCCTAATCCCAGATCTATATCCTCTTTTCGCACATCCAAGATCCTTCTTCCCTCTCCAATCTTTAATGCACTCTTCAAGACAAGAATTAGCCCAAAAACGGATATGGTGGCTAGGGTTTGGTGTTATGGGTTAGAGAGGCAGTAAAGGAACCCTAGGGAAAAGAATGAGACGTTTAAATAGGCTCCAAGTCCTGAATTTAGGGTTTTCCTCATTCAGACTAGACTCGCCGAGTCGGTTACTTAATTGATCCCCTGGATCCCGCTACGACTCATCGAGTTCTTCCCTGGACTCGATGAGTTGACCCTTTAACTTAGGTTTTCTTTCCTTTCTTGACCTTTCTGATTTTGAGTGTTACAAATCTCCCCGCTTAAACTAAACTTCATCCTCGAAGTTTTCTATGGCCAATTGTCCTACGAACTGCCTCCAACTCTCTGTCTGGGAAAACTAACACCCTAACCCTTGCGGAATACCTCTGTTGGCCTTCCGCCCGGTCACCTGGATGATATAATCCTTGCGGATAATAATCTCGGGCCAATCCTGACCCTGAACATTTTGGGAACACAACTTACCCAACTGACAACCCTTCTGGAACTCCCCGAGGCAACGTTCCATGACTAACTACTTCCTCTGTCACCGTGAAGATCCTATCCTTCACCAACTCCATTACCCCCGCTACTTCCAGTACAGGTCATTACCGCCAGTATCCACTAGACACTTTCCACTACTATAACTTAGTGTTGAGCACCCCTCGACCAGCTAACTAAATTCCACCATAGACTGCTTACCAGCACTACTACTGACTGAAAATTCTGTTGCCCCTCATCCGCCTACCGGATGCACTGAGACCACCCTGGTCCAACTAATCTGCCGATATCTGGGTTACTGGACTCCCACCGTTCACTACAACCCATCGCAATCTCCTAGTCGCTTCCAGCGACTACTGAAGATACTTCAACTATCTATAACTTTTCTATCCACTCTGTCGCTTATACTGAATCGATGCTGCTGGACCCAACTTGCTTATCTCCCATATGACTACCCAACTTCCACTAACTCGAGCCTTCCATCCTGAAAGAAAGGCTACCTGCCTAATTATCCTTGCAAATCACTTATACTTGGCAGAAGACTCAACTGATCCTCCTGGGAGGGACTTGCCATTTCCAAATCAACCAACTATACCATCAGCACTTGCATTCCAATATACATACTAATACTGTCCATAACACTCAAACTACCCGAAACACTAAACTGCCTGAAACACTGAACTGCATGAAACATTGAACTGACTGAAACACTAAACTGACTGAAGCACTGCACTGAACTGGTTGAAACACTAAACTGGCTGAAGCATTGACCTGGCTGAAACACTAAACTGGCTGAAGCACTGAACTGGCTGAAGCACTGAACTGGCTGAAACACTGAACTGGTTGAAACACTGAACTGCTATATGGTTGCTTCCCAAAATATCTCAAGATCTTCCTGGTCTCCAATCATTCGTCGGTTATTTGCAACACCGAGTTCCAACTCAACTGTGGATCCCAAGGACTCCCTACTTAGTCGTTCCCATGACTTCTGAACGAAATCTTTCTCTAGAACTAGTTTCCACTAGTCATCCTGACACTGTGACCCCAACAACCTCCCGATCCAACCGACCGGGTCCATACGTCAAATCCTGACATCATCAAATCCAAGACTAAAAATGATGGCTCCCAGACTAACGGTAGCTCTTAACATACATGAACCCAAGCGGTCCACTGCTTCCCTGATCTCATAACTGTGGTGACTATCCACTGACAAATCGCCAGCTTAAACATAACTGAACCATTTGGGAAATCCGAAATCTAACCCGTGGATTCCCATATCCTCACTATTGCACCCAAACTGGTGGGTACTACTGCTTCCCCCGCGTCCAAACAACGCGCTCATGCTGCCTACCAACCTGATAAATGCTATCGCTACACCCGCGGACTTACAACTCTCTAATACTATCTGGCTGCTAGTGAATACTACGGCTACCCCCGCAGACTTACAACACCCTACTATTATCTGATTGCTAGTGAATACTACGGCTACCCCCGTAGACTTACAACACCCTACTATTATCTGATTGCTAGTGAATGCTACGGCTACCCCCGCAGACTTACAACACTCTACTACTATCTGACTACTAGCGAATGCTACGACTACCCCCGCAGACTTACAACACTTTCCTTACTAACTGGCTGTTGCTGGAAAAATGTTGCAGCTTTCCCGCCGTTCTACCATGCTTTGCAGGCTGTCTCTCCCACTGACTACTAACACGAAAGCATCTCTTGCTAACCGTTCTCAAGATCCTCATTCCGACTCACTAGAGTCCTACAGGTGGTCCTCCAACCCTGGATTCCCAACCAGCTAATAACCATTTCGATCACATGCACTAATTGTTGGGAAGTTCCTCAAACTCCCAACCCTAAACTCCTTAATCCATCAATCGCTGTGCTACAACTTTTTCTTCTCGGAGACCGCGTACTCATTCTAGACTTGCATACTCTTACCCTTGTATACTCGGAGGGTTCTCCCCCACTTGGATCCGGCTAACTCCTTACTGCTCTCTGGTCGAAAGGATTCCCCAACCTTCCTTCCATAAAAAAGGGAAATCTGCAGCCCGCCCACGTTTACCTTTGAAGGCGCTCCAACTAACCCTTACCAGATCCAAACCATTCCTGCTTAACTAACCGAGCACTCTTCAATCCTTCACTGTATTTTTTAGTGACTGCATCCTGAGAACTTGCGTTCGGGGTAAACATCTCCAACTCACTTCCCTACTGTCCGCTAGCTACTTCACTAGAAGCTTTAAATCATCACTACTGATGATATAACTGATCAATACCCGAATGACATATTCCGAAAGTATTGAGGCACTACTGAATCTTACACATACATGCTACAGTCACCGCATCTGAAGTGACCTGATCTAGAGGGGACGACCTCCAATTTACCATTCTAATTCCAAGGTATGCAGATGACATATAACTTAACCATAGGCAGGTAATATAATACCCCAACACATATGCTTATTGATATCAATACAACAACATAACAATAATATCATGAATAATAATTGACAGGAAGGTAAAAGATACGTACCCCCATCATTCAGTGCTGCTCGAATCCTTGTTGAAATCAACTGGAATACTCGGCTCTGAGCCGTGGGCACCCTTGCCCGGCACCGACAACTGCTAGTGGTTCTCGAAATCCCAGGGGCAGGAGCGGGCACCCGCCTTGCTGTATACAAACTCAGATAATGGGCCTTCTTGTGGCCCCTCTGACTACAACAGAAACATATCAGGTCAAGCCCTTGAGCGATGGTAACAATACAATCTCTACTAAAATGGCCAATCCGGTTTCACTTGAAACATCCAGCATCGCCACCACTTCTATGCCTGCACGCACCCACGTGCGTCCTACCACATTTCCCGCATCGACTGCGGCTCAGATAGTCTCTCGATCTCGAATCTGATCCCTTGGGCCTCTTGCCTGAACCTGTGGCTACCTAAGTCTCATCCATTTTCCTCTTCCTTTCCGACTCCCTGCCAGACTCTCGTTCATGCATTACCTCGCCAATCCCACCCATCGTCCGAACAATCGTTGTCTGATCCTAGAGCTTCGCGGTCAACCTATTAGTGACCCTTACGACAATTTCGGGCAGCTCCTCGCGAATGGGATGCGAAACCTCCTTAACTACCAAATCATGCAGAGATCTTTGCTGCAGACAGGGTGCCCCGCTCACTCCCGTCCCTTGATGGCAAGAGTTAAAAATGGGATCTCCCTCCCTGATGAATCCCTGAACTCCATAAGAATCGGGTTCTAAATGAGCCTCAAACTGCCCTGAAACTATACCGGCCCTAAAGGCCTCAAGACGACTATCCAAAAGCTCCGTAATAGCCTCCCTAACTGGACCAAATATCACGGGAGTCTGATCAATGATGTTATGCATAATATCTGCAGAAATGACATCTCTCATCTGATCATCAAACTATCTGGCTATAGAGCCTGAGCTAGATCCCTCCCCAGCGCCTGAACTATCAACTGATATCTCACGCAACGTCACCATGCTGAAAACAAAACACATTACTGATCAATACACACCGCTGCTGAGGGACCTCTCACACCCTCTACTACTTTTCCCTGGTTTTGCCTCGGCCCCTCTTGTATCAAGTACGAATTCTCTGCTTTCAGTAATACGGGCCCATACTACCTTCCACATCTATCCATACTTTCCTCAAGAGTTACCTCAACTCCACCAAGTCCCTTTTCTCTACTGCTAATCTTTGCTACTCTCATCCTAGGTTTGCCCTAGGGAACCTCTGACTCCACCCAAACAGTCCTCAGCCGCTAAAGGCCTCCTCGTAATGCCAATTAGCCACCACTTGAATACCATCACATGTGATGAGGCTAAGATAATCCTTTGAGTAAAAGACTCATCCCCATAACGGTTAGACTCACACGAGAGCTGCACAATAGGGCCAAATCCAGCACTCTGAGATTATTCAACCCTGATCACATGTGATGTGACATATTCACCTAACGGCTAACTCCCATCACTCAGAGTCCCACTAAGCACGGAGCAAACAACATTCGAATAAATGAAACATACTTATGCAAACTATTCTTATAATCAAGAAACTGTACTAGCATACAATGTTGAACTCATACTATCAGGAATAACCTAAACAGGGTATCCTACTACTGTCTACTCCATACTAGCATGCAATTCTCATAAGGCTGAAACACATAAGCAGGCACATAAGGCATCCTCCTAGATCCTTAGTCCTATACTAGCATGCTGTTCTACTGAAACTGAAACTGAAACCTGAACTAAAACTGATACTCATAAACTTGTATGGGTAATTTGGGAGTACTTACTTGAGTTCGGTTGATTGCATGCACCACACCCTTTTTCTCTTTTCGAGTTATTTTCTTTCTAAATATTCTTTTCGCTTTTTCTAAAACTCTTTTCTTTTCTCAAACTCCTTTTTACCAAAAATTCCCTTCAAAAATGTTTTTCTTTTGAAAACTTTTTTCCCGTTTCCTTAGTTTGAGTCCAGACACACTCTCAAGTATGTTCGAATCCCTCAAACCAAGGCTCTGATACCAACTAGTAACGACCCAAAAATCACAACTAAAAATTACTTTTAAAACCATTACTAAAACCGTATTTATAAAAACCACATCATAAGTCATAACATAATTTTCGAGTATTAATCCAAAACATAATCTTATTATTAGAGTAAACATTCTCAGGCTAACTGACTATGGTGTGTGCACTACAACCTCTCTGAACTCCTCCTTTGAAAACTGAGTACCTGAAACCAAATATTGAAACAGTAAGCACGAAGCTTAGTGAGCTCCCCCAAGCTACCACATACCATACAATAACATATAAAGCACATACTGGGCCTTGCCCACTACATCGGACCGAGGTCAGGACTAACTGGGGCCTTGCCCCCTGCATCGGACCGAAGTCCGAAAACTGACTGGGACCTTGTCCACTGCATCAGACCGAAGTCCGGACTAACTGGGGCCTTGCCCCCTGCATCGGACCGAAGTCCGGAAACTAACTGGGACCTTGTCCCCTGCATCGGATCGAAGTCCGGACTAACTGCATCGGACCGAAGTCCGGAACTAACTGAGCACAACAATACATAAACATATCAACTAGCATGAACACACACATATACTGCATACTGCATCGGGCTGTAGCCTGGAAGACATAACACATAAATCCTGTCTGAGCCACGAAGGAATCAAACATACTAACTACTACATCAGACCGAAGTCCGGAAACTACCGCTAGCTAAACGGGCCGACATTGTGGCCTTAGACCCATCCCTACTGGAAGGAAACTCACCTGGTACTGGTGAACTTGTTGGTAACCCCTCTGGATGCTAACCGACAATTCCCTGAACCACTGCTCCATTAGCTCCCCGAGCTACCAATATCAAAACATATATCACTTAGTTTAACTGATCTCCAAACGTCAACTATGTCAACTCTGGTCAAAGTCAACGTTCCAGGTCAACCCTACTCGCCGAGTTCATTAGCTAAGAATCCTTTCATTCGTGACTCGACTCACTGAGTCAGTCCCTGACTCACCGAGTCTACCGATTTTCGAGTCCTGACCTATTCAACTCACTGAGTCCCCACTCAACTCACTGATCCGAGTCTTAACTCGAAAGGTTTGGGGTTTTGCGACTTGACTCGCCGAGTCCAAGAATAGACTTGCCGAGTCCAACGCAATCTTCAACTGACTCGCCGAGTTGTTCTTCCAACTCGCCGAGTTCTTGCCCAACTTCATCCAACTCGCCGGATCCACCCATGTAACTCGCCAAGTCGCTCCAGTTCTTAATCCATTCAGTGGCTTTTCGAGCCATGCAGGGGATCCAAAACATAGATCCATACTACCAAAGTCCATTCCCCATGTAAAGTTGCAAACTTTACATATAACTAAGGAGATCAAGGCTCAAAACGCTACAAACTAGGGTTTAAGACAAAGAGGCTTAACAACCAACCCAAAGACTGATGTTTTATGATTTTCTAGGCCAGAATACACTTAGATCTGAAGTAGCAACTTCAGATTTGGGCTCCAACTCGAAATGATTCAAGGACATGGCATAAAAGACCCAAAACTCGTAACCAAGATAGATCTAGATGCAAAGGGGTCCAAGTACTAGTTTATTACCTCCAAATGCTCTGAAATGTCTTCACAATCCCGGATCTATATCCCCTTTTTGCACCTCCAAGATCCTTCTTCCTTCTCCAAGCTTCAATGAACTCTTCAAGGCAAGAATTAGCCCAAAAACGGATATGGTGGCTAGTGTTTGGTGTTATGGGTTAGAGAGGCAGTAAAGGAACCCTAGGGAAGAGAATGAGACGTTTAAATAGGCTCCAAGTCCCAGATTTAGGGTTTTCCTCGTTCAGACCAGACTCACCGAGTCTCCTTTGCCGACTTGCTGAGTCGGTTACTTAATTGATCCCCCGGATCCCGCTCCGACTCGTCGAGTTCCTCCCTGGACTCGACGAGTTGACCCTTTGACTTAGGTTTTCTTTCCTTTTTTGACCTTTCTGATTTTGGGTGTTACATCGTGAATTTGAAAAAGGGGAGTTCAGTTGTAAAGGAGTACACCAATGCCTTCACCGATAAGATGGAGTTCTCCCTACGCATTATGCCATACGAACTAGCCAAGATTGATAGGTACGCCAAGGGGATACCGTGGGAGTACACTGTGCCGGTTAAGAGGACACCTATCTTTGAAGCAGCCGTCTAGGCTACAAAGTCTGTGGAAGATATGATCAAACCGAGAACCGCCAATAAGGCTGAAGTTGGCGAGAAAAAGGAGAGGTGAAGGACTCTCAAAGAACGACAAGAAAAGTAAAATCTGAAGGCCTGGCCCCAACGACAAGATAGTAATGAAGCAGAATGGTGTAATAAATGCAAGAAGAAGCATGTTGGGCAATGCAAAAGAGAAGTGACCTGCTATTCTGACAGTGCCGGTACGACGAAAGGGTGTGTTTTAAATGTAAGGAGGAAGGGCATGTCATGAAGGACTGCCCAAAGAAGAAAAAAGCTGCCAGACCAAATATTCCGACAAAGCCAAAAACGGGGGTGTATTTTATGGGGCTTGAGGAGGAAACAAGAGGGTGGAAATATGGAGCCGCTTGTTTGGAGTACATGAGAGAAGGAGACAAATGCTTAGTATTAGGTTGTGTGGCATGATTTAATAAGCATACATCATAAATAAATATTTTAACCGTTTTTGAAGCTAATGCAATTTCCTAAACTACGTTATGTGCTTTCAATGCAAATTCTATTTTGTGATAACTTAGTGGACTGCGAGACAATACTTGGGACGAGTATTAATAGGTGTGATAGGTAGTAGATGCCTATAATACCAGAAACACAAGACTCGCACTTGGATGAGGGAAAGTTATAAGATTACTAAATCTCTAAGTAGTTGAGGTATTTTGTTCATTTCCGTTATTACCTTTGTTTTGGTAAGTGAATATAGATATTCCGACCTTAGTGGTTATATCGAATCGAGTCCGGCTAATCTAAAAAGTAAGTTTGACGTAGTGTCAGACTTTAGGAAAACATAAATTGAAGCGATCAGTAGAAGTATCACGATCACCGCTAACATCAAGTAGCATGTAGCTAGAAGTAATACATGCTAGAATGTTATTATATCACATTAGAACATGAAGGAAGGTGTCCTTTGTGTTACGTTGCGACTCAAGGAGACCTGAGTCAAACTGTTGCATCATATGATGAGAGGTCATTAGAACATGACCCATCGGTCTGTTACAGTAGTCGGAGTAAGTATCTTAATTTAGGTTAAGTCTATGCTAGAAGTAGCAGGAACATCCAAATTTAGAAGAAAGAGTAGGTTCAACGCCGTCAACAGTCCAAAAAAGTCTAAGAATTAGAAACTCGAAAGACATAATAGTTACGATTAGTACCTAGGATGGAAAGGTAACATACAGAGTCATTATACTAGCCGTATTTTGTTGAAAATTTTGGGACGTAATCATCCTAAGGGGGAGATAATTGTAACACCCGCAAATTCAGGCTAGAAAAATAAGTTATTATATGCCATAATAATAACTTTTAAACAGAAGATTATATAGGATGAATAATTTTAACCAAGTTATAGTATGTGTGACAAAGATTCCACACATATAAAGAACGTTAAAATCTGATCGTATGAAAATGTATGCTTCTTTGATGTTTCGCGATTAAATCAGCACGACTCTGCAGATCGTCAAAAGTAAATTTTTGATAAATTACTTTTTAGCCTAAGTGATATAAACGAAAGTCGAAGTAGTTGTTAAACTGACAATGTGCATATAGAGAACGTCTAAATCTGACTTCATTAAAGGAAGTTCTAATTTTTCTAAGATTCAACATAACAATGTACACCTTAGAAATCAAATTTTAGATCAGTTGATATTTAACCGAAACAATCTAAACAAGAATTGAATATCTCGTTAATTGAAACCTGATAATATAAAGACAATCGATAACAGACATCGACGAGAGAGTTATGAATTTTTAACGGACTTAAACAGTCTAAGCCTGTTAAAAATATAATTTTAAAAATAAAGTAAAAATTACACAACGGAGTCTAAACGAAAGTTGTTGATCTCATCGATAGATACACGTGGATATAAAACCCATCGAAAACGGATATCGTATAAAGAAGTTATGAGCTTTCTAAGATTTTAAAAAAATTCGCACGCAGTCGCGCATACAGACAAGATGTGTGGCGTACATCGACAACCTATAAGATTGCGATACATGGTACCACCCATCAAGTGACACGTCACCCTAGCCGACCATATGTGCAGTGCGCAGGGGACACAATACGCGACGTGCACCCCGAATTAGCCTATATAAGCTTCCAATTTTAGCTCATTTTTCTCACATCCTTCCCTAGAAGCCACTGGATATCATTTGTATTTCTTACTCCCATTGGTCCTTAGTTCCCGGTCACTTTAGCGGGGCACTGTGGTGTTAGATAGCCAGATAATAGAAGCCCTCGGATCAAGATTATGTCTGCATAATTTCCCGATTTTCACTAGATTATTCTATACGTTAAGCTACGCTTATTTTATTAATTGTAACTTTTAGTTATAGTCACAATCATTATATGAACCTATAATTAAGATTTATCAGTGATTTCAAGTCGTTATGCCGATGGATCTACTTACGGGGATGATGTCTAGATTGTATTTAGTGAGGTGTTTAAAGTGAAATTTCCAAACAATATACTCTGTATATACCAAAAGGACCCTACCTCCGGTACGATCCTACTTGGTTGTCTCTTATCAACTATAGATAAGTACACATTGGAATTATTGAGGAATCCCGACTATTAATTAGTCATATGAAATAGTAAAATAATAATAAGTGATAATTAAACCTAGGTCATATCAAGGGAAAAAACAATTGCAAAAGTGAAGCGTGCTGCCTAACTTTCCAATCATCCTATTTAGCAAGTGAGTACATAGTTACTTTCTGCTTACACATAAATACAAGTATTCTAAATGCTTAATTGCTATGTGTGCTACCTTTGTCGTGTTTAATGTAGTTGTACAATATGATTGTTACTTGATTTAATCATATATTTATCAAACTTAATAATATGATTGGGTATGGAGGTTGTGTGAAATAACAAGTCAGAGGTTGTGATAAGGCTGTGTCAGATTGTGGTTATGATAGGTTAGTAACAGCCATGCGGAATTATAAACAATGTTTTCCCTATCTATTCCAAGTACTTTTGTACTAATATGTCTATCCCAATTATTTTTGTACTGCCATGCTTAACCCAAGTCCTTTTGTTCTGTTGTGCCCACCCCAAGTACTTTTGTACTGCCGTGCTTAACCCAAGTACTTTTGTAATGATGTGACAATCCAAAGTACTAATGTACTTGTAACATCCCAATTTTCACAACCAAAAATTTTCGTTTTTAAATATAATACTTATAAAATCATTTACTTGAAAACAACATCATCATCGTTTCAGGTCATCATACCACAATCATGAGTCTCAAAATCGTAATAGAAAGTAGTAATAATGTCAGAGTACAAATCTCATGAATCTCAAAATGTGGAAACCATGTGTGTGCGATGCGCTGCTACTGTGACGGCTCCTTCCTCTTTGCTGAAGAGGTACCTAAAACAAAACTGAAAATTGTAAGCACAAAGCTTAGTGAGTTCCCCTATTATACCACATACCATAAAATAACATATTTGGACAAGCATATCTGGGTGTCGGCCTCCCCTTCGGTCTATTTCAATCGGATAGTTGCCCATCATATCTGGATGCTGGCCTCCCCTTCGGTCTATTTCAACCAGATAGTTTCCTAGAATATCTAGGTGATGGCCTCGCCTTTAGTCTATTTCAACCGGATACCGGGGACTATTTCACCCTTACCACTACCACATAGAATCATAACATACTGGCACATATTAGGGATGGGATTTGAAACCGGAAAACCGGACCAGAATCGGAATCGAACCAAAACCAGATTTGTTAGAACCGGAATATATAGAACCGTTCCGGTTCCGAGTTTAAAAATTGGCTTTATCTGAGTTCCGGGTAATCTGGGTTTGGGTCCATCGGGTCGGGGTAAATCGGGTCTAAAAACCGGAACCGATGTTAGGAACCGGAACCACTTTTAGGGCCAAAACCAGTTTTTGTAAAAGATGCATATCTCATTCGTTTCAACTCCTATTGACATGCAGTATTTTCCAACATGTAGTTTAGAGTTTGTACATGATTTTAGACTATAAATTTTCCATTTTTAGTTTTATATTCAATGACTTTCAGTCTCTCAAAGTCGAGATATCAAAGTTGGAAGTTTTTAGTTTTTCAGTATTTTTGTATTCGGTGAAAGTTTTAAAACATGCATATCTACTTCATTTGAAGTTGGATTGAAATGTGGTTTTTTCCAACTTATAGTTTATAGTTTATACATGAATTTAGACTATAATATTGTCATTTTTGCTTTAATATTCAATGATTTACCGTCCTTCGAAGTCGGGATATCGAAACTAACAATTTTCAACTTTTCAACTATTTGCTTTTATACTTTGTATTCTATGAAAATATTAGCACATGCATATCTCATTCGTTTAAAGTCGGATTGACATGTGGACTTTTCCAGAGTGTATTTTAGAGTTTGTATATGATTTTAGACTATAATTTTGTTAATTTTGGTTTCATATTCAATGGGTTACAGTCCCCCAAAGTCGGGATATCAATATGAAAATTTTCAAAGTTCAACCCACTAAGCAGTAAGTAATTACAAAAAAATTCCGGTTTTTCTGGGTTTTCCGATTCTAAACCCAATTTATCCGGTTCCAACCTATTAACTTTGATGTTTTCGGGTTTTCCGGTTCTAGACCCACTTTACCCGGTACCGTACCCGGAACCGAACTAGAACAGGTTCCTATATATTGGTCCGGTTTCGGTTCTAAAAAAATCCCGTTAACTGGTTCCAGGTTTTCCGGGTCTGGGTCCATCCAGTCCGGGATTGGACCCACTTTCATCCCTAGCATATATAACATAACAGATAGTGGCATACCAAATAATTATCACACAGACAATTATCTAATTACGAACTCCTACTAGTAGGCCGACATTATGGCCGTAGACCCACTTCTAGTGGAAGGTAACTTACCTCGCCAAGCTGAGTGTCGAATCTCTTGGGAAGTAACCTCTAACAGCTGCTCCGATGACTCCTGACTATCATAATCATAATAATAATTAGTCAACATCTATAACGCCACTTAGGGTAAAATGACCATTTTACCCCTTGGTCCGAGTGCAACATTCATAAGTCCCAATTCTAGCTTATTAAGCCCAGCCCTCCTATGGCCCATCAAGGACTCCCTAAGGGCCCATTAATTGCCTAATTTCTGAATTGGGCCTTAATCCCCCAAGCGGGCCCAAAAAGTTCCGAGTCCTAATATAATAATTCCAAAGGGTTTAATCATGGCCCAATAGGCCCAATACTCTAATTCCAGATTCCTAAGTCCAAACTTATACTTCACAGTGGGTCACAGGGCCCAAAAGTCCAGGCCCATTCTCTTAAGGCCCAAAAGCCTAAAACATTCATTCTGCATGCGTACGCGCGACGTACTTAGCACGTACGCCCAGCGTACGTTGGCCTTGACTAGAACGGGGAGTTGACCCAGTACGCGCAACGTACTAGGGAGTATGCCCAGCGTACTGGCCAGCTTCTTTAGGACTTCATTCATGACTTAATCTGTTAAGTCTTTACGTCCAAAATACAGATCTAGGTCCTTTAAGACCTCCTAAACCATAAAGTCACGAACTTTATGTGCTTGCATGCATGGTTGGGGTCAAAACATGTTTTTGATCCTTTTAACAAACTTTAAGACCCGTTAACACTTGCATGGTTGTGGCTTAACCTTAAGGTTCAAATTTTATGACTCTTAATGCCTCTAAGAGCCCAAAAGGACAACTATTATGGTCTGAAGTCATTAAGATGCAAGAAGCCATAACAATGGAGTCCAAAACATAAATCAAATTAATGGGTGGGAGTGGATTAACCATTCTTTATTTTTTATTTATTTTAAGTTAAAAAATATAAATTAAATTAGTTTATATATTTATGATATTAAATAAAATTGAAAATATAAATTATAAGGGCATAATCATCCTTTTAAGTGTACAGGGACCAAAACCAATAAAAGATTCCATTTTAGACCATTGGTGCACCACCAAAACTTTTTGGACAAAAATCACATACTTTTATCAACCATATGGATCATTTTTGCAATTTTGTCATTACCAGATAAGACTATAATTGCTTATAAGGATTTCCAAACCATTTTCCTATCTATACCGTACTATTGCAATACAATATACGAATATTTTTTTATTCAACTCACTTGATCTAAATATTATTTATATGTATTAGTGTAGATCTTAGACGAGACTACAATCCTTTTAATCAACTTTCAATATTAACTCTTTTTTAAACGACACTTGTCGTAACTCAGTGTATATTCTAAACACTGGGTATCATATATTTTAAAATATAGTAATCTTTTAAGTAATAATAGTTATTTTTAAGATTCATACGTAATAATATCATATAAACATTTTAACAAATAATAAACCATAACTAGTTCACACGTTGCATGTTATTAAATGCACATTTAACAAATATTCCAAATAATAAACATCTAATTTGACATATAAACCTTCAACAAATATTTAATACTTTTTTAATAATTACTGGTATTAAATTATGTTTATGAAAGTAACTATGTACTCACCTGATATAGGTGGAAGACTCGTGGGAAAATCAACTATTTGACTGATACTTCAGATTCCCCTTTAAAACGAACTAAATACAATTATTACCAAGTCTTATTTTTCGTTCATATTTTTAAAGTTAAATTGTTATAATGTTTTCTTAGATTTATCTATAATCCCATAAGAAATACTGACGTATAGCTAATAAGAAAAAACCATTTAAGATCGTGTCGGAGGTCGGATCGATTTAGTATATAAAGATATATTGTTTGGAAAATCCACTTGACCTACCTCACTAATCTAGCATTGTTATCATTTTCGTAAGTAGATTTGTCTGTATAACGACTAGTATTACTGATAGATGTTATTTATAAGTTCATAATAACGACTATAAATATAAATATAAGTTATACTTAAAGCACGATAAACATAGCTCAACTTAGATGTTGTTTGACGAAAACTGAACATTATATGTGCTAAACTTCGAAACCGAAAGATCCATTTCTCGGGGCTCTTTGGTATTTCAGAGCATCGCTACTAACACCTAAGAACTACTAGAATCGGGCCTCGGGAAAGTTTGAGAGTGTTTGGAAAGAGTTTGGCAAGAAAATATGCAAGAATACATTTCAGTATATAGGAACAATCAATGGGAATGCCATGTCCTATGACATGTGTCGACAATCTAACATCTATCGTGTGGAGGAAGGCTACAATCTGATGGCGACACATGTCGCACTCCGAGTGGTGCCATGCGTCGTGCTCTTGTTGGTCAGAATTAATTAATTTTCAAAAAATTATAACTTTCACATACGGAATCCATTTTCAATGGTTTTTACATCATGTGTAGCTATCGACGTGCACAAAAACTTTTTTTTAGACTCCGTCAACTAATTTTCACTTTATTTTTCGTTTTATGGTCCGAGAAGGCTTAACTGTAAATAACATTGTGAAATTCATAACTTCTTCATACAAGCGTTGTCTTCAATGTTCTTTATATTGTTGACTTCATATTGAAGAGTACTACAAATTTCATTTAGATTGTTTTGGCAAAAAATCTACCAATTTTGAGTTTGATTTCTGTGTTGCACACTGATGTATTATGTCACACTCAAAACTTTGAAAAATTATAACTTCCTCATACGAAGTCCTATTTTGGCCTTCATTATACCAACGCGTTCCTATTGACGAGCACTTCGAATTTCATTTAAATCACTTTGGCTAAAAGGCAACCTATCTTTTGTTCACTTATTATGACACATCTTGCCGTATCGGTTTAAATGCAAAACTTAGATAAATCATAACTTTCTCACATGAAGTTAGATTTCGGGATTCTTTATATCCACAAGATCATGATCATGACTACTACAACTTTAGTTAAGATTATTTATCATAAATATGTTGGATTAGTATCTAAGTCCATAACTATTTTGGTATGTACTTGATCCGATGGTGTATGGTCCTTTTGGGTTGCCTTCACCAAAGCAACTTGATAGGATGAATTATGGAGAGAAAGGATTAATTATGATTTATTAATATATTATGAGAGTTCTATATTAAAGGAGAAATCATATTGTTTAATTAATATTAGTCAAGAATTAATAAGAATTAAGTTTGTGACTAAAAGACATTAATTAAACTTAAGGGACTAGAACTGTCAATTGTGTGATAGTTGAATATTGGGCTAATGGACTCCATATTAGAGGGGTGGATGAATTCTATGGGGAAACCCATTAGAAATCATCGTAGGCCTTTAAGGAAGGAGTCCATGGGTTGCTTAGGGCCTAAGCATTCAAATTAGGGTTTCCTTGTTAGATAACCCTAATAGCCTCACTATTTAACGACCCCTTGAGACTCAAAAACGTGGTGAACTAAATCCTTAGGGTTTCTACACGTTTTTGGGTGTCTCTTCTCTTCTCAATGTTCATCCTCTTGCTCTTGGTGTTTGTGAACCATTAGAAGAGTGACATTTGTGACTCTAAGCTTTCTAAAGTCATTACAAGGAGGATTTGAGATTGTTATTGCTACATAACAATCAAGGTAATATCTTAAACCCATTTGTAACATCCCGAAATATCAAGAGTAGAGTTGAAGGGCTAAAAGAGTAAATTGGGAAAGAGTGACTCGGCGAGTCCATGTGCGGACTCGGCGAGTAGAGTCGCGACTTGGTCGCATGTTAAGTGGCCGACTCGGCGAGTCAGTGTAATAGACTCGGCGAGTAGGCGCTGAGTGGAGAAAACCCTAATTCTCGGGGTTGAGCCTTATATAAAGATCATTATGTTTTCCTCCCAGCCTCTTTATCACCCCTTGAGTCCCAGAAAACCCTAAATCACGGAGAAGCACCATTGATTGAGTGGATTGGAGCTTGGAGATGTAATTGTTGAAGGAATTGTGGGAGATTGAAGGCTTGGAGCAAGGGGCTTTGCTTGGATTCGAATTACATTGCAGTTGGGGCATCTCTTAGAGGTAATATCTCGTTATTGGACTGTTGTTATGTGGTTTCTTCATTTTGGGGTTGTGGGAATTGGTCTAGGGATGTAATGGGAAGTCTAGAGGCAAGATCTGAGGTTGCTACCTCAGATCTGGAAGGGAGAAGAATCAGAGAGCATGAAAGTCCCTGTGTTGGAGTGTTTAGTGAAGCTTACATGTCCCAAACCCTAGCCCAATGTGCAAACAACTTAGATCTCTTT
Source organism: Lactuca saligna (assembly GCF_052625555.1). NCBI lineage: Eukaryota > Viridiplantae > Streptophyta > Magnoliopsida > Asterales > Asteraceae > Lactuca > Lactuca saligna. Next base: position 131,847,055 of record NC_136422.1, on the reverse strand, counting down.
GGATTCACGTAAAGTTTGCCACTTTACGTGATGGATGAGTGGTAGGAGACTAGATCTATGTTTTGAAGCAGTTGCATGGCCTGGAATGCTTCGGAATGTATTCAGACTGGTGGTACTCGGCGAGTCACATGGGTGGACTCGACGAGTTGGATGAAGATGGCCTGGAACTCGGCGAGTTGTATGAACAACTCGGCGAGTAGGTTGAAGATAGTCGTAGACTCGGCGAGTCTATTCTTGGACTCGACGAGTCTTGTCGAAGAGTCCCAAATATTCTCTGGTTGAGTCGAGAATCGGTGAGTTGAGGGATGACTCGGTGAGTCGTGTGCGAGTGGACTCAGAGTTGTTGAACTCGGCGAGTCTCGGGGTGACTCGACGAGTTAGGTCGCAGATTGAGTGAAATTCTGATTATGGGAACTCGACGAGTCGCAGGGTTGACTCGACGAGTAGGGTCAGTCAGGGGTTGACTTAGACTGAGGACTTTGATTTCGACCAAGGGTTGGCCGTTGACTTTTAAGGTTTGGTCAGCGATGTGGCCTTTAGGCCAAGAGAGGGGTAAAATAGTCTTTTACCCATAAGAGGGTGTTATGAGAGGATTTATTCTAGTCTCGAGAGTTATATTCATGAGAGTATTTGCCTTACGTGTTAGGCGGTGGCGAGTTCGAGATTCAAGTGTGGGGATATCTACTTTCTGCTTGTCAGGTGAGTCTTCTCACTATACTTTACCTTGAGTAGGTAACCAGAGTTATGTGATCAGAGTATTTGTATGCTATATGTACGTGATGTGTTGTACTGCATTATTTCTATGTGATTTATGCTGTGCATGTTTATAGAGTTGGAACCGGAAGGTTCCCAGAGTTAGAACCTGAGGGTTCACAGAGCTTGGGTGCACGGACCCATAGAGTTATAGCCTCGAGTGGCTAATATGTGTTATGTGTGGTATTTTGTGGAACTCACTAAGCTTCGTGCTTACAGTGTTTTGTGTGATGTTTTTCAGGTTTCTTTCAGTATCACGGGACGGCACCGGCTTGATTGTACACACCAGAGAAAGAGTCATATTTTGGAGGATCCTGGTTTTCTATGCAAGTGAAAATGGAGTCATGTTTTGTAAATCGACTATGAATGAGATTTAAACAAGTGTTTATAAGAATAAAATGATTATTTTAAATGAAAAAAAAATTGTCTTGAAGTTTACGGTGTTACAAGTTGGTATCAGAGCCTTGGTTTGAGGGATTCAGATGCGCCTTCGGGTAAATCTGGACTCAAACTGAGGAAGTAAGAAAAGTTTTTAAAGAAATAATTTTCTAAAAGTGAATAAGAGTTCAAAGAGAAAGCAAGAAAGAGTAGTGTGTACAATCAGCCAGAGCCCAAACGGTGATTTCCCAAAATACCCTTACTTTTGTATTATGAGATATTTATGATGCACTTTATGAGATATTATTGCATGCTAGAGACAGGCTAGGTATTTCATATGTTAGGACTAGAGTGGCCTGATTTGTGATGCCTTAGCCTAGGACTCGTCATTATATGGCCATGCTTTTGAGTATGTGATGAGTGAGAGTATCCAGTTAGAACCCATGGTGGGTAGAGTTACAGAGTTCGGTGGTACTTTCGAGGATGAGCCGAGAAGGTGGAGTTATCACAGAGAGGGAGTCCTATGTATTCTTCAATGCTCGAATGCTGCTTGCTTTGTGCTTTGTGGAACTCTCGATGATGGGAGTCAGCTACCAAGTGAATATGACGATATTTAGGAGGTAGATGGCTGGCATCATTAGGAGCTCTTCAGCAGCTGATAGCAAAGAAGGGGGAGGACAACGGAAGAGCCTAGGGAGTAACCCTAGCCAAATGAGTGCGCTTGCAGAGTAGAGAATTTCGCTGGGGAGCGAGCACGCGCGATGGGATTAGTGAAAGGGCAGGTCGAGCAGCTACTTAGAAGCTCTGGGATGGTCCGTGTGGAAAGTATGGGTAGATGTGGCAGGTAGTATGGGCTCGTACTACTGAAAGCAGAGGACCCATACTTGATACAGGGAGTATTCTGAAGGTCCTAAGGAGCGGATTGAGGAGTGATGTTATGGTTCGGGTACCATACATCAGAGCAGATTGAGGAGTGATGTTATGGTTCGAGTACCATACATCAGAGCAGATTAAGGAGTGATGTTATGGTTCGAGTACCATACATCAGAGCAGATTGAGGAGTGATGTTATGGTTCGGGTACCATACATCAGAGCAGATTGAGGAGTGATGTTATGGTTCGAGTACCATACATCAGAGCAGATTGAGGAGTGATATTATGGTTCGAGTACCATACATCAGAGCAGACTGAGGAGTGATGTTATGGTTCGGGTACCATACATCAGATCAGATTGAGGAGTGATGTTATGGTCCGGGTACCATACATCGGAGCGGATGGAGGAGTGATGTTACGGTTCGAGTATCATACATCGGAGCGGATTGAGGAGTGATGTTATGGTCCGGGTACCATACATCGGAGTGGATTGGGGAGTGATGTTATGGTTAGGGTACCATACCCCGGGGCATATTGATAAGAGATGTCATGGAATGAGTACCATGGTTCGTAGTGAAGGATGTTTGTGGTTCTCCGGTTATTCGGTCATGAGTAAGTTCGAAGAGGCGTCCCTTGAGAGGGAGATCAAGAGTCCCTCAGAGTATTTTAGTAAGGAGTCAGTGAGAAGGGAGAATTTCGATCTGAGTTGAGCGATCAGTCGATAAAGGAGATGTCACCTCCTATGATCTGGGAGGTACTGATTATGCTCGTGTGAAAAATATGAGAAGCATGATGTTTTGGTTTTGGGTTTAGGGGTAAACCCTGCAGGTCGTCATTGATGATGATTTCCCACCAGAGTATCAGGTAGCATGTGTGCCGCGAGGCAGTGATCTATCATGAGCAGATAGTCAGTTGGGACTGAGATAGTCGAGGGCCACGCTATACCTAATTGAGTTTAGTCGGGTGTACAGTAGTGGTATCAGCGGGGAGTTCATTCGAGTTCAGCGGTGCCGAGAGTTTTCTATCCATGGGGTGTTGAATTTGGGAGTGGGTTCCTGTTCTTAGGATGATCCCGGTGTTGGAGCGTTGGTTAATGAGTTGAGGTGGGGGGTACGATGATTTTATGGTTCAGCCTATGAGCCAGGGATGTTATCGAGCAATTGATTTGTTTGGTACTAAATTGGTACAAGATTTGGAACGACTAGAGGCAGACGTGACGAGAAGTTCTTGAGGAGTTCACCAGAGGTTCAAAGTATATGAGATCGATTCATTTCCTTAAGGGGGGATTATCGGGCGTTGTGTAGCACTTTCCGGGGGCAGGTGCGATTTTGCTGGAGAATATAGTTATGGGTTAGTTGCGTGCTATTTGGTGATGGATCAAACCCTAAATGGGGGAGAACCGGGTGCCGTATGTAAGAAAGCAGAGATTTGTCAAGAGCAGTTATAAGTGGAGTATAGAGATATGCGGTAAGAAATCATGAGACCAGTGATGTCGGTGATCGAGGAAAAGGGTTAGAGTGAGTTAATGCGGGAAGTACTTGTTTGAGAAGGATGAATGTCTCCACGACAGGTGTTTATTAGTCAGGAATCTGGTATTGGTCAGTGTTGGGGCAAGTAGATAAAGAATGATTGGGCAGCCAACTCCCGGGTCGGTATGCGTACCTTTGTTTGGATTTTGAACAGCGGGAAAAGGGTTTCGGAGAATTATCAGCGTATTTCGTAACGTTTGCGTTTCTTCGTATTGCAATTGAGAAATTGGATACACCGAAGTTGCAACTTGGAAAAATGGAGATCTAGTTATGGGGTTCAGAGGGAATGTATTATTGCATCTATATGGTGCTTGGGGCAGGAGATCAGTGGTTGTGGCAGGATCTTATGATGTTCGGTGGGGGTGTTCCGAGGTATCCGGGTATTGATATCTTTATTTCGAAGTTATTCGTGAATCTTGAGTTGAGACGACTTGTGGTATATCAGGTATCTATGGATCTAGTGAGAGCCCTTCGAGTATGGGAATCCAGGGAGATTACTTGGGAGAGTGGATCTTCGCAAGGTGGGCATCTGTTATGACGATTGCCTCCAGAGTCCGTGATGAATATTCGAGACGAGTATGGGTAGCCGCCTATGATAGTCTGTGGAGCACGAGCTAGTGGGGTCAGAGGATGTTGTGATACTGCGGGGAGCCGTAGTACTCACTAGTCAGAGGGTGTTGTGATACTGCGGGGAGCCGTAGTACTTACTAGTCAGAGGGTGTTGTGATACTGCGGGGAGCCGTAGTACTCACTAGTCAGAGGGTGTTGTGATACTGCGGAGAGCCGTAGTACTCACTAGTGAGAGGGTGTTGTGATACTGCGGGGAGCCGTAGTACTCACTAGTCAGAGGGTGTTGTGATACTGCGGGGAGCCGTAGTACTCACTAGTCAGAGGGTGTTGTGATACCGCGGGGAGCCGTAGTGCTCACTAGATGGCAAGAGAGTGTGATGATGGAATGTTCTCCGATCAGTGTATGATGTGGAAGAGTTTTGGGCTTGAGTAGCCCTAGTATTGAGTTTTTGGAGCCTGGATGTTGGACCGGGGGCGAGACTGGGGTCCCCGTCTCTGTCAGGGAATGTGGTGAGATGTCCAAGGGATATGCCCAGCAGAAACCAGAGATCAGAGTGGAGACAATCCTCGGTTGGATTGTACTTTCTTGCATAAGGAAAAGAGAATTTCGGGACTTACGTGTCACGGGGCCGGGATAGTGGTCACGGGGAGGAAGTTAGTGGGATATTTGGATCATGATTTGGGTGACCTTTGGAGGCTCAGCTGTGGAGTCAAAAGCTGACCTGGTGCCCAGTCTCGAAGAGGGATATGAGATGAGCTAGAGCTTATCATGATGATGTCTGAGGACACCTCAGAGGGAGTGAACGATTCAGACGCTCAAAGACTTTCTTCGGGCATGTGTATTAGATTTCGGAGGGTGTTGCAACACATATTTATCCTTGGTTGAGTTATCCTATTTCAACAGCCATCATTAGTGCATTGGTATGCCACCCTTTGTGTTGTTGTATGGGAGGAAGTGTCGGACCCTCATTTGCTGAGGAAAGTGTCGATTCGTGGAAGTGGAAGTTGTAGTGAGAATGGACAATTTGGAGTATGGTGGTCGAACATTGTGTCTGTGACAGTGGTATGGAATGACATCATGATGGGATGTCTGCTGAGGATGCGGAAGGGATTCCGCGGGTGTAGAGCCAAGAGTCTCAGGATGGATGTAGGGATGGAGTCTGGGACTCCCAGCTTGATTCTGATAAAGGGCTGTGTGCGTAGTGGTGGTTTCTCCTGGGAATGTTAGAGATGTCGTCAGTGTGACGGGTTTTCCTAACCCGAGAGTGCGAAGGTTGGTGCGGCATGGGTGTGTGATTGCAAGAAGAGGACTCATGAGAGTTGCTCTGGGATTGAAGAGTGGGCCTTTCTGTCATCACGGTTTGGATAGAATGGGATTCGGATCGGGGATCCGATGGTTCATGGCTTCTAACCCTTATGGGTCGAGTGATTGTTAAGATTTGGGACACTGATGCTTCATGGGTAATTCTTGGATCGTTGAGTGTGGTTATCAGAGGGTACATCCGGTTCTCGGTTCGAGACAGTGGTCAGAACACCGTAAGGAAAGGGCAAGTGTGTTCGAGTTTCGAAGGGTATGCCTTGTGAGACCTGGTCCGATTAAGGCCAGGTGGCACATTATGGGAGTATTTCTGGAGTTGAGTTGATGTAGGCTTCGAGGGCGAAGCCTAATTTAAGTGGGGGAGAATTGTAACATCCCGAAATATCAAGAGTAGAGTTGAAGGGCTAAAAGAGTAAATTGGGAAAGAGTGACTCGGCGAGTCCATGTGCGGACTCAACGAGTAGAGTCGCGACTTGGTCGCGTGTTAAGTGGCCGACTCGGCGAGTCAGTGTAATAGACTCGGCGAGTAAGCGCTGAGTGGAGAAAACCCTAATTCTCGGGGTTGAGCCTTATATAAAGATCATTATGTTTTCCTCCCAGCCTCTTTATCACCCCTTGAGTCCCAGAAAACCCTAAATCGCGGAGAAGCACCATTGATTGAGTGGATTGGAGCTTGGAGATGTAATTGTTAAAGGAATTGTGGGAGATTGAAGGCTTGGAGCAAGGGGCTTTGCTTGGATTCGAATTACATTGCAGTTGGGGCACCTCTTAGAGGTAATATCTCGTTATTGGACTGTTGTTATTTGGTTTCTTCATTTTGGGGTTGTGGGAATTGGTCTAGGGATGTAATGGGAAGTATAGAGGCTAGATCTGAGGTTGCTACCTCAGATCTGGAAGGGAGAAGAATCAGAGAGCATGAAAGTCCCTGTGTTGGAGTGTTTAGTGAAGCTTACATGTCCCAAACCCTAGCCCAATGTGCAAACGGCTTAGATCTCTTTGGATTCACGTAAAGTTTGCCACTTTACGTGATGGATGAGTGGTAGGAGACTAGATCTATGTTTTGGAGCAGTTGCATGGCCTGGAATGCTTCGGAATGTATTCAGACCGGTGGTACTCGGCGAGTCACATGGGTGGACTCGACGAGTTGGATGAAGATGGCCTGGAACTCGGCGAGTTGTATGAACAACTCGGCGAGTAGGTTGAAGATAGCCGTAGACTCGGCGTGTTTGTTCTTGGACTCGACGAGTCTTGTCGAAGAGTCCCAAATATTCTTTGGTTGACTCGAGAATCGGTGAGTTGAGGGATGACTCGGTGAGTCGTGTGCGAGTGGACTCAGAGTTGTTGAACTCGGTGAGTCTCGGGGTGACTCGGCGAGTTAGGTCGCAGATTGAGTGAAATTCTGATTATAGGAACTCGACGAGTCACAGGGTTGACCCGGCGAGTAGGGTCAGTCAGGGGTTGACTTAGACTGAGGACTTTGATTTCGACCAAGGGTTGGCCGTTGACTTTTAGGGTTTGGTCAGCGATGTGGCCTTTAGGCCAAGAGAGGGGTAAAATAGTCTTTTACCCATAAGAGGGTGTTATGAGAGGATTTATTCTAGTCTCGAGAGTTATATTCATGAGAGTATTTGCCTTACGTGTTAGGCGGTGGCGAGTTCGAGATTCAAGTGTGGGGATATCTGCTTTCTACTTGTCAGGTGAGTCTTCTCACTATACTTTACCTTGAGTAGGTAACCAGAGTTATGTGATCAGAGTATTTGTATGCTATATGTACGTGATGTGTTGTACTGCATTATTTCTATGTGATTTATGCTGTGCATGTTTATAGAGTTGGAACCGGAAGGTTCCCAGAGTTAGAACCTGAGGGTTCACAGAGCTTGGGTGCACAGACCCATAGAGTTATAGCCTCGAGTGGCTAATATGTGTTATGTGTGGTATTTTGTGGAACTCACTAAGCTTCGTGCTTACAGTGTTTTGTGTGATGTTTTTTAGGTTTCTTTCAGTATCACGGGACAGCACCGGCTTGATTGTACACACCAGAGAAAGAGTCATATTTTGGAGGATCCTGGTTTTCTATGCAAGTGAAAATGGAGTCATGTTTTGTAAATCGACTATGAATGAGATTTAAACAAGTGTTTATAAGAATAAAATGATTATTTTAAATGAAAAAAAATTGTCTTGAAATTTACGGTGTTACACCATTGTTATGTTAATATTGATTATCATATGCTAGATCTAGGGTTTAAAGTCTTGGATGAATTGCATGTACAATAGAGAAACCTAGATCCAAGCATTAGGGTTTGTATGAGCACATATGATGTTCTTATGGCTAAAATCCATCATTGGTATCAGAGCCTTGATTGGTTTCTATTGTATTGATTCCTAGCATATTCATTCTTGTTGCAAAATCGATTTTTTTTGGCTCCCTGACTGCTGAACTTGGCGAGTTCCAATGTGGACTCGGCGAGTTGGATCCAACTCGGCGAGTCCATAGAGGAACTCGACGAGTTCGAGCATCAGAAGGAGGCTGTTTCGGGATTTCTTGCTGTTTTACTCATGTATACTTGCCTTAACTGTTTTGGGTCATTAAAATCCGATTTTAAACATATTTTGAGTATATCCTTGATTAAACAAAAGATAATTACCAATTGCTTAGATAATAACTTCCTTATATGATTAAAGTTTGATCATTTGTATTAATTGGGTAACTTATCTTGCAAGAAATTGATTTTAGGTCAAATTTAGATAATCATTAAATTAATTGTTTAATTTAAATTATTTTCTATTTGATCCTTTGTGTTTTGAAAAGTTTCAAACTTACCCTCAAGTCTTGGAATTTAAATTTTTGACTAAAAGGTTTGATCTTGAAATATTTAAATTCTAAACCCTAATGTTTTGAAATGTTTCAAAACTTTCCCTCAAGTTTTGGGATTTAAAAGTTGATTAAAAGTTAATTTAGAGATGTTAAATTCTAAAACCCTAGTATTGTTTTGAAAAGTTCAAATCTCACCCTTATTGTTTTATTAATTAATTAAGGTGTATAATTAAAAGAGATTTAATAAACCCATAGAGTTTTTGGTTTACATTTAATTAAATTAAAGGTATAATTTTTAAATTAGACCAACTAGTATTTTAAAAGTGTAAAATATACCCTATACTATATATAACATTGAAAGTCTAATATTATATATATATATATATATATATATATATATATATATATATATATATATATATATATATATATATATATATATATATATGTATGAGTAAAAGTCAGTCTTACCGTTAGTAGGCCTCATTCACGAAGTTGGTCTATAAGGGGTGTTAAGGAAATTTCCTATAAAATGGCGATTGAATGGGTATCCACTCTTACCCACCGCACTCTTGAGTAGTGGAGGGTCGTTAGCCGAACGAGTAGGATAGGACACAAACCTTCCATTAAAAGTATAATGAAGTATAAAGTAACTAAAAGTTTTTTTTACAAAATTCTCAATCTTAGTTACTTTAGGCAAAAGTGAATTGATGCAATTCCATGAAATTACACTTTGTGCCCTTGCGAAGACGTTAGTGGAGCGTGTGTGGTTAACCGACACATCGAATAGGTGTCTGTAACATGTGGGGGCACCATGTAGATTTGCATGGTTATTCACACCCGCTTTGTGATCCTCAGCATCCCAGTCACAAACTAGAGGGACATATCGAGATTTAAACATGCCATTGAAAAGTTCAGTGAATTTCAAAGGAAATCTAGGAATTCTTAATACATTTAAAACTTAAGCCTTTATGTTTTTCATGGTGAAGAATTAGTGAATCGTCATTCACTTACCTCTAAATTATTTGCATGATTGGATTACGGCACCCCTCTTCTAATATGTAAATAATGTTGTTGGATCCTAGCCTTAATGTTTCATTTGGGTGTTTCATTAAGGATTCAATCAACTAACTTGAAATTTCTCCCGTTTTGTAGATGTCTGACTCTAAACATGGTCTTCCCGAATCCCAAGGAAAAAGTGTTTATGTTGAAAGTAAAAGCTTGTTCCAAAGTGAAGAATCAACATGGACTAGCTTGATTTCACTCCATCCTCCTCCTCCCATTGTTCTCCCCGACCCACAAGATCGATTATTTGAAAGGTTCAAGATCACAGAAACCCTATTGGCAATGGAACATGAAGATGGTAAACCCGTGTGTGCTCACGTCCTAGAGATGAAATCACACATTGATAAGTTAATTATGTTGGGTGCGTCCTTTCCCAATAAATTGGTTGTGGACTGGGTTGTTTAGTCACTCCCTGAATCATATGATAAGTTCATTAGAGAGTATTATATGATGGATCTTGACGCGACCCTCATTGAATTAACTTACATGCTTAGTGCTGCTGAATCAGAAATGATTTGGCGAAGTGATGGAGCATATTTGTCTGGTAATTCAACCAACCATGCTTCCTTGGACACTCTAGAAGAACCCACCTGTTTTTGCTGCCAAGAGAAGGGACAATGGATACAAAGCTGCCCAAAGGAACTGAAGAGTCTAAGAGATGAGAGAGTCAAGAAGTATGACTTTACTTCAAGTATAAAGTCCACTATCTAACTCCATTAAATTCCTATTCTTTATACACAATGTGATAAGATTACATTTTCATGTTTTTCAGGATTAGAGAAAGGAAAGGAAGTTTGATGGAAGAGCAAGATGAGTCTGAGCATGAAGAAATGGATTACGATCGCATGATTCGAAGATCAGATTTTAAGCTTAGGAAGTTATGATAGATTTGTTAAGAGTATTTGTTTACATAGTTTTTCATTCGAATTTTGCATTGTAAAGACATGGTTTCCGCTGCTTTTATGAATAAAATAAATTTTGGTTTTATCTTATTTGTTTATCCTTACAATGGCATATATGAAAAAATTGATGTGTCTGTACTTCTATTATTAGCAAAATGGATTTGATTCTTAATTATGTTATTTGTGGAAAGGTTAAGAATTTACCAAATATGGAAAGTTTCTCATTGCCCAAGTTTCAAGTGGATATGAACTTGAAATCGTGCAACAAGTATTGCATGATGAATGAAAACTTTCACATTTGGGAAATTTAGACTAATTTATGACAAAGTGTTAAATTAAGGACTAAGAGATTGAGTACACTAGGTTGTACGTTGATCAAGTCTACCATAAGAGTAACAAAATCATTCGTCATGATTCACTAAAGATTAGTGAATAGGGTTATACTCACAAGATTGAGTATAATTCTAAAAAAGAGTTTTAAATCAATAGCAGAACGAATAAGAAGAATCAAGTAGGCAGAAAGATAAAAGTTTCTCTGTTCTAAGAAGAAGGGAGAGTACCTTTATTATGTTTTATGATAGGTCTTAATGATTAAAAACCATATCTCAATTGATCCTCTAAATGAGTCTTAGTGAAATTGTATGTCTGAGAAGAGGAATCAAGAATTAAAGAAATGGTTAAATCAAGAAGTCAATCATACTTCGTTCCAGAAACAAATCTTAGAGTTAAGATTGTGACATTTAGTGACAAGTCTTAAGAAGGTTTATAACATTCATCAAATGTGGAAAGTTACGATGTCTTGGATAAGACAAAGACCTACTAGGACCAATTTTGTGAATTGTTTTGTTTTGATAAAAACTACACTAAATCTTGAATATTTGTTTGTCAAGAAATGTTTCTTGACAAGAGAACCTTATATGTCGAGGAGTCAGTGGGAGTCCTAATGGTCTTGAAAGGTTTCAAGAACAAATCAAGAATAAACATTATCGATCATCACTAGCACACGACTTGAGGTTTACAACCTATCGTGTTAACACTATTTTGTTTTATGTGCCATTCCAATTGAGTATTCTGTATATGTGAGTTCTACGAGTTTTTAATGGATTGTATAGGGGTAAGGCACCTTGTTCAATGCAAAGTACATTGAAATGAAGGGGTGAGCTGCTTAACTACTTGGAAGACATGGTGGGCAGTCGTGTTACCATAAGGCAAGAAATCAAGAGTGTTCGGTCCATATGAGTTTGGATTTGTCGCAAATTTTGGTTTTGACAAATTTACATGGATAAGAACACATACACCGTTAAAATCTAAGTGTAATACGATCCCCTCCTTCATGAAAATGACTGTGAGGAAATTCTTTCACTAAGAGAGATTTTAAGAAGATAGTGATTGTGAAATTGTATCTCGAATTCGATTATGGTCACGGTATCCCTTTCCATGATTCAAATTGTGAGATTTGGCAATTAGTCTGAATTGTTTAGACACACATATGAGCTATCTAAGGCAAAGGTGTATAAGACTAAGAAGCTTGATAAAAGATTATCAAAGTATTAGACATTAGAAATATGAACTTAAGAAATTCAATAGGTATTATTTTTCTGGAAGTTAAGCTGATTTCTGAATACATGTCAAAGCTAGTAGGAGCATAAGTGTTATGCTATTATAATCATCATGAGATAGTGGGAGCATAAATGTTATGCTTGTATTAATTATAGAAAACAAGAGTTATACTTTGCAAAGTTGTAAGGATTGAATAGTTGTTTTGCTATAATTAAGGGAGAGAATATTATGCTTCATTTCAAAACTAAAGGCTTAGGTTGTGGAATGATAATAAACTTAGTCAAGAATACATAGTGTGTTCTTAAATTTCGATTATGATTACGGCTTTCCTCTCACAGTTCGAATTGTAAGAACATAACACATAAAATATTATGGCAGAAGATTGATAAAATATGAAATCTTTATGTAAGACATTATGCATCGTGACCCATATGCTTCAGATATAGGATCGGTTGCAAGTGCTGTAATATTTGACCATTCTAAAATTTTCCAAATGTCTAGCACATTTACAGAGAAAAAGGAAAAGAATCGGTTTTTGACTAAGATAATTAAACAATTTTCAAAGGACGATCCAAAGCTTGATAAGGATTGGTTGCTTGTGAGTAGTTGGAAGTATAGTATTGGATGGACCATATTGAAATTATCATGAATAGATAAGATTCTATTAAGAATAAGTTGTCATATGGAAAATATGGAAATGGTTCAATATTAGGAATTGGATATTGAGAGTCTATGTCTAGATTAGAAAATTTTATGCAAAAGGATGTTCAAGGAATGTACTTTGAGTGAGAGACATCATGTCTATGGAATGGTATTGTAACAATTTCCGATAGAGAGCTTTGTAATTCATTGGCAATAGTCATTGTGACCCTAGTGGAGTGACATTACAAAAGGATCATTGCATAAAATGTTCGAATCTAACATATTCTATAAGTGGCAAGAATTTGATATTCTTACACTTGTGATAAGGATTGGGAGTTGTGAAATGAGTATGATTGGAAATGTGTTCATTTGATCTAATTCACAAAGTAAGGACCGTAGGTAAGCATTGTGTGTATGCTAAAAGCATGGTACAAGTGTAGTTATAATTCAAGTAAGAAGTTGATTACCTGAAACAACAAATAATGAGTAATCGATATGGTGATAAATAAAAGGTGTTTTATTTATACTCAAAGGTTTGGGGCCATATGGGATTAGTATTATTCTTGTATTTCGCTTTGCACGTTTTGACTTCCTGAATAATTTAATTGGTTCAGAACAGTCAAATTATTCGAACGGACCACAGTCGTTCATATGTTGAAAGTAAGTATGAATGAAGACTGTCGTGAATTGGTGTGTGGATTGTCTAAAGAGTATTAGACATAAGCAAATGTTTGCTGCAACGTTCATGAGTGCTTATGAATATGATTTGAGCATTAGATTAAACCCACGCTCACTTGGATCACTTCATGGATTTTTATCACAGGTGATTAGTGATATGATAACATCTTATATTCTTGAAACCGAGATGTGTGAGTTTTATCTTGCGAGTCGGTTGCACATTGATAATATGTAAACGCACCAGTAACTTGGTGTTATAAAACATATTGTTGTGTGTAATTCGGTAAGTGAGTGCAAGCGAGCATTGAGTCAAAGTTTATCCGTTCCTTTTATCCAAAGTAGGATAAAAACGATATCTTTGGGCCCCTCGATGATTTAGTGATGGCACCTAAGCGCTTGGCCAAGCTGGGACTAATTTGATGTGATCAATTGTAGTCTGTTGTCAGTCGTCATAAATCGGAAGTCGGGAAATAGTATAGAGAGAATGATTGGAATTTATGTTTTACGATATCTAGAATGGAGAAATATATGATCCCTTATCTAAAGGACACGCGTATCTGATAAGATCAGAGTTGACAACGGCTTTGGAAAGCTACAATTGCATATCAGGATCTGAAGTCATATGCAGAATAGTAATTAGACTTATTCAAGTGGGAGACTGTTGGATTAGTGTCTAAGTCCATAACTATTTTGGTATGTACTTGATCCGATGGTGCATGGTCCTTTTGGGTTGCCTTCACCAAAGCAACTTGATAGGATGAATTATGGAGAGAAAGGATTAATTATGATTTATTAATATATTATGAGAGTTGTATATTAAAGGAGAAATCATATTGTTTAATTAATATTAGTCAAGAATTAATAAGAATTAAGTTTGTAACTAAAAGACATTAATTAAACTTAAGGGATTAGAACTGTTAATTGTGTGATAGTTGAATTTGGGCTAATGGACTCCATATTAGAGGGGTGGACGAATTCTATGGGGAAACCCATTAGAAATTGTCCTGGGCCTTTAAGGAAGGAGTCCATGGGTTGCTTAGGGCCTAAGCATCCAAATTATGGTTTCCTTGTTAGATAACCCTAATAGCCTCACTATTTAAGGACCCATTGAGACTCAAAAACGTGGTGAACTAAATCCTTAGGGTTTCTACACGTTTTTGGGTGTCTCTTCTCTTCTCATTCTTCATCCTCTTGCTCTTGGTGTTTGTGAACCATTAGAGGAGTGACATTTGTGAGTCTAAGCTTTCTAAAGTCATCACAAGGAGGATTTGAGATTGTTATTGCTACATAACAATCAAGGTAATATCTTAAACCCATTGTTATGTTAATATTAATTATCATATGCTAGATCTAGGGTTTAAAGTCTTGGATGAATTGCATGTACAATACAGAAACCTAGATCCAAACATTAGGGTTTGTATGAGCACATAGGATATTTTATAGGCATAATCAAGATTTGTTTACAAGAATTAATGACACGTACATGGAAAAGTTAGTTTTGAAGAAAATGATGTTATGCTCTTGATTCCTTATCTTCTTGTAATAGTGCCTTGTTGATTTTCTGATTGAGAGACGATGTTAACTATATACATGATTGTGATGTTTATAAGGAGTTAGAGCACAACTGAAGAGCTCTTTAATTTCTTGTTCATATACCTTGTTAGAAATTTAGGGTATAAAAAGGATAAGAAAATCTGAGAATTGTGTTAAATGTTTTCAGATTAAAGTATTTAGGTGATACTCTTAATAATCTTTAATCGGATAAGACTCAGAGAGAAAAGAACAAAGAGTGTTTTGATGATATTTTCGTATGTACTAGAAATGAGACCAAAAACGACTTGAAAATCTCTGTCTGAAAACGGTCATATGACAGTTTCAAACTGTCATAAAACCATAAAAACTGACATAAAAATGGATATTTGGATAAGGCTCAAACCAATGGGCAATTCTCTGAAAAACCGATTTATGATGCATTTTTAATATATTAACATATCCTATTTGGTCAGCTTGACCCCAGCCAGGGGCCTGCCCCTTGGACCCCGCCAGGGGCTACCGCCCCTTGGACCATGCTCCCAGGGTTGCTACCCCCGGACCCAGCCAGGGGCCTGCCCCTTGGACCCCGCCAGGGGCTGCCGCCCCTTGGACCCGGATCACTGCCCCCGGATCCACGTTCGTTCAGGGGCTTCGTTTCTAAATGACAGTGTACTTTGAAACTTAATCAAATTTAAAACAAGTGTTTACTCAACATCTTTCCTTACTTGTTTAATATTTATCAAGATCACTTTTGGTCACCAAAATAATCTCATTACACTTAAATAAATTGATGATAACAAATCACCAACATACCTAAGAATTAAGTTAATCATTTCTACCTTATGGAGAAAAGAACCACACAGATATAGTTTTTCAAGTTATAGATAATTGTTATATCCATCATATTATAAATATTCAAGTCTAGGAGATCAGATATGTAGTTTTGAAAAATATTATGAAACATAATATACAGATGTCATGAGCATTACAAAATAACACAAGTGCTAAAAACACTAATTATACAAATCATAAAATACACAATAAAAAAATCATCACAATCAATCAACCACTAAAGCGATGACCATATAAACGAGAATGATAGAAAGTAAAGACTCAAATGCCTTGATCACCGAGGTGTTTTTCTTGTTCAATATTGAATAGTTAATGACCGAGCAAGAAATGTCACCAAAAACTGGAATAATATTCATTGAAAACGATTACTGTTCCTCGTTTTAGATTACTTACGAGTAATTGTTTTATTTAATATATTTGTCGTTTAAAAAAAATGATTATTGTTGATTAGCATAAAAATCTACGAGAAACATAATCATATCTCAACAACCGAGAGAGCTTAACTACCATCAATTGTGAAACATGAAGCATGGGGATGGTGAGGAAAATAAGAATCTGGTGTTGACAACTTGTAGATAGTGTGATTTTCAATATCCATTGTCATTATGAAGTCTACTCCTCGTTTTTATGTATGACTTTTCCTCTCGCTTGTTTTTTGTTTTCCATATTTAGACTCTCGGGTATACACCCCACATAGTAGAATAAGTATAAATATAAGCTTTAACACATTAACTAGTACTATCATTTTAACTGACTTATAAATTATAAATAGGAAACGAAAAAGAAAAAGAAAAACATGCCTTTAATCTTTAAATGACTACTCAAGACTTAAAAATAAGAAAAAGAAAAAGAAAAAAAAACATACTTTCAATCTTTAGCATTTAAATCACAAGCTTCTAGATGCTTCGTATGTCTGTATTTTCCCTTTTGTTTCATTACAAGAAATCAAGGTAATACGGGCGACATATGTTGCCGCTAATTACACAGGTTAAATGTCATCTCTATTGTCTTTAGAGACGACATGCCATCAATAACACATTGCCTCTAATGTCTTATTGTTAATAATCATATGTCGCTGCTAATATTGTTACCACTATTACATTGATCATTTCCAATATTGTCGCGTCAATTACCACCGTCAGGGGCGGAAGCAGTACAGGGACTACCAGATGTGCTGCCCCTCCAACATTTTTCATTTTACTTATATACTATTAATTATAATTATAAACCCTATTAATTACTTTTAGCCCAAAATAAAACTAATCCAAAACCTAGCGCCCCCCTTAGCCCAATTTCCTTAATATTGTTGTTGGACAATTATAATTTGCATATTCAATAACAAATATATCAATTACAATTTGACCACAGTTAAAAATCGTTGGCAATTGGCAAAGGGACTATATTGCAAATTACATTCGCCTTACTTTCTTTTACAAACTTCAAAGTTCAAGAAAATATAATTTCTAATTATTACTTTACTAGTTAACTAGATTATAGCCTGCATTAAACACGGGAGACGTATAAAAAAACATATAATCGTTTACAGATATTGTATAATGATTATAAAAAAAACATATGGTTATTGGTATTATTGAAATGTGTAGAAAATACATTAAAAACGATAAATATATATAATCATTGAAAGATCTCTTTATAGATATCATTTTTTGTTTTATTAGTTGAACGACTTTCCTCGTCTTAAATAGTTATGATATTTATATATTTATAAGCATTTTAATTATATGTTTCTTGCATAATAATGTTACCTAATTTAAACATATATTGACAATCAATATACCGTTTTTTCTATTGCATTAAATATTAACAACTATTTCATTTATTCAAATAAAGTTATGTAATATAATTTATAAAATGTTAAATGTTATATAGATTTAATTTTAGTATATCATCAATAAAGATTATTTTCTAAATCATGATTGGTTTATTTTAAATTGATTATAAATATAAATGCTAGCTTTTATGTTTGTTCTTATTTATTTAGTGTTCGCAAAAACTTTGCATTAGTTTTGGCGCAACTTTGAATAATTTTAGTATATCATCAATTTAATTTGATATATCTGTCAATTATATGAAATATCAAATAATAAAATTTCATTACTATTGTGATAATTTAGTTTATATATTGTATTTTCACTAATCTTAACGGTCTTATTTTTTCTAATAACCGTAATGCTTTTACTAAATGTACTTTTTACAAATCTCCTAATATCTTATAATTTTAATCTTACTTTATAATTTTTCATAACTATGTTATTTTCAAGATTGACTGCTTTAATAGTGTTTTTTTTTTTTTTTTTTTTTTTTTTTTTTTTTTTTCAGTCTATTCAATTTTATATTTCATTGTACAACACCATCGTTTGTATGTATTCTGAAATTTCACTTTAAAAATGTTTAATGTTTACACCTTGATATTAATTTTTTATAATAAACTCATGTAATAATTATGGAATATATATCTCATTTTAATTAACATTCACTTCCTTTATTATATCAAATTCCTCATTAAACGGATATACTTTTGGAAAATAATAATTATAATAGGACAACATTATCTAAAACGTAAATGTTTGATATACTTTTGGAGAAAAAAAAATCAGCATCATTAAAAAAAATTTATATAAAGAAAATACAAATTTAAATTTGTTGAAATTATGGATGAAATTACTGGCGAAAATTTATTTTAGAAGGAGTTTTATTTTGTAAGGTATAATAATATTACAAAATTTGAAATATCTATATTTGTTGTGCAAATTAATAAATTTTATTGTTACTATACGAAGATAAAAAAGTAGGTTGATATGATATACAAAAACATAATAATTTAAATGATATTTTAAAATCATGCCAAAATTAACCGGATTCTTATGACATAAAAATTAAAAAAAAAATCATAATCATCTCTAATATATAAAAGTAACATTTCCGTAATTAATGTCAGTTCCCAAGATAGTTAATTTTTGTTTTGTTAAAGGTATCTAATACATTTTCATGTTTATTTGAAAAGTTTCAGAAAAGTAGTTAACTGATTTCATGTAATTTGTGACAAAGAAAATCGAAATATATGAATACATATATTTGATATAGGAACAAAAAATGATCGAAAAAAATATAAAAAGTGAAAGAAGGTACTGACCTTCTAGCACACAAGAGCGAATGTTGATAGCAGAGAATGATGATGAAAGTTATAAGTAATATTAACGATGTTGTAGGAGAAGGTTTGAAGAAAAGAAAAGATTGAAAATAAATGTGAATCGCGGATTCAATGATGAATCGTATATGTATGTGATAATTTGAATATGATTTTTCGGTATTAATGATTTCCTAATAAAAAAAGATTTTATATTACTGTTTACTAATATAAACGGATTTATATTAATGGTTGATATTAAGGCCTTGATTGAAATAATTTGTTAGTAATATATTTTTAAAATTGATCATATTAAAATCTTCATAACAGAAAATTCAAGATGTAAAATATGGAAAACTTTTATTGGAATTAAATACATTCTATTTCAACGAATGTAAGTTATTGATTGATGATTGGAAAACATTTATTGGAATTAAATACATTCCATATGGGGAAGATGATGTCAGCAATTAGATTTAAGGATGGAAAGAATAAGATTGAAATACAATCAATGGTCAAGATTATTTAAGATGATGTTATAATGTTTCTCTTTTAGTAATATTTAAGATACATATTTACGTTATTTTTACTTATGATTAACATTTTTTAGCAATATAATTTGTAATTAATGATAATATTATGATTAGTTGATTAGTTTCAAAATTCTTATAATAATAGGGTAAACCATGTGTAAAAAAATAATTATTGAATTTTTTCAATCGAAAAAGAAAAATAATTCTTGAATTCTTGAAAAAAATCGATGTAGTTCCTATTTATTCTATTTTCTCTTTATCATTCTCCCTTTCAATCTTACAAAGTGGATTATGTTATTTGAATAATTTTTTTTAATATATATAAGCCCCCTTTATCCTAAAATCCTAGCTCCACCCCTGACCACCGCCATCACTATTGATGAATAGTCAGAACAAACCCACATTTGACGGCTTATCTAATTAACTCATTACAATCACCTAATGAAATCATTAAAATCCCTGATACATCATAACATAATATCAAATAACAACCCAAACAAATCATGTCATCAAACATCATAACACAAATAAAAAAATCAACATCACATTGACCGACGGTCATAAATAAAAAAGCAACCACAAATAAAATCATTCACATCACTGCAATGCCAACACTCTTTCAAAAGTGGTCCCCATATCATTGCAATGTCAACACTCTTTCAAAAATGGTCTCCACAGTCACATCAGCAACAATTTATATTTTTGTAATAAAATATCTTATTATTTATAATATACACACACTTAAATAGGTAATAAAAAAATAAATAATAAATTATTAATAAAATATTATGACAATACATTTGCAAGCCTTTCAAATAATGAAAGAGCTTCATCTGTATATGTGTCATACAATTTGGACAAGGTGGCATTGCAAATAACTTTGAAAGACCTTGGTGTGGATACTCTAAGAAAACAAACATAATATCAGAAAATCCTTAAAAACCGGTGGGTGGTGGTGGTGGTGGCCGACATCTCTCTGATAGCAAGAGAAAAGAGAAGATGGTTATTCTGATTCAGAGCATTAGTGGTGACAATTTAAGTCACTTTAGCGTCAACATTGGAAAAACCAACCAACGTCGTTGGATCGAACAAAAAGATCGATGGGTTGGATTAATTTGAACCGAAGCACACGGATCCGGGTGCTATGTAATATTGGCGACGTCTTTAATGGTGGCAAATGCAAGGGCGGTGTGACCGCCTGCCCCTATTGTACTTATTTTTGTAGTGTTATTATAGAAAATCGTCTTCATTCATTCTACGTGTTCTAGTTCTCTATATTTTCATATATATAACAAGTAAAACATGTTTTTGATTTTAAGTTAATAATGTTGGTGGAACAATGTGTACTGCAGTCAACCAAAAAAGTAAAATCTATAATCTAGTATCATAGAATTCTATTCTTCAATTATAATCACTTAGCATAAAAGGACGTACACCCTATAACACTTTTCATCATATTTTCGACTTTTGCATTTACTTGAAGTTTAATAAGGAAAAAAATATGTGGAGACTGAAGATAGCTGAAGGGGGCAATGATCCGTACCTCTACTCCACAAACAACTTTGTCGGAAGGCAAATATGGGAGTTCGATTCAAATCATGGAAACCCAGAAGAGCTAGCCGAAGTTGAACAAGCTCGGACCCATTACTGGAACAACCGACACCAAGTTAAGCCCAACAGTGATCTCCTTTGGCGCATGCAGGTCTATGAATTACCAAAATTCATATCGTCAATATTCATATTGGTAGTATTAATTTACTTAATATGCTCATAAATATGCAGTTTCTAAAAGAGAAGCAATTCAAACAAACGATACCCCAAGTCAAAATTGAGGATTCCGAAGAAATCTCATATGAAAAGGCTACAACAGCCTTGCGGAGGTCTGTCAATTTCTTTGCAGCCTTGCAGGCGAGTGATGGACATTGGCCTGCTGAAAACGCTGGGCCCATGTATTTCATGCAGCCCTTGGTCATGTGTTTGTATATCACTGGCCACCTTGACACTGTTTTCCCAGCAGAATATAGAAAAGAAATTCTTCGTTATTTATATTGTCATCAGGTAACGAATGTAATCATAATCTTGTTGTTCCAATGGGCTTTCTTTGCGATGGAAAATTCTAACAACTTATCTGGAATTGACAGAATGAAGATGGTGGATGGGGGTTTCACATAGAGGGACATAGCACGATGTTTGGGACTGCTTTAAGTTACATTTGCATGCGGCTTTTGGGTGAAGGTCTGGATGGTGGTTTGAATGGGGCATGCACCAAAGCCCGAAAATGGATCCTGGATCATGGTAGTGTCACCACCATCCCATCATGGGGTAAAATATGGCTTTCTGTAAGACATCAACTGTTTGCTTTTTCTTTTTTTCTTTTTCTTTTTTTTTTGTGTGTATATAATATATATCATATATTCTTTAGTTTCTATATATGAGTAAAGTTATAAGAAATTATTTTATTTCAGATACTTGGTGTATGTGAGTGGACAGGAACCAACCCCATGCCTCCAGAATTTTGGATCCTTCCTTCTTTCCTTCCTATGTATCCAGGTTAATTAATCTACTCGTATTCATGAATCCTAAGTAGGATTTGTGTATTTACATAAATCTGAAATATCTCTCCTTTATTAAATTCAGCAAAAATGTGGTGCTATTGTCGGCTGATATACATGCCAATGTCGTACCTATATGGAAAAAGATTTGTGGGTCCTATCACTCCTTTGATTTTACAACTTAGAGATGAACTTTATGCACAACCTTACAATGAGATCAAGTGGAAAAGCATACGGCATTTGTGTGCAAAGGTGAAGTTTTATTAAGGCTAAATGCAAGAAATTGCAATATACGTACTTTCATTTGTGTATTATAACATTCTATTTTCATTTTTTTTCTATTACAATATTTCTTTGAAAAATCAATCAAATTATAGCATTGTGTACTTTGAAAAAAAAATCTTATAACAGTGCAAATTGCTTTTGCTATATATGGAAGAAATGAAAGTAGGAAGCTATAAACAAATCAATGAAAGTGCATTGTTTTTTCTTGCGTCTGACCTTTTTCACTCATTATAGCATTTTGTTTTGCATAATGCTTACATGGATTTCTAATTATATGCCAATCCAATTTATATAAATTTAGGAAGATATATATGTTCATCATCCATTGCTACAAGATATAATGTGGGATACTTTATATATTTGTACGGAGCCTCTGCAAAATCGTTGGCCATTTAATAAATTAAGAAAGAAAGCATTGGAGACAACAATGAAACATATTCATTATGAAGATGAGAATAGTCGATATATCACAATTGGTGCTGTGGAAAAGGTATACAACATACATACACAATAAGGATAATAAGTACATGGGTTAAGTGAAAGAAATAGCAACTGTTTATTTATATATATCACAACATACTTTCATTTGCTCCCATTACAACAATGTAATTTAAAAATCTACCTATATATAGCCATGTCATACAAAGATAAAGAAATGCTATGATATTTGGGTAGATTTTTCAGAATGCAATGTTTTAATCAAATAAAAAACTAAAAGTGCAATCCTATTACTACATAGATTTTTCAAACTACAATGTTTTAAGGGGAATTTGGGATTGTCTATTTTAAGTAATTATTGACTTATTATGGTTTAAACCAGTAATAAACTATTTAAAGTGTTTGGATTGAAGCATTTTAAAAGCACATACTGAACTAAATAAAGTTTTTTCAATAAGTTAAATCATCCTCACTTATAGGAAATTGCTTATAAAGGAAAAAAAGTAAATTTAGTTTAAAGTATAATAACTGAAACTGCATGTAATTCGACAAATTTAATGACATGTATGTGTTAATGTTGTCACACACATAACTGGAAAATATCTAATCAACTTATCACATTTTGGTACCTATTAAGCTAAGATTAAACACGTTTTTGTTTAAATTCTCAGTCTATATAAACTATTTTAAATAAGCAATCCTAAATACCCCTAGATACAAATTGCAAGTATAAGGTTGCAATACAAATAAATGAAAGTAAGATATTATAATATATAAACAACTGAAAGTAAATTACTGTTTCTTGCAATATTTTACCTTTTTACAGTCATTGTGCATGCTAGCATGCTGGGTTGAAGATCCAAATGGCATTTATTTCAAAAAGCATCTTTCTCGAATCCCAGATTTTATCTGGGTTGCTGAAGATGGAATGAAAATGCAGGTGAGACAAAAAAAAACATAATTTTCATGATATTTCCAAATATAGTATTTTAAATGTTCTACTCACAAGAGTTAATGCATGGTTATGCTTTCAAAACAGAGTTTTGGAAGCCAAGAATGGGATGCTGCTCTTTCCATCCAAGCTTTACTAGCTACCGATCTTACAGAAGAAATTGGGCATACCTTGAAGAAAGGACACGAATTTATAAAAGCTTCACAGGTTTAAAAGCTCTTGTGTATTTCTTGAGTCATCATCAATTCATTAATCCTTATATATTTTATTCTTTACCTCATATTTAGGTTAAAGGGAATCCTCTTGGTGACTTTAAAAGCATGCACAGACATATCTCTAAAGGTTCATGGACCTTTTCAGATCAAGACCATGGATGGCAAGTTTCAGATTGTACTGCTGATGGGCTAAAGGTATATATGACTAGGTTAAATGTGGTTAATTTCCTTATATATGTAATCCTTATGGTCTAATTACTATTTTGTCCCTAGTGTTGTCTATTACTCTCAACAATGCCATCAGAAATTGTTGGTGAAATGATGAAACCTGAGCAACTGTATGATGCTGTCAACATAATACTTTCACTACAGGTTGGTGTATACTTGCTTCAACTTCCATTTCTTGGAAACACTTGTAATGTTCAAGACACTATATATCCATTTTATAATTAATTTAAAGAAAATATTAATATGCATTATGCATAGTTTAATTTGAATGCGAAAATAATATAGAGCAAGAATGGTGGGGTAGCGGCATGGGAACCAGCAGGATCATCCGAGTGGTTGGAGGTATATATTTAAGTCATGGAAAATTTTATTAACATGTGAATCTTTTAATTACTATATCATATATTCATTTTGTTTCATTGTAGATTTTCAATCCTACAGAGATGTTTGCTGACATCGTTATTGAGCATGAGTAGGACTCCTACATAAGTTACACTTTCCATATCTCCTTCCAATTGTATATATAATTATATTTAGGTTCTCTTTTATTTCCATTATATAGGAACTGTTTGGATAAATATACATGATATATATGATACTTTAGAATATTGAATATTTAATAGAGGACTCTCTTTTGACCCAAAGGACAAGATGGTATGTATGTATGTTTGTATATATACAAGGATTCTTCTATGAGTGGATAGTTATCTGTCCTATAAAAGAGGAGAATCAATGCTACCAACAAGGATTACATATACGAAAACTAATCTTTCAAACTTCAATGAGTAAAGACTATTTTATTTTTTGAAATGTAGTAATTAAGCAAAGTAAAAGTGTTTAATATGGTTATGTGTAAAAGTGTTTCTTAACTTATCTGGTGTCAAAATAAAGTTTTAAAAATAAGTTTGGATTAACTTTATCCGGTATTAAAACATAATAAGTTGATAAATTGTTCTTTAGTGTTTAGCAAAATTTTTCTTATTCACGTAAAATGAACAAACATCCATCTTAGATGTATGTATATAAAAATGTATGGTTATTAGAAGGTTAGTAGATAATTTGGTTTAAATAAGTTGAAAGTTGTTTTAGATAAGTTAGAAGATATTGACTTATGAAATACTCCTTATTTAAGTAAATAAAGAATTTTATTTTTGCTTTGTCGAAACACCTAAAATTTGCTTATTGGCAGTGTCAAACCACAATAAGCTATAATAAATATATAGCTTAATAAAGCAATCCAAAGACCCCCTTACAATATTATGTTGACTAGGTATATTGAGTGCACATCATCAACGATTCAAGCACTTGTTTTGTGTAAGAAGTTACACCCTCAACATAGAAGAAAAGAGATAGAAAGTTTCCTTACACGTGCAAGTGAATACTTGGAGAAAATGCAAATGCAAGATGGGTCATGGTTTGTTTTAATTTATGTTATGTTTCTGCTTTTTATACTAAAACAAGACTTTAAAACAATCGAGAACTAATTTTCTTGTCCTTTTGTTAACATAATGGGTATTAGGTATGGAAACTGGGGTGTATGTTTTACATATGGTACTTGGTTTGCACTTGGGGGACTGACAGCTGTCGGTAAGACATTTGAAAATTGTTATGCGATTCGAAAAGCTGTTAGATTTCTTCTAGAAAAGCAATTGGACGATGGTGGTTGGGGAGAAAGCTACAAATCCTGCACAGAAAAGGTAACACTATGACATAATCACATAACAAGTTGTTTTAAGAATAATAATGAGAAAATAAGTAATATGTTTTACTCTATAAATAGAAATACATACCATTGGAAGGAGGCAGGTCGAACTTGGTACACACCGCATGGGCTATGATGGGACTGATTAAGTCTCGGCAGGTGAAAATAAAATTCTAATTCTGATTGTAATTATAAAGTTCAGTCTCTTTTGAAATCTATAATTTTTAATTCAATTTCTTTCCAAACATTTAGATGGAGAGAGACCCGAAACCCTTACAAAGAGCAGCTAAGTTGTTGATCAATTCTCAGCTGGAAAATGGTGATTTTCCTCAACAGGTAATATTTGTATATAACAAAACAAAAGAAGTTCTATTAAACAAAATAAAATGAAAGAAACATAAATAGAAGTAAAAGACATTAGCCCTAGCTACCCTAGTTCATATAATATTGTTAAAATAACGAAATATACATAAGGCACATGCCCACATTTCAGGTTAATATAATATTGTTAAAAATAATGATATATATATATATATATATATATATATATATATATATATATATATATATATATATATATATATATATATAACAAGTAACGAATAGGATGAAAGTACTATAAGTTTTATTAAAATAAAAACAATATAACATATATATAATAAATATTGTATTCAAGAAACATATTAGACACTAACAGAATACAACGGAACAAATGTAACCTAAAAATATAAGTAGTACATTGAGAAAAATAATAAAATTTTCACTTTTTTCTACAACATAATCTATTTTTTTCACTTATTCATTTTTGCTCTATGTTTCATATTTGAATCACAAACCACATTAAACCGTATGAATGTTTTTGTATTTTTATGATAATTATTCATTTAAATTTTGTATTTATTGTTTATTTTTTATTATATCCCTTTACCAAAGATATGACAACACACTATACTTTCCACAATGTGTAATGATTGGTAAAAAAATTTTAGAATATGATTATGGAAAATGTTCTAAGCTTTTTATGAATCTTTGATTTTTCAATGGATCGCGATCTTTGGAAAAACCAAATATTCGTGAGAACCCGAAATCATTTTTTGTTGTAGATTAAAAAAACATTTATACACCTCTAAAATATGCATATATAAGAACTTTCATTTAAAGAAATTTCAAAAGAAAGTGTATATACAAAAAGTTCATATATATATATATATATATATATATATATATATATATATATATATATATATATATATATATATATATATATATATATATATATATATATATATATATATATATATATATATATTACATGTTATGCATATGATATGCATATATGCACATTTCATATATAAATGTTTTTTTTGAAATTTGTTTAGACAAAAGTACTTATATATACATGTTTTAGATATGCATAAATTTTTTATTTTATTATTATTAAAACTACAACAAAAAATTTCCCGGTTCTTAGGAGTGTATGAGTTTTCAAAAGATTATATATATATATATATATATATATATATATATATATATATATATATATATATATATATATATATATATTAGTGTCGTAAAAGTCCATATTAGGTACCAATTAATATTTGATCACTCAATAGCCGTTACCCAACTGACTAGAAGGTATCTAATGGTTAATCTTTTTTTACAAAAATAAACAAAGCAATAGCAAATGAGTAAATTTTAATTCTTTGAAGAAGTTTAATTTCAATAAAACTATTTGAGGAATGATTACTCTTGTATCAATCATTATTGGTATTTATGAACTTTATTATTATATTAGTCATATTTATTTAAAAAAAAAATCAATGAATTAGGAATTTAGGGTCCTACTTTAATCCTCTAATTAATCTCCCTATCAGAGTAATCCCTTAACCTCAGTTCACCGATTATCTAACGTCAAACGTTTTTTACAACTTTGATATATATATATATATATATATATATATATATATATATATATATATATATATATATATATATATATATATATATATATATATATATATATAGACAGACACACATTAAAGACGGTTATTGGAAAGAGAAGAGAATGATGGCGGCCATTGGTCCGTGGTTACAAATGAAGCGAGAAAATAATGAAGAAGAAGGGTTGGTATTCTTCAGGTTTGATATGCCAGAAAAGAGTCCCATAAAGTGATAGGTTTGCTAGTGGTTCGGTTATACAACCTAAATACTTATTTATAAACTTCTTTAACATAATAATAATAATAATAATAATAATAATAATAATAATAATAATAATAATAATGTGGTTTTAAAAGTAGGTTAAGATTATTCATTTTATATTATTTAAGGACCAAAACTGTATAGAACCAACCATAGGGGCTATCCGAGTGAAAAAGAAAGGAGTTATGGACTAAACACACATAATATCCCAAAACACAGGGACTTCATACAATTTACTCTAAAAAAACATGTTAGAATAAACCAGTAAATGATTTCTATAGTTGTTCGTTTTTAATAAAGAAGGAAAATATAGTTGCTCCATCACCTAATTTTTTACTTATTCATCCACTTTTATTTGTCAGGAAATAAGTGGAGTCTTCAATAAGAACTGCATGTTGCACTATGCTCTATACAGGAATGTATTCCCACTATGGGCGCTAGCTGATTATCGGAAGCAGCTCGAACGCATGTAGTACTACTAGCTTTACACATAAACCATCCAAGCTATATGATGAAAAGACCATAAGTTTTGCTATTGTTTTAAATCTCTCGTTGTCAAACATGATGAAGGAATTTGGACTTTTCAATCTAATATTCATGTTGAATATGAAAAGCACATATGTGATATGACAACATCATTGTGCTAAAATAATTGAGGAATGTTATGCTAATACTGAGATTTCCAAATTTACTTCACATATTGAAATTATTATTGCCAAAGTAGCATCTATTTTTTAGGAAACAATTGTTAATTGATGACTTATAATCAAGGTTCTTAATAATGTGAGACTTAGTGTGGCGGTAATATCAAGCCTCAAAATTTATGAGTCGGAGCTAGCAAGCCACAACATTTGTTAAGTCGTGACTTATATCATTAGTTTTGTATATAATTAATAATTAAATATATATTCTCTACTATTATTCATTTGATATATATATATATATATATATATATATAATATATATATATATATATATATATATATATATATATATATATATATATATATATATATATATATATTTTGTTGGATTAGGTATCTAAACTCATAACTATAATTGATATAAATTTGAATTGATAGTAACATAGTTCATTTGGGTTGCCCTTAAACCTAGTAATTGGACATGGTTATTTTGTAGAGAGAGGATGTTTTATTATTTGATTAATAACTTGAAATAAATAATTTGTTAATATATTATGCAAATAATATATTAATTAGAAATAGTAATATTTAATCAGAAATTAATTGGAATTAATTTGGTGATTAAAAGAATTAATTGAAAGTGTAGGGACTGGAGTGCAATTGTTCAATAGTTGAGCAAAGAGGCAATCTCGAAACCTCCATGAGGCTATGGATGGTTTTAAGAAGCCTTAGGGTTTCTAGAAATATCCTTGGTGGATAATTAGGAAGCTGGAAAATTAGTCGGTTCATGATAATATTATTATATTGCGTTTGAGCTTATCTAGGGTTTCCTGATTTCACAATAAAAAGGCACCTAGGGCTATGAATTTCGGGACTCCTAACCCTAGAAGAGATCTGGCCGAAAATTGCCTCCTGCCTCTCCATAATCCTTAGTTGATAATCTTGGGTGCAAACCATCAGAGGCATGCCGCTTGTGGTGCTAGCTGGCAAAAGATTTGAAAAAAAGATCCAAGATCGTTTGCAATAACAATCTTCAAGGTAACTTTCTTATTCTATTGAATTTGATTTTTCATAAGAAAAGTTTTGTAGGATGATAGTTCATAGTATGTTGCCTATATATGAAAGGCATAGATCCTTATTAGGTTGCATGTGCCCTAATCATTTAAATTGTTTAAATGTTTTTCCGCTTAGTGCATAGAAATTTTGTAACCTACGTTTTCAATCAATGGTATCAGAGCCTTATGGCTATCTTTCATGTATTTGCACATTAGTGAATTGATCAAACAAAAGGAAACTAAATTTTCCGAAAAATCACTGCTCACAACATGAGCTCAGTCATATCCGAATTTTCGATGCTTATCTGCCTAATCTGCTTACATGTGATAATTATCTGCTATATTTACTTGCCAAATCCGATTTTATTGAATATATCATGATAAAATAAAATCCTAGAAGTTAGGAGATAAGTATTTGACTTGATTAATTATTTGTTGATTAATATGATTGATTTTTTAAGTGTATAAATAATTAATTTGGATACTAATTGAACTTAATAATTAATGTCAAATATTATTTGGTTTAATTTTAAATTTAAACTAATTGTTTAATTTTCAAAAAATTTAAAATATAAACTAGTATTTTTAAAAAGTTTCAAAAATACACCTTATACTATATGTAGAATTAAATGTTTAGTTATTACTATACTTATAAGACTAAATCAGTTGAACCGTTAGTACGCCTCATTCATGAAGCCGATCTATAAGAGAGAGAGAGGGGGGGTATAAGGAAATTGCCTATAAAATTGTAGTTGAATGGGTGTCCAATCTCACCCACCGCTTCCTTAATTGGTGGAGGGTCATTATCCGAACCAGTTTGCTAGGACATATTAATTCTCATTAATAAATATAATGAGTTAAAAAAATCTTTAATTAAAATTCTCAATCTTAATTACTTACGGAAAAATGTGAATTTGTATGGTAACCCATGAAGTTGAACATTGCACTTTATACATCGTTAGTGGAGCGTGTATGGTTAACCGAAACACTAATATGGACTATTAAAAAGTGGCAATAGGTGTTTAGAAAATTATCATTGATTAATAGAGCGCATGTGGTTAATTGGCACATTAAAATAAGATGATAAATGGCATCGAGATTACCAAGCTAATTTGCATGGTTATTCATATCTAGTTTGTGATCCTCGGTATCCCAGTCACAGATGGAAGATCATGATCAAGATTAAACATGCCATTGAAGAGTTTCAATGAATCTTAAAAGATCCCGGAATTTCATTAAAAACGTAATTCATTCAAAATTTGTTTTCTTGTGGTGAAATTGATAAATCGTCATTTACCTACCTCTATATAATTTACAATTGGATTACGACATCCATTTTCTAAGTTGTGAATTATTTAGTTGGATCCTAGCCTTGATATTTCATTTTGGGTGTTATATTTAGGATTATTCTTATCTAACTAAAAACTATCTTTCTTTTATAGATGTCTACTCCAACCGATGCTTCTGGTTCCTCCTCCTCCAACAACTTCTCCTTGTTGAATATCTGCTCCAAGGTGCAATTGTATGGAATGAACTACAATGATTGGATGTGCAACATAAAAATGGCTCTTCATTTTGAGGACAAGGAGCATGTCCTTGAGAGACCATTGGATGAGATCCATGAAAAAAATGCCACTCCTGAAGAAATGGTAACCTATAAAAAGCACTACAATGATTTAACAAAAGTTTCTTGCATCATGGTGGCCACAATGACTCTTAAATTGCAGAGATACTATGAGGATTACTAGCTGTATGAGATGAACAAGGACCTTATAGAGAAGTACCATAAGCGAGCTCGTTAGGAAAAGTATGAGGTGGTAAAATCCCTCATAGCTAGCAAGATGAAAGATAGAGAATTTGTTAGCAACCACGTCCAAAGAATACAAAGATACGTGGACAGGCTTGTCAAGCTGAATGTGAATTTTGATGAAGAGTTGGTAATTGACATAGTGTTGAACTCTTTGCCAAGTTGTTATGATCAGTTCATATTGAACTATCATTTGAACAACAATGATACTACACTGTTTCAATTGCACAACCTCATGCAAACAAATGAAGCAGGGATGAAGGGAAAAGTATTGCCTCCACTCCTGCTAGTGCTCCCATTCTTGGCATTGGTCAAGAGAAAGGGAAGAAGAGGAAAGGTCCTCCCAAGCAACACTGGAAGGAAAGTCCATAGCTAAGTCGTCAAGCAATGGGCCCAAAGGAAAATCTAGTTTTGATGCTCCACCTGACTCTGATCCCAAAGAGGCCATTTGTTTCTACTGCAACAACAAAAGACATTAGAAACGAAGCTGCCCAAAGTATTTTCACTACATAAAAGATGACAAGGTGAAGCCGGATTCTACAAGTATATACACTATCTTATCTAAAAACTCATCATATTCTCGCTCTTGGTTTCGTTGATACAAGATTTGGATTTCACATTTGTTCTAAATTGAAAGGGCTAAGAAGAAGTGGGGATTTGGAGCATGGAAGAATAAACTTGATCATGGGGAATAGACGATCTTCACATGTCACCAAAATTGGAGTTTATAGTCTTGCTCTTAATGATGGAGTTAGTTTAGAATTATTGAATTGTTGCTACTCGTCAGGAATGAATTGAAACATTATTTCATTTCATGAATTGTTTAAACAAGGTTTTAGATATTCTTTTAATTATGATAATGGTTCTATTTCTACTTATAAAATGTTGTTTTTTATTTTGAAGCTTTACCTTGTGATGGTGTGTATGAAACTGTGATGTGTGTAGACAATTTATGTAATAATGTATTTCATATTGATTCGTCTAATGGTATAGACAAAGCGCGCTTGTGGAATTGTCGTCTTGGACACATTAACAAGAAACACATCACACAACTCCAAAAGGATGGAGTGTCGGAATTGTTTGACTTAAGGTCAAATGATAAATGCAAATCTTGTCTTTTAGGTAAGATGACAAAATCACCTTTCACCGGGTCTAGTGAAAGATGTGAAGGATTGTTGGATATCATACACACAGAAGTGTGTGGGTCCTTAAAATATACTATAAGGGATGCTAATTGACTCTATGGGACTTTTACTAATGATTATAGTAGATATGGCTATATCTACTTAATCAAACATAAGTCAAAAACCTTTGAAAAGTTTAAAGAGTTTAAACATGAAGTCGAGAATCAATTGTGCATGAAGATAAAAATGCTTAGATCCGATAGAGGCATAGAGTATCTGAGTATCGAGTTCAACGACTACCTCAAGGAATGTGTGATAGTTTCACAAATGACACCTCCTAGGACACCGAAACTTAATGGTGTGGCTATAAGGCGCAATCGAACCTTGTTGGGCATGATTCTTTCCATGATGAGTCTAGATTCTCTTCCAAAATCATTCTGGGGGTATGCCTTAAATACTACTGACCACATTCTTAATCTTGTCCCAAATAAGAAGGTTGCCAAAGCACCTCATTAGTTGTGGACATGGAAGGTTCCCTCGTTAGCACATATCAAGGTTTGGGGTTGTGAAACTTTCGTTAGACTAGAGACTCACGACAAGCTTGAACCTTGAAGTGAAAGATGTATTTTCATCCGCTATCCACAGAAGTCCTTTGGATATTTTTTCTACAAACCTAGTGATAACGTGGTCTTTATAGACGAAGGGGAGTCTTTCGCGTGGGTGTGTGTGCGATAGAGAGAGAGAGAGAGAGGGAGAGAGAGAGAGAGAACTCATATGCAAAGAGGACAATGGGAGTAAAATTGATATTGAATATATTCAACAATCAAATGATGAAGGAACCTCTAAAGTTGCTAGGGCTCAATCCGAGGAAAAAATTCCAGTTGAACCGATTGATGAATTATTACCTTTTAGGTGTTCTAATAGAGTTAGAATGCCACCTGAGTTATATGGTTTCAATATTACTACAGATGGCGATGCGTTTCTCAGTGATAGTACATTGGTAAATTTGGATGAACCTGCTAACTACGAGGAAGCAATGGCAGGCCCTGGGTTATCCAAATGGCAAGAGGCAATGCACAACGAGATCAAGTCCATGTATAACAACCGGATTTGGAATCTGGTTGACAATGTACTAGGTCGTAAGACAATTGGGTGCAAATGGGTCTTCAAGAAGAAGACCGAAATGGATGGAAAGGTACACACTTTTAAGGCTCGACTGGTTGCGAAGGGTTTCACTCAAATGCCAGGGGTGGAATATAATGAGACTTTGTCACTAGTAGCTAAGATCAAATCTATTAGGATAATGCACAGCACAGTTGCGTTTCATGACTATGGAATTTGGTATATGGATGTCAAAACGACTTTCATTAATGGAACAAAATTTGCTTCCCTCATTTATGTAGAATGTGGAACAGGACTTGCTTCCATCATTCCTAGACCATTCAAAATCTTTAAAAATGATTTTTTTATCTAAAGGTTTTGTGGAAATATCAATGAGCTGATATGTTGTTTTGACAAAGTAGACTTCAGTGTTTCCATCTTCAATGTGGTCTTTGATAAAGTGATAACGAAGAGCAATATGCTTTGTTTTAGAATGTTGGATTGGATTATGACAAATGCGATTTGCGCTTTGTGAATCACAATATAAAGGTATTTTCTTCATGCTGATGGCATAGTCATGTAATTGACTTTGAATCCAGATCACTTGTGATATGCACGTAGTAGCAACAATATATTCAGTCTCAGCTATCAAAATAGAAACACATGTCTACTTTTTCGATTTCCAACTCACAAGTTTCCCATCCTGCAGTTGACATCCTCTTTTCGATCCGGTTGACAACCCCCCAAATCCGCATCAGAATATGCTTGGATAAAGAACTATGTCTTCGATGGATACCAAAAGCCTAAAGACTTTGTACCCTAGAGGTATATATCGAAAGATATTCTTCACTACAGTAAGATGGGGTTCTCTTGGGTTTGATTGGTACCTAGCATAGTTACATACAAAGAACATAATATCAGGTCGACTTGTAGTTAAATACAAAAGAAAACTGATCATCTTGCTATACATCTTGAGATCCACAACAGGCTTATCCAACGAAGAACTTAAGCGTGTGCCATTAGCCATAGGTACTTTGACTTTCATGTAATTGTCATTCCAAACTGTTCAAGCTGGTTTCGAGTGTATCTCTCTCGATTGATAAAGATTCCTTCTTTACTTTGATGAATATTTAAACCCAAAAAGTGATTTATTGTAACAACGTAAATTTTCAAACCAATTTTTCATTTTTGTAAACATCAAAAACATCGATTAATATTTCAAATTCAAACATGAACAATGTTATCATAACAGAATACATCCCAATGATCATAAAATAGTTTTTCCCCGACAATGTGTACGATCACGCCGATGCCTTCCCACGGTCCTCGCTAGTACCTGAAACACAATAACACAACAACTGTAAGCATAAATGCTTAGTGAGTTCCCCAAAATACAACTTACGCACATACGCCTTTCCAGGCCCTGACCTTCCGGGCCATATGTCTCAGGGGACTTCCGTCCCGACTAGGTAAACCTTCCGGTCCTACCCACGTCAACCTTACGGTCCACATCACAACGCCTCCGACCCATAACATATACGCCTTCCGGCCCCTAACATAATGCCTTCCGGCCCTTAACAAGTATAGCATACATAGCACATACAAACGATTAACTTAATGCATATAATTCATAACATATCCGACCTTCCGGTCACACAATAAAAGCCCTTCTGGGTACAATATAGTGAGAAAACTCACCTCGTGGAAAGTCTAAGATCTCGCGTCCTCGCTAACACCGAATCCCAACGACGATTCTACCTCGCCTAAACATAAAAAAATATCATTTAATACTCAAAGACTTCCACCACTAAAACTTTACCCCTTATCATCATTCCTCAGAGGGTAAAAGACCATTTTACCCTTCCTTGACCTAAAGTCTTCATGTTGACCAAAACCCTAAAAGTCAACAAAAGTCAACCCTGAGAGTATGCGGGGCGTACTGCTAGATGTACGTGGGGCGTACATCGCCAATCCCCTGGATCGGGGTCTCCACCGAGTACGCTGCGCGTACTGGAAGTTACGCCCAACGTAACCATCAGAATCCAGCACTCTTCATTTCTGGTCTTAATCGATTAAACCATTACTCTAACTTCTAGATCCGACTTTGTTAACGTGTCTAAACCCATAAAGTAGAGACCTTTAAGCCTTGGCATGGCTGTAAAGGCTCCAACACCTCTTAACAACATTCTATTCCAATTCAAGGACCTAGATCTCATGCATGGTGCAATATTCACGTCCAAGATATCATTTTTATGAGTCTACAACTCCAATAGACCAGAAATATAAAGGATCTAAGCTTATGGAGGCCATTTGCACAAAAAGTCTCCACCTTTGGGACTAAAACCCTAGAAAATGGTACTTGAAGCATATAACATGAACCAAGTGACAAGATCCGAACTTTGTACCCGACAATGAAGCTTTAACCCTTGCAAAGCTCAGATCTACACTTGAACACCCCTTCTAGTCTTTCCAATGAGCTCTTCTTCTCCTTTGCAACCTTGGAATGGCACCACCAAGCTTAGAATACACCAAAAATGGCTTAGGAACGAAGGCACACTCTTTTTAGGGTTTCACTCTGAGGGATGGTGGCTGAGAAGTCCAGCCACACATTCCTTTTATAGCCCTCCAAAGAAATTAGGGTTTTTAGATCTGGATAAGTTACGCCGGGCGTAACCTTGGGTACGCCCTGCGTACCTGAGGGTGAACGTGTCCAAAATGAGGTGCGCGAGTACGCGCGGCGTACGCCTTGTACGCCCAGCGTACTCGCCTAACATGAAAACCCTAATTTAACAACTTAACCAAAATGCAGGGCCAAAAGAAGAATACATGGATTTCGGGCTGTTACATTTATCTTATCCATTATGCTCATTTTGAGTTTGATTTTCATTAATTCCTCAAATTCCTTAGACAATGAAGGATCAGTCAACCCAAAGATAATGTCATCGACATAAATTTGAACGAGCATCAAATGATCCCCTACTTTCTTTTGAAATAAAGTAGGATCAACTGATCCTTGTTTAAATTTAGTGATTTTCAAAAATTTTGTTAGAGTTTCATACTAGGCACAAGGTGCTTCTTTCAACCCAAAGACTGCCTTGTCTAAAATATAACAGTGATTAAGATACTTATAGTTAATGAAACCTAGTGGTTTTCGTGTAACATCTTGTTTCGAATCGTTCCCATTTTGGGATGGAGATCAAGGATTGGATATTAGAAGGCTTCAAAACCTTAGTTAATTGAGATTCAGACTCAGTTGGAGTTAGATAAGGTACTTTGGATGGTTTGAGTATTCGGTGTGTGTTTGGAATCAAATGGCAGTTCGGTAATTTGTCATATCAGGCCTTTATGGAAAATCGATGTTCGTTCAGAAATCTTAGGGAAAGTATTAGTTGATGATAGTGTAGAGTGTCTCAATACCTTTTCATGGATATAAAGATGGTCGAAATCGGAGTTGTATCAAGAAAGTTATGGTCTTAGCATGAATTAGGATTTGGAAGGAAAACCCTAGTACGCGGGGCATACAAAGGTGTTATGCAGGGTGTACTGAGGCAAAGGGAGTTACACGATGCGTAGTTGGAGGAACATACAACATAGGTGCGAGGTTGGGTCGGGGTGCGAGACCTCGTACTCTGGGCGTACGAGGAGGTACGCTGGGCGTACCAGGGTCATGTTGAAAACCCTAATTTTAGGGTTGGAAGCTATATAAGCATAATGTTAGCCTCTTTCTTCATTTTCTAAGTCAGCCACCACCCTCTAAAATCCTAGAAGCCGTCCTTAAGACTTCTTGGTGTCATTTTGAGCTTATGGTGTCCATATGTGATTTGTTTGGTCCATTTGTAAGAAGATAGAGTTTAGTGCAAGGATGGGAATCAAGGAAAAGCTTATAGATCTTGCTCATGTGTCTCATTTCCAGCTTGTTGGATGTAAAAATCTTTGAACTTGATCATTGATGTCTTAGATTTATCATTTATGAGTTTTGGTTCATTTTGGTCCCAAGAATGAGATCTAGTGGTCCTGATTCCACTTTAGGAGCTTTGAGTTTCCCCTCTTAGTGTTTTTGAGGTTCAAGGTCCATAAATTTGAAATGGTTAGAGTTTAAAACCATCCATGTTTGTGTTTAGGTCCTTTTCATGAAAGTAGAATGCTACTCTTTGAGATTAGGTCTTCTTAGGGCATGAAAATTCACCAAGTTAGTGACTTTATGGTTCTAGATGTTTATTTAGAAGTGGATTTGTGGTTTGGACTTATGGGATCAAACATTAAGAGCTTAATGAAGGTTTTGACTCAATGAAGGAGTACGTTGGGCGTACAAGCCAAACAACCTGTATGCTTAGCGTACAGTTGAGTACACCCCACGTACTCAGTCAAAGGAAGTTTTGCTTATTGGGCTTCGGTGTGGGCCATATGTTGGGCTTAATTGTCTTGGGCCTTATTGGCCCATCAGGTTTTGGTCTGATAGTGATTTTGAGAAGGCCCACGAAGGGGTTTGGGCCCAATTTGGAAAATTGGACCATGGTTTGGGCGGCGACTGATTTTTGGTATTTTGGGCTTGAGTGTTTGAGTTATTAATGGGCCATCATAATACAAGTGTTTTGGACTAGAAAGAATGGTTGGGCCTTAAGGTAAAGACCATGTAAGGGGTTTGGACCCAATTTGGAAAATTAGGCCATTGGTTGATTATTTGGCCTTTGGGCCTTTCAAATTGTAGTTTGGGTCATTGGTTTGGACAACGATAGGTTAGGGGTAAAATGGTCTTTTTTCCCCAGGTATGGAGTTGTGGTTATGGATTCGAACTCAATTGTTAATTGGGTGTTGTTTTGTTATTGGTAGTCAGGGATCTACCAGCCAGCAACCAAGGGTGTTTCTATATGATTCAACAGTGCGAGGTGAGTCTTCTCAATATATCCATGGGTCGAAGGCACCAATGCAAGCCCATTACGTGTTATGTGGCATGCTAGAGACACGGTTGTCTCTGTGATACTTCCATGGAAGACCCCCCGCGGAGGGGGGGGGGGGGGGAGCCTACGGCAGTTGCATGTCAGGCCATGGGGGATGCTCATGGCATTCCAGGTAAAGACCATGGGGAGCCCATGGAATACTAGATAAAGACCATGAAGGGAACCTATGGCTACTATATGTATGTGCATGATAATCTATGGTTGTATGTTGTATGGTATTTTCGGGAACTCACTAAGATTTATGCTTCCCTTGTGCTTACAGTTTCCATTTTACGTTTCAGGTACTTCGATTTTCAATTGGAAGGGATCGAGATGATTGCAGAGCACACACCGCATGTTTCCGCCTTCTGTGAATTACACTGACTTGTTGATGTTTTGCTAAAACTTAGCTACTCTGGATTTATGGGAAAGATATGTATTAACAATTTATTAATCTAAAAATAAAATTTTTTATGTCCTTATTTTAGGGATTTTACAGTTCGACATATACCGTTTCTTCCGTAACACTATTGAGGAATGCACACTTTACATCCATCTGGTAGACGTCAAAATCCTTGTGAGCTACATAGGCTAGAAAAATTTATACTTCCTCGATTCTTGTGACAGGAGCAAAGGTTTCCTCATAATCAATACACTCTTTTTGAGAATAACCCTTTGTGACTAGCCTATCTTTTTATCTAACAATTTTCCTTCTTTGTCATTTTTATTTGTGACATCCCCATTCTCACGACCAGAAAATACCGATTTTGTTTATGCTTTATAAAAATCAGAGTACCGCTTTTAATAAAAATGTTGCGAAATTTGTTCCCAGTAAAACATGATAAATACGTTATCAAAGCATTTTCGAAAAAAAGTATTT
The DNA here is from genome assembly GCF_052625555.1 of Lactuca saligna. NCBI lineage: Eukaryota > Viridiplantae > Streptophyta > Magnoliopsida > Asterales > Asteraceae > Lactuca > Lactuca saligna. Next base: position 131,807,782 of record NC_136422.1, on the reverse strand, counting down.
TTAATTCGTTTTAAAACATTTAGGATGTCATCGTCAATACAGAAACATAAGCATAAACAGAACTTACATTTATTTACACTAGTGATCTACATCTCTTTAATCTCTCAGTGTAATGTGACTTCATCTCAACACCTGTAATATAAATAAACTGAGTGGGTCAGGTTGGGAAACCTGGTGAGTACATAGGGTTTTCAACACACAATAATATAATTATTATGTTTAAACAATCAAACAATCGACCCAATTACCCATCCCCATTATCTTCTTTACTCTTAAGGATCTATCCTGAGAGTCATCTATCCTGCATTCGTTCATTCTGAAGTCCTTTGCTTCTAGACTTATAGGACTGGCACTAAATCCATAGCTGCCAATGCTCGTTCGTAAATCACTAATTCCATAGCTGTTGGCTACTAAATCCATAGCTACCAGTGTTTTATCTAATAGGTACTAAGTCCATAGCTAACAATTCCTAACAGGTACTAAGTCCATAGCTACCAGTGTTTGTCCAATAGGCACTAAGTCCATAGCTACCGATGTTATTTGTTAGGCACTAAGTCTATAGCTGCCAATGTTTACTCACATCATCTTTTATCTCTCATCATTCATATACCCATCTCATACCCAACATACTTGTATATTTAAAATACGTATACAGTTCAAATCATTTAAAACATGTATAAAAAAAACGTTCATCTAGCATAGACAACAAGTATTCAGATAATATGCACACATAGCATGTAGTTTATATAAAATACTTCATATCTATGTGTAAGATGAAAGTAACTATGCACTAACCTGAGAAGGTGGTGACTCGGTACTCAGACAGCGCTTCGTTTACTTTAAAATAATTTCCTTCGACGAAACCTAGTATTATTACCACTAGATTTTAGTCTAATATTTACCGTGACTAATTACTAGTCTTATTATTATTATTATATAAGCATTTAAACAATACTTTCCAATCACTATGTACAGACAGGGGCCATACATAAAACACCGGAGGGCAGGACCATTTTGGCGTATAACACTTCTGAATTCCAACAACCCTATGCGGCCCTTTAAACCAGATTCCCCGTACAGCGAGTAGTTAAAAAGATATTATAACGACACTTATATAAGTCATAATAATAGCTCAAATATTTATTATAATTTTATAATAACAATACTAATTTTAAATATAAACTATATTTAAAATAGGGTAAGCATAACTTACTTACAAGAGGATTTTAGCTAGGAGTCGAGCTCTACAGGGGCAAAACTTTGTCGCTGAATCTTTCTAAGAAAGATCCGTGCAGCGCTTCAGTGCTCACCTTACTATACTAAAACTACAGAAAGAGAAGTCGAATCACGAGGGACCGAAATGCTCGGGGGATAAGGAGAGAAAGACTCTTGAATCAAGAGAATGGTGCAAGAAATATGAGAGCCCAAGGCTCTTATTTATACTAATTAAATTTTCAAAAACTACCCTCCATAATTACTTAATGACCTTTTAGTTATATAAACAACTAAACACCCATTTATAATACTATTTTAAATAGATTTAATGATATTTGTATTAAACTAATGTCAAAAGATCTCAACATTAGTCTTATAATGACCGCATCGTCGATACCTTTCTAATGATATATACATATATATATATATATATATATATATATATGTGTGTGTGTGTGTGTGTGTGTGTGTGTGTGTACGTATATATGATTTATACTTACTTTAATACATAAATATGCTATTATAATTTGTAACTCGTTCATATGAACTCCGTTTTTGACGTTATTTATATCCGCACGTAGGTGGAGACGTACTTTACAACTTTCGTTTAGACTCCGTCGGTTAATTTTGACTTTATTTTTAAAGTTATATTTTTAATAGGCCGGGATAGGATTGCTCCGTTAAAATCTCATAACTTCTTCATCTGATGTCGATTTTCATCTGTCTTTTTATTGTTACGCTACTAATAACGAGATATTCAATTCTCGTTTAGGTTGTGTCGGCTAAAAACCGCTCGATCTAATATTCGAATTTTGGGTTGTACACTACTAATCCGAAACTTCGAAAAAGCATAACTTCCTCATACGAAGTCAGGTTTGGGCGTTCTTTTTATGGACACTTTCGGTTTAATGTATTCCACAACTTTCATTTAGATCGCTAAGGCTAAATATCGCTCTATCGTAAATTCACTATTTACGTTTCCCGGTATCGTGCTGGTTCCGTCGCGAAACTTCGACGGGTCATAATTTCTTCGTTATAACTCGGATTTCGGTGGTCTTTATATGTACGGAAACCTTGTAACATATACTACAACTTGGTTAAGATTATTTATTCTAAATAATATTTTGCTAAAAAGTCATTTTCGACACTTATTGACTCTAAATTGACTAGCTTGGATCTACGGGCGTTACATTATTATTAAAAACCCATTTCATACCTACTAGAAAAACGAAATCAGGTTTAGGAACCAATATCCAAACCTTGTTTTGTTCAAATTTAGCCAGCTCAGATTGCATTGCAACAACCCAATTAGGATGTTCTGCAGCCTTGACTAATTTTGGTTCTATTTTTGAAATGAAAACATTGAACATAAAAAATTCGTGATGAACATTCAACACCTTATTTTAGGCTCGAATATGGGCTCATGTCAAGACACCAGAATTTGGATCACCAGGAATCTGTTCCTTTGGATAGTCTCTTGTCCATTTGTCCATTGGTGGATATGCAGGATCAAATTCCAAATGTGCGTATTCATAGATTTCTTTAGCATCCGATACTTCTCCTGCAATTGAGATATTATCAGTAACATCATGAAAATCATTATCTCTATCATTACCCTCATCATGATTTGATCTACTTGGCTTCCCTTAAACAAAGGATTTGTGGTGTGATGCTCCCCCTCGACATTAGCTTGGTTAGGCATATTCTCCTCTTCAACATGTGAATCATGTCTTTTGTTTTGAGACGAAGCAACCAAGTCCTCCCCTTCCACTTGATTATCAGTTGAAACTTGCATTCGTTCGACATTGACTCTTGAGGTTTATGAAGAACATGCTTCATTTTCTTAATTTTTGATTTTTTGAATCTTCATAATGTTTCGATGCTTCTGGAAAATCTTTAACATTGACCTCAACGTTGATTGCCCTGTCAGGAATACCAAAAAAAATATATATATATATGAAGATCAACAATAAAGGTAAGCATTTGCTCAGATTCAACATTTGATTAAGCAATAATTGGTTTCTGGATAAATGTTTGTTCAACTCTCCTGACATAATGATCGTCAAATGTGAGATTAACGTTTATTCGAGCTTCCTTGTTCGCTTGTTCAACACCCTATAGGCAACAAAATTGTGAAAATAACCCAAGAAAATTCCCTTATTAGCTTTCATCTGCAATTTGGAGATATTATCCTTGAGATTCATTATGAAACATATGCACCCAAAAACATGGGAAAATTTAACATTATGTTTCCTTTTGTTTATTATCTCATAAGGTGTAATATTAAAATGATGATGAATGAAAGAACGATTTTGCTTGAAGCAAGCTTTCGAAACCGCTTCTGCCCAGAAATAGTGTAGCAAGTTCGCATATGTGAGCATCGTTCTCGCCGCTTCGCACAAGGAATGATTTCTCCTTTCAACAACACCAGTTTGTTGTGGTGTGTATGGAGACAAAAAGTTGTGTGATATTCCTAGTTCAGTAAAAAAAATGAATCTAAAACTCGATTTTTGAACTCCGTTGCATTATCACTATTTATCTTTCAAACTTTTCTTTTCAATCTTAATTCAATATTCTTGAGAAAATCAATCATCACTTGAGCAGTTTTAGACTTCTATCGAAGAAAGAAAACCTAAGTAAATTGTGACAAATCATCAACAATAACTAGTATGTACTTCTTCTCATTGAGTGACTCAACAGTCGAAGGTCCATACAACTCAGTGTGAAGATGCTCCAAAGTATCAATGATTTTTGAATCAATTACAATCAGATGAACCTAACGATGTTGTTTTCCTTGTTCACATGCTACACATAATGATCATTGTCAAATTTCAAAACAAGTAAACGGCAAACAAGATCATTAAGAACAAGTTTATTTAATTTTTTGAAATTGAGATGAGAAAGACATCTATGCGATAATCAATTAAGATCCGAAGATGTTTTCAATAGCAAACAAACAGAGGAAATGGCCATAATTGGTTTCATGTTGAGAGTGAACATGTCTCCCTTTTGTTTTGAATTTATTAGAACCTCTTTCATTTCCTTGTTGGAGATTGTACTACCTTCCTCATAAAAAAGAACCTGATTTCCTTTTCCATCAACTAGTTGCGAAAGACTAATCGGATTATGCTTCAATCCTTCAACGTAAGCAACACGATTCACCGTGAATTTCCTATTCATCACTTTTCCATATCTTTTGACTTTACATTTTTGGTTATTTCCAAACATGACCACGCCTGCATTTTCCAACTTTTGGTACTCTCTCATATTTTCTTTCCTCCTAGTCATGTGACGCAAGCATCCACTATCGATATACCAATTTTTGTCATGTTTCTCATCACATAGTACCTGTAATCAGTTAGGCCCCCAAGACCTTTTGGGTCCTTGGACATTAGTTTGAAACATATTGTGAAATGAGGAACCTAAAACCCAATTATGAACTTTTGATTTTAGATTGTCAGTTGGGTCAACTTCATCAAATTTAGGCATCGAAATATAATCATGCAATGGCGAAGGTTCAACTTTGATTTTCTCTTTTTCAACCTTTTTCTGAGAAACATCAATTTTATTCTTTTGAACTTCTTTCCACTTTCGCACTGTTGGTGTAGACTTCCTTGATGAAGTACTTCCACTCATTGACTCATTTAAGTACTTCTCGTAAGCATTTTGAATTTGCTCTTGAGACTACTTTCATGATTGGTATTGTTTTCCCTTTCCTTAAAGTGAGTGATTGATATTCTTGATATCATTTCTGCCTTTGGTGAATGAAGCTTTCGTCTTTTGTTTCGAATTAGGATTTGCAAAATTTGAATTTTTAGGTTTAAAAGGCACACTCTTCCTTCCTTTATTTTCCAATTTCTCAAAATGTCTTTTAGGAGATGACTTTTGTAAATGATATTGAAAATGGTTTTGAGACCCAACACATGAAATTTGTTGAATTTTTTTTGGTTTTGATTAAAACTCCTTTGTCCACGATTTTGGAAATATCCTTGAAAACCATTTTGTTGCTGAAAATTTTTGTAACCTTGCCGAAATTTATTATGGACATGATTTTAACCTTGTCGAAAATCATTTTGCTTTTCAAAAGATTTATTTTGAAAATTCTTTGCATTTTGTGAAAACTTCTTTTCAGTTTCAGGAGATTTTTGTTTGAAAACCTTTTGTTTGTGAAAAGCTTTTTCATTTTTCCAATATGCTTTATTTTGTGCTTTTGAATTCGAAATTCCCTTTTCAGAAGCCAATTTTTCTACTTATTTTTTGAAAATTTGTGTTTTTGCCTTTTGATTTTTTGGATCATTATTCAAAGAATCAACACATTTTTCTTTATTTTTATTTTCAACAATAGATTTTTATGTTTTCACTACCCAAACATGTTATGTTTTATTTTGACGTTGTAACACTTTCAAATTTTCTTTCAAACCATTTTCGAATGTGATTTGATTTAAATAAAATCCTTCATTCATCACACTCGCATTGTCTTAGTTCACCAACTTATTCATTTCAGGAGCAACATTATCACCACTACCTTTGGTGATAAAGACTTGATTTGGATACACATGAAAGGTATCAACCAATCATCATCCACCATGTAGCATCTTTTGGAATATTCTTCCATGTCATAAAACCCATGAGTATTAACAACACACATGATGGACCACCTTAACCATAGTGACACATCAAGATGCATAGGTGGCACATCATGAACACTAATGGCCCAACATTCATCATGGTGGCACTGTTGGATTAATGTCTAAGTCTATAACTATATTTGGTATGTACTTGACCCAACTCGGCATGGTCCATTTGGGTTGCATGGAATCATGCACTTGGGTAGACTAAATAAGAGAAATAAGACACTTATGGTTATTAATATATTATAAGTTGTAATATATTAATAATAAGAATAATAATATTTAATTAGTATTGATCAAGAATTAATTTAGAATTAATTATGTGATCAAAAGAAGACTAATTAAATATATGGGTTGATTGTGTAAATCATCCATAACTTATATAGTGGGCCAAAGCTCCATGGATAATCAAGTTGGGTTAAACCCATAGGATGCTCTATGGGTACTCCATGGAGGTTACATAACCCATGGGTCATGGAAATGAAAGGTCATGACAATTAGGGTTTACATGGTGTAACCCTAATTGTAACATACTATATAAGCATCATATTATTCACCAAAATCGGCCACGAGAGTGTGTGTAAAAGAAGGGCTAGCTGATTTCATGGAGTGTGGATTTCTCTCTAAGTTATTCCAAGAGAATTTGATGTTGTGTGAGCCATTTGAACTGTCACATTTGAGGCACTAGGCACTCAAGCCCCATGGAGTTAAGCTACACTACAAGACGTATGTATTCTATCTATATTATTACCCAAGTATCTATGATTGTATGCTACATAGGGTAATACCTTGGATTATTAGTATTTGCATGTATATTAGAGAAAATATAGATCTAAGGTATTTAGGGTTGCATGTACACCATAGGAGTGTTAGAATGCTCAAAACCCAAGAGTGGTATCAGAGCCTAGGCTTGTTTTTTTGTTATACTTGCAAAATTGGCTGAAAAATCGAAGTTTGGAGCTGTCTGCATAGTAGACTCGCCGAGTCCATGAAGGGACTCGACGAGTCCAAGGAAAAAAGCATCCAACTTGTCGAGTTGGTTCGTGCACTCGACGAGTTGGACCCCCTTACAACATATATTCGATTCTTTTGGCTGGAATTGGACTAGAAACATTACCATAAGATGTTTTTGAACTTATAAACTTGTTTTGATGTGGTAATGCTCATACTAATCCAATTCCAAAGATAATTATCAATAAATTCATGTGTTGTATTAGTTTAAAAGTTATGCTAATTACATGAAAAAGTTTGATGTTTATTGTTTTTGTTCATATGAGTTGCTTAGATTAATAGATAAGTTAATTGATTAGGTGTTTTCAATCCATTTTAATCTAAGAGAAGATTCTAAAATGTGTTTGTGTAACTTGTCTTCAAGTTACATGAAAGGTCACATTTAAGTTTCTTAAAACTCATAAAAGATGGCAAAGGTTACAACATGAAGAGTCTTGTTTTCATTGAATGGTTTTATGACTCCATAACTTGTCCTCAAGTTATGGAGGTTCAAGGGTCACTTCATTAAGTAATAAAATGTGTAACCTTAATTAATTCTATAAGTTAGAAAATAAAGAAAAGGTACATTCTTTTATTAGTTTAAAGTCTTCCATAACTTGTCCTCAAGTTATGGAACTTGAAGAGTCTTTTAATTAAAACTACTTTGAACACATAAGTTATGGAATTAATTAGTTTTAAATAGTTTCAAAACTTGCCCTCAAGTTTTATGAATTTGAAAAGTTTTCACTTATGAATACTTTAATTCCAAGTTAGCCCTTAGAATTTTAAAAGTTAAAATTCAACCCTTATACTTTCTAATATTATAAGTTAATAATATATATATATATATATATATATATATATATATATATATATATATATATATATATATATATATATATATATATAAGAGTAAAGTCAGTCTTACCATTAGTAGGCCTCATTCACGAAGTCGGACTATAAGGGGGGTATAAGGTTACTGCCTATAAAATGGCAGTTTAATGGGTGTCCACACTCGCCCACCACTTCCTTGACAGGTGGAGGGTCGTTAGCCAAATGGGTAGGAAAAATACTATAAATTCTCCCTTCATTAAAAGTATTAATGATAAATACTAAGTAACTAAACCTTTTTATAAATACTCAATCTTAGTTACTTATGAAAATGTGAATAAGGTATTAATCCATGAAATTACACTTTGTACTTTGTTTAAGTTGGTTAGTGGAGCGTGTGTTGTTAACCGACACACTAACTCGAGATCGAAACATACTATTGAAAAGTTCAATGAATCTCAAAAGATCTAGGAGTTTCAGATTCAATTAAAACCTAATAATATATTTCGTTTATCTTGGTGGAAATTGGTGAATCGTCATCACCTACCTTCAAATATTTTATAGCTTCGATTATGGCATCCCTCTTCTAAGTTATAAAATAGTTTGTTGGGTCCTAGCCTTAATATTTTATATTGGGTGTCATATTAAGGACTTTAGATCAACTATCTTGAATATCTCCCAAAAGATGTCTAAGTTCAGACATCTATGATCTTCCTAAATCTCTTGGAACTTTACTTCTTTCACCTCCTCCAATTATTCTCCCTAATCAACAAGTTCTCAAAAATTTTAAGGTCACTCAATCCCTATTGGCAAGCAAGGTCTATGTGTGATCACATCTTGGAGATGAAGTCACGTATTGACAAGCCGGGAGAGCTGGGTGTCAAAATCTATAGGAAGTGGATTTCCAATCACTTTCTAAGTCACATAGTGAATCCCTTTGGGACTTCTATGAAATAGACTATGACAAGACCCTTAATGATCTTATCTATTTGCTTGGTGCTGCTAAATCAGAAATGATTTGGTGTACTAGTAAAGCAAATTTTATTAGGAGATCAACTTCCCAAAACTTTATGGACAGGGACAATAGTAACATAGGAAATCCATAAAAGCATTCTCTTCCCAATGGAAAGGGATTGGCCATAGTCAACATGGTTGACCAAATGGTAAAGAGAAAGGCTAAGTCTGACATAGTCCCATGTACTATTACCTAAGGGTCCATTTGTTTCTACTGCCAAAGGAAGGGGATTTGGTTACGAAGCTGCCAAACTTACCTAAGTATGGTAAAGTCAATAAGTTTGACTTTATTTCAGGTAAAGTCCATTATCTAACTCTATTAAGTTCCTACTTGGAGATTCTTATTACATGATGTGACTAGGTCACATGTTGATGTTTTAAGAATCAAAGAAAAGTAAAGAAACTTAAAGGAAGTATATGCTGATTCTGATTGCGAAGCGATCGCATGGTTCGGTGATCAAAATTTTTGAGTTATTGCTTAAGAGTTATGATATATTGCTTAGGTATAGATATCAACAAGTTTTTCATATGGATTATAAGGATAAGGTTTTCCGCAAAGTTTTAAAATAAAAGGAAAATTTTTGATTTCATTTATTTTAAGTTTCCTTACAATGGCATTTGTGGAAAAATTGTTGCTTATAAGATTCCATTGATAGCAATATTGAAAATGGATTTGATTCTTTCATCTGTGGTAGTGTCTAATTTTAATAAATAGGAAAGATTCTCATCAACCAAGTTTAAATTGGACCGAAACTTGGAATCATGCAACTTGTATAGTATGATGAATGAGAATTTTCATCTTTGGAAAATTAAGACTAATTCCTTGTTCACATGTATATATTAGTCAAGGGAAGGACAAAGGGATCAGGTACACTTGGGTGTGTGCTGGTCAGGTCCACCACAAAGAATATTCGTCATGATTTACTAAAGCTTAGTAAATATGGTTATACTTACAAGTTTAAGTATAATTCTGAAACATTGAAAATGTTTCAATGTATGGCAGAACAAATGAGAAGAATCAAATTTGGCAGAAAGATAAAAGTTTCTCAAATCTGAAAAGATGGGAGAGTACTTTAGTATCATGTTTATGATCATCTTAATGATTAAGATACCATATCACAATTGATCATTTAAGGTCTTGTTAGTGCATTCTTATGACTAAGAAAAGGAGTCATGAATTATTGAAATGGTTAAATCAAAAAGATGGGTCATACTTCGTTCCAAAATAGTTCTTAGAGTCATAATCCAAGATTGTAACTTGAGTGACATATCTTAAAGAAGGTTTATTAACACTAGTCAAATGTAAGAGTAAAAGGTTATCTACTCTTGTACATTTGAAATTGGTAAGTTGTGATGTTTTGGATAAAACAGAGACCAACTTAGACCAATTGTGTGAAGTGTTTGTCTTGATAAAAAAAATCCGCACCATCTCTTGTATATTTGGCAAGCGAGTCTTATATGTCAAGAGGACAGTGGGAGTCCTAAATCTCTTGAAAGTTTCAAGACCTAATCAAGAATAAAACCTGAAATTACTCACTAGCACACAACTTGAGGTGTATAACCTATTGTGTTGACATTTATGTGCCTATTCAAGTTGACTTTGCATAGTATTTCTGAGAGTTCTCAATTGGTTGCACAACTACTTGGAAGCTATGGTAGGCCCTTGTGTTGCCAGTTAGCAAGAAGTTAAGATTGCATACGTTCAATCCATATGAATTAAGATTTGTCACTAACCTAGTCTTGTGATTATGGTTTTGACAAATTCACGTGGATAAGAACACATATACCATAAAATCTAAGTGTCATAAGGTTTCTCTCCGATTCATAAAAATATTGGTGAGTAAATTATTTCACTAAGTAGATTTTAAGTAGATAGCAATTGTGATATTTGCAATTCTCAAAGTCGTTAGTGGAGTGTGCATGGTTAACCGGCACACTAACATTAACTTATGAGAAATGGCAAAAGGTCTAAACAATTGAGACTATGATTACGGCATCCCTTTTCATAGTTTTGAAATTGTTTAGACACACCTATGAGCTATCTAAGATAAGGTGTATAATTTTGATAAAGCCTAATCAAAGCAATCTAGTATCAGAAATCTGAACTTTGGTAAGAAAGTCAATAAAGTATTGATTTCTAGAAGTCCTGTAATTTCTGGATACATGTCAAAGCTAGTGGGAGCAGAAGTGCTATGCTAATAATCATCATGTTAGTGGGAGGATGATAATTATGATAAGTATTTCAAGTTAGCAATGTTAATTATAGAAAACAAAAGTTCAACTCGTGAGGTTGCAAGGGTTGAAAAAGTTTTTTTGCTATAATTAAGGGAGATGAAATTATACTTCGTTTCAATTCTAAAAGGCTTAGATTGAGATTTTAATCATTTTAGTCAAGAATATATATATATATATATATATATATATATATATATATATATATGAATTTCATGTTGGATTGGCTCAACTTAAGGAAATTCTATATATTGCGTTCTCAAACTTTGGTTATGATTACGGCATCCCTCTTCATTGTCAAATTTTGAGAACATGGCAAACAAAAATTATTGTAGAAAAAGACTGGTCTAGAATCATGTCTTTATGTGAGACATCATGAATCGTATCCCGTTTGCTTTGGGTACAAGATCGATTGCATGTGCTATAATATTTATCCTTTCTAAAACTTTCCAAATGTCTGGCGTATTAAGGAGGGAAAAGTCTAGAATTGGATATGACTAGAATGATTAAGCAATTTTAGAGCACAATCTAAGGTTTTACCAAATATTGGTTGCTCAATGACAGTTGGAAGTATAATGTTAATATTGGAAGGACCATATTGACATATTCTGGAACAGAGACAACTCTTGTTCAGAAGTAGTAGTCAAAATAGGAATATGGAGTTGTCTCCGTAGGTGGAAGTTATATGTGTAAGATTAGAAAACTTAATGCAAGAAGAATATTCAAAGCAATGTGATTTGAGACTTCGTCTCCATGGAATTGATCTCTATTAGAATAACCTGTAATGAATGTTGACAAGTCTTTGTGATTTTGTACATATTCATTACAAGAGGGCCTGTGCATATAAGTTTAAAATCTAAACAGATTTTGGTAAATGTTAGGAATTTGGAATTCTTACATTTTTCAATAAGGATTTGGGAGTGTTAAAAGAGAATCATTGAAAGTACGTTCAATCGATCTATTTCACAAAGTAAGGATCATAGAAAAACATAGAGTGCATACTTGATGTATTGCAAAGCTCTTGTTTAGAAAACGTAGTGTACATGCTTGGAGGATGGGACAACTAGTGTTTTTAAAATTCAAGTATAAAGTTGATAAAACCGAAACAATGAATAATGAGTAATCAGTATGGTGATAAATAAAAAATGTTTTATTTATATTCATAGTTTTGATACCATATTAGATGCATTTATTCTTGTGTTTCATTTTGCATGTTTTGACTTTAAGAATAAACTAGGTTACTCTTCCTGAATGACTAAGTTATTCAAACCATCCACATTCGGTCATATGTTGGAAGTAGATATGAATCAAGACTGTCATGGGTTGGCTTGTAGAGGTCCAAGTTGGTGGAAAAAGTGGTGCTACAACACTCATGAGTGCTCATAAGTTCTGAGTATTGGATTCAACCCACGCTCATTTAAATCACTTCATGGATTTTATCACGAGTGATCATGAGATGATAATATCTTATATTCTTCAAACCTAGAGATATGAGTTGTTACTATGAGTTGATAGTACATTGATTGCATGAAAACGCATTGGTAACTCGATGTTATAAAACGTGCCTTTGTGTATGAATCAACAAGTAGTAGAACAAGCCATATGAGTCGAAGTTTATCCATTCGTTTTACCTTCGGGATAAAAGTGATATTTGTGGGCCCCTCGATGATTTAGTGATGACACATCTGAGTGCTTGGCCAAGCCAGGACTGATGTGATTTGTTCAATCAGTCAGTCGTCATAAATTAAAAATCGGGAAATAACAAATGGACAGAGAGAATGATTATTAATCCATGTCTCAGTCCATATGATATCTAGAATGGAGGAATATATGATCCCTTATCTAATAGACAAGTCATTGAAAAGGTCAGAGTTCAGTTACAAGGTCAGAGTTCGACATCAACTTTTGACAGCTACGATTGCTAGTTGGATTTCGAAGTCATACACAATAATAGTTTTAGACTTATCCAATTGGGAGACTGTTGGATTAATGTCTAAGTCCATAACTATATTTGGTATGTACTTGACCCGACCCGGCATGGTCCATTTGGGTTGCATGGCATCATGCACTTGGATAGACTAAATGAGAGAAATAAGACACTTATGGTTATTAATATATTATAAGTTCTAATATATTAATAATAAGAATAATAATATTTAATTAGTATTGATCAAGAATTAATTTAGAATTAATTATGTGATCAAAAGAAGACTAATTAAATATATGGGTTGATTGTGTAAATCATCCATAACTTATATAGTGGGCAAAGCTCCATGGATAATCAAGTTGGGTTAAACCCATAGGATGTTCCATGGAGTTTACATAACCCATGGGTCATGGAACTGAAAGGTCATGACAATTAGGGTTTACATGATGTAACCCTAATTGTAACATACTATGTAAGCATCATATTATTCACCAAAATCGGCCATGAGAGTGTGTGTAAAAGAAGGGCTAGCCGATTTCATGGAGTGTGGATTTCTCTCTAAGTTATTCCAAGAGCATTTGATGTTTTGTGAGCCATTTGAGGTGTCACATTTGAAGCACTAGGCACTCAAGCCCCATAGAGTCAAGCTACTCTATAAGAGGTATGTATTCTATCTATATTATTACCCAAGTATCTATGATTGTATGCTAGATAGGGTAATACCTTGGAATATTAGTATTTGCATGTATATTAGAGAAAACATAGATCCAAGGTATTTAGGGTTGCATGTACACCATAGGAGTGTTAGAATGCTCAAAACCCGACAAGCACAACATGGTGTATTTCTTGATCATGATCATCTTCTAGGAAAACATGGATCAACAAAGGAATCGATATGGCACATCATGTACCAAGATAGTCCATGATGGTGTAACATCTTCTCCATGGTGAAACATCTCCTCAATATGGCTCAACTTCCTTCCTTTGGTTCAAATTCATACCTTCATGGCGCAACATCTCATAGATGTGGTGCAACATCTCCTTATTGTCTTCCTTGTGGCGCACCGTTTTTTTTTGTGTGGCTTAACATCCATCCCTTTGGCACAACGTCTTCCCCTTTGGCCCAACATCTTCATAGATGGCATAAGATTCTTCTATTTGGTGCAAGATCCTAAAGGATGGTGCAACATCATTAATCATGGCACAACATGTGGCTCCAAGTTGGTCCAAGTACTCCAAGTTCGTCCAAGTTGCTCAAAACGGCTCTAAGTTGCTCCAAGTTACTCTAAATCACCTTTTGTAAGATTCGTTCCCTTTTTACTTGATCCATTCCTTTCTTGAAGGATCGGTTCCTTTTTTACATGATCATGAACTCAAATTCCTTCATTACGATCTAAGTGCTCCAAATGCTCCGTGAGCAGGATCCAAATGCTCGAGTCACATTTAACTATTTGTATGAACGTTATCGATGCGTATATTTTCTAAATATAATTCTTGATGAATGAAAATGAATTTTCATTGAATGTATCTAGTATTATTGAAACAACTTTTAGATCACCAATGAATTTCTTCATCCAATCAACTTCTTGAGATGCCTCATACATTGCTATATACTCAGATTTTGTTGCATAAAATGCAACCACTTCTTGCTTTAAACTTTTCAAGGTAATGGCTCCTCCATTAAGTGTGAACACATATTCCAATTGTGATTATGAGTTATCTCGATCAATTTTGAAGCTAGCATCAATGTAACATCTTAAAGTAAGCTCTTCCTTAACTCCTCCAAAAACTAGGAGCATGTCTTTAGTCCTTCTTAAGTACTTAAGTATGTTCTTTATCACCATCCACTGTTTTTCTCTAGGATTAGGATACCTACAAGTTACACTAATAACATAAGCTATTTCCATCTATGTAAAAGTCATAATATACATAATTGATCCTATTGATGAAGCATACATTAAACAACTCATTCTTTTGATCTCATCTTCAGTACTTGGGTCGTTAGCCTTAGAAAGAATGGTGTCAGGCAGTATCGTATCATTCCTCGTTTTGAGTTATCCATTGAAAATCATTTTAAGAAATTGTCAATGTGTGTGCCATGAATCAATCCGATAGCTCTTTGGGAACTATCTTTATAGGTCCTAATACCAAGTATGTATGCAACATCCCCTAGATCTTTCATTTGAAAGGAATTACTAAGGTAAGCCTTAGTCTCTTTCAATGTTGGGATATCTTTCTCGATCAGTAATATGTCATCAGCATATAGAATTAGAAAAATCATTTGGTTCCCACTTGCTTTGATGTATACACATGGTTCATCGTGAATTTCTGAAAAAACAAACTTTTTGATATTCTCACCAAAACGATGATGCCAGGCTCTAGATTCTTGTTTTAATCCTGAAATGGACTTCTTCAGTTTGCACACCTTCTTTATGTTATCTGGGCTGAAAAAACCTTCAGTTTTTTCTATATAGACATCTTCCTCAAGATATTTATTAAGAAAATAAGTTTTGACATCCATTTTTCATATCTCATGGTGGTAATATGCAGCTATAACCATGATAATCCTAATAGATTTAATCTTAATGACGATTGAGAAGGTATCTTCATAGTCAACACCTTGAATTTGAGTATACTTTGAATCTTTGTACATTTCTGTCCATGTTGATCTTATTCTTGAAGATCCACTTGCTTCCAATAGCCCTGCTATTAGGAGGTAAATCAACCACGTCCCATACTTGATTGTCATTCATGGACTGAATTTCAGCTCTCATGGCGTCAAACCATTTTTCAGATTTTGGATCTGTAGTAGCTACCTTGAAATTGAAGGGCTCACATTGATCCATCAAAAAGACTTCCTCTTCAGGATTGACAAATCCAAATTTTTCGGGTTCCTAACGAGGTCTACTAGAGTATCGTATAATTGATTTCTTTCCGACATCTGAAAGATAATCTCAAGTTCAACAATGCTTTGTTGATTATCATTCTCAATTAAAGGTTGTGTTTCTCGAATTTCTTCAAGATCAATGGGGCTCCCACTTGCTTTATACAAGATAGAGTCGTTTTCAGGAAACACTACTTTTAGGGCTATGAACACTTGGTTCTCTTCTTTTTGGAAGAAGTAGTAACCCATGGTTTGTTTTGGGTGTCCCATAAAGAATCACTTTTGAGATCTAGGGTCAAGCTTGTTAGAAGTCTCTCTTTTAACATATGCTTCACAACCCCATTTCTTTATGTAAGACATTGATGGAAATTTTCCATGCCAAAACTCGTAGGGAGTCTTACTAACCTGTTTAGTTGGGACCATGTTTACTGTAACGCCCGCAGATTCGGGCTAGTCAAGTTAGAGACGATAAGCGTGAAAAATTAATTTTTTATACATGATTATTTATAATAAATAATCTTAACTAAGTTTTAGTATATTTCGTAAGGTTTTCTTACACATAAAGAACGCCGAAATCCGAGTTATAACGAAGAAGTTATGACTTGTCGAAGTTTCGCGACAAAACCGACACGACATCGGGAGTCGTAAAAAGTGATTTTATGATAAAGTAATTTTTAGCCTTATGGGTCTAAATGAAAGTTTTAGATTATGTACCTACCTACGCATGGCTATAAAGAACATCAAAAACTGAGCTCGTATGCAAAAGTTATGGCCTTCCGAAGATGTAGTTGTCTGAGAGCATGACACGTGTCAGAAACCCTAATATGACTCGACTCACGATGTGAGCATGATTTCTCACGAAATGAGGAGTCAAAACGCCACTTTTCAAGTCTAGAATTCAGATGGTAACTCTACGTTTAAGGCTCACGATGTGAGCATGATATCTCATTACGTGAGGAGTCAAAGGGACACTAATCGAGGCTAGAAAACACCTGGGAAGGCTACGAGATGACTCATGGAAGCTCACGACATGATCATGTGAGGCTCACGACGTGAGAGAGCCAGAATCAGCCTATAAATAGCAAATTCGATCATTTCATTCTTTACACCTTTCTTTCTCTCTCTACTCTCTCTCTCTCTCTCTCTCTAGCCACCGTAAACCACCCCGAAGCCTAGGGAACATCCCTAGCACTAGAAGAAAGCCCCAGAGTGCCCGAAGGCTCCAAGAAAAAGAGTTTTTAGGTTTGGAAATCTACCCGTACAGAACCCGGTTTTCAATCAAACCTCCTGGTTTCATCAAGGAAGATTATTTTAAGAAGCGACATGATGTCTGAATCACCACCTTATTTGGAAATTGTATATGTCTGAATCATCAAGGAAGATTATTTTAAGAAGCGACATGATGTCTTGCAAATAATAATGTCGATAAATGAGAGCTATGGACTTAGCACCCGTTGGATGAACCCTGGAAACTATGAATTTAGTGCCTGTTGTATAAACCCTGGCGACGATGGACGTCGTGCCTATTCCTTAGGAAGAATCCTTAGGAATGAGTGATAGATGATTCTTAGGGTAAATCCTTAAGAAATAAAGAAGATAATGGGGATGGGTAATTGGGTTAATTGTTTGATGATAAAACATAATAACTTTATTGTTGTGGGTTGAAAACTATATGTACTCACCAGGTTTCCCAACCTGACCCACTTAGATTATTTGTATCACAAGTTTCGATATAAAGCCACACTACACCGAGAGATTTAAAGAGATGTAGATCACTAATGTGAATGAATTTAAGTTCTGTTATGCTTATGTTTCTGTATTAACGATGACATCCCAAAGTTTTAAAATGAATAAAATACCTTTCTTCGGAAAATGCCTTGATAACATATTTATCATGTTTTTCTAAGGACAAACTCCGCAACACTTTTCTTTAAAAAGATACTATGATTTGAAAATAAAGCATAAACAAATCGGTCTTTTCTGGCCGTGAAAATGGGAATGTCACATTTACAATTCGAGTTGCGGTATCAAGGTCACAACCCCAAAAAAAAAATGAGGAGGGGAAGTATGGATCATCATCGATCGTACCATCTCAAGTAGAGTACGATTTCTCCTTTCCGAAACACCATTATATTGTGGTTTTCTAGGAGGAGCGAGTTGTGACATTATGCCACAATTCTTAAGATGTTCATCAAACTCATAGCTTAGATATTCACCACTACAATCTGATCATATGCTTTTAATCTTTTTACCAAAATTATTTTGTACTTCATTTTGGAATACTTTAAAAACATCGAATGCTTCATATTTGTGTTTCATGAGATACACATATCCAAATCTTCTGAAGTCATCAATAAATGTAATGAAGTATCTTTCATTGTTTCTAGTAGCTGTTCTATAAGGTCCTCATACATTAGTATATATGAACCCTAATAGATTTGAAGCTCTTTCACCAACACCGGTTAAAGGAGCTTTGATCATCTTGCCACATAGACATGATTCATATACATCAAAAGACTCTGATCCTATTTATTCTAATATTTCATCATTTTGAAGCTTAGCAATGCGAGTTTTGTTTATGTGTCCATAGCTAACAATGCCATAAATAAGTTTTATTTATGTCCGACTTTGTTTTCTTATTTGTTAAGTTATACATTGAAGTGCCATTTTGGTATGAACCATTTAAATTGATTTCGTATATTCCATTATTGGGACAAGTTTCAAAATAGAATACATTATCTTTAAACAAATAGATGTTTCTAGAATAAAAGTCAAACTTATAACGAAAACCTTATTCATACAAACGATAAGCAGAGATAATATTCCTAGCATGAACATGATATGTAGCCTAAGTATCTATAATCCAATATCTATTTCCATGATCGTTTAAACGTAGAGAGTTGAAAAAATGAGGCAATAAGGTAGGTCAATCGACGATATTGGATTGTAAACTGTTGAGGCTAGCTAAAGGTGTAGTGGTCTCATAATCCAACATAAATGTACGCATACAGATATTGAGGTGGTGAGCCAAGGAGACCAACATTAGGCATGACCCACTGTTGAGTCGAATATGCTTGAAATTGGAAATAGAAGAAAGGTTGACCCATGGAGCTCATTGGGTGGGTTGTGTTGGCCGGTGGTGGGATAAACACATGCATATATTGTGGTTGTAATTGGTCTTGCTATCAGCGGCCAACTACAAGATTATATACACATGCATTAGACAATAGGTTGTGGGCCAAACACAAAACTATACCAAGGGCTAAACCACAATACAATAAATATCATTATCATACATACTTATAAAGCTAGCCTTTTTTCTTGAATCTCATGCATTTGAAACCTCCATATACTTTTTTCTATCACCACATTCATTTGAAACTCCCATGACTTTTCAATTTCTTTCTAATAATAATTATAATATGGTTAATTAGGTTAAATAAATATCAAACCTAAAGTGTAATCATATATAAACTAAATTTCAATATTAAAATAATATCTTTATTTCTACTTATAAAGTTATGTTTTTAAACTTATAACATATTATACTTAATTTATTAGTTTTAATATATTGTTGGATCTAAACCATTATCATTTTAAAGATACAATTTTGAAATAATTTGTATAAAATACTTAAATTATTAATTTAAATATAACATTACAGGGTCAGCTTAAATATAAATTTTAGTTTAACTTAAACAACGTAAATAATATTTTTTAAATAATTAAAAGTGGTAAATTGTAGTGTCTTTCTAATAATGATTATAAGTTGGCTAATAAGGTTAAATAAATATCAAACCTAAAGTGTAATCATAATACACTAAATTTTAATTTAAAAATAATATCTTTACTTCTACTTATAAAGTCATGTTTTAATTTTTAACATATTATACTTAATTTATTAGATTTAATATGTTGTTATATGTAAACCATCATCAGTTTAAAACTACAACTTTTGAACAGTTTGGACAAAATACTTAAATTGTGAACTTAAATATAACATTACAATGTCAACTTAAATATGAATTTCAATTCCACTTAAATAACTAAAGAATATTTTGTAAATAGTTAAAAGTCATAGATTGTAGTGATAAATTCAAAAACTAAATTTTAATCTCATTTTAACTAAAATATTTACTAAATATATTTTTATAATCGTTAAAAGTTTTCAAATAAGTAGCTTAAAATAACTTACAATAACATTAGTTAAAAATAACTCTATATAAATGATTATATTGTTACCTTTAAAATAAAAAATAATGTTTGATGTTTTAAATAACTATAATGATAGAAATTAAAACATTAAGCACATAAATTTTAAAAAATTAGTTAACAATTAGAACAACTATAAATAACATTAAACCATATATTATATGTAATTTTATTCATGTGTAACTCATGGATAGAAGTCATTCAAACGATTGAGATTATGAAGTTGTAATAGATGTATATATCATCATATAATCAAAATAATCAATACATTATATCAATTTAGTATAAAAATTATTATATCAAATTTAACAACAACGTTATTTTTATATTTAGAAAAAAAACATATATTTGTAATGACTTCAACAATATATGTGTTTCTATGCATTACAATGTCAACTTAAATATAAATTTAACTTCCACTTAAAAAAACAACTAATATTTTGTAAATAGGTAAAAGTGATAAATGCAAAAACTAAATTGTAATCTCAATTTAACTAAAATATTTCCTAAATATATTTTTATAATCGTTACAAGTTTCCAAATAAATAGCTTAAAATAAGTTACAATAACAATAGTTAAAAATAATTGTATAAAAATGATTATATTGTTACATTTAAAATCAAAAAACAATGTTTGATGTTTTAAATAATTATAATGATAACAATTAAAACATTAAGCAAATAAATTTTAAAAAATTAATTATCAATAACAACAACTATAAATAACATTAAACTTTATATTATGTTTAAATTTATCCATGTGTAACTCGCGGGTATAAATTATTCAAACGATTGAGATTAAGAAGTTATAATAAATGCATATATTATCTTATAATTCAAAATAATCAATACATTATATCAATTTAGTATAAAAAATATTATATTAAATTTAACAACAACGTTATTGTTATATTTTAAAGAAAATACATATATTTGTAAAGACTTCAACTATATAGGTGTTTATGCGTACGCGCGGGCATTCGCCTAGTATACTTATAAAGGAAATATTTTTCCTTTCACCACATTCATTTGAAACTCTCATTTAATTTTCCTTTCACCACATTCATTTGAAACTCCCATGACTTTTCAATTTCTTTCTATTAATAATTACAATTTAGTTAATTAGGTTAAATAAATATCAAACCTAAAGTGTAACCATATATAAACTAAATTTCAATATTAAAATAATATCTTTACTTTTACTTATAATGTTATTTTTTAACTTTTAACATATTATAATTAATTTATTAGTTTTAATATAATGTTAGATGTAAACTATTATCATTTTAAAGATACAATTTTGGAGCAATTTGTATAAAATACTTAATTATTAATTTAAACATAACATTACAGGGTCAACTTAAATATAAATTTTAGTTTAACTCAAACAACCCAAATAATACTTTATAAATAGTTAAAAGTAATAAATTGTAGCATCTTTCTAATAATGATTATAAGTTAGTTAATAAGGTTAAAAAAATATCAAACCTAAAGTGTAATCATAAATAAACTAAATTTCAATTTTAAAATAATATATTTACTTCTACTTATAAAGTTATGTGTTTAACTTCTAAAATATTATACTTAATTTATTAGATTTAATATGTCGTTATATGTAAACCATTGCCAGTTTAAAGCTACAACTTTTAAACAGTTTTGACAAAATACTTAAATTGTTAACTTAAATTTAACATTACAATGTCAACTTAAATATAAATTTCAGTTCTCTTTAAAAACCAAAGAATATTTTGTAAATAGTTAAAATTGATAAATTATAGTGATAAACTTACAATAACAATAGTTAAAAATAACTCTATAATAAATGATTATATTGTTACCTTTAAAATTAAAAATTAATGTTGATATTTAAATAATTATAATGTTAGAAATTAAAATATTAAGCAAACAAATTTTAAAAAAACTAATTAATAATAACAACAACTATAAATAACATTATATCATATATTATATTTAATTTTATTTATGTGTAATTCGCGGGTAGAAGTCATTCAAACGATTGAGATTATGAAGTTATAATAGATGTATATATTATCATATAATTCAAAATAATGAATATATTATATCAATTTAGTATAAAAATTATTATATCAAATTTAAAAACTATTGTTATATTTAAAAAAGCATATATGTGTAAAGACATCAACTATATAGGTGTTTCTGCGTAACGTGCAGGTATTCGCCTAGTAAATATATACTTTAACGCATTAACTTGTACCATCATTTTAACTATTCAAGACTTATATAAATACGAAGGAAAAAAAGACCTTTAATCTTTAAATGACTATTTAAGATTTTTAAATAAGAAAAGAAAAAGAAAAAAACCATACCTTTAATCTTTAGCATTTAAATCACAAGTTTCTCATTTGCTAGATGTTTCCTATTCCTGTATTTTTCCCTCCGTCTCACTACAATAAATCAAGGTAATTTTGTTAATTAAACATGTTAAATATCGTCGCTATAGCCTTTAGCGGCAACATGTCATAAAAGCTCTTGCATTCAACCATTCTACTTTCAATTTCAATTTAATTCTATTAGTTACACATCACCCTAAAAATAACAATATACATCCATTTATTTACCACCCTTGTTTCATTTATGAAATTGTACTTTCAATTATTTTTCTTATAAGAAAGATATGAAAATAAGATGATCTTATAAACAAATTATGAAAGTATTTTTCTATTTCATGCATTTAACCTTCTCAGAAAAATATATAAATTAGAATGTGCAAATAAAAACTTCAAAATTTTCCAAACTCCCGAAAAGAATATTAAATGAAAGTACCTATCAATTTGCTCTTTTATTTCAGTATCTATCCCATCTCCTATATGACAATCATCAAACTCATCATCAAGTCCAAATCTATCATTCTCTGAATCTTGCAACTTCAAAAGCTCGTTGATATTGGGTAGACAACGACTGTTCACCCCCTATTATCATTATGGCCCACATAACCAATACCATTTGATTCCTGTAGACATAACACAGATGTCTTTTTTTTTTTTTTTTTTTTTTTTTTTTTTTAATGAATAACTTATTCAATCACTTTATAAATAATAAATTACAGTTAGAAACCTTGGTGGCATAGTCTGTAGATGAAGTATTTGAGATAGCGCCTACAGGAGCATTATTCTTGTGTTGCTCCTTTCTTCTTGGATTTTTCTTTTTACTCTTTGCTGTTTTTATTTCTTTTGACTCTAAAGTAATAATGAAAAACATCAAAATATAAATGCAATTCAAGATCCGATAATAAAAGTGTCATTTTAACAATTAAATCACCTTTAATGCAATATTGGCAAACTCACAAATGCAATGGCGGTGTCACCGCTATTGCCAATCACTACAAGAAACAATGCATTTAGCGGTGACACAATTACCGACGACTCTACCATTTGTCGCCGCTAAAGAGTTGTGTCGCCGGTAATTGTGTCGTCGCTAAAGGCATCTCACCCGAATCCGCGTTTACCCTCTCTGATAGATCTCAGCCGTTCGATCGAGTATCTAATCTAACGGTTGGGGTCTCTTATCCATACAAACCTAATACCGGTGACAATTGTGCTGCCGCTAAATGTCTATAATGTCGTCGCTAATAGTGATCTAAAAAATGACGCGGTACCCTTTCCTCCAGATAGTCGCCGCTGTTGCTTTGTGTCACCGGTAAAGACCAAATCATCGCCGCTAAAGACTTTCGTAAATAAAAAAAACGCACACAATCTGCTTATTTGCTTCCTATTTTCTTTCCATCTTTTCCCGTTTCCTGTTGCTACGCTACTCCTCTTCCAATCGGTCCTCGATTTTGCTATTGATTCTTGATTCCAACAACTTATCTCCCCGCATTGTATGAGATTAGGGGTCAAGGGTGGTTTGGGCTTCCTGTGACGTGATTTCTAACTCCATTTCAGGAAGAAAGGTAAGTTTAAGTTCCTATATCTCTTTGTCTTTGTATGTTAACTTCGATTTCTAGTTGCATTTGATGATTAATTGCAAATTATTTTTTAATTTCATTGTTTTTGGTAGTGTTGTCTTTGAGTTTACAGGTGAGAGTATATTCGGGTGAAGAACAATTTTTCCGGCAACAAATTCGTTGATTTCCGCCACTACAGGTTCTATTATTTCAATTTATTGTGAAATTTGAGTTTAATTGCAAGCTATGTGTAGTTGTATCAATTATGTGAAAATTGCCATATGTATGTATATTTTATATTTGTACGAATCTATGTGAATTTGGTGTATATATGCCAATGTATGTGTGTTTGATGTATATGTGGTATACGAGTATTTTGGTAGAAGTATATATGATGTTATTATCTATATATGTGAAATTATATGTGTTTGTTATATGTAGGATGTTATTGCGTGTGTATGTGAATGTATGTATGTTTGTTGTAAATGTGGTATATGAGTGTGAAATTTATGTATTTGGTATAAATATGATGTTATTATCTATATATATATGAAAGTGTGTGTATTTGGTTTAAGTAGGATGTTATTATGTGTGTATGTGAATGTATTTGTATTTTTTTGTATATGTGGTATATGCATGTGAAAGTATGTGAATTTCATGCTCTTATGTATTATGTGAAAAAGTATGTGGTTTTGGTATAAGTATGATGCTATAATTTAAAAAAATAAAAATAAATTATTGTTATAATTGGAAAAAAAACATAAATTTTTTTATAAAATTGTTTAAAAACTTATATACGAATACTATAAAGTTTTTAGTTTATTCCCAAATTAACCCCAAGTTAACCAATAATTTCTATAATTAACTTATAATCTTGTAACATATTTATACAATGTTATCAATATATATATATATATATATATATATATATATATATATATATATATATATATATATATATATATATATCTTGACGGTAAAAATGAACAACACAATAACATAATATAATTGTTTAAAGTACAATGCTATAATTGAAAAAAAAATGTTTATATATATATATATATATATATATATATATATATATATATATATATATATATATATATATATATATATATATATAAAGATACAATAGTAAGAAATATTTTATTTATGGGTATACCAAATTATTAATTTTTCTTTATTTAATATTTTATTCATTAAAAACTAATTGCTAAACATATAAAAATAAATCATTGTTATAGTTGGTAAAAACACAAAAGATGTTATAAAATTGTTTAAAAACTTATATACGAATACTAGAAAGTTTTTAGTTTGTTCCCAAACTAACCCCAAGTTAACCAATAAGTTCTATAGTTAACTTATAATCTTTAACTTAACTTATAATCTTGTAACATATTTATACAATGTTATAAATAAAATATATATATATATATATATATATATATAATTTTTAACTTAACGGAGTTCGTATGCGAAAGTTATGAATTTCTGAAGTTCGGGCCGCGAACCCTAACAATGTGTCAGAGTTCACGACGTGAAAATAGTGTTCACGGCGTGAACTCAGTACTGACGCTTTCTGAAGGCTTCCAGAGCAAGTGGACTGATGACGAATGCAATGACGACTGCCTGACTGAATTCACGATGTGAATTTTGAGATTTCACGACGTGAATTCAGTATTTCAGCCCTATAAATAGAAATCGAAGGGCAACCGATTTTGGTTGCTATTCCCTTGCTCTCTTACTCCCGATACCCTCCCTAAGCCCTATTTTCACCCCCTGAAGCCCCCGGTATTATCCCGAGACCCGAAGCAAGTCCCGAAGCCTCAAAGATCCTGAGAAGTGCAATTCCCGAGTCGAAGCTCTGCCCGCAAGGATTCCGGTTTTTGTGAAGATCTTCTAGATCTACCGAAGAATACTACTTCTACAAGCCGTAGTGTTGTCCGATCATCTTCTGATGAAGTGAGTGTGTGGTTACTTTCTTCTAACGCATAATTATGAAGTATTTTATACGAAATACGTGTTATGTGTATATTTTGTGTTATATGTGTGAATGTATATTCACTTTCTTCTATCTCATGGATATGATTTATTCTCTATGAAATACGTGTTATGTATATGTGTCTCATCTGTTGTTTGGAATATGTATTGAATGAGAATGCTATACAGGTTTTAAACTATGTATAAATATATATATATATATATATATATATATATATATATATATATATATATATTTATATTTATCTACTAATATGTCGGGTAGAACATGGGTAGATAGTTGTGTGATAAACAGATGAGAGGCCTCGATGTTGTTTTTGATTCAGTCATCTAGCGGAGTTTAGATGACGACCACAAACTTTTCTAGACAGTCATGTGGAACGCTAGCAGGTTCGCCACCTGTAGGTGTTAATG
Source organism: Lactuca saligna (assembly GCF_052625555.1). Taxonomy (NCBI): domain Eukaryota; kingdom Viridiplantae; phylum Streptophyta; class Magnoliopsida; order Asterales; family Asteraceae; genus Lactuca; species Lactuca saligna. Next base: position 131,781,507 of record NC_136422.1, on the reverse strand, counting down.
AACTTGGGTGTTCACTCGCTGTACTCCATCACCCTCATGGTTACCTTATTTGACTTCTATTGTTGAGGAACCCCCGAAGCATGTGTTGTCGCCCCGATGAAATATTCTTAGACTTGGTCCCTTATGTTAGTTGTCTTAGGGATGTAAAGTGAGAATAATGGGAATGGGTAATTGGGTTATTGTTGGTTGGTGGAATTAAATATAATTATTTATTGTGGGTTGAAAACCCTATATGCTCACCAGGCTCCCAAGTCTGACCCACTCAGTTTTATTTGTATTACAGGAAGTGGCGTAAGGGCATAAGATGGATGAATCATCATGTTGTTTTGTTTACAAGTCTGTATATGTATATATTTGTTGAATGACTTGTAATGTTATCGTTTATGCTTTATGGTCTGTATCGGAACATGACATCCCGAGTTTTGATTATAGAATGAAAATACATTTCTTTTATGAAATGCTTTGGTAAATATTATTTTATCACATTTTGTTTTTAGGAACAAATTCCGCAACTCTTTCAAATCAAAAGGATTTACTCTGAAAGTATTTTAAAAGCATAAATGAAAATTAGTCTTTTCTGGCCGTGATTTTGGGGATGTGACAGTTGGTATCAAAGCATTAGTTTAAGCGAACTAGGAATTTGTAGGATTTCTAGACTTAAACTTAAAATGCTAAGTGAAATTTTGAGATGTGTGTCTGTTATATTTTAGACACGAGCACTAGTTTATATTTGGAAAATTGCCTAAAATGCTTTTATGTGCTAAATGTTATATGTTTCCATATATGATGTTATTTGTTCGGATCTATGGTCTGTTGCCCACCGGATCTAGAAACCTTATGTGTGTAGGATTCTAAGCGTACCTCTACGATATTAGAACTAGCATGTAAACGTTTCGGAGTGATAAGGATGAATTAGATATCTATCGTGAATGAGGATCTAATTTCACCTTATTCGGTGTGTAGATCAAAAATGGTGAGAACAAGAAGTGGAGTTGGAAATGATGATGAAAACAAGAATCAACTACCAGTGATTGAGCAAATACCTGTCGTAGCAGAAGCACCTGAGCCGATAACAATGGTTGGTGTACAAATGATGATTCAAACAATGTTGGATCGTCAAATGGAGGAGACTAGGCGGTTGCTTCAACAGAATCGTGAAGAACTATCAATTCGTGTGGAAGAGCCTAAATTAAATGAAGGTCACTCTGAAGGTGGAAACTTCAGTGGGTCTGTTGGTCAAGCCAACCCACCGATAGTTAGCCAAAACAACCATGATGGAAGGAATGATGGAATGGGATGCAAGTACAAGGACTTTCTGACTTGCAAACCGTCAACCTTCACTGGAAAGGAGGACTCGATCGGAGTGATGGATTGGATCTCCGAAATGGAGTTAGCCTTTATGACTTGTGGCTGCAGAGGCAAGTTGCAGACCACGTTCGCAGTGCGTCAGTTCCGAGGTGGATCCGTTCGTTGGTGGAACACTCTAGGGAAGACTTTAAGTCCTAATGAGCCACTACAATTGACATGGGCGGAATTCTTGGTGCAGTTCAAGCGCAAGTTCTGCTCGGCTCAAAATATGTTAGAATTGGAGAACAAGTTTCTGACATTAACGAAAGGCAGCATGTCAGTTGATGAATACACTAATAATTTTACAGACAAGATGGAGTTTGCCTTGCGCATCGTTCCAGATGAGCTGACAAAGGTTGACCTGTACGCAAAGGGACTCTCATGGGAGTACGCAGTGCCATTTCGTCAGGCACCTACTCTAGAGGCAGCTATTTGAGCTGCCAAGTCTGTTGAGGACATGATCAAGGGAAGATCCGCCAACAAGGTTGAAGTTGGCGAGAAGAGAAAGTTTGAAGGAACTTCAGGTTCCAATAAGAAAAGCAAATTTTCGAAGTCTGATTCAAAAAAGTTTGGAGGAAAAGTAGGCGAAGTGAAATGGTGTGAGAAGTGCAAGAAAAAGCACTTTGGGAAATGTAGTGAGGATGTAACTTGCTACAAGTGTGGAAAAATTAGGCATTTTGCCAATGAGTGTCCGTCCAACAAAAGGATGTGTTTTGGTTGTAATGAAGAGGGGCACATTTTGAAAGATTGTCCGAAGAAGAAGGATGCATCTAAGCCCAACATTCCACCAAAGCTGAAGGCGAGAACCTTCCAAATGACACTTGAGGTTGCGAAGGATGAAGCTGATGTCGCTTCAGGTACCTTTCTCATAAACGAATTACCTGCTCAAATTTTGTTTGATTCTGGAGCCAACTACTCCTTTATTCCGTATGAGTTTGGTACAAAACTAGCTTTGCCTGTTGATAGACTAGATAATACTTTATTAGTCGAAGTTGCTAGTGGCAAGTTTGTACCTGTTAGCCATCGCATGAAAAACATCTTAATCGACTTGAATGGGAATAAGTTTCACGAGGAATTATTGCCTATAGAACTAAATGGTTTCGACGTCGTTCTGCGAATGGATTGGCTTAGCGCCAATGACGCCGAGATATTGTGCAAGAAGAAGATAGTTAAAGTAAACCCGCCTGGGAAAGATTCGTTTATGGTGTATGGGGACAAACGCCGAGTAAATTCTGGAATCATTTCCCTAATGAAAACCAGAAAGTGTTTGACCAAGGGATGTACATCATATTTAGCATTCGTGATTGATGCTAAGAAGGAAAAGAAGGTGATGCAGAGTATTCCAGTGGTGTGTGATTATCCGGAAGTATTTCCCGAAGATCTTCCTGGATTACCACCTGATAGACAAGTGGAGTTCAGAATAGACTTGTTACCAGCAACCATGCCAATAGCAAAAGCACCTTATCGATTAGCACCGACTGAGATGAAGGAGCTGATGATGCAACTTCAGGAGTTATTGGACAAAGGTTTCATTAGACCTAGTTCATCACCCTGGGGAGCTCCGGTGTTATTTGTGAAGAAGAAAGATGGAAGTATGAGAATGTGCATCGATTACAGAGAGCTGAACAAGGCAACAATAAAGAATAGATATCCGTTGCCGAGGATCGATGACCTATTTGATCAATTGCATTGTTCGAACTATTTCTCGAAGATCGGTCTTAGGTCAGGATATCATCAGCTAAAGGTAAGAGAGCAAGATATCGAGAAGACTGCATTTAGAACTAGATATGGACACTACGAGTTCTTGGTTATGTCGTTTGGGCTAACCAATGCTCCAGCAGTATTCATGGATTTAATGAATAGGGTTTGTAATTCATTCCTTGATAAATCTGTGATAGTGTTCATAGATGACATTCTGATTTACCCAAAAAGCCAAGAGGAGCATGGCAGACACTTGCGAGAAGTGTTAGAAGTTTTGAAGAAGGAGAAGCTGTATGCAAAGTTCTCCAAATGTGATTTTTGGATTCGTGAAGTCCAATTCTTGGGTCACGTGGTCAACCAAGAAGGGATAATGGTTGATCCAGCAAAGATTGAAGCTGTGATGAAGTGGGAACAACCGAAAAGTCCCACGGAGATCCGAAGCTTTTTAGGATTAGCCAGATATTACCGAAGGTTTATCCAAGGCTTTTCTTCGATTGCTACTCCATTAACAGCTTTGACCCACAAAGGATCTACTTATGCTTGGAATGATAAGCATAAAGAAGCATTCGAGAAGCTAAAGAAGAAGCTATGCAAGGCACCGATACTTTCTCTACCTGATGGAGTTGAAGACTTCGTTGTCTATAGCGATGCATCTGGGGTTGGATTGGGTTGTGTTTTGACCCAAAAAGAAAAGGTGATAGCATATGCGTCTCGGCAGCTGAAGGAGCATGAAAAGAATTACCCGACTCATGATTTGGAGTTGGCAGCGGTAGTTTTCGTTCTGAAAATATAAAGGCATTACCTTTATGGCACAAAGTGCAAACTTTTCACTGATCATAAGAGTCTCCAATATCTCTTTAATCAGAAAGAATTGAATATGAGGCAACGATGCTGGCTAGAGTTACTCAAGGACTACAACTGTGAGATACTTTACCACCCCAGTAAAGCTAATGTTGTTGCTGATGCTCTCAGTCAGAAAGTCAATGTTGAGAGAAAAAGGCCAAGAGCGTTGAGAATAGAAGTTGTCTCGATAATTGTGGAGAGTATAAAGAAATCTCAAAAGGAAGCTTCTGAGAAGAATGACCGGAAGGAGGAACGTTTGGGAAAAACGTTGGTGTTTGGTACAAATAGTCATGGACTGAAGGTATTCCAAGATCGTATTTGGGTACCTAAGTCAGGAGGAATTAGAGATCTTCTGATGGAAGAAGCTCACAAAACCGTGTACTCGATTCATCCTGGTAGCACTAAAATGTATAGGGACCTGAAACCCTACTACTGGTGGCGAACGATGAAGCTTGATGTTGCAAAGTATGTGGCCGAGTGTGTGACTTGTGCGAGAGTCAAGACACAACATCAGAAACCATACGGGAGTTTAGAACATTTACCTGTGTCTATGGGTAAATGGGAAGACATTGCGATGGATTTTGTCACTAAACTACCTAGAAAAAAGAATGGTCACGACATGATTTGGGTGGTCGCTGATCGATTCACTAAGAGTGCGCATTTCATAGCATCCAATGAGAAATGGTCTATGGAAAAACTTGCGAATTCTTATGTGAAGGAAATTGTGAGGCTTCACGGTGTTCCGTTAACGATTGTATCGGATCGTGATAGCCGTTTCACCTTAAGGTTTTGGAAAAGTCTACAAGAGGAAATGGGTACCAAGTTGTGTTTAAGTACAGCTTACCATCCGCAGACTGATGGTCAGAGTGAAAGAACAATACAAACACTTGAAGATATGCTGAGATCATGTACCTTGGAATTCCTAGGTAATTAGGATGAACATTTACCTTTGGTAGAATTTTCTTACAATAATAGTTTCCACTCGAGCATAAAGATGGCACCTTATCAAGCTTTGTACGGACAGAAGTGTCGTACGTCATCTTGTTGGCATGAGGCTGGGGAAAAGCAGTTTATGGGTCCCAAGATGGTCCATCAAACTTCTATGAAGTTGAAAGTGATCAGGGAAAGAATGTTAGCAGCTCAGGATCGTCAAAAGAGCTATGCTGACAAGAAGTGAAGACCGATGACTTTTGAGGTTGGAGATTTGGTTTTGCTTAAAGTCTCGTTGTGGAAGGGACTTATTGTTGGAATAGTGTCTAAGGCTGCAACTATATTAGGCAAGTATTTGACCTGGTTGTGCATGGTCCTTTTGGGTGGCCTTCACCATAGCAACTTGATGGATGATTTGTTAAGAGAGAGAGTAAATATTATAAGGAATAATATATAGTTATTTGATAAATATAAGTCATAGATTAATTGGAATTAATTTGGTGACTTAAAGAGATTAATTAAATAAGAGGGTATAAACTGTCAATTGTTTGATAGTTACACTTTAGACTATAAATCCTTATCCAAGATAGGATGGACGATTTCTAGGGCTTGGATAAGCCAAAAATCATCCATAGGGTTATCAAGGAAAGGATATGGATTAACTTAAAGTCTAAGTTATCCAATTAGGGTTAAAGCTGTAATCCTTAAGGAGTCTACAAGTATAAATAGACCCTAGGGGTGAGGGAATTCGACACACCATCTAAAGTAGAGACACTCTGGCCGAATTCCTCCCCTCTCCTCTCTCCTAAATCATCTTACTTGCTATTGGTGTTTGTAAGCCATTAGAGGAGTGACATTTGTGACTATAAAAGCTCCAAGACAACAAGATCAACAAGGATCTAAAAGGTATGGTTCTAGATCTATTTCAATGTTGTTATTTAACCTAATTAGGCATTAGAAGTCTTGGATTCAAATCAAGTTTAATTAGAAAGCCTAGATCCGAGCATTAGGGTTTTGCATGCGCACATAAGAAAGTTCTTATGGCTAAAACCCATCAGTGGTATCAGAGCCTAGCTTGGTTTTCTTTAAATTGTTGCTTGATTAACTGAAACAAACCTGCAAAATTCGATTTTTTGGGTTCTGAGTCATGGACTCGGCGAGTTCCAAAGTGGACTCAGCGAGTCCCTTTGTGTACTCGGCGAGTCCGGGCGTCAGGATTAGCTAAAACCGAGATTTTTTCATGTTTATCTTATGGAAACTTACCTTAATCATATTAGATCAACCCTAATCCGATTTTTTGATATATATGACTATAATCTTGATCTAATTAAAGATATTTATCATCTAATAAAATATTTAATTTCCTTATATGATAATTAATTAATTATTTTGATTATTTTGGTAATTATCTTAAAAGAAATCTTGGATAAATCAAATACAGATAATTAGGATATTAATTGTTAATTGGAATTATTTGTTATTTGATCCTCCATGTTTTAAATGTTTAAAACTTGCCCTCAAGTTTTGAAATTTATATTTGTGATTAAAAGTTTTAATTTAGACAACTTAAATTTCAAACCCTACATTTTAAAAGGTTTAAAACACAACCCTATACTAATATGATATTACTAGAATAATATATATATATATATATATATATATATGTATAACTAAATGCTAGTCTTACTGTTAGTAGGCCTCATTCACGAAGCCGATCTATAAGGTGGGTATAAGGTTGCGGCCTATAAAATGGCGCTTAATGGGTGTACACTCACACTCACCGCTTGCTTGATTGGTGGAGGGTCGTTAGCCGAACGGGTAGGATAGGGCAACCTCATCCTCTCATTAAAAGTATAATAAGTAATACAAAGTAACTACACGTTTTTAAATTTTCCCAATCTTAGTTACTTTAGGAAAAGTGAATTGATGCAATCCCATGAAATTACACTTTGCACCCTTGCTAAGAAGTTAGTGGAGCGTGTGTGGTTTACCGGCACACTAATTGGTTCTAAGCAAAGGTGGCAAAGGGTGATTCATTGTTTATCATAGTTCGATGGAGCGTGTGTTGTTTACCGGCACATCGAATAGGTGATCGTTACAATGAAGGCACCATGTGAATTTGCATGGTAATTCACACCCGATTTGTGATCCTCGGTATCCCAGTCACAAACAAGAGGGGCATATCGAGATTTAAACATGCCATTGAATAGTTTCAATGAATCTCATCCGAACCTAGGAATTCTCAATACACTTAGGACTAATAGTTTAGGTTTTGTGATGGAGAATTAGTGAATCGTCATTCACTTACCTTCAATTTATTTGCATGTTAGATTAGGCATCCCTTTTCTAGCATGTAAATGTTATTGTTGGATCCTAACCCTAATTTTTCTTATTGGGTGATAATTAGGGATTCTTATTCTAATCTATCTTTGTCCTTTCCATAGATGTCAAACGCAAACAACGCTGCTGCTAGTTCTTTCATGTTGATGAGCCTTTGCCAAAAGGTCACCTTCGATGGAACGAACTTTAGCGAATGGATAAGATACATTCGCACCATTGCTCGCTATGAGGATAAGGAGTATGTCCTCGATGAAAAGCTTGAGAAGATCAACCCCGTAATCGCTACTCCGGCCGAAATCACCGCTTTTGAGACTCATGAGCGAGATGCAATGAAGGTACATTGCATCATGATTGCCACCATGAACTCTGAATTCCAAAAGTCCTACGAGGACATGTGCCCATACGAGATGCATCAAGACTTATTGGAGAGATACCACCAAAACGCGAGACAAGAGCGTTATGAGATTTTCACTAACATGATTTCCGCTAAGATGGGTCATGGAGAATCTCTTACCGTGCACCTGTAAAAGATGCAAAGGTATGTCGACCGCCTTCACAAGTTAAATGTTGACTTTGGGGAAGACTTGGCGATCGACATGGTGCTTCACTCTTTGCCTCCGATGTACAACCAATTTAGGATGACCTACCGCATGAACAAAGAGGAGGTCACCCTAAGCAAACTCCAAGGTCTTTTGAGGGTCGCTGAGAGCAACTTCAAAGACAAGTCTGTTGCACCAACTCCCAATCCGTCTGCTGCTCCTGTCTTGGCAATTGGTCAAGGAATGGGAAAGAAGAGGAAGGCTTCATCGAAGAACTATCGCAAGGTTAAAGCCCGAGATGGTGCCTCTTCTAGTGGGACCAAAGTTGATCCCACTAAGCCCTGTCCTAACCCGAAGGAGGCAGAGTGCCACAACTGCCACAAGATAGGACATTGGAAGAGAAGCTGCCTAGAATACCTGCAAGCAATCAAAGAAGGAAAGATCAAGCCATCTTTCGCAGGTATATACACAATTAAATCTAACGATTCTAATCATGCCATTTCTTGGGTTCTTGACACCGGTTATGGTTATCACATTTGTTCAAATGTGCAGGGACTAAGAAGAAGTAGGGATGTGGAGCAAGGAAGGATCAATCTAATCATGGGGAACAGAAGATCGTCGCCTGTGACCAAGATTGGAGTTTATTCTTTAGTGCTTAGGAATAATTTATGTTTATATTTGAACAATTGTTGCTATTCGCCAGAAATGGCTAGAAACATCATTTCATTTCATGGTTTATATAGATAAGGATTTAGATTTTCTTTTAATAATGAGAATGGTTCTATTTTGGCTTATCTAAATAGTGTCTTTTACTTTGAAGCTATACCATGTAATGGAATATATGAAACTGTTATGATTGTTGATAACTTAGGAAATGATGTTTTGAATATTGATTCTTCCACTAGTATGGATAAAGCATCCTTGTGGCATTGGCGTCTTGGACATGTCAACAAGAAACGCATAGCCCAACTCCAAAAGGATGGAGTGTTGGAGTCATTCGACTTTAGGGAAGATGCCACATGCGAGTCTTGTTTACTTGGAAAGATGACTAAATCACCCTTCACGAGTACTTGTGAAAGGGGTGAGGGGCTATTGGACCAAATACATACCGATGTATGTGGACCCTTTAGATCAACCACGAAGGATGGGAACCGCTTCTATGTGAATTTTACCGATGATTATAGTAGATATGGGTATATCTATTTAATCAATCAAAAGTCAGAAACCTTTGAAAAGTTCAAAGAGTTCAAGAATGAAGTGGAGAATCAATTAGGCAGGAAAATCAAGATGCTTCGATCTAATCAGGGAGGAGAGTACCTAAGTCTTGAATTCCATGATTATCTCAAGGAGTGTGGAATAGTTTCGCAATTGACGCCTCCTAGGACACCGCAGTTGAATGGTGTGGCAGAAAGGCGAAATCGAAGCTTATTGGATATGGTTCGCTCTATGATGAGTCGTGCTTCACTACCTATTTTCTTTTGGGGGTATGCCTTAGAGACTGCCGCCCATATCCTTAACCGAGTCCCTACTAAGAAGGTTGCCAAAACACCTCACGAGATGTGGATAGGGAAAGCTCCCTTGTTGGCACACATCAAGGTTTGGGGTTGCGAGGCTTTCGTAAGACTAGATACTCACAACAAGCTTGAACCTCGAAGTGAGCGATGTATTTTCATCGGCTACCTGCAGACATCCTTTGGATATCTCTTCTATAGAATGAAGGACAAAGTTGTCTTTGTTGCGAGGAGAGGAGTTTTCCGAGAGCGAGAAATCATAAGCCAAGGAGACAGTGGGAGGAAAATCGAACTTGAAGAGATTCAAGAGTCGATAGATGATGGAACCTCTACCGCTGGCACTCAACCTGAGGAGGAAACTCCGGTTGAACCGATTGACGAGTCCTTACCTCTCAGACGTTCCGATAGAGTTAGAGTTCATCCCCAGATATATGGTTTTCATATTACTACCGAAGGGGACACGTATATTAGTGATAGTACACTAATAAATCTTGATGAACCTAATAGCTATAAGGAAGCCATGGCAGGCCCGGAGTCTATGAAATGGAAGAGGTAATGGATAGCGAGATCCAATCGATGTACGATAACCAAGTTTGGAATTTGGTTGATAATGTGCCCGGATGTAAGACCGTTGGGTGCAAATGGATCTTCAAGAAGAAGAACGACGTGGATGGGAACGTACACACGTATAAAGCGCGATTGGTTGCGAAGGGCTTTACTCAAACTCCAGGAGTTGACTATGATGAGACCTTCTCACCAGTTGCGAAGATTAAATCTATTAGAGTGATGCTAGCTATTGCCGCATTTCATGATTATGAAATTTGGCAAATGGATGTCAAGACCGCCTTCCTTAACGGAAAGTTGGCTGAGGATGTTTACATGGCTCAGCCAGAGGGGTTTGTGGATCCGAAGCATCCAAATAGAGTGTGTAAGCTTGAGAAGTCCATTTATGGACTTAAGCAAGCGTCTCGCAGATGGAATCTTTGCTTCGATGAGAAAGTCAAAGAGTTTGGATTTGTACGAAGTGAAGACGAATCTTGTGTGTATGTCAAAGCCAGTGGGAGTATAGTAAGCTTCCTCGTTCTATATGTCGATGACATATTACTCATAGGAAACGACATCCCGACTCTGCAGGAAGTCAAGTCCTGGCTCGGGAAGTGTTTCGCTATGAAGGATCTCGGAGAGGCTTCTTACATTTTGGGAATAAGGATAGTAAGAGAAAGAAGTAAGAGACTAATTGGACTTAGTCAGAATACTTACTTAGAGAAGGTACTAAAACGTTTTAGTATGGAAAACTCAAAGAAGGGAGAACTACCGATACAAGGAAATGCCAAGTTGAGTAAGACTCAAAGTCCGAGTACCGAAGCTGAAATAGCAGAAATGAGTCGAGTACCATACGCTTCCGCAGTTGGCTCAATCATGTACGCTATGACTTGTAGTCGCCCTGATGTAGCCTTCGCTTTGAGTGTGGTTAGCAGATATCAAGGGAACCCTGGCAAAGCACATTGGATTGCGGTAAAGAACATCCTTAAGTACCTTCGGAGGATGAAGGAATGGTTCTTAGTCCTTGGAGGGAGTGATGACTTGAAGGTGCGAGGGTATAGTGATGCCAGTTTTCAGACTGATAGGGACGACTACCGTTCGCAGTCGAGCTGGGTCTTTACCCTAAATGGAGGAGCAGTAACTTGGAAGACTTCTAAGCAAGAAACCGTAGCTAATTCAACATGCGAATCAGAGTACATCGCAACGAGCGAAGCGTCGAAGGAGGCAATATGGCTAAAGAACTTCATCGGTGATCTTGGAGTTGTGCCTGCCATAAAGGAGCCCATGGATATTTTCTGTGATAACAAAGGTGCGGTTTCCTTGACCAAGGAACCGAGGGATCATGGTAGATCAAGACATATCGACAGAAAATATCACTTCATTAGACATCGTGTAGAAGGACAACTCATAGTTAAGAGGATATCATCAGAAGATAACCCAACAGATCCGCTTACGAAGGGACTGAGTAGGGTTAAGCACTTGCAGCATGCTAGGAGCATTGGGCTGAAGGATGATATTAGTATAGATTAGATAGTATTAGAAACGTATAATAGATAAATGTAATTAACATTTGGCGATTAAATAAAGGATTTTTATTTATGAGTAATGTTACTGTCTTATGTTAATCGTTTAACTATTGTTTCACTTTGCATGTTTTGACTTCAAGAATAATTGAATTTATTAGGAATAATCGAATTGTTCAAATTGTCCACAATTGTTCATATGTTGGAAGTAGATATGAATGAAGATTGTCATGAATTGGTGTGTAGATTGTCTAAATGGTGTTAGACATAGCAAAGGGTTGCTGCAACGTTCATGAGTGCTTATGAACTGGTTTTGAGCATTGGAACAAACCCGCGCTTGCTGGAATCACTTTATGGAATACGATATAAAAGGTGATCGCAAGACGATACTATCATATAGTCTTAAAAACTAGATATATGGTTTATTATTTGTTAATTGATTGTACATTGATAATGCGAAAACGCATCAGTAACTCGGTGTTATAAAACGCATTGTTGTGTATAGTTGGTTAATGAATAAGTAAATGCATATAAGTCGAAGTTGTTAGGTTTTACACAAACAATCCTATGTGTGCATGCAACCCTAGTTTGGATCTATGTTTTCACTATAAGACATACAACTTTATGAACACAAAATAAACCCTAGCATGCTTCTATAATTTTCGAAATTTACATAGAAGTGTAGAAAACATACCTTTGTTGTTATATAGCAATAACAACTAGTTTCCTTGATCTCTTGAACTCTCTAGAACTCTTGAAAGCAAGCACCACAATTGTAGTGCCTCTAATGGCTCACAAACACCTTGAAGCAAGAAGGCAACTAAGAGAGAGAAGGGAATGATGCTAATTTCGGCCCTAGGGTTCCCTTGGAATCAAGTGGCCTTAAATTGAAGCATAGGGTATGTATTTATACTATAGGGTGCTAGGGTTTCAGTCAAAACCCTAATGGACAGCTTAGCCACCAAGCAGCCCAAGAAACCTTATGGAATGAGGCCTTGGACGAAAATATGATGATCCTTCATCATAATTTCGTTCCCCCTTAGTCCATTAGGTTTCCTAGCCCAAACTCAACTATCACACAATTGACAGTTTATACCCCTTTATTTAATTTGTCTCTTTTAGTCACCAAATTAATTCCTAATTAATTTATGACTAATACTAATCAAATAAATATGATTTCTCCTTTAATATATTATTCTTATAATATATTAATAAATCATAATATCTCTTCTCTCATATCAAATTACCTTGTCAAGTTGCTTTGGTGAAGGCAACCCAAAAGGACCATGCACACTCGGGTCAAGTATATACCAAATATGGTTACTGACTTAGATATTAATCCAACAGTCTCCCACTTGGATAAGTCTAGTAACTATATCTCACGTATTACTTCCGAACCCGATAGCAATCGTAGCTTTCAATAGCCGCTGTCAACTCTGACCAATAACTTGTCCTTTAGATAAGGGATCGTATAATCCTCTGTTCTAGATATCATGCTAACAATACTTATCGTACAGCATTTTGTTTCTTGATCTCTGATTCGTTCGACATAGAACTCAGTTGAACACATCAACTTCATCTTGACCGGGCCCGGCACATAAGTCAAACCAAATCATCAAGTGGCCGAGATATCGCTTTTATCCTCATAGAATAAAAGGAACAGAAAAACGTCGACTAATATGCCTTTATCATTTACCAGTTAAACCATACACAATAATGCGTTTTATAACATCAAGTTACTGATGCGTTTTCGCATTATCAATGTATAATCAACCAGCAAACAATAACCATATCTCTAGGTTTAAAGATTATATGATATTATCATCTTGCGATCACTTGTGATGACATTCATGAAGTAATACCAGCAAGTGTGGGTCTGTTCCAATGCTCAATACTAATTTCATAAGCACTCATAAACTTTGCAGCAAACCTTTGCTATGTCTAAAACCTTTCAGACAATCTACAAACAAATTTATGACAATCTTTCTTCATATCTACTTCCAACATATGAGCGATTGTGGACTGTTCGAATAATCTCATTATTCAGGAAGTCAAAACATGCAAAAATCGGAAAAATAGATAAATAATCAACACATGATAGAAACTTTCTTATAAATAACACACTTTTATTTAATCATCAATTGTTGAGTATGACATTATCTATTACAAGTTTCCTACCTATCTAATCTAAACTAATATCGTCCTTCAGCCCTACGCTCCTAGCGTGCTGGAAATGCTTGACCCTACTCAGTCCCTTCGTAAGGGGATCTGCTGGGTTATCTTCTGACGATACCCTCTTCACAACGAGGAGTCCCTCTTCTACCCGATGTCTAATAAAATGGTATTTCCTGTCGATATGTCGAGATCTGCCATGATCCCTTGGTTCCTTGGTTAAGGCAACCGCTCCTTCATTATCACAGAAAATTTCCATGGGCTCCTTTATGGATGGCACAACTCCAAGGTCTCCAATGAAGTTCTTCAACCATATAGCCTCCTTTGACGCTTCGCTCGCCGCAATATACTCTGATTCGCACGTTGAATCAGCTACGGTCTCTTGTTTGGAACTTTTCCAAGTCACTGCTCCTCCATTTAGGGTAAAGACCCAGCCCGACTGCGATCGGAAGTTATCCCGATCCGTCTGAAAACTAGCATCATTGTACCCTCGTACCCTTAAGTCATCACTCCCACCGAGGACTAGAAACCATTCCTTGGTCCTTCGAAGGTACTTAAGAATATTCTTAACTGCAATCCAATGTGCTCTACCAGGATTCCCCTGATATCTGCTGACCATGCTTAAAGCGAAGGCCACATCAGGGCGAGTACAAGTCATAGCGTACATGATAGAGCCTACTGCGGAAGCGTAAGGTACTCGGCTCATATCAGCTATCTCTGTCTCTGTACTCGGGCTCTGAGTCTTACTTAGCTTGGTATTGCTTTGGATTGGCAACTCCCCTTTCTTGGAATTTTCCATACTAAAACGCTTTAGCACCTTTTCCAAGTATGTATCCTGACTGAGTCCTATCAGTCTCTTTTCCCTATTTCTTACTATTCTTATTCCCAGAATATAAGCAGCTTCTCCGAGGTCCTTCATAGCGAAACATTTCCCAAGCCAGGACTTGACCTCCTGCAAGGTTGGGACATCATTTCCTATGAGTAATATGTCGTCGACATACAATATGAGGAAGCTTATTATACTCCCACTGGCTTTGACATAAACACAAGATTCATCTTCGCTTCGCAGAAAGCCAAACTCTTTAACCTTCTCATCAAAACAAAGATTCCATCTGCGAGATGCTTGTTTCAATCCATAAATAGATCTCTCAAGCTTGCATACTCTATTCGGATGCTTCACATCGACAAAACCCTCTGGCTGATTCATGTAGACATCCTCAGCCAACTTTCCATTAAGGAAAGCGGTCTTTACGTCCATCTGCCATATTTCATAATCATGAAACGCAGCTATGGCAAGCATCACCCTAATAGACTTTATCTTCGCAACTGGTGAGAAGGTCTCATCATAGTCACTCCGGGAGTTTGAGTAAAGCCCTTCGCAACCAATCGCGCTTTATAAGTATGCACTTTCCCATCCATGTCCGTCTTCTTCTTGAAGATCCACTTGCACCCGACTGTCTTACGACCTGGTACATTATCAACCAAATTCCAAACTTGGTAGTCATACATGGACTGAATCTCGCTCATAGCCTCTTTCCATTTTGCAGACTCTGGGCCTGCCATGGCTTCCTTATAGTTGCCAGGTTCATCCAAATTTACTAGTGTACTATCACTAATAAACGTATCCCCTTCAGTAGTAATATGAAAACCATAAAACTGGGGTGGAACACTAGCCCTAGAGGAACGTCGAAGAGGTAAGGACACGTCAACAGGTTCAACAGGAGTTTCCTCCTCAAGTTGAGTGCCAGTGTCAGAGGTTCCTTCATCGCTTTGATCTTGAATTTCTTCAAGTTCAATTTGCCTCCCACTGTCTTCTTGGCCTATCAATTCCTTTTCTCGGAAAACTCCTCTTCTAGCAACGAAGACAACATTGTCACTCGGTCTATAGAAAAGGTAGCCAAAAGACTTCTGTGGATAGCCGATGAAATAACACTTCTCACTACGAGGTTCAAGTTTGTCGTGAGTCTCTCGTCGTACGAAAGCCTCACAACCCCAAACCTTAATATGTGCCAACGAGGGAGCCTTCCCTGTCCACATCTCGTGAGGAGTCTTGGAAACCTTCTTAGTGGGAACTAAGTTAAGTATACGGGCGGCAGTCTCTAAGGCATACCCCCAGAAAGCTATTGGTAACGAAGTCCGACTCATCATAGAACGAACCATGTCCAACAAGGTCCGATTACGTCTCTCAGCCACACCGTTCAATTGTGGCGTTCTTGGAGGCGTCAATTGCGAAACGATTCCACATTCTTTTAGATAGTCGTGAAACTCAAGACTTAGGTACTCTCCTCCTCGGTCTGACCGAAGCATCTTGATTTTCCTGCCCAGCTGATTCTCCACTTCACTCTTAAACTCTTTGAACTTTTCAAAGGTTTCCGACTTTTGCTTGATCAAGTAGATATATCCATATCTGCTATAATCATCTGTAAAAGTCACGTAGAAGCGGCAAGCATCCCTTGTGGTGGATCTAAAGGGCCCACACACATCAGTGTGTATGAGATCCAATAAACCCTCACCCCTTTCACAAGTGCCAGTAAAGGGTGACTTGGTCATCTTCCCAAGTAAACAAGATTCACACGTATCATCGTCCCTAAGGTCGAATGACTCCAACACTCCATCCTTTTGGAGTTGGGCTATGCGTTTCTTGTTGACATGGCCAAGGCGACAGTGCCACACGCATGCTTTGTCTAGACTAGTAGACGAATCAATATTCAAAACATTATTTCCGAAATTATCAACAATCATCACAGATTCATAAATCCCATTACAAGGTAATGCATTGAAATAAAAGACACCATTCAAATAAACATTAATAGAACCATTACTATTATCAAAAGAATATCTGAAACCTTGTCTAAACAACCCGTGAAAAGAAATAATGTTTCTTGCCATATCTGGCGAATAACAGCAATTCTCTAAATCTATTCCTAACCCATTTCTCAACACTAAAGAATAAACACCGACTTTGGTCACAGGCGATGATCTTCTGTTTCCCATAATCAGGTTCATCTTCCCATGCTCCATTTCCCTACTTCTTTTTAGGCCCTGCAAATCAGAACAAATGTGGTAACCACATCCTGTATCAAGAACCCATGAAGTAGCAAATGATGAGTTATTAGATTTAATAGAATACATACCTGCAAATGTGGGCTTGATCTTCCCATCTTTTATGTCCTGCAGATATTGTGGGCAGCTTCGCTTCCAGTGGCCCTTTTGGTGGCAATAGAAGCACTCTGCTTCTTTAGGATCGGAAGAGGGTCTAGCGGGGCCTACTTTGGTCCCACTTGAGGATGAACCATCACGGGGTTTCCCCTTATGGTGGCTCTTACATGGAGCCTTCCTCTTTTTACCCTTTCCTTGACCTATCGCCATCACAGGAGCGGCCACAGCAGGGGACGGTGCAACGGATTTGTCTTTGAGGTTGCTCTCAGCAGTCCTCAAGAGTCCTTGGAGCTTGCTCAAGGAGACCTCCTCTTTATTCATATGGTAGGTCATCCTAAACTGATTGTAGCAGGAGGGCAAGGAGTGGAGGATTATGTCGATAGCCAAATCCTCATCAAACTTAACATTAAGTTTGAGAAGACGATCAACATACCTCTGCATTTTCTGCAAATGAGAGGTTAGGGATTCTCCACTCCCCATCTTAGCGGTGATCATGTTAGTAATGATCTCATAGCGCTCTTGCCTCGCGCTCTGGTGATACCTTTCCAGCAAATCCTGATGCATTTCATATGGATACATGTCCTCATAGGACTTTTGGAGTTCGGGGTTCATGGTGGCCAGCATGATGCAGTGAACTTTCGTGGCATCACGCTCGTGGGCCTCAAAGGCGGCCAATTCCTCAGGAGTAGCAACATCTGGGATGATCTTCTCAAGCTTTTCATCGAGGACATATTCTTTGTCCTCGTAGCGTGTGATCATGCGGATATACCTCATCCACTCGGTGAAGTTTGAACCATCAAATGTCACTTTCTGACACAAGTTCATCAACGAGAATGACCCAGAAGCGTTGTTGTTGTTGTTTGTTGACATCTGAAAAGGAACAAAGTTTGATTAGAAATGAATCCCTAATTAAACACCCAAATGAGTAATTAGGGCTAGGATCCAACAACATTATTTACAACTTAGAAAGGGATGCCGTACTCTAAAAGTAAATAATTTGAAGGTAAGTGAATGACGATTCACTAATTCTCACCATGAAAAACGAAAAAGCAATTTAGGTTTTAAATGTATTGAAAACTCCTAGATCTTTGAGATTCATTGAACTTTTCAATGGCATGTTTAAATCTCGATATGCATTTCAAATTTGCGACTGGGATGCCGAGGATCGCAAACAAATTTGTGAATAACCATGCGAATCAACGCGGTGCACTCAATGTCTTTATCACCTAATCAATGTGCCGGTGAACCACACACGCTCCATTGATCTATGACAAACATCGAGTCACCCTTCGCTACCAATGTCATCCCCAAATTGATGTGCCGGTTAACCACACGCGCTCCATCAACGTTTGACAAGGGTACGAAGTGTAATTCCATGGATTAGCATCATTTTCACATTTTACCCTAAAGTAACTAAGAGTGGGAATTTGTAAAACAATGTAGTTACTTTCATATTTCCATTATACTTTTAATGAGGAATTAAGTGCCCTATCCTATCCGTTCGGCTAACGACCCTCCACCAATCAAGCAAGCGGTAGATGTGAGTGTACATCCATTAAGCGCCATTTTATAGGCAGCAACCTTATACCCACCTTATAGACTGGCTTCGTGAATGAGGCCTACTAGCGATAATACTAGCTTATTCTTATACATATATAATAATTAATCTTATAATATCATAATTGTATAAGGATGTATTTTAAAACATTTCAAAAATACTAGTATCTTAATGTGTATTTAAAATTTTCGGAATTAAGACTATTTAATTTAAAATTTTAAACACCAAAAATCTTTGATTTAATAATTATCAAAATCAAACAATTAATTTGAAATATTAAATCTTTAGGGATTATTATAAAATTAAACTATTAATTTATTTAATCCTTTTATTTTTAAATATATGGAAAGGATAATACAAGATCTTCAATTATCTAGTTTAAACAATTAAATTGATAATCACAAAGATAGTATTATCCATATCCCTAAAATCTTGGGATCTTATCTTGGGGACAAGGGATTTTCGAAATCCCTAGGGTTTCATAACCCTAATTTCGAAATTTGGAGGCTAGGCAAAAAGGTTTCAAGAACCCTATCAAAAATCGCCAACTAGGGTTTGGCAACCCTAATTTGCGAAAATCACCAAGCCTTAGGGTTTACTTGCCATAAACCCTAATTTGTCAAGTTCATAATATGCATCAAATCCAATTGAAAACAAAAAACCAATGGCTCTGATACCACTGTTAGGTTTTACACAAACAATCCTATGTGTGCATGCAACCCTAGTTTGGATCTATGTTTTCACTATAAGACATACAACTTTATGAACACAAAATAAACCCTAGCATGCTTCTATAATTTTCGAAATTTACATAGAAGTGTAGAAAACATACCTTTGTTGTTATATAGCAATAACAACTAGTTTCCTTGATCTCTTGAACTCTCTAGAACTCTTGAAAGCAAGCACCACAATTGTAGTGCCTCTAATGGCTCACAAACACCTTGAAGCAAGAAGGAAACTAAGAGAGAGAAGGGAATGATGCTAATTTCGGCCCTAGGGTTCCCTTGGAATCAAGTGGCCTTAAATTGAAGCATAGGGTATGTATTTATACTATAGGGTGCTAGGGTTTCAGTCAAAACCCTAATGGACAGCTTAGCCACCAAGCAGCCCAAGAAACCTTATGGAATGAGGCCTTGGACGAAAATATGATGATCCTTCATCATAATTTCGTTCCCCCTTAGTCCATTAGGTTTCCTAGCCCAAAACTCAACTATCACACAATTGATAGTTTATACCCCTTTATTTAATTTGTCTCTTTTAGTCACCAAATTAATTCCTAATTAATTTATGACTAATACTAATCAAATAAATATGATTTCTCCTTTAATATATTATTCTTATAATATATTAATAAATCATAATATCTCCTCTCTCATATCAAATTACCTTGTCAAGTTGCTTTGGTGAAGGCAACCCAAAAGGACCATGCACACTCGGGTCAAGTATATACCAAATATGGTTACTGACTTAGACATTAATCCAACAGAAGTTTATCTGTAACTTTTATCAAAAAGGTAAAAGCGATATCTCGGTCGATCGATGATTTGATTTGACTTATGTGCCAGGCCCGGTCAGAACTGAATTGATGTGTTTGATTAAGTTCTATGTCGAATAAATCGGAGATCGAGAAATCAAATGCTAGACTAACCATTCCATAGGATTGTCAGCATGATATCT
Source organism: Lactuca saligna (assembly GCF_052625555.1). Lineage (NCBI taxonomy): Eukaryota > Viridiplantae > Streptophyta > Magnoliopsida > Asterales > Asteraceae > Lactuca > Lactuca saligna. Next base: position 131,761,664 of record NC_136422.1, on the reverse strand, counting down.
AACAGAGGACTGTACGATCCCTTATCTAAATGACAAAATTGATTAGATCAGAGTTTGATAGCGTCTTTGAGAGCTACGATTTCAAACTGAATTGTACTTGTATAGTTACTAGAGTTATCCAAGTGGGAGACTGTTGGAATAGTGTCTAAGGCTGCAACTATATTAGGCAAGTATTTGACCCGGTTGTGCATGGTCCTTTTGCGTTGCCTTCACTATAGCAACTTGATGGATGATTTGTTAAGAGAGAGTAAATATTATAAGGAATAATATATAGTTATTTGATAAATATAAGTCATAGATTAATTGGAATTAATTTGGTGACTTAAAGAGATTAATTAAATAAGAGGGTATAAACTGTTAATTGTTTGATAGTTACACTTTAGACTATAAATCCTTATCCAAGATAGGATGGACGATTTCTAGGGCTCGGATAAGCCAAAAATCGTCCATAGGATTATCAAGGAAAGGATATGGACTAACTTAAAGTCTAAGTTATCCAATTAGGGTTAAAGCTGTAATCCTTAAGGAGTCTACAAGTATAAATAGACCCTAGGGGTGAGGGAATTCGACACACCATCTAAAGTAGAGACACTCTGGCCGAATTCCTCCCCTCTCCTCTCTCCTAAATCATCTTACTTGCTATTGGTGTTTGTAAGCCATTAGAGGAGTGACATTTGTGACTCTAGAAGCTCCAAGACAACAATATCAACAAGGATCTAAAAGGTATGGTTCTAGATCTATTTCAATGTTGTTATTTAACCTAATTAGGCATTAGAAGTCTTGGATTCAAAGCATGTTTAATTAGAAAGCCTAGATCCGAGCATTAGGGTTTTGCATGCGCACATAGGAAAGTTCTTATGGCTAAAACCCATCACTTATAAGATTTGGTAAAAGGGGAAAGTTAAGTCCATGGTTTATTGGACCGTTTAAAGTTCTTCAAAGAATTGGGAACCAAGCTTACAAGCTAGAACTACCAGAAGAACTGAATGGTATTCATAACACTTTCCATGTGTGTTATTTGAGGAAGTTCATTGGAGAAGTTCCCGATATAATTCCAATTTCTGAATTGAGAAGTGATGAAAACAAGAGGTTAATTGAAGAACCAGAGGTAATTGTTGACCGAAAGACTAAGAAGCTTCGACGCAAGATGGTCGAGTTAGTGCTTGTTCGTTGGAAACATTCGAATGGGCCAAATCTCACCTGGGAAACGGAGAGTGACATGTTGAGTCGCTATCCGAATTTGTTTGTCAATGTGTGATTCCGGGGACGGAATCATTCTAAGGTGGAGAGAATTGTAACGCCCACATTTCCAGGCTAGGCATTTTCGTTGATGTAATACTCTAGGTTAACCCTTGTAACTTTCTTTTTGAAGTATTAATGATGAAATATTTGAGTATTATGTGAATTATGTGTTTATTTTCTTAATTATTATAATTTAATGAATTAAGAATAAAATAAGCGTCAAATTTGAAGTGTGGGATAATCCTAATATCTTTGCATAAAGATGTAGTGGTCGAAATAAGGATTCTAAAGATATAAAGAATGTCGAAATCTGAGTTACAACGAAGAAGTTGTGACCTGTAGAAGTTTCGCGATAGAACCAACAACGCTGAATGACGTAAAAAGTGAAATTTACGTTAGAGCAATATTTAGCCTTAGCAATCTAAACGAAATTCGTATAGTTCGTTAAACCATGAGCGTGCTTAAAAGGAAATTCCAAATCTGACTTTGTATGAGGAAGTTATGATTTTTCTAAGTTTCGACTTAGCAGTATGCAACCCAAAGTTCGAATATGAGATAGAGCGATATTTAGCCAAAACTTTCTAAATGAGAATTGAAGATCTCATCAATAGTAGTGCAACGACGGAAAGACAGACGAAAACGGACGTCAGACGAAGGACTTATGATTTTCAAACGGAGTTTTCCTGTCCCGACCTACTAAAAATAATATAATAAAAATAAAATCAAAATTAGCCGATGGAGTCTATATGAAAGTTGTAGATCATGTTTTTAGCTACATGTGCATATAAAGAACGTCGAAAACGGAGTTCGTATGCGGAAGTTATGAATTTCTAAAGTTCGGGCCGCGAACCCCAACAATGTGTCAGAGTTCACGACGTGAAAATAGTGTTCACGACGTGAACTCAGTACTGACTCCTTCTGAAGCCTTCCAGAGCAAGTGGACTGATGACGAATGCAATGACGAATGCAATGACGACTGCCTGACTGAATTCACGATGTGAATTTTGAGATTTCACGACGTGAATTCAGTATTTCAGCCCTATAAATAGAAATCGAAGGGTAGCCGATTTTGGTTTGTTATTCCCTTGCTCTCTCACTCCCGATACCCTCTCTAAGCCCTATTTTCACCCCCTGAAGCCCCGATATCATCTCGAGACCCGAAGCAAGTCCCGAAGCCCCGAAGATCCCGAGAAGTGCAATTCCCGAGCCGAAGCTCTGCCCGCAAGGATTCCGGTTTTTGTGAAGATCTTCTAGATCTACCGAAGAATACTACTTCTACAAGTCGTAGTGTTGTCCGATCATCTTCTGATCAAGTGAGTGTGTGGCTACTTTCTTCTAACACATAATTATGAAGTATTTTATACGAAACACGTGTTATGTGTATATTTTGTGTTATATGTGTGAATGTATATTCACTTTCTTCTATCTCATGGATATGATTTATTCTCTATGAAATACGTGTTATGTATATGTGTCTCATCTGTTGTTTGGAATATGTATTGAATGAGAATGCTATACAGGTTTTAAACTATGTATAAAATATATATATATATATATATATATATATATATATATATATATATATATATATATATATATATCTACTAATATGTCGGGTAGAACATGGGTAGATAGTTGTGTGATAAACAGATGAGATGCCTCGATGTTGTTTTTGATTCAGTCATCTAGCGGAGTTTAGATGAAAACCACAAACTTTTCTAGACAGTCATGTGGAACGCTAGCAGGTTCGCCACCTGTAGGTGTTAATGAACTTGGGTGTTCACTCGCTGTACTCCATCACCCTCATGGTTACCTTATTTGACTTCTATTGTTGAGGAACCCCCGAAGCATGTGTTGTCGCCCGATGAAATATTCTTAGACTAGGTCCCTTATGTTAGTTGTCTTAGGGATGTAAAGTGAGAATAATGGGAATGGGTAATTGGGTTATTGTTGGTTGGTGGAATTAAATATAATTATTTATTGTGGGTTGAAAACCCTATATGCTCACCAGGCTCCCAAGTCTGACCCACTCAGTTTTATTTGTATTACAGGAAGTGGTGTAAGGGCATAAGATGGATGAATCATCACATTGTTTTGTTTACAAGTCTGTATATGTATATATTTGTTGAATGCCTTGTAATGTTATCGTTTATGCTTTATGGTCTGTATCGGAACATGACATCCCGAGTTTTGATTATACAATGAAAATACATTTCTTTTATGAAATGCTTTGGTAAATATTATTTTATCACGTTTTGTTTTTGGGAACAAATTCCGCAACTCTTTCAAATCAAAAGGATTTACTCTGAAATTATTTTAAAAGCATAAATGAAAATCGGTCTTTTCTGGCCGTGATTTTGGGGATGTCACAAGTAACATCATGTCTATTGATAAAAGCTGGACTACTAATCCATATCGAAACCATCCCGAGTTCCAAGCAGGACACAAAGCTTTTATCGAGAAGTCCAAGTCACACCTTGATAGTAATGGTAAAATTATATGTGCATGTGAAAAATGTGATAACCGTTACTTCAAGTACCCGACTACAGTTGAACGCCATATATTTATAAATGGTTTCAGTAAGTCATAAAAATTTGGATCTATCACGGTGAATCTTTTGTTCCTCCAGTCATCTTGCCAAGTAGCGAAATGACCGATTTAATCGACGATGTGATGTGGGAGTCGAGAGAAAATGATACCAACCTTGATGAAGGAACCTCGAATACAAGGGGTAGCGGTGTGGATGATGATTTTGCACAGTTGTTGGAAGAAGTGGAAACTAAATTGTATCCTGGTTGCATCTTTTCTTCCCTTGAGTTTCTAGCAAATGGACTGATAGTTCATTTGATCAAATCCTTGAGTTGTTGCAATTAGTGTTTCCCAAAGGCAACAAGGTTCCCCGTTCGCATTATCTAGCCAAAAAGAAACATAAGTCTATTGGTCTGGGGAATGAGTCGATACATGTGTGCAAAAACGATTGTTGTCTCTTTTGGAATGAACACGATTCATTGCAAGTTTATCCTGTTTGTAAAGAGAGTCAATGGATCGATAAAACATCAAGGGTAAGAAAGTACCTTATAAGGTGTTACGGAACTTTCTTGTGACCCCTAGACTACGACGTTTATATTGTTCGAGGCACACTGCCAAAAATATGATTTGGCATAGTACCGGACGTTTAGAAGATGGTGTGATGCTTCATCCTGTTGATGGGGAACATTGGCAACATTTTGATGAAAAATACCCCGACTTCTCGAGTGAAACCTGTAACATACGCCTAGGTCTTTCAGCTGACGGTTTTAATCCATTTGGAAACATGTGTAATCCACATAGCACATGGTCGGTCATACTCACCACATACAATCTGCCACCCTGGCTTTGTATGAAAGAGTCATCATTCATGTTGACTTTGTTGATTCCTGGCCCGAAATCTCCTGGTAAGGATATAGATGTTTTCCTTAGGTTGTTGGTGGAAGAGCTTAAACATTTGTTGCACTCAAATGTGCATATTAAAGATGCGACGACAAACACATTCTTCACGATGAGAGCTATGTTGTTATGGATAATAAATGACTGGCCAGCTCGTAGTAGCCTATCAGGTTGGAGTGGGAAAGAGTATAGAGCATGTGCTACTTGCGATGAAGACACTCCTTCGTACCGTGCAACAAACAAAGTCATATATATCAATCATCGTCGTTTCCTAGATGCTGATGATCCGTTAAGAAAGAGGTTGGACTTTAACGGGATGGAAGAGACAAGACCCGCTCCGAGACACTTTAGTAATGACTACATACAAGAGCAACTAGGTCGTCTACTAACTCGTAAATCGGGTAAACATCCTGAGCATGGAGGCGGGGAGCCAAAGCGGCAAGATTACGAGTTGAACTGGTTGAAACGAAGCATTATCTTCGAACTCAAGTATTGGTCTTCTCTACAGTTGAAAGACAACATATATTTCATGCATGTCGAGAAAAATGTGGACGAGAGTTTGTTAGGTACTCTTCTAATGAACGATAAAAGCAAAGACACATCACATGCACAAGAGGACTTGAGAATTCTAAACATTTGGAGAAATGAATGGTTGCAAAAAATGGTGAAAAGTTTCATAGACCCCATGCAAGATACTCTTTCACGAAATCTAGTCGACAACTCTTTTGTCAATTTATAAAAGATGTTAAACTGCCGGATGGGTTTGGTACTAACATCAGTAAGAAAATGAATGATACCAATACTAACATTATTGGGTTAAAATCGCATGACCACCACATTCTTATGCAATGTCTGATACTGATTGGAGTAAGAGGGTTGTTAGACAAAGACACTTATACACTTATTGTAGACCTTTGTACGTTTTTCAAGAAACTTTGTTCCAGAACATTGAAAGTGGAGGATATGAGGAAATCAAAAGTAGACATTATTGCAATCTTGTGCAAGTTAGAATTGATTTATCCTCTAGCGGTTTTTTGACATTATGCTTCATTTACTTTTACATTTACCTGATGAAGCGATTGTCGGAGGCCCGGTATGTATGAGATTGATGTATCCATTCGAAAATTATATGACAAAAGTAAAAACTATGTTAGAAACAAGGCAAGGCCAGAAGGTTCTATAGCTGAGGGTTATGTTGCTGAAGAAGCTTTATCATTTTGTTCAATGTACCTTCGAGATGTAAAGAATCGTCCGGAAAGAAATGAAGATGTTGTCATTGAAAAAACAAAGTTTTGGATGTTTGAGTCTAAATGTCGACCGACCAGCACAACTCAAATCAAAACTTTTAATTCAACGGAAATGCATAACATGGAATGGTTTGTATTGAATACCTGTGAACAAGTCACACAGTATATCAAGTAACTAATCTTATCTCTAACTTTCATCCTTAATTATTTTAATCTTTAATTTTTAAATCTATATCCTTTGGTCATCAACATAGGAAATTAAAATCTGAAAATCCCCAAAGTGATGAAAAGAGAGAATTTTGTAATTGGTTTCGTGAAAAGGTAATATAAATTAATAAACAAATTTGTTTGATTGATATAACGAATACATAATACATATTACTTTATAATTGCTAGGTTCATCAAATGAAAATAGAAAACTCTCCAGAATTCCACAAAGAGTTGCCGGCTCTTGCAATGGGTCCGCAAATGAATGCTTATTCTTACACCGCATGCATGGTCAACGATGTTACGTTTATGGTACTTATTCGTGACGTACAACGTACAACACAAAACTCCGGGGTTTTAGCGGTGGGTGAGAAAGGTGAGAAATATTATAGATAGTTAGAAGAGATTATAGAGTTGAGGTATACACATGATTATTCAACCGTACTATTTCGTTGCAAGTGGTTTGATACTCGAACATGAGTTATTACTAGTGATAATTTCACCAGTATCGATACACAACGCGAAGCATACAAAGATGATCAACTCATGTATGCTTCACAACCCAAACAAGTGTTCTACATCAGAGAGCCAAAAAATACCATCGATGTGTTGTCGAGCATGTTAACCATCGAAGTATTTGGGATCTACCATCGAACAATGACTGTGTCCAAAATGTTGTCAATGGCTCGCACGAAAATGTAGACAATGTTGATGTACTTCAAAATATCTCTTCATCTGATGCTCCACTTTTTATCGATTTCAGCATGTACTTTCAAAACATTCCTAAAGTCATTGTTGATGCAGAAAGTGCAACTGAAGTTCCTCCGCTAACTGGTACAGTTAATGATGTTTCTGATTGCGAGACTGATTACGATGAGACCGATTCTGATCATGATACCGAAGAAGACACTGAAGGATAAGAGGAAGATTCTGATTAGAATAGTTCTTATGTAATACGTGTTTGTAATATGAATTTTATTTGGATTCTTGTTTAAATAGAAATGTTTATTCCCATGTAAATGTTTATTTCTATGTAATGTGTATTTGTAATAAAAGTTATATTTGTATATCTTATCATTTTTCAAGAAATGATTACAGTATGGCTTTTGTTTATGTATAGCATGGCTGTTGTTATGGGTCGTGGACACGGGGGTGCTGGAGCTGAGGACCCACCTCTCCTAGGTGGTAGAGGTGTTGGTCATCACGAGCAAGACGGTAAGTCTTATTATGAATTTTTATTTACTATTTTTGTTCAGTTATTATAAATTAAATACCGTTTCTAATAACTTTTAATTACATTTGTAGTTGAGCAACCTGCACGAAGGAGAGTTCGAGGCAAAGCGAAAAATATAAAGCTTGAAAAAGCGATCTTACGGAACAAGGGCAAATCGATTAGCATGAAATATGATAGAGATATCACATTTGATCCCGTAGGAGAGCCGAAAGACATGTTTTCCCGGAAAGTTGGAAAAACAATGTGGCTGATGGTCTCATTTGATAAATGGACTTGGAAAAAAGTTTCCCTTGCAATACAGGATACCGTATTACAACATTTAGCGGTAATTATTTATCTAAATATATTTTATATGGTTAACTATAATTGTTTTTTACTTGGTTAACTTTTTTTGTAGACAAAGTTTGACTTGGATCAGATGTACCGCGATGTACAAGCTAATATGTTGACAGAGAGTTTTCAAGCAGCTTTGTTAAAAGGTTATCGAGAACGTAAAGCTGATGCAAAAGAATATTTATGTTAGTCGGAGGGTGTTAAGAGATCCCGGGAGCATTAGCCAATTATCCAGAGGGTATGAAAGTTGATAACTTGAAGAAAGCAGTTGAGTATTTCCAAATAGACGAACACAAAATTGCTTCAAAAAGGAACAAAAAAATCCGTGAAATGCAAACAAATGTAAATCGTGGGGGTCGAGCTCATATAGTAGTACCTGCTATAAGAATGTAACGTATGATACCTGTCATTAGCGGCGACACCTATCATTAGCGGCAACACGTTCATTAGCGGCGTCATCAATTATTAGCGGCGACAAGTTCATCAATAGCGACGAAGTAGTAGCGCGATTTATTACCGGCGACACTAATACCGGACGACATTATTATTTTTTATATTTAATTAGATATTATGACTTTTGATATTTAATTAATTATAATCTGATGTTTGTTTTGTAATTAACATCAACACTATTATTTTTGATATTTAATCAAATGTTGTTATGTAATTACCGAATACATTATTACCGGCAACCAAAATCGTTAATTACAAAAAAAAAAATAAAAAAAAAAATGAAAATTGTAATTACTGGCAAAAGTTACCAGTGACATGGTCATTAGCGGTGACACCTATCATTAGCGGCAACACGTTCATTAGCGGCAACATCAATCATTGGCGGCGACAAGTTCATCAATAGCGACGAAGTAGTAGCTGCGACTTTTTACCGGCGATACTAATACCGGGTGACATTATTATTATTATTTTTTTTATATTTAATCGGATATTTTGACTTTTGATATTTAATTGATTATAATTGGATGTTTGTTTTGTAATTAGCATCGACACTATTATTTTTTATATTTAATCGAATGTCGTTATGTAATTACCGAGTACATTATTACCGGAAACAAAAATCGTTAAGTACAAAAAATAATAATAATAATGATAAAAAAATTAAAAAAAAAAATGAAAATTGTAATTACCGGCGATGCCTATCATTAGCGGTGACACGTTCATTAACGGTGACATCTATCGTTAATTACGAAAAAAAAAATTGAAAATTGTAATTACTGGCGACAGAGTTATTACCGGTGACATGGTCATTAGCGGCGATACCTATCATTAGCGGCAACACGTTCATTAGCAGCGACATCTATCATTAGCGGCGACAAGTTCATCAATAGAGAGGAAGTAGTAGCAGCGACATATTGTCGGCGACGCGTCGCCGCTGTTACTATTAACGGCGACAACTTGACTTATTACCGGCGACCATTAATGATCGTTTTCCTTGTAGTGAATCTCGCCGTGCCCCTATTGCACATATTTTTTGTAGTGTTATAGAAAATCGTCTTCATTAATTCTACGTGTTTTAGTTATGTATATTTCATATATAAAACAAGTAAAACATGTTTGTGATTTTAAGTTGAATAATGTTGGTGAAACAATGTGTACCGCAGTCAACTGAAAAAGTAAAAGTGATAATCGAGTATCATCGAGTTCTTTTCTTCAATTCTAATCACTTAATATAAAAGCAGGTGCACCTATACCACTTTTCACCATATTTTCTACTTTTGCATTTACTTGAAGTTTAATAAGGAAAAAAAATATGTGGAGATTGAAGATAGCTGAAGGGGGCAATGATCCGTACCTTTACACCACAAACAACTTTGTCGGAAGGCAAATATGGGAGTTCGATTCAAATCATGGAAACCCAGAAGAGCTAGCCGAGGTTGAACAAGCTCGGACCCATTTTTGGAACCACCGGCACCAAGTTAAGCCCAGTAGTGATCTTCTTTGGCGCATGCAGGTTTATGAATTACCAAAATTTAGATCGTCAATAGTAATATTGATAGTATTAAACTATTAATTTACTAAATATGCTTATAATCAATATGCAGTTTCTAAAAGAGAAGCAATTCAAACAAACGATACCCCAAGTCAAAATTGAGGATTCCGAAGAAATCTCATATGAAAAGGCTACAACAGCCTTGCGGAGGTCTGTCAATTTCTTTGCAGCCTTGCAGGCGAGTGATGGACATTGGCCTGCTGAAAACGCTGGGCCCATGTATTTCATGCAGCCCTTAGTCATGTGTTTGTATATCACTGGCCACCTTGACACTGTTTTCCCAGCAGAATATAGAAAAGAAATTCTTCGATATTTATATTGTCATCAGGTAACGAATTGTATATACTTTTGTGATTCAATCCGGCTTTCTTTGCGATCGAAAATTCTAAAAAGTATATATGGAATTGACAGAATGAAGATGGTGGGTGGGGGTTTCACATAGAGGGACATAGCACGATGTTTGGGACAACTTTAAGTTACATTTGCATGCGGCTTTTGGGAGAAGGTCTGAATGGTGGTCTAAATGGTGCATGCACCAAAGCCCGCAAATGGATCTTAGATCATGGCAGTGTCACCACTATCCCATCATGGGGCAAAACATGGCTTTCTGTAATACATCAACATTTTCTTTTTCCTTTTTTGTGTATTATATATATATATATATATATATATATATATATATATATATATATATATATATATTCTTTAGTTTCTATATATTTGAAACAAACATATAAAATTTTATTTGTTTTAGATACTTGGTGTGTGCGAGTGGGCAGGAACCAACCCAATGCCCCCGGAGTTCTGGCTCCTACCTTCTTTACTTCCTATGTATCCAGGTTAATCTACTCAAATTCATGTCTCAAAGTGTGTATTCCAATATCACGTATCATGATTTGTGTATTTACAAAAATTTGAAATATCTCTCATTTATTAAATTCAGCAAAAATGTGGTGTTATTGTCGGCTGGTATACATGCCAATGTCATACCTGTATGGAAAAAGATTTGTGGGTCCTATCACTCCTTTGATTCTACAACTAAGAGATGAACTTTATGCACAACCTTACAATGAGATCAACTGGAAGAGCATACGACATTTGTGTGCGAAGGTAAAGTTTTTACTACGGCTAAATGCAAGAAATACTAATGTACTTTAATTTATTTATGTATTATTGTATCCTGCTTTCATTTCTTTCTATTACAACATTTTCTTTAGAAAATCTACCCAATTATAGCATTCTACGTTAAAAAAAATTGAGTGTAATGGTGCAAATTTGTTTTGCTATATCTAGGTAGATTTTTCTAAGTACAATGTTTTAATAGGAACGAATGAAATTAGAAAGCTATAATAAACAAATAAATGATATTACATTGCTATTTCTTGGGTTTAACCTTTTTCACTCATTATAACATTTTACTTGCATAATGTTTACCCAACTTTCTAATTATATGCCTATCCTACCAGGAAGATTTATACTATCCTCATCCACTACTACAAGATTTAATGTGGGATAGTTTATATATTTGTACCGAGCCCCTACTAAATCGTTGGCCATTTAATAAATTACGCCAGAAAGCACTTGATACAACAATGAAGCATATCCATTATGAAGATGAGAACAGTAGATATATCACAATTGGTTCGGTGGAAAAGGTATACCAAATACATATACAATAAGGATATAAGTACAAGGGTTAAGTGCATGAAATAGAAACGTATTTTTATTGATTTGTGTATATCACAGCATACTTCCATTTGCTCCCGTTACAACATTGTACCTTAAAACATCTACCCATATAGTCATGTCATACAAAGATAAAGCAACAATATATATATATATATATATATATATATATATATATATATATATATATATATATATATATATATATATATATATATATGTATGTATGTATAGTACAATGCTATAACTACATAGATTTTTTTTTAACTACAATGCTTTAGGGAGCGTTTATGATTGCTTATTTCAAGTGTTTCATGATTTATTACGGTTTATCACCGCTAATATACAACTTACCTCATCCTTATATATATATATATATATATATATATATATATATATATATATATATATATATATATATATATATATATATATTATTTTTTGTTAAACGTATTATTATATAGTTGGATTTGGGCATTATACCTAGCTGATAAGTTTGCTTATTTTTCGAGCTTTTTTATGTCTTTATGTTTTGCAAGCCAAAAAATAGTTTATATGTTGGCCTTTTGAAAAGTTACTTAAACTATTTTATGGATTTTTTTAATTTCCAAATATACCTTAATTAATTATAAGAAATATATTTTCTAAATGTCATTTTGTCACATTGTATATTACACTATCTTATTAGCTAGTTTTCGTCAAACGTTAGTTTTTCAACTATCAACTAGTTTTTCAGGTAGCAGGTAACTTTTCAGCTTGTACTCCAAACATAGTCTAATTGATAAACAAATATTTATTTTTTGAAAAATCTATAGTATGTAAAATGTCATTTTGCGGTCAATTTACATGTATATGCAAAAATTGCTAAAAATAAAATATAACTTATCAATTTATTACGTTTTGATACCAGATAAACTAGTTCAAACACACGGGCGGATTTAAAGAGGGGGGGGGGGGGGGGGGGGTCACCGGTGGCACCGGCAACCCCTAACTTTTCCGGGCTCAGTGGAAAAAATTTCGAAAATTTTTTAAATTTTTATTTTTTCTACTACCATGCACCCCCTACTGTGAAATTCTACGTCCGCCCCTGTTCAAATGCTCTTTAAAGCTCCGTTGTTTTACACCGGAAAAAGCTAATAAACATTGTTACCAAAAAAAAAAAAAATCATAAGCTCATGTACAATGTTGGTATACAAAGAAATGAAAGTAGAATGTTATAATACATAAATAAATAAAAGTACTCTACTATTTCTTACATTAGCCTTAAGTACAAATTAAGCAGGAATGAGAAAACCAAGTATTGAAATATTTCACTTTTGTACAAGGCACTGTGTATGCTGGCATGTTGGGTTGAAGATCCAAACGGAATTTGTTTCAAAAAGCATCTTGCTCGAATCCCAGATTATATTTGGGTTGCTGAAGATGGAATGAAAATGCAGGTCATACAAAAATCCAACATAAAAAAGCATATATTTTATAATTCTAAAAGTTGATTGTTTATAATTTTGAAACAGAGTTTTGGTAGCCAAGAGTGGGATGTTGGTCTTGCCATCCAAGCTTTGTTAGCTGCTGATCTTACAGAAGAAATCGGGCCTACCTTAATGAAAGGACACGAATTTATAAAAGCTTCACAGGTCTAAAAACTCTTGTGTATTTCTTGAGTCATGATCAATTCATTAATCCTGATTACTTATTCCTTAACTCATGTTTAGGTTAAAGACAATCCTTCTGGTGACTTTGAAAGCATGCATAGACATATTTCCAAAGGGTCATGGACTTTTTCAGATCAAGACCATGGATGGCAAGTTTCAGACTGTACTGCTGATGGGTTAAAGGTATGCATGGCTGGTTTTATATATATGGTTTCCTTATATGTCGTAGTTATGGTCGATCTAATTACTGTTTTGTCCCCAGTGTTGTCTAATATTCTCAACAATGCCACCAGAAATTGTTGGTGAAGTAATGAAACCCGAGCAACTATATAATGCTGTCAACATAATACTTTCACTACAGGTCGGTGTATATTTGTTCTAGTTTCGATTTCTTGTAAACACTTGCAATGTTCAAGACACAGTTTATTTTGTAATAGATTTTGAGAGAAATTGATGATATGCATTATAAATTGTTTAATTTGATTGTTATGATAATACAGAGCAAAAATGGTGGGCTAGCGGCATGGGAACCAGCAGGATCATCAGAATGGTTGGAGGTATCTAATTCATTGACAAAATTTTATTAACATGTGAATCTTTTACTATAGTAGTCCAACATATATTCTTTTTGTTTCATTCTAGATTCTCAACCCTACAGAGTTCTTTGCTGACATCGTCATTGAGCATGAGTAAGACTACTCTTAAATAAGTCACAATTTATATATCTTCATTCAGTTGCATATATAATTTAGGGTCTCTAACCATAAAGGATTACATATATATACGCAAAATATATTTACAATGTTCAATGAATAAAGGCTATTCTGAAACCTATAATTAATCAAAGTAAATGATCATTTTAACCTTGAAACTAACAATATCTGTTGACTAGGTATGTTGAGTGCACATCAGCAGCTATACAAGCACTCGTTTTGTTTAAGAAGTTATACCCTCAGCATAGAAGAAAAGAGATAGAAAGTTTCCTTACAAGTGCATGTGGATACTTGGAGAAAATACAGATGCAAGATGGCTCATGGTTTGTTTTTGTTTTTGTTTCTATTTTTTCCATTACAAAGAAGACTTCTAAAACAATCAAGAACCAATTTTCTCGTCGTTTTGTTAACATATGAAACTTTGGGTATTAGGTATGGAAACTGGGGCGTGTGTTTTACATATGGTACTTGGTTTGCTCTTGGAGGACTGACAGCTGTCGGTAAAACGTTTGAAAATTGTTCAGCGATTCGAAAAGCTGTCAAATTTCTTTTGGAAAAACAGATGAACGATGGTGGTTGGGGAGAAAGCTACAAATCATGCCCAGAAAAGGTAACAAAGTGACATAATAATCACATAACATCAAACAAGTTGTTTCAAGAGAATAATAACGATCAAATAAGTCATCTTTGTTACTTACTGTATAAACAGAAATACATACCACTGGAAGGAGGCAGGTCGAACTTGGTACACACTGCATGGGCTATGATGGGACTGATTAAGTCTCGGCAGGTGAAAATGATGATATTATAATTCTGAATATGATTATAGAGTTCTTTGTCTTTTGAAATCTGTAACATTTAATTCAATTTGATTTTTTTTTCCAAATATATAGATGGAGAGAGACCCGAAACCCTTGCAAAGAGCAGCAAAGTTGTTGATCAATTCCCAGCTGGAAAATGGTGATTTTCCTCAACAGGTAATATTTGTTGATGACAAAAAAAGAAGTTTCATTAAGCAAAATAAAATGAAAGAAACGCAAGTACAAGTAAATGGTAGCATACGAATTAACTTAAAATAACTATATCATCTTCTAAAATATTATTATGTATTTTTTTTGTGATTATTTTTTTGTTATTTTATTTTTTATTTATTTTATTCCCCTTAACAAAAGATATCACCGACACCTATATATCCCCTTCACGATGTGCAACTGCCACCATTTGCCTCTGAAAGCCACCACCCTTTTTCTCGGCAAACAGCACTGTTCAACTCCAAATCAAATGAATATGAACCAAAAAAAAAACAACAAACAAAATATTATCAAAATCAAATTAAGTCAAAACTTGTAAAAAACACGAAACAAAACCAAAAAGGAAAAGCAAACATGTAACCTGCATGCAACCAAAATTTAAAATAAACCAAAAAATGGTTCCAGAACCACATAAATCATGACAAAGCCAATTTATTGTGGTGGCTGAGTTCATTGAAGTCCAAAGCACATCAACAACCATTGGTGCAAAGAAGACCCGCAAATCAATGTTAGACCCTTTATCATCCTTTGAAGAACGATCGATGCAATATATAAATTAAGATCATTTGATAATTTAAAGATTAGTGAAAACACGAGAACTTTTTGTGTGCTCTTTTTTATACAAAAAAAAAAAAAGTTTTGGAAGCCTTGGTTACTAGTTATAAAGAACTTTAAATAAAAAATAATAAAATAATAAAATAATCATCTATTTCAAAAATATGCATATATGCAAATACTAGTGAAATCCGTGTATTATACGGGTTGATTAAAAAAAATTAAACATTAAATTAAAGTATAAATATAAATTATTTTTTAACGTACAACTTTAAAATAAGAAAAGAAGAAACATATTTATTACAATTTAATATCATATATGTTATTTAATACTTTACATATATAAATACTAGGTGTAACACTCGTATGTTATACGAGTTTGATAAAACAAAAAACTTAAATATGAAAGTTTAAATAAAATTTTATTTAAATTTGAAATTTTAGATTTGAAATTTAAAATTTAATATTTGAATTTAAAATGAAACATATTAAATACTATATCAATACTAATATTGTAATTTATTGGTTATTTTTAATTAAGACAATTATTATTTGAGGTGTAAATATGATGTGTTAATTAAGAAAATATATAAAAAAAAAATGAGAAAATGATAAACGAAAAAAACAATTATTCAAAAATACCAAAAAATGACATGTGTCTAACTTAATGAGAGAATGACATGTGTCAAAATTATTTTTATTTATTAGGAATGATTGATTGATGTTTACATTAGAAATTTGCATATATATATATATATATATATATATATATTGAAAAACATATTTTTTCTAAAAAAAATTAAGTGAAATAAGCTTTTAACGATTGGTAAAAAAATTGAAAAAAAAAATCAAGAATATGGATTTGGAAAAAGTTTTAAAAAAGGATTATTTAAATTCAAACGTTCATTTTTCCCCACCACCATACCCGCCACCACCACTGTTGCCACATCCTCCACCAACCAACCCCACCACTACCACATCCATCACGTCTGCCACGACCACCTCCTCCACCACCAATCATCATAATCATATATAATTAATCATTTTGTAAACAAACATATATGTATAATCATTTATGATTAGGCATATATGTATGATTATACTTCTACACCGTATAATCATTTATGATTAAGTCTATGATTATACTTCACCACCACACCGGTACGTCAGAGCGATGGAGGGACATATGAGAAATATGTTGTTGAGGTGGAAACTTAAATGAACCATTCTCTCTCTCTCTCTCTCTCTCTCTCTCTATATATATATATATATATATATATATATATATATATATATATATATATATATATATATATATTAATATTAGAACAAGAGGGCTATCGGTTGCTCGAGAAAGAGAAGAGAACGATGGCGGTTAGTCGTTCGAGGTTACCAATAAGGCGAGAAAAAGAGGAACAAGAGGAGTATGTATTTGTCGGGGTCAACACAAGAGAAATGAGTACCATGAAGTGGTAGGGTGGGTTGGGGGTTATGCGACCTAGACACTTATTAATATGGTTAAAAAAGATCAGTTAAGTTAAATTAGTCATTTATGTCAATTAAGGGCCCAAACTGAAATAAAACCAACAATAAGGACTATCCAAGTAAAAAAAAGAGTAACCACAAATAATCAAGGTTGTAAAAAGCTTGTCATGGCTCCAAGGCTTGTGTCTGCTCTCAAGTTTTACCAAAACGCTGACTTAACTCATATATGAGTATAAAATAGAATGATAGTTGAAAATACATATAAAATAATTATATATAAAATTGTCGCCTTATCACATCTTACATTACTTAAAACCTTGCAAATAATATCCCAAAGCAAAGGGACCATCCATATAATTTACTCAAAAAAACCTGTTAAAAAGAAACTAGTAAATTATCACTATAATTATTAGATTTCACTAAAGAAATGGAAAATACGTTTCTCCATCATCCTTTTTTTCAATTATTCATCCACGTTTTTTTTGTCAGGAAATAACTGGAGTCTTCAATAAGAACTGCATGCTGCACTATGCACTATACAGGAATGTATTCCCAATATGGGCGTTAGCTGATTATCGAAAGTTGCTCGAAGACATGTAGTAATGCTAGCTTTGCAAGTAAACCACCCAACCAGGCTCTATGATGAAAAGCCCATATGTGTTGTCAGTGTTTTAAATCTCCCGTTGTCAAACTTGATGAAGGAATTTGTAGTTTTCAATCTAATATTTATCAATTTTTATAATTCATTTGGCTATCTTCTTCTTACGTTTGAACATGATGGTATTGAATTCTTTATGGTTATTTAAGGTTTATCTGTGCTCATTATGAAAAGCACATATGTGATATGACGACATCCTTCTACTAAAATAATTAAGGAATATTATGCTAATAGTGAGATTTCCAAATTTACTTCTCACATTGAAATTGCAAAGTAGCATCTATGTTTTTAGGAACCAACTGTTTTTTGATGTTTAATTATAATCAACGTTCTAAATATAATCAATGTTCAAAATAATGTGAGGTTTGATTTGACTGTAATGACAAGTTTCAAATTTTATGAGTCGTAACGACCCACATTGTTTATTAAGTCGTGACCTATGAGGGCAGTTTTATACATTCTATACATTTTTCTACTATTAATCATTTTCATATACATATATAACTTAAGGTTGTATTTCTTAAGGATTAGCGTCAAGTACAAGCATTCGAGCCATGAGAACTTTTCAAAACCATGTCTATAATTAATCATCTCTTATTAATAAACATATAAGGGATATTGAGTAAACTAACAATTATAAATGAGTATTCTAATAAAAATAATTAGTTTGTTTTCAAATTTGGAAACATGACCACTTCTTTGGAATTAGGCCATTCCATAGTAGTTATACTCATTTCGGAGTTGGTAGGGGATTGGTGAAGTATGGATTTCGAAATGTGTAACGGTCAAGTAGGGTCAGTCCTGGGGATTAAAATGCCCATGACAAACCGGAAAAAAAAACCCTTATGCTCGAACGTGTAATGAGATAATTATATAAACTAAAGTGTGTGTGTGTGTGTGTGTGTGTGTGTGTGTGTGTGTGTGTGTATATATATATATATATATATATAAGACATTTAAATTAAAGGCTGAATTGTCATAAAGAAAACTAAAAAATAAATTAAATTAATAAACAAAATGACAAGTATAAATTTATAAAAGCTGAGGGACTAAATATCGAATTTTTGGAAATTTATTTAGTAAAGAGAATTGATATGTAGGATAAATTGTTAAGTGTTTATCAAGGATAGAAATGGTAACTTGGAATATCAATGATATCAGGTTATGAAAATAAAATAAGCCCACCTTAAAAAGCTACAATTGATCTTGGAAAGAAATTGATCTTGGAAAGAATCAAACCCATGTGGATTGTATTTAAATTAACGCGCTGAACCAAAGGACATTTGTGTTTAAAATCTGAAAACATAATATATATTAATATCTTAATTAAATCATTTTAAAAAATGCGGGCCGTATTTTTTTCGAGGCCTTGTGCGGCTGTCCACCTCCCCCCCCCCCCCCCCCCCCCCTTTGGAACTGGGCTTGTGGTCAAGACTGATGTAGGCAATTCCGGACGTCCATAGTCAAAACCGTACATGTTGAACTGACTTTTCGGACTGTGTATCTATATTATGTTATCGCAGATTTCGACACATTCTTGACACACATTCAAGTAACAGATTTTATGAAAACTTGTGTTGTAGATCTATAAATTTGGACGTGTACATGTGGGAGATGGTGCAGTAGCGATATAGTGTGCGGTCATGCTCTAGTGGTAGCATGTTATTTAACTAACACATACTTTTATCATATGGTTCAACTTTATTAGAGGTGAATTGTGTATCGAGTTGCATACCAAACGACATATGTGCATCCTCTTCCTCCTACTTCTAAATGGGAAGTGATAGACTTGTTGATGGTTGTTTTAACCCTATATAAACGAATAATTTATTTTTAATCCCAATTAATTATGTTTGGAATTGGATTTGGAATGACAAAAGAAAATTACTATTTCCCTCTTATTTATAACATACCACAAATAACTAAAAAATAAATTAGAAATACGTAACATCTTTTAAAATGTTTCAAGCTTCTTTGTATCACTTTTGATTTTGTATTGTTAGCTAGCCACCTCCAAAATTAAATTTTCATCTTCACTTGACATTTCATCGTCGATATTGTAATAATTTTTGTTGAAGATGGTCACATTTTCTTGTTAATACCTTAAACTTAGTGGTCAGGTATTCTTCTAGTCAATAGGCTCTATGATTTAATTGATAGTGAAACATATTTCTCAAGTCAACCAAAAGTGATCCATATATCAAATACAGGAGAGTATTGACAATAATATCATTTTTAATGATAATCCAAGACCGAACGAGTATGATCTCCTCTTCTAAAGTCCATGGAAACAGTGGATTTGCTTCCATTTTTTAAATCTTTAATTAAATTCCATCTAAGTCTTATTTATAATTGTTCAAGATAATTGCACACATTCCAATGTAAATATTCTGGAATACCATTCTATTCTGGAAAAACATTCCATTTTGGACACATACATACCCATATGAATATGCACCTACCATCTACCAATTAATTTCAACACTATATAACATGTTATCAACCCATTTCCAGAAGACCCGAATTTCCCACTCTCTAATAAAATGCTTGATGACATTTTCCAAGTAACGTCAAAGAAGCCAACCTAAGGGACTTTGAAATGAGTTGGATACTCAATCAACCTTCAGAAGTTCTAGCATAATAGGTTAACGAAAAAAAAATGGGTTCCTGAAACTAAACAAAAACACTCAAAGAGGTTGAGAAGTGGATTAGATGATCGAATGCAGAAATTGATAGGTTTTGGCAGAACAGGGTCGTCTTATAGATTTTGTTAGAATTAATAGATATTTTATCAATCGCAAACAAAATATGTTTCCCTTACAATTTCCAACTTGTGGAAATTAATTTACGTATGTAATAGCTTTTGTAAGGTTTGTTTACGTAATACGAATGAGAAAGTACTGTCATTTAAGAAAAGCATCTTTACATATTTAAGTTTAAAATGACATTACATTTTCTATTATTAAAGTTAATTTCCATGATAATTATGAACTAGCATATAGTGCAAACTAGCAATGTCTATATGATTTTCAAACAAATCCATGTAGATTTCAATTAGGTTGAACAAAGCATCGATCATATCCACTCGTTCTTCAAATTTTTGTTACTACCCTACATGCTTCATCAATGATGTTTATTGTGTTAACAAATTATTCTATATCTTCAAACATTATAACAAGCAGCATGTTCATATTATACAATGCTAGCTTTCTATGTTCTTAGACAGTAGAAGGAGATAATTGAATTCCTTATATACCATTCACTCTTTTCCATGTTGATAATCATAAATCATTTCTAACGCAGTCATATCAACAACACTACGTTGATTATTCTCAAGCCGCAACATATCATATTATACTGGTAGCATTGGTTCATCACTTGAATCACTAGATGTCAGAAATTGTGACATAAAAAACATATAAATATTTTTAAAGGTGAAACTATTCCTATATATATATATATATATATATATATATATATATATATATATATATATATATATATATATATATATATATATATATATATAAAATGAAAACTAGTCTAAAATAACAAGTTTCTCTAAGCAAGATTAATCTAACTCGTCTTATCGAGTTTTATCTGCTTTCATTCTAATCTCTAACACCCTCTTTGATTTCCCTCTTATTTTCTTATTTCCCCTTAGTGATTGAGTGTCTAAATATTTTTTTCTATTTCCACATACATGATTTTTAAATCCAAAAATTAATGTTTAATTTAAGTATCAATAAATATATATAAATTACAAATCTAATTAAAGCTTACCTTTATCGGGACCAATTCTAAAAGCTTTTGTAGGTGGTTTACAATCTCTTTATCCGTAAAGCCAACTTTTTAGCATCATCCACACAAATTGATAACGACACCTTCAAACACACTAGTAGTTCTTCGAGTGGTATTAGTTTAATGAAAATCAATATTAGTTATTAATTTAACACTATGAGAAATATATACGCCCTATAAAAAACATTTTGGACCACCCAAAGTAGTTCTTTGTATTTTGGATGTTCTGAAATGAGTTCTATGGAAAACAAATAACTAGGGCAATATCTACCGGAACCAATAATCAAATGACACGTGTCCATTTCTTTCTTCACAAGTAATGTATTGTGGAAGTGATGTATTGTCATTTTTTCATTGGTTCAAATATGTGTTGCCCTAATCATTCATTTTCCATATAACTCTTCCCTAATATATATATATATATATATATATATATATATATATATATATATATATATATATATATATATACACACACAAAAAAAAAAAAAAAACACTTGGACTAGGGCTTGACCCATTTTCGCCTACTAAAAAATGCCCAGTTCAGACCGGTTATTTTGCAAAAAAAAAAAAAAAAAATGGTTATTTTATTGCCAAATTCCTTAAAAACTTGCTTAGATTACTCAATATCCCTTATATATAGATAACAACATAAATCGCTCCAATTTAAATCATGGGCCGAAACTAAGCTTAAGGCCGAAAAATACCTACAATTTAATAGATACATATAGACATATACTAACAACCCCCACAACTTGAATGGGAGATCAATTATGAACGTTTAAACTGGATCTAAAATCAATAAATAATCTGGAAGATGATTCTTTTTTCAAAAATGCCAACGGGTTAAGATAATGATGGTACATGTACCAAGCAAACTTAGCCTAATGCAACTTTGCCCCAAACAAAGCGGATGTCACTCTCTGTTTATCTGAAGGTGTTAAATGAAGTTGGAAGTGAGATATGCAACGCTAGCATTGCTACATTATACCATGATGGTGTTGGTGGACTATTGTTGTAGCTTGAAAAGTAAATTCCAAATCCAACAGGTTTCAACGTTTCTCGTTTCAATTAATACACAATTTCTCTTTCAAGGTTATTTGTGTTCATACTTTATTATCGATTTGCTATTGTTTATTGCTTATATTAGATGATTAATTTTTTTTCTTATTGTTTTCATATTATTAGTATTAGGAAATTATTTATATCATTGGTATTAGAGAATAAGCGGTTGTTTTACATTCAAACTCTCTTATTATACTTGTAAGAAACCTTGGTTAATTTCTTGCACTTTTGTGAATCTAAGAAAGAACTTTCAATATATACCATTGTCCCCTAAAATCCTTTAAAAAATGACTAGTCGAAATTTACAATGCATGTATTCAATGAATGTCTATGACAATGTATGATTCTCTTTTATAACTCTTATATTGATATCGGAAGAGTATGGAGACTAGAAACCGATCACGAGTTGTATCACCCTTCATCAGTTCATCTTCACCAACTTGGAGTTGTTAGAGTTACAAAGAGAAAAGGCAAGAGAGACAAAGAGAAGGATGTGGATCTGTCGTCCACATTAAGGAGGCAGGTGGACAACATTGGCCTCGTTGTTGGGGTTGTCATCTCGGCGACATTAGCCACGACTTCTGGAACTTCTGGAACATCTGGACGACCGATGACCAATCACCACGATTTCTACAACAACATCGAACAACCCCATCATGATTTATGCATCTGTGCGGAGTTGGGATTTCAAGATTTGTAAACAAGTTATGTAGTGTTAAGGAGGAGGTAGGATCTTTATGATCTGTTAACGGTTTCTATAACTCAAGTGCTTGAAAACGAGCTTTGGGGATTTGTTCAATCGATTTTTGGCTATTGGGAAATTTTGACGATTTAATGATAAGTCATTGGCAATTTTGGCTAGATTAGTAATTTTATCATAATAAAATATATTAATTTTGAAAGTAAAACTATAGATATCATCATTCCTATTGTCTTTTATACCTATAAAAAAAAAGAATATTATTTTAAATTTTTAATTAAATTTATGTTTAAGTTTCTTAGAGGTGTGAACTTATGTGTCGATTGTCAAACTATATTTAATTAGGGATGATAAATTAGATAGTCATGTTGTGTTTTCAGTTGATACAACAATTTTTTATGACTCGAACACAAAATGATGTCATATTTTGCTTTATTAACACGAAAAAGATCAAATTAAAACATGATAAAAACGACCAACACAATAAACACAAAAAAGATAAAATAAAATAAATCATTTAATTCATAATTATTCTTACAAAACGCAGAAAAACATTAAAAATGAATACACAACAAACACATATTAATATTTTAGGGTTTTTATTCAAAAATTAGTTTCAACAACATAAGATTTAGCAATGGAAGACTTTAAAATTAGAATAAACATAAACCAAGTTTATACCCACCAAGAATCTTCTTGCAAAGTTTGGAAATAAAACAAGCACCAAAAAGGAAGAAGTGTTTAACAACCTTTGTAGACTTTGAATCCTCAAGGAGAGGATTGAAAGTTAATGGAGAATCTGGAACCTTTGAGACACCAATAAGGTGTGAACTTGATTTAAGATGCTAGTCTTGTAAGAAAACTCTTAACTCTTAAGCTTGAAGTTCATAACCAAATTATGAACTGCAAGAGAGTATAAAAGCAAGTAATATCTTCAAGAGGATGAACAAAATGGAGAGAGTATGCATCCTCTCTCCAACTCATAGTTTTGTGTCCAAAAAAAGAGCAAGAATGAAAGTCTCATGAAGCTAGTATTTATAGCATGAAGAAAAAGTCCATAAGTCCTTAATCATTTAGCACTTTAGACAAACATGTCTCCCATGATTGTAAGACTAGCCATGCTTTCATTTCTTTTTATTAAACAATCATGAAAGCCATTCTTTTATTTAAATAATCAAAAGGCATGTCTTCTTTTTGTAATACTTTAATCCCATACTTCTAAAGTATGTTCCCTAGATTAAAATAAGCTACAAACCATACCTCTCTTTCTTCTTCCTCAATTTCGAAATTAAGAAGTCAAAAGAGGAAAAAAAAAACTTTATATTTTGTAAACCAAGTTTATAAAATATAAACTTTAACTTTTTGGTAAAAGACAAAAGAATTTATCTAGTCCAAAATGTTGTGCATGACTTATTAATTCATACCATTTGAATTATGTATTGTTACTTGCTAATGAAAATTATTATTTCCTAGAAATAAATAATTTCGAATTTAATTATAAGAGTTTATTGAATGTTTATTAAAATCAATTTCTAATAAATAATCAGGTATATCAAGTTGTTGTTAGTGTGACTCACTAGTATCATATGTTAATTAGCAATATCACATTAATATGATTGTTGATCATACTAGATCTTTCGATCTCCCACTTGTGCAAGATTCATATTAGACTGATATAGACAATAGTAAATATCTAGCAACATTTTACTGCCCCCATCAATATACCATTTTGTGCCATTCTATCAACGCCTAATTCCCAAAAGGCTCCAAGCTATAATTGGTGTATAAGGTAAGTTTATCAGTTATCCCTTTTGTCATAGACATCAGGTTGAACATGAGATACAGATCGCAATCAATCTCATATGGTGTTCAACTTTTGGTAAGACACCTTAGATGTCTAACTCTCAATACATAAGAGGAATAAATCCCATCTTGACTACATAATCCTCTTGCATAGTTCATACCATACCTAAAATGGCTTTTTATAACTACCCGGTTAAGGACCAGCGTTTGACCATATCTAAGCACAATACTCCCTACACTTAAGTCCCACTATATATCTCAGGTGTTAAGGATACAAATATAGTACCTTTTAATCAAGTATCATTCATGATAGCGATCCATGATATGATCTTGATGTAAGTCAGTTCAATACCAGTTCTCTGACAGGTACCTATGAAACTTGGTTACAACCCATTGCCTACCTTAATCTAGTGAAAGTCAACCAATCCAATTTTTATTAGTCTTATTTCATAATTTCTCCCACAATTATAACCAATTATAAACTTTTATAATAATAAGATTATTCATGAATTAAACATGTTAATATAGAACACAACAAGTATTGATGTTATGATTATATCCCAATATATCAAAACATTATATAATAGTTGTTGGTATAATGTTCCAATATCCAAATACTAAATCCAAAATCAAAATCCCATTTCTACAATAATAAAGTCTCATAGTTGAAGTGTAACCATTCACATTTAGCTCAAAAGAAGAACTTTATTAATGGGTTCGACTAAACTTAATTTGTGTGAATTCTGTGAATACTATCATCTCCGTATTTGACTTTACTCTAGTTATAGTTAAATATCTTGGAGTATATGATTGGTGTTCTTTCATGACATAGAGCCTCTTAGCTCGATTAAGTATACTCTTAAAGTCGCAAAGATTTCTATGTGATCCTTGAATGGCATAGATCAATATAGTTTTCCAATGAACTCATTCATCCAATCATATTAGATTTAAACTTCTAAAGTAGTGTACTCTTATTTTGTAGTATATTGTGTAATTTTGTTTTCGTTGGATCTCATTCCAACTAAACTTACTCTTCATCCCTCAATGAAGACATAATTCAATTATAATTCATAATTATATACATTTTTTTTTATAAATCAGAATCTTATGTAGCTCTTTACATGAAGATTTTATTCTAAATTATATTTCTCATATACATTCTCTTAGTTCTTCCAAAGTACTCTTAGAATGTTTCTTTAGTCATCTGGTGACTTAACCATGTACTCAATTAGTGCATTATGATATGCTTATAGTATGATCATATACTAGGTCTTATGCATGATATGGCATAAATGATGGATTCATTTGCCAAGAAAATCGAATATAAATCATTTCAACTAGTTCAAACCTATGAGCTAGGTCCTTTTGAGACTGGCTCAAACTTAGTGCCATGTGACAATGCTAAGTTATCTCCAAATGAATCTTCTATCTTGATCTCTTTTAAAATATTGTTCATATATGCATATGTATATAGAACTTTTAACATGTATGTTGTCTATATCTATAGATTTTACATTCCAAGAATGTCTCTTGTGCTTCCTAAGTCTTTCATTTTAGAAACACATAACCGAGTCAAGGTGAAAACCTTTGGCATGGTCAGAATGTAATTTCTCATGATTAAGTATGTCTCACTCATACAAGATTAGGAATGTCACTATGTTCCCACTACTTCTTAGTAAACTCACATATTCCATTTATTTTGATATAAAATCATACATTGTGGTTTCATATTACAATGATGATTGCAACATTTAGATGTTTGCTTTATATCCATAAGTGGATCTCAAGATTTACACATTTTTTAGGATAACATGGATTAAGAAAACCTCTAGGTAATCTGTATAAATATCTTCTAATATATGTCTATTAAGAAAAGCGGTATTTCTTGAAATCCGTTTGCTATATTTCAAATTGAGAATATGAATTTACAATGTCCTTGTTGATCTAATCATAACTACTTTTGAAAAAGGTTTGATCATAGTCAATGTCATGAGTATGACAAGGACCATAGTTAATGACATGAGTATGATAAAATCATTTTATAACAAGTCTTGCTTTAAATGTGTTTGATCATCCATGTAATGTATTCTTTCTAGAAGAATTACTTACTCCTTCTAGCCTAGCTATAGAGAGGAAGTTCAATCAAGACCATACTTGATTATCATACATGGATTACATCTCATGTTCATGACTCTAAGTCATTAATGAGAATCAAGATCTAACATAGCATCTTTGTATTTGATGGATTTACTAGAAACCATCAAGAAAATCTCATCAATGAGAGATTCCACATTTCTCAAGTCATATATGATTTCTACCAATAGTTCGAACAATTTGTGTTTGTGAATAGCTATTAATCAAGTTTAACAATCCTTTGTTAAAACTAGTGCCAACTATTACTACATCAGGTTCCATGTACCTCCCACTTTCTTTGTCATTAGAAGCTAGCTTTCTGCTAACTCGGCTATCATAAGAATAAGAAAAACTTATTCTTGGTGGATTTGCTTGTATCAATCGAAGCCACATTTAGAGTATTATATACAAATATGTATTTAGTAGATTTTGGTTTTAAAATCTTTAGTCCAACATAGACTTTAAATCCGTAAAACATTTAATAAGATAGGGATGGAGCCTTTCCATCCAAAATCTTATGAAGAAAATGTTATATCTACTAGGTAGTTGGTGTTTGTAATTAAGGTACAATTTATAGTTTTATGGGGGTTGTCCTATGGATATACAAGGAAGACATTTCTACCGATTAGAAAGTAAATCATTCCAAGTAAGATTTAATTCATCCTTTAATATTATTAAGGCTTTAGATAGTTCTTAGCGGTTTGTATCTCAACTTTATATTTGAAAGCTTCAACAAAGATTTCACAATTATCTTTTAACCTGTAAAACATAATTTATAACTACTATAGTTGCTAATAAATTTTATTTGGTGTCTTATGATAAATCTTAGACATTCATTAGAAAGGAAGCTATACATCATAGTGTGTAGTTCCTTAATAATTATTTTCTCTACTACTTAGTGAAAATATCATTAGGAATCTTTTATATATAGATAGGATTTACATATGTCAAATAAACTACATTATTTTCCTTCAAGCATCCCTTTTATGAAGTTGGAATATGTGAATGTCATTTATATAATAAAGATAATAATGTCAAAGATGAGTTTGATTTAAAACAATTTTAAGTCAAAAGTTTTTTTTATGTAGAACTTGTTATTTATAAAATATAGATATTTACTTTATAATTCTTATTAGGAGATATAGTCTCATAAAAATTAATCATTTTCGAATCTGATGGTGATCGTTACGAAAAACGATTTAAGTAAATAGTCCATCATTCATAAATTAACTGGGGCATATATTTAGGCAAGCTAAATTAAAATATATATTGTTCAAAAACAAACATTATTTCATAATACAAGTGCATCATAATTAATAAACTAAACTCCGAGAGTATAGTTCCAACTTGATTGTGCTCAGCTGGTTACTCTTCTATAAATATCTGTAAGCCATTTAAAAATATTAGATTAACATTTAAGCAGCAAGTACCTAAGTGTTATATGAAAAGTATGAGTTTTATCTAGTAGATACTTGAAGTACTAGTCTCTTCAAGACTTACTTTTTGGATAAGAGAAGCAGATCCTCTTCCGGTGTCCAGTTTCTCCACAAAAGAAACATGATCCATCTATGTGGGCCTTATTGGATTTCAGGGGCTTAAAGTTGTTCAATCCATAAAACATGGACCTCCTAGATCAGACAATGTGACTTTTTTGGGCTTGAATTATTCCTAGTTTGATGTTAGAAACATCTTTAGCATCACAGTGATGCCTTTACGAGGTATCATGGCCAGGCTTATTGCCCAAAACAAATAGTTTAGGACTTGTTAAGTGTATACAATTTCATATCTCTCATGAGATTGTCTCTTAAGACATGAACCCATTCATTGAAGTTGTATCTATTAAATGTTATTGTTTATTAAGTCATTGAAGAAAATGACAATTCATGGTGATGAAAATGGATTATTTAACTACAAAATTTTAACAAAATTCATTTAGTATTTTTAATATTTAAACTCTTTAATAATTAATACCCTTTTATTTTCCAAAAACGTTAATTATCAAAGTCTAGGATCCAAGTTGCAAAACAAATAAATGGTTGGGTATCATTTATCCCATCCACTTGAATTCAACTCAATAGATTATGGGATCGCTAATAACAAATTTAATTAAACATATTTGATCTCATCTATGCCTCGGAACTCTCATGCTTAGGTATCCTATATCACAAAAGATTTCCGATCAAATCATCCAATTTGAAATACTTATGCAATCGGCCTATAACTTGGTTATAGAAATCGTGAATACACCCCGGGCATCAAAAGATAACACTAAGCGGTTAGATATCATTTATCCCACTAGTGCATACAAGCGATGTGTGCGTGCTCTTCAATATGAATTGCATAGATTTGAGGTTTGTAAAAAGGGTCTTTTATATGTTTTATAATTCTAGTTTTAAAAACATATGTTATCATGATTACTAAAAGCATATAATAAACCAGGGCACTAATTTTCAAAAGAAAATCACATTTAAAATGTTCTATATGAAAAAACTAGTTTTTATATAATTTTAACGTGATTCAATTTTAATAACCGGTATTAATTTTGAGTGCATTTGAACCTTTTATATCTTTAATAAAACTTATTTTTATTACTTATATATTTGGAGTTTGTAGAAGTTATAAAAATCACCATTTTAAAACTTATATTGAGTATTTCAAAATTTGACGTTATTAACGTTTTTATAAAACCAGATTTTATTTGAAAACTATAACTTGTTACATCTTATGTCCACATTATAAATTTTGAAAACCAAACACTATGTGATGTTTATTTTGTCCAAAAGTTATTTTAGCATTAGAAAAACTAATTTATCAACTGTCACACCCCCAAACCGGGATGGCAAAAACGCCCGGGGGTGGGTGACTTCTTCTTGTAATATCATAACAATTGAATATAAATGAAACATAGCAACCATCATCATACGTTACAGATACCAGCATGCATTGTTTACAACTTTGTATTTATTCATGAAATTGCATCCACAAATAACCCAATGTATGATATTTTAAAAATACAACAATTATCCCAAAATCCGTAGCTGGCAAACCTGCTTAGTGAATCCCTGAGAATACAAGTCGTTTGAGAAGTGTCAACAAAGAATGTTGGAGAGTTCAAAAGCATATTTTTAAGAAAACTTTGTAATAGTTTGTAAAACTCCAGAAAATCCAATACTTTTTGTAAAAATAGTTTGAGAGTCTCGTTCCAAATCATGTATAATTATATGCATGTTCTTTTGTTTTCTTGTTTGAAATTATATAGAGTGTGTTCTCAGAAAATCCTATATTTTATGTTATACGAAAAGTTGTGGTCTTAAAACCTTAAGACCAGAGTGGTGAAATTAATTACAAAATAGACAACACATAGTTTTGTACTTTATAAAATGTGTAAAGTGTAAATTCCGCGTGAATTTTTAAATAATATTGTTATTCTCTATGTGATTCGTTACAACCATACTAATATGACTAGAGCGCCTGTCTTGACGTTCTTCAGGCGTCGGTTTCTAATAAGATATTTGTCACCCTAAACTAACCTGACTAGCTGTAGCCAACAACCGAGGTGTAGGGGTGTCAACCATGTATAAATCTATACACAATATCACACTCTCCCTCCAGGAGACTCTGGTTATAACTCCAAGACTTACGATGTACACTAAATAAGAACGGTGAAGGAGTGTCTCACGAAAGTCTTAACAGAATTTACGCAAACATTGAATCCCATTATTTAATATCTTTAAATAACGTTACTAGTGTTTATTTACGACAGCAATTTATGACACCCAATAATTCATGTCGTAAGTTTACACAGTTTACTAGGAGTGTTTAAAAGCCTTAATGATTGACAGATTATGACATGTAAGTTTTGTGTCATAAAAGTAGGTTTAGTTCACCATTTTGGTAGGTTTATTTAAAAACTCTTTTTATAAATATTCAAATTTGGAACAAATATATTTATAACATTTTTACCACAGTTATCATAAATGACTCATTTTCATCATAATTGTCATAAATGACCCATTTTTACCAAAATTATCATAAATGACCCATTTTTACAAAAATTGTCATAAATGACTCATTTTATTATATTTGTCATAAATGACCTATTTTTACCAATGGTTTCATAAATGACCCATTTTTGCCAAAATTATCACAATTAACCCATATTTACCAAAATTATCATAAAGGACCCATTTTTACAAAGTTGTAAATTTCCATATTTTCCCCTTTTTCAAGCTTTCATGACCAATAAATTTCTTTTAACATTTTCCTTGACATCATGGTGATTTTATCACATATTAAAGAAAACATTTTTAACATAACAACAAAACATGTGAGCTACACAAGATAACTTTGTTTCCAACGAATTAAGACTTGTAGAAATCTTGAGTTCATGGATTTTTAGCATGGAATCACAACATTTCTACACACATAAACATATAAAACATAAACATGCAAAAAAATACTCAAGGATTTAAACAAGATTTTGACTTGCATTCCCACCCCCCCCCCCCCTAAGAATGTAAATTTGAAAACATGGGGTATGAAGCTCACCTTGGGGCTTTTCGGCTTATATAGGAAGATAGAGAAAGGTTTTCGATCCTAGCTTGCTTTCTTGAGGAGATTTTCGAAGTGGTGGTTGTTATAAGGAGTTTAACACATAACTAAGTGAATAAGTTGAGTGTTCTAAGCATAAACATGAAGTAAAAACTCTTGAGTGAGACATGAACTTACGAAGGTTGTGATTTTCAAAGAAAACTTTCTTGAAAAAAACCTACACACCCATGAGTTTTGAAGAAGGAGATGAGAGAAAACTTGAAGGTTTGAGAGGTGAAATGAGTTGGATGAAAAAATTTTAAATGAGAGTGGTGGATGAGGGGTGGTTCGTTCGATTAAAGGGAGGAGAGGGGAGGAATAGGTGCATTGTACCATGTTGGACAATCATCCCCCTCCTAGATGCATGAGGGGTAATTGAGATTGTTATGTGTGGTGGAATATTGAAGTGTCACTTGTATTATCCTCCATTTCTTTCTTTCTTTTTTCAAAACCAATCAGACTCTTGAGAGTGGAGAAAAAGGGGTTTCGGTTTTTAAGGGCAACCGAGAACACCTTAGGCCCATTAATGTTTGGTTTGTATGAGTTTCTGGGTTTGGCTCGGGCCCTAGAAGGGTTTTAGTCCATTAATAGGCCCAAAGGGCATGAAATTGGCCTAATAAAGATTTTTGGTTTAGTGAGCGGACCTAATAGAGATTTTTAGCCCATTAGGTCCCAAAGAATGGTCTTCGGCCCAATGAGATTCTTATGTGAAAGATTTCGGCCCAAAAGGGCCCATTAGGGGGTTTTCGGACTACTAGAAGGCCTATTAAAGATTTTTGGTCCATTAGGGGAGGTTTCGGCCCAATATTATACCTAATAGAGGTTATCGGCCCATTATGGTCTAAGAATAAATTTCACAGCCCAATAAGGCCGAATAAGGGTCTTACAACCCAATATAACTCCATTAAGAGCCTTCGGCCCACTAGGAAGCCCAAAGGAGGGTTTTTAGTCCAAAGGACCAATTGTAAAGGCTATCGGCCCATTAAGGCCCAATAAGAGTGTCTTGGCCCAAGTAGGGGTTTTGGGCCAAGGAAACTTGAACTAAGGCCCAAAGTTGAGTAGTATTAGCTTATCGGATTAGGTTTTGGGGTTATAGAAGTTGGTTTCGACTTGAATCAAAATTGTTGCATGTATAAACTTAAATAGTATTGAAGTTTGACTTATACTATACGTAATGTTACAAGGTTACACATAGAATTATCTTGTACAAGATAGAAATCTTAGCCCTAACTTGCTGGTTGTGACATCATCCCCCTGTTAGAGGGAATTTTTTTCCCGAAATTCTTTCGAAAGAAATCCTTAAGAACTAGAGAAGATATGGAGGTATTTTCGCATCATTTGATCCTCGCGTTCCCATGTGAATTCAGGTCCATGTTTGGCGGTCCATCGCACCTTCACAATCGAAAAGCAGCTTTGTTTCGTACGTTTCACTTCTCTATCCGTGATTTCAACTGGTTCCTCAACAAACAGGAGATTTTCGTTCACCCCAATCTTGTCAAGTGGAAAAACAAGGGTTTTGTTCGATAGGCATTTCTTCAGGTTTGACATGTGAAAGACCGGATATACGTTGCTAAGTTCCGGTGGTAGCTTCAGCTTGTAGGCCACCAAACCAATCCTGGCAAGGATCTCGAATGGTCCAATGTATCGTGGATTTAACTTTCCTCGCCTTCCGAATCATATCATCCATTTCCAGGAGAGACTTTTAGCAGTACATGATCTCCTACTTGAAATTCCAGAGGCTTTCATATTTGGTCTGTGTAGCTCTTCTGTCAGTCTCGAGATGCCTAGAGCCGTGCTATGATCTGGACGATTTTCTCAGTTTTTCCAGGATGATCTTGGGTCCTATGAGAGTGTTTTTTGGTACTTTTCCTCTCACCAATTGTGTGTCTCCTACCTCCGCCGAACAAAGAGGTGATCTGCATTTTCGTCTATATAAAGCCTCGAAGGGAGCGACCTTAATGTTTGTGTGGTAGTTGTTGTTGTACGACTATATATATTCCATACTCCAAGTATGCACACTATGTTTGTCTATGATCCTTACTTTGTGGTATATCTCAATTGAACATAATTCCAATGATTCTCATATCACAATCCTAAATCCTTATCGTAAATGCAAGAATTCCAAATTCCTGCCATTTACCGAAATTTGTAAGATTCTAAACTTATATGCATTGATCCTCTTGTAATGACTATGCAAAAAATCACAAAGACTTGTCAACAGGCATTACAGAGTATTTTAATGGAGAGCAATTTCATGGAAATGAAGTCTCAAATTCAAATTGTATTCCTTTGAACATCCTTCTTGCATTAAGTTTTCTAATCTTACACAAATTTAATGGATAACTTCCACCTATGGAAACATTTCCACACTCCTATTTTGACTATCACTTCTAAATAAGAGTTGCATCCTTTCATATTATGTCAATATGGTCCTTTCCAAGAATTTACACCATACTTCCAACTGTCCATGAGCAACCAATCTTTGGTAAACCTCAAATTTTCCTCGAAAATTGCTTAATCATTTTAGTCATATACAATTCTAGACCTTTTCCCCTCTTAATTCCCTAGGCATTTGGAAAATTTAGAAAGGATAAATATTATAGCGCATGTAATCGATACTATATCCAAAGCAAATGGGACACGATTCATGATGTCTCACATAAAGACATGATCCTAGACCGGTCTTTTGCTACAATATTTTTTATTTGCCAATTTTCGATAATTCGACTGTGAAGAGGGATGCCGTAATCATAATCGAATTTTGAGAATGCAATATATATAGAATTTCCTTATGTTGATCCATTCCAACATAAAATTCATATAGCAAAACAACTTTTCCCAATTGACTAAAGATGATTAAAATCTCAATCCAAGCATTTAGAACTGAAATGAAGTAGAATTTCCTATCCCTTAATTATAGCAAAACAACTTTTCCCAATTGAAAATTTTGCTTTCTATAATTAACATTGCTAACTTGCAACACCTAACATAATAATCATGCTCCCACTAACATGATAATTATTAGCATAACACTTATGCTCCCACTAGCTTTGACATGTATCCAGAAATCAACTTGACTTCTAGAAATCAATACTTTATTGAATTTCTTACCAAAGTTCATATTTTAGATACGAGATGCTTTGATAAAACTTTATCAAAATCATACACCTTTCTTTAGATAGCTCACATGTGTGTCTAAACAATTTATAGAACTATGAAAAGAGATGTCGTAATCATAGTGTCAATTGTTTAGACCTTTTCCATTTCTCACAAGTCCATGTTAATGTGTCGGTTAACCAAACACGCTCCACTAACAACTTAGCGAACGCAAATATCACAATTGCTATCTACTTAGTGAAAGCGTTGCCTCACCATCATTTTCATGAATCAAAGATAAACCTTATGACACTTTGATTTTATAGTGTATGTGTTCCTATCTATATGAATTTGTCATAACCCTAATCACAAGACAAGGTTAGTGACAAACCTATACCATATGGATTGAACTTATTTAATCTTAACTTCTTGCCAACTGGCAGCACAAGGGCCTACCATTGCTTCCAAGTAGTTATGTAAACAACTGAGAACTCATAGAGCTCACATGCATAGTCAACTTTAACTGGAATGGGCACAGAAAGAGGAATATGCAACACGATAGGTTACAAACCTCACGTCGTGTGCTAGTGATAAACAACATGTTATATTCTTGATTAGTTCTTGAAACATTTTCAATATCTTTAAGACTCCCACTGACCTGTTGACATATAAGATTCTCTTGTCAAGAACCATTCCTTGACAAATCAAATATCCAAGAGTTTGTGTGGATACTTATCAAGATAAACACTTCACACAATTAGTCTTAGTTGGTCTTTGTTTTATCCAAAACATCACAACTTACAAAGAGTAAGAAAACATTTTACTCTACATTTAACAAGTGTTATAAACCTTCTTAAGATTATATCACTCAAGTTACAATCTTGGAGTATTACTCTAAGACTCAATTTGGATCGAAATATGATTTATCTTTTGATTTAACCAATTCAATAATTCACTATTCCTCTTCTTAGTCAAACAAATGCACTAAGATGTCCTTAGAAGATCAATTGTGATATGGTATCTTAATCACTAAGATAATCATAAAACATGATACCAAAGTACTCTCCCATCTTTTCAGATTTGAGAAACTTTTATCTTTCTGCCTAATTTGATTCTTCTCATTCATCCTGCCATACATTGAAACTTTTCCAATTTTTTAGAATTATACTTAAACTTGTAAGCACAACCATATTTACTAAACTTTAGTAAATCATGAAAAATATCCTTATCGTTCTTTGTGGTGGACCTGACCAGTGCACAACTAAGTGTGCCCGATTCTATAGTCCTTTACTTGACTCAGACGAACATGTGAACAAGGAATTAGTCTTAATTTCCCAAAGATGAAAATTCTCATTCATCACACAATATAAGTTGCATGATCCCAAGTTTCTATCCAACTGAAACTTGGGTGATGAGAATCTATCCTTATTTGGTAAATTATGACACTACCACAAACAAAAGAATCAAATCCATTTTCCAATGTTGCTATCAATGGAATCATATAAACAACAATTTTTCACAAATGCCATTATAAGGAAATTTAAAATAAATAAAATCATAACTTTTCTTTTATTTAAAACTTGCGGAAAAAAACCTATCCTTACAATGCAAATGCATATGAAAACTATGTTGTTATCTATTCCTAAGCAATTTATCATAACTCTTAAGCAGCAGCTCAAAATTATGATCTTCGAATCATGCGATCGAAATCCATCTCCTCTCGATCAGAATCAGCTTACTCTTCTTTTAGGCTTCCTTTCTTCGATTCTACAAACCATCAAAATGTGAATTAGTCACATCATGTAATAAGAATCTCCAAATATGAACTTAATAGAGTTAGATAGTGGACTTTACCCGAAGTAGAGTCAAACTTTCGAATTTACCATCCTTATGATCTTTCAGGTAAATAGGGTAGCTTCGCAACCAATGCCCCTTCCTTTGGAAATAGGAACATATGGACTCTTTGAGAATGGTACACGGAACTATCTCATACTTAGCCTTTCTCTTTACCATTTGGTCAACCGATTTGACTATGGCCGATCCCTTTCCAATCAAACTTGGGAAGTCGATTTTCCAATCAAATTTGGGAATGGTACATGATCAATGTCCATGGAAGTTTGGGAAGTCGATTTTCCAATCAAATTTGCTTTAGTCGTGTTCCAAATCATTGTTGATTCAGCAACATCAAGCAAATAGGTAAGATCATTAATGATCATGTAATGGTTTGTCATGTAGTAATCCTAAAGGAACTCACTATATGACTTAGAAAGTGACTGAAGAACCTAGTCAACAACCAACTTCCTCAAGACCTCGACACCCAACTCTCCCGACTTGTCAATATGTGACTTTATCTCCAAGATGTGAGCACACATAGACTTTGCTTGCCCATAGAGCTTGAGTGACCTTGAACTTTTCAAGAACTTGTGGGTTAAGGAGAATAATGGGAGGAGGTAGAAGAAGAGAAGTATGATTTCCATCATCTAACCATGGGACATCATCTTCATTAGGAAAGCTTGTTCCAAGAGATTTGGGAAGGTCATAGTTGCATGGACCAGACATCTACAATGGGAGAAATTCAAGTTAGTCGATTTAAGTCCTTAATATAACAACCAATATGAAATATTAAGGCTAGGACCCAACACAATACTTTAAAACTTGGAAGACGGATGTCGTATTTCAAGTTATAAAATATTTGAAGGTAGGTAAATGAAAATTTACCAATTTCCACCATGAAAAACAAAAAAGAATTTTAGGTCTTAAGTGAATTGAAACTCTTAGATCCTTTGAGATTCATTGAACTTTTCAATGGCATGTTTAAATCTCGATTGTGCCCTCTCAAGTTTGTGACTGGGATGCCGAGGATCACAAACAAGGTGTGAATAACCATGCAAATTAACTTGGTACCCTTAATTTTTTATCACCTAATAGATGTGTCGGTTACCCACACGCGCTCCACCAATCTATGATAAACATTAAGTTACCCTTTGCCCCTCTTACTAGTCCATGTTAGTGTTTCGTTTACCCACACACGCTCAACCAACGACTTGGTAAGGGACAAAGTGCAATTTCATGGGTTAGCACCAAATTCACATTTTCCTAAGTAACTAAGATTGGGAATTTATAAGTGTTTAGTTACTTAGTATTTATCATTATACTTTTAATAAAGGGAGATTTAATGTCCTATCAAACCCATTCGGCTAACGACCCTCTACAGTCAAGGAAGCGGTGGGTGAGAGTGGACACTCATTAAAGTGCCATTTTATAGGTAGCAACCTCATATACCCCTTATAGACCGGCTTCGTGAATGAGGCATACTAAAAGTAAGACCGACTTTGTTCTTATACATACATACATACATACATACATACATACATACATACATACATATATATATATATATTAACTATTAATATTATAATAGTATAAGGGTTGAATTTTAACTTTTAAAATTCTAAGTGTTTAACTTGGAATTAAAGTATTCATGGGGGGAAACTTTACAAATTCCAAAACTTGAGGACAAGTTTTCAACAATTCAAAAAAAACTTTTCGATTCCATAACTTATGAGTTTAAAGTAGTTTTAATGAAAAAACTCTTCAAGTTCCATAACTTGAGGACAAGTTATGGAAGACTTTAAAGCATTTAAAAATGAAACTCTTCATTATTTTCATAACTTATGGAAATCTTATGAGTTTTAAAAATCATAAATGAGACTTTTCATATAACTTGAGAACAAGTTACAAAAACACATTTTATGAACAACTCTTAGATCAATTTGGATCGAAAACAAATTATCACATAATTTTACTAGTTATCTAAACTATCTCATAAGAACAAGATTATTCAAATCAAACAATTTTTTCATGTAATTAGCCTAACCATTAAACTAATACAAAACATGAATCTATTGACAATTATCTTTTGAATTGGATTAGAATGATCATTAGCGCATCAAAAACAGGTTTATATGTTCAAAAACAGCTTAGGGTAAGATTCTAGTCCAATTCCAGCCTTAAAAGTCGAAAAATATGTTGTCAGGGGTTCCTACTCGTCGAGTGTATGAACCTACTCGGCAAGTAGGATGAATTTCTTCATGGACTCGGCGAGTCCACAACCCAGACAACCAGAAAATCGATTTTTTCAGCAATTTGCTTCACGTATAATTGAAAACAAGCATTGGCTCTGATACCACTTATGGATTTTAGTATACTACAACATCCTATGGTGCACATACAACCCTAAATACCTTGGATCTATGTTTTCACTAATTATAGATGCAAATGGTTTCCAAGGCATTAAACATATAACTAGCATGCCTTTTCATATAACAAATAAGATACTAGATATAGTAACATACCTTTTGTGTTGTAGCTTGATTCCATGGAGCTTAAGATCCTATTGCCCCAAGTGTGACACCTCAAATGGTTTACACAACACCACCAACAACTTGGAATAACTTGAGAGAAAATTTCTTATGCTCAAAATCGGCTAGCCCTCTCATACGAATCCTAAGGGCCGATTTCTTGAGCTATGTGACCTTTATATATTGTGGCTATTAGGGTTACACCATGTAACTCATGACTTTCCATATTCTTCATGCTCCATGGGTTAAAAACCTCCATGGTGTATCCATGGGTTTAGTCCAACATGAAGAACTATGGATCATAAGCCCACATATATAATAATTAATGATTTACACAATCAATCCCCATATATTTAATTAGTGTCTTTTGATCACAAAATTAGTTCCAAATTAAATCCTAATCAATACTAATTAAATAATATTATTTCATATTAATATATTAGAACTTATAATATATTAATAGATCATAAATATCCTTTTCTCACAAAAGTCTATCCAAATCGTTCCGATGCCATGCAACCTAAATGGACCATGCCAAATCGGATCAAGTACATACCAATTATAGTTATGGACTTAGCCACTAATCCAACATGGTCATCGTAGTGCTCTTGCCCAATGGCCCAAGTATTCTTTTCGGCATAGGGCATCGGCCACCACGTTAGCCTTGCCCGGATGGTACCGGTGTAACATCCCGGAATCGCAAGAGTAGAGTTGAAGGGCTAAAAGTGTAAGTTTTAGAGGATGACTCGGCGAGTCCATGGATAGACTCGGCGAGTCAGGTCGCGGTCATGGTCGCGAGCCAAGTGGCCTACTCGGCGAGTCCCAAGTATGGACTCGGCGAGTAGGTGCTGTATGGAGAAAACCCTAGTTTCCGGGATTGAGCCCTATATAAAGAACATTATACCCCTCCACAGCCTCTCTTATTCCCCCCTTGAGTTCCAGAAACCCTAATCTCGTGGAGAAGAGCATTGGTGGAGGAAATTGGAGCTTGGAGAGGTGTTGCTTGGAGAAATCTTGAAGGAGAAGTGGTTTGGATCAAAGGGCTTTGCTTGGATTCGTGTTTAGCTGTTATTGAGGCATCTTCTGGAGGTAATATCTTCGTCCTTAAGCTGTGCATTCCTAGTTTCATCATTTGGGGTTGTGTGGGATGCTTGGTTGTGTGACATTTTGGTGTTGGAGGATGGATCTGAGGTTGCTACCTCAGATCTGGAGTGGAGAAGTCATTGAGTGCATTAAAGTCCCAACCTTTGTGCTATGAGTGAAGCTATCATGACCCAAACCTTGGTTTTAAGGTGAAAATGGCCTAGATCTCGTTTGATTCACGTAAAGTTTGCCATTTTACGTGATGGATGGATTGTAGGAGGCTGGATCTATGTTTTGGATCAATTGCATGGCCTGAGATGCTTCTGTATGGATTCAGACCGGTGGAACTCGGCGAGTCACATGGGTGGACTCGATGAGTTGCTTGAAGATGGCCTTGAACTCGACGAGTTGGAAGAACAAATCGGCGAGTAGGTTGAAGATTGCCTTGGACTTGGCGAGTCCAGTTGGACTCGGCGAGTCATGTCGAGGAAGTCCCAATATTCCTGGTTGAGTCGACGAATCGGTGAGTCGAGGGATGACTCGGTGAGTTGGGTGCGAGTGGACTCAGAGTTGTTGCACTCGACGAGTCTTGGGGTGACTCGGCGAGTTGGGTCACTAAGTGAGGGAAGTCTGAGCATAAGGACTCGGCGAGTCATCGGGTTGACTCGGTGAGTAGGGTCTGTCAGGGGTTGACTTTGACTTGTCCAGGGTTGATCAGTTGTCTTCCAGGGGTATTTCGGTAATTATGGGTATTTATTGGGTTATTGTTGATGTTCAGTGGAGGAGTTGTGTCAGAGTTCGAAGCAGCGGGATCTTATCTTTTCAGCCGTCAGTTTCGAGGTGAGTTATCCTCACTATATCAACAGGGTCTAAGGCACCAAGGCCGGCCCTTTATTGTATTGAGATTCAGTTACGTTTATCATGTTATTGCTGGTTGTGTCTGCATCCTGGTAGTTAGGATGGTACATGCTAGGGGACCTTGTAAAGGTCAGTCCTCGATATGCAGAGTAATGCTATGCTAGTGAACAGGTAGGTCGGTAGCCCGGTTAGAGTAATGATATGCTATGTGATCTGTTTACTCGGTTTGTTGATTATGACTGTTATATGAATGTATGTTTTGTGCACATGGTTGTTTGGACTGGAGATGGGTTGAGGCGGGTCCTGCTTTGTGCTGTAGGCCAAGATACCCAGGGCGGACCGGTTGTTCCGAAGGCCCAGCGAGCGGTCCGGATAGGCTGAAGGCCCATGAGGGCGGACCAGACGTGCCGAGGCTCGGAGAGTGGACCAGGCCGACTGTAGGCCCGATGCGGGCGGACCAGTCACACTGTAGACTCAGAGAGTGGACCAGGTGGGTTGAAGGCCTGATGCGGGCGAACCAACCCCACTGCAGACTCGAAGGACATGACTAGACCCGGAGGATGGATCCGAAGGACTGAAGGCCCGATACGGCGGACCAGTCACGTTAGACCCGATATGCATGGTTGTTCTATGTTATGTTATGTTATGTATGATTTATATGCTTTGGACCAGAAGGTCGTAGCCTGGAAGGGCGTATGCGTGGTTGGTATCTTGGGGGTATCTCACTAAGCTCTCGGGCTTACAGTTGTGGTTTAATGTTTTTCAGGTTCTTCAGGAGACTGTGGCAAGGCGAAGGCGCGATCGTACCGCTCCTTATGATTTCGTAACGACATGATTCTGGGAATACTTAAATGAATTGTATTAAAAACCTTTTTGTAAACATTTTAATGAAAATCGGGTTGTTTTGAAAATTTTAAATTGGTTGTGTTTTTCGGACGTTACAAGTTGGTATCAGAGCTAGGGCACGGGTCGATGTGTTCGACAGGGACGTCGAACCCTATAATGGGGGGTGAAGGTGGGTTGCACCTGATCCTACATCGGCTTGGAAGGAGAACAAAACATCTCCTTATAAGGGGTGTGGATACCTTCCTTGACACAACGCGTTTTAAAGCCGTGAGGGTAGCAGATCCCATAAGAACTCTGCAGTTAAGCGTGCTCGGGTGGGAGTAGTACCAGGATGGGTGACCCCCTGGGAAGTCCTCGTGCCGAGTGGCCCAAAGCGGACAATATTGTGCTACGTGCCAGAGGGGGATGTTACAACCAGATCTCGCATTCATAGTCGTTTAGCAGCTCGACACATCATTGTTGCCTCATATTTAGTTCTTTCTGGTTCAAGTTATGTTGGAGGCTTTTGTGGTTTGTGAAAATGGTGCACTTTGTCCTATAGAGGTAGTGACTCCAAATCTTTAGAGCGAAGAACACAGCTCCTAGCTCGAGATCATGAGTGGTATAGTTTACTTCATGGGTTTTCAGTTGTCTGGATGCGTAAGCTATCACTTTCCCGCGCTACATAATTACACAGCCTTACCCTTTATTCGAAGCGTCACAATACACCACGAAATCTTCTATTCTCTCTGGTAGAGATAACACCGGGGCACTGCAGAGGGCTTGTTTCAGGGTTTGAAAGGAAGCTTCTTGTTTGCACCCCAGTTGAAGGTTACGCCTTTCTGGGTTAGAGTGGTGAGGGTCTTGGCGATCTTGGATAAATTCTGAATGAACCTTCTGTAATAACCAGCAAGGCCTAAGAACTACCTGATCTCTATTGGTGTTCTTGGGGTTTCCCGACCCTCGATAGCTTTGATCTTATATGGGTCCAGGTGTATTCCGTCTTCACTGACCATGTGTCCTAGAAAATCCACCCTGGGTATCCAGAACTCACACTTGGAGAATTTCGGGTATAGTTTTTCTGCCCTTAGGGTCTCCAAGACCTGTTGTAGATGCTACCCGTGCTCTTCCTTACTCCGTGAATAGATGAGTATATCGTTGATGAAGATAATTACAAAGTTGTCGAGCAACGGTCGGCAGAATCGGTTTATCGGATCCATAAATGTTGCGGGTGCATTTGTTAGACCGAAGGGCATAACCACAAATTCATAATGCCCGTAGCGAGTTCGGAAGACATTTTTAGGGATATCTTCTTCACGGACTCACAATTGTGGTATTCAGATCTTAGATCTATCTTCGAGAAGCAACTGGCTCCTTGTAACTGGTCAAATAGATTGTCAATCCTTGAAAGCGGGTATCGATTTTTGACAGTTAGCTTGCCGAGTTCATGTAATCGATGCACATGCGGAAGGAGCCATCTTTCTTTTTGAAAAAAAAAATTAGAGCTCCCCAGGGTGAGAAGCTCAGTCTTATGAATCCTTTGTCTAGCAGCTCGCTCTATTGGCTAGGTAGCTCTTGCATTTCTGCAGGGGCTAATCTATTCGGTGGCTTAGAAATTTGTGTGGCTCCGGGTACGAGGTCAATTCAAAACTCGACCTGTCGCTCGGGGGTATTCCTGTGATGTCTTCAGGAAATACATCTGGAAAGCTACGTACCTTTGGGATATCCTTGATACTCTTCCCCTCTTTCTGCTTTTCAACTAAGTGGGCTAGAAAGGCGTGATTCTTCTTATACAGGAACTTTTGTGCCTTGATGCACGAGATAATACGAAGGCTTGTACTGGGTTTATTGTCATAGATAATTAGTGTTTCGTTGGTGGGTAGGTGAAGGTGAATGGCCTTCTCAGGGCACATAATATCAGCATGGTGGGGGATTAATCAATCCATAGCGATAATCACATCGAAGCTTCTAATGTTAACCAACATCAAGTTGATTTGAAACGAGTGTTTATTTAATGTTAACATGCACCCTCTGAAAACGTCATTTGTTGTTTCAGTTTTCCCATTAGCCATTTCTACCATGAAGGTTTCGCTTAACTTTTGGGTATTTTGATTTAGTAAGTGTTTAAACTTATGACTCACGAAACTCCGTTCTACCCCACTATCGAATAAAATCCATGCATAAATGTTGTTAAGGGGAAACATACCAGTGACTACAGCTGGATCTTGCACCGCCTCTCCTTCTCCCATATCTAGGACTCTATTTGATCCTCCTGCACTTCGGTTGTTTTCCTTGGGACAGTTCCATTGATAATAACCGATCTTTACACACCCGTAGCATGCCTGACTTGCCCCGACATTGTTGGGTTGGTTGTTTTGTTATGGCTAAGATCTTCAATACCGGGCGATGTGCCCTTTACGATTGCAGTTGGTGCACTGTAAGTCTCGGCATGCGCCGTTGTGGTGGAAATTTCATTTATCACACTTGGGCAGAGTTCCTGTGTATGGCCTTGCAGGTGTGGGTATAGTTGATGTTGGTGCAGCTGG
This sequence comes from Lactuca saligna, assembly GCF_052625555.1. NCBI lineage: Eukaryota > Viridiplantae > Streptophyta > Magnoliopsida > Asterales > Asteraceae > Lactuca > Lactuca saligna. Next base: position 131,717,329 of record NC_136422.1, on the reverse strand, counting down.
TGTTGGTGCGGTCTGAGTAGTAGCAGCGTGAACTGCTACAGTTTGCTGCTTCTTAGATGATTCTTGAGTCTATCGCCCTTTTCTTTTGTATCCCCATCTTTTCTTGCTATTATCCTCCTTCTTTGTTTTAGCACCGGAAGTCTACGTGCCCATTCCATCCCCATGCTCTTACAACTTTTGTGCCAGACACTTAGCACTATCGAATGTTGAGGGGTTTGCAGCAATCACATTCCCCTGAATTGGAGGAGTTAACACCCAAATAAAGCGTTCTATCTTCTTACTCTTAGAAGTTATCATTCCTGGGTACAAGAGTGCCAGCTCACTGAACCGAGCAATGTATGCTTCAATGTTGGAGTTCTGCACGGTAAGATTCCACAGTTCTTGCTCGATTTTCTATACTTCACCTCGGGGATAGTACTCATCCAGCATCATAGTTTTTAGATCTTCCCATGACATAGCATTTGCGAATGGAAGAGTTAGGGATTTGACATGGCCGTTCCACCATGAAAAGGCCATGTCAGCAAACGTACAAGTTGAAAATCTGACTTTTCTCTCATTTGGACACCCGCGAATCTCGAAAACAGACTCGGTCTTTTCGATCTACCGGGTGAGGGCTATTACACCTTTGCATTGGTGAAGTCTTTGTAGGTGCATCTTCTTTGGGGCCCTTGGTTACCCCATGGTTGGAACTTCCCATCCTATTTCTGTTACCACCTCCGTTAGTTCCCTGGTTGATGTGTGCTTAAGTTGTCGTAAACGCAACCGAGATTGTTGCCTGGATATCAGCAGAGTTCATCTCCGGTGGAGGCAGCGGTGGTGTTGGTGCTGCTGTAATGTTTTTGCGAATATATCTTCTTGTCATTTCCTGCTATGAGACAGGAATTGCAATAAGTTTATTAATCCCTTTGTTTCTAATGGTTATGGTGATTCGATTGTACTTATGATCGAACTATATTATATTAAATATAAATGAAAAAAGAGAGCATAGAAGATTACAACATCACAAATAAAACACATCATCGTTTCATTAATGATAACTCTTTAGTAAAAATGCATGAAAATTGACCTTTGAAAGGTCTTTAGTACATAGAGAATAAAAATATGCCAGCATAACGACCCTGCAAGTAGTGTAATCACTTAATCGTAGGGTTATTCCTACATACATAAAGTAAAAGAAAAGGAAGTCCCACCAATAGTGGTGGTGAGTAGGATGGGACCTACTCACGTCGGGAGGTATCTGGGGGTGTCGACGATGAAGTAGAAGCACCCTAGACTCTGGCTAGCTGGCGCTTGCTGACTCGTATCCTCGCCTCTAGTGTGGCATGCCGCTCCTGATATTCCTTCACGATGTCCTGGTTCGGCCTATCTGTGTGGTCCACTGCGACCCTCATCTCGTTCATCTGATTGGCAGTTTCTTGGGCCTGATCGCCAATATCCCTGGTCCTTCAAACCATAACTGGAAGAACTCGATCCACTAGCCTTCCATGGCTAAGGTCATAAAATCTATGCTCCCTGCCAAATGGTGGGTGTATTCCCTGGTGCCTTCTCCACCTCCATATGTTATAGGCCCATGGGGGCATAGATCCATTGGATCCCATTCGATGTGCGGGTACCCTAGCTACGTAGGGTGGGTCAATGACTTCGGACTCTGCATCCGAGTCATCCTCTTCCTCCTTGACTTCTTCCTCTTCCGGGTCTTCCATAGGCTCCTCTTCCAGTTCCTCCTCTATCCATCCGCCAGTTCCCTGATTGGGAAAATAGGGGTCGCATGGCAAGTGAAATCCTTCCATGTCATCTATACGCAAATATAAGTACAAACGAAGATATAAAAATATACATGAATATTCCACACAATGCCAAAATACTCCTATAGTATTTTAATTGTTTGTGGTTGGTTCTCTAAAACTTTAGGTATAAGGTTGGTAAGTTTTCAATTCGTTGTCCACCCCGATCACTCCCAAACATATGTTGGTCATATTTTTAATAAATATAGTTGATCAAGCTATATTTATCCCTAATACAATTACATAACTACCTGGTTTTAACCGCAATGTCAAACTCTTCTAAAGACTTTTAATTGTTTCTTATTATGACACCACCCTAATATACACACACATGCATATATTTTATTTTTGTTCAGAGTATTTTAGTCCCATTGCATTTATAGTTGCATATCTTGTATGGTTAGATATGATAGTTCACTATAAACATTGCTCTGATACCAATCTGTCACACCCCCGAACCGGACGGCGGATATGTCCGGGGACGGGTGACTTCATCTTGTAATATCAAAACAATTGAATATGAATGAAACATAGCAACCATCATCATACATTACAGATACCAACATGCATTGTTTACAACTTTGTATTTGTTCATGAAATTACATCCAAAAATAACGCAATGTATGATATTTTAAAAATACAACAATTATCCAAAATCCTTAGCTGCCAAACCTACTTACTGAGTCCCTAAAAATACAAGTCTTTTTGAAAAGCATCAACAAAGAATGTTGGTGAGTTCATAAGCATATTTTTAAGAAAACTTTGTAATAGTTTGTAAAACTCCAAAAAATCCAATATTTTCTTTAAAAATAGTTTGAGAGTCTCGTTCCAAATCATGTATAATTGCATGCATGTTCTTTTGTTTCCTTGTTTGAAATTATATAGAGTGTGTTCTCAGAAAATCCTATATTTTTTGTTATACGAAAAGTTGTGGTCTTCAAACCCTATAACTAGAGTGGTGAAATTAATTACAAAACAGACGATACATAGTTTTCTACTTTATAAAATGTGTAGAGTGTAAATTTCGCGTAAATTTTTATATAATATTGTTATTCTCTATGCGAGTCGTTACAACCATACTAATGTGACTAGAGCGCCTGTCTTGACGTTCTTCAAGTGTCGGTTTCTAATAAGATATTTGTCACCCTAGACTGGCCTATCTAGCTGTAGCAACAACTCAGGTGTGGGGGTGTCAACCCCGTATAGATCTATACACAATATGTCGCTCTCCCTCCAGGAGACTCTGGTTATAAATCTAGGACTTACAGTGTATGCTAAATAGATACGGTGAAGGAGTGTCTCACAAGAGCCTTAACAGAATTTACACAAACATTGAATCCCATTATTTAATATTGTAAATAATGTTACTAGTTTTATTTACGACTGCAGTTTATGACACACAATGATTCATGTCGTTAGTTTACACAGTTCACTAGGAGTGTTTAAAGGCCTTAATGATAGAAAGATTATGACATGCAACTTTTGTATCATAAAAGTAAGTTTAGTTCACCATTTTAGTAGGTTTATTTGAAAACTCTTTTTATAAATATTCAAATTTGGAACAAATATATTTATAACATTTTTACCATAATTATCATAAATGACTCATTTTTACCATAATTGATTAATTGTCACATATGACATTTTTACCAAAATTGTCATAAATGACCCATTATATCATATTTGTCATAAATGACCCATTTTACCAAAGTTGTTATAAATGGCCAATTTTTGCCAAAATTATCACAATTAACCCATTTTTACCCAAATTGTCATAAAGGACCCATTTTTACAAATGTTGTGGTAAATTTTTATATATTCAAAATTTTACTATTTTAAGTGTAAATTTCCATATTTTTCCGTTTTTCAAGCTTTCATGACCAAAATTTTGTTTTAACTTTTTCCTTGACATCATGGTGATTTTATCACACATTAAAGAAAACATTTTTAACATAACAACAAAACATGTGAGCTACACAAGATAACTTTGTTTCTAACAACTTGATACTTGTGCAAATATTCAAGGATTTAAACAAGATTTTGACTTGTATTCAACACACATAAACATATAAAACATACACACGCAAGCAAATATTCAAGGGTTTAAACAAGATTTTGACTTGTATTCCCCCCCCCCCCCCCCAAAGAATGTAAATTCGAAAACATGCGGTATGAAGCTCATCTTGGGGCTTTTCGAGTTGTATAGGAAGATGGAGAAAGGTTTCCGGTCCTAGCTTGCTTTCTTGCGGATATTTTCGAAGTTGTGGTTGTTCTAAGGAGTTTAACACATAACTAAGTGTATAAGTTAAGTGTTCTAAGCATAAACATGAAGTAAAAACTCTTAAGTTAGACATGAACTTACCAAGGTTGTGTTTTTAAATAAAACTTTCCTGAAAAACACCTACACACCCACGAGTTTTAGAGAAGGAGAAGAGAGAAAAGTTGAAGGTTTGAGAGATGAAATGAGTTTGATGAAAATTTTGAAATGAGAGTGGTGGATGAGGGGTGGTTCGGCTGATTAAAGGGAGGAGAGGGGAGGAATGGGTGCATTGTTGCATGTTGGACAATCATCCCCCTCCTAGATACATGAGGGGTAATTGATATTGTTATATGTGGTAGAATATTGAGGTGTCACCTGTATTATCCTCCATTTCTTTCTTTTTGTTTTTTTTTTCAAAACTGATCGGACTAAGGAGAGGGGAGAAAAAGGGGTTTTGGTTTTTAAGGGTAACCAAGAACACCCTAGGCTCATTAATGTTTTCAGTTTGTATGAGTATTTGGGTTTGGCTCGGGCTCTAGAAGGGTTTCGATCCATTAATAGGCTCAAAGGGCGTGAAATTCGCCCAATAAAGATTTTTGGTTTAGTGAGAGGGCCCAATAGAGATTTTTAGCTCATTAGGGCCCAAAGAATGGTCTTCAGCCCAATGAGATTCTTATGTGAAAACTTGCCGCCCAAAAGGGCCCATTAGGGGGTTTTCAGCCTACTAGAAGGCCTATTAAAGATTTTTGGTTCATTAGTGGAGGTTTCGGCCCAATATTATACCTAATAGAGGTTTTTGGCCCGGTATGGTCTAAGAATAAATTTCACAATCCAATAAGGCCCAATAAGGGTCTTACGACCCCATGTAAGTCCATTAAGAGCTTTCGGCCCACTAGGAAGCCCAAAGGAGGGGTTTCGGTCCAAAGGAGCAATTGGAAAGGCTATCGGCCCATTAGGGCCCAATAAGAGTGTCTTAGCCCAAGTAGGGGTTTTAGGCCAAGGAAACTTGGACTAAGGCCCAAAGTTGAGTAGTATTAGCTTATCGGATTAGGTTTTGGGCTTATAGAAGGTGGTTTCGACTTGAATCACAATTGTTGGATGTACAAACTTAAATAGTATTGAAGTTTGATTTATACTGTACATAATGTTACAAGGTTACAAAAAGAATTATCTTGTACAAGATAGAAATCTTAGCCCTAACTTGCTGGTTGTGACATAAACCACACATAATTATTGCATAAAATAAACAACACAAACATGCATAAAATTATATATGCGTAAACATAACCAACGCATGACATTTTTGTCAGCCAACACAAAAATGCCAAGTGTATTCCTAAAGGGACATTTTAAGGGACAAATTTTTTTTCTTGTAATGTTGTTGTAAATCCCACTTGAGAAAACACCTCTTGCTTGCTAAAGATTGGAAAAACTTTTTTTAAAGCAATATTTCAGCAACTATTACTAAAAGTCTGTCAGCCCTTTGTAAACAATATTAGTGATGCTTTTAAGAAATTGTCACTAACTTTCAGCATGTTGTTAAACTCAAAAGTTGCTATTTGGTCTTCAAAAAATGGCTCCAACTTCATTTCTTGTTACATTTTTATACAAATAAATTATTTTTAATAGCCGATCTATTATTTACAAAAATAAACCATGAAAACTAACCTATTTAATTTATTACATATCAGTTGAATAAATAAATTATTACAACCATTTTTATTATAAAAACACAAAATACAACAACACAAGAAATATAATGGTCATTGTCTAGTTTATACACATCATACACATTAAACAACCTTTGTTTTTCTAAGGCAACATTAAATGAAAAAAGATGCATGAAAACTTTTGTCACATAAAATAACAATTATAAAGTTGTCATAGAAAATATGTATGAAGTTGTTTTTATACAAACCAAGTTATCCATATTCTAAAAAAAAAAAAAACAAATATTTCCAAAAATCAAAAAATCTAACCAAACTTGCAAGGTGGCTCTTGATACCAATTGATGGGTTTTTATTCAAAAATAGTTTGAACAACATAAGATTTAGCAACGGAAGACTTTAAAATTAGAATAAACATAAACCAATTTTATACCCACCAATGATCTTCTTGCAAGGTTTAGAAAGAAAACAAGCACCAAAAAGGAAGAAGTCTTTAACGACCTTTGTAGACTTTGAATCGTCAAGGGAAGGTGTAACACCCCAAAATTTAAGACCAAAAATTTCATGTAATTAAAAAACTAATTGTCTGAAAACATCAATAGTATCAACTCATATCAAAACCAATGTATCAATAGTCAAAACATGTCATGATAAAAGAACATCCGAGTATAACTCCCAGAGATCTCATGTGCGGAAATCATCGTGTGATGTGATGCAATCAAGTCGGTTTCTTTCCATTCCAAGAAGAAGTACCTGAAACCAAAACTGAAAACCATAAGCATAAAGCTTAGTGAGTTCCCCCATCATACCACATACCATACAGTAACATACTGCCTAGCATATCCGGTTGTTGGCATACCCCTTCCGTGTCTTTCAACCGGTAACCACCTAGCATATCAGGGTGTTGGCGTACCCCTTCGGTCTCTTTCCACTGGTAACAGCCTAGCTTATCTGGGTGCTGGCCTACTCTGTCGATCCTTTCAACCAACTACGGGGACTATTTCACCCCTACCACTACCACGTAATAATATGGCATACGAGCACATAAATCTCAACAGATAGTGGCATATTAGATAATTATCATAAAGACAATCATCTCTACTACAAACAACTACTAATGGGTCGGCAATGGTGCCTTTGACCCAATTATACCGGGAAGGTAGCTCACCTCAAATGCTGTAAAGTAGTTGAACAGTCCCCGGCTCTGAAATCAACCCCACTCAAACTCCTACACATAAAAGATTTCCTTTAACAACCCTTTTATACTCATAACCCCTTAAGGGTCAACTTTGGTCAAAGTCAAAGTCAACATTCCGAGTTAACCCAACTCACTGAGCTGCTCTTCAACTCGTCGAGTTTCCATAATCATGAAATCGTGATTTGAATTGTTGAGTTCTTTCATGAACTCATTGAGTCCATCCATGAACTCGTCGAGTTCTTCGTCTTAACAGAATCGGGACTTTCCAAATCAACTCGCCGAGTCTGTGCTTGAACTCGTCGATTCCTTCCTCTTAACAGAAGTGGGACACTTTGATTCAACTCGCTGAGTTTCTCTATGAATTTGTCGAGTTATTCAGTCTATTAAGCCTTCTTAATACATTCAGCCATTATTCTTCGAATCTAAGTCCCATATTCTAGATCTGGGCCAAATACACATCTAAGAGGGTAAAGTTTCCGACTTTACCCATTAAAACTCATCCTAGAAGAAATGAGCTCTAACCCTAACTCAAAATGGATTAGATCCAACTCCAAAAGCCATCAAAACTTCAAGATAGACCATTAGGTCATAGATCTAGACTCTAGGGAAAATTTGGTCACGTAAAATTTCTATCTTTACTTGCATGTATGACCTACTTGGCTCAAAAGACCAAAAAGATGATCTAAAAGTTGCATGCGACTTCCATGGCCATAAATTTGGCACCTTTATGCCATGAAGTCCCCTCAAGACCCAAGATATGAAGGGTTTTCCCATACAGGATGTCCAAATCCTAAAAACCAATATACAAGGACCAAAACATGAAGAAGGCATCCTAAAGCTAGATCTAAGCATGTTATAGACAAGGTAGGAGCTTTATACATCAGATGAACTAGAAATGAAACCCAACTTCTGGATCTACTCTCCTTCTACACGTCCTTTCTCGTTCTTCAAGTAAATTCTTCTTTAAAATCACCAAGAATGCACAAAAGTTGGCTCAAAACTCTCAAAAGTGAATTAGGGTTTCGAGGCTAGGGTTTGGGACAATGGAGGCTAGAACTGAGGCCATCTTATGGGGGTTAAGGTGCTTAAATAAGGTGAAAAACCCTGAAAATTAGGGTTTCATTCTGCCAGCCTACTCGTGGAGTTGAGGTTTCTAAACTCGTTGAGTAGACTTCTTAATCCGTGTCTCAATCGATCTCTAATCGACGATTTTGGGGCTTCCAACTCGTCGAGTTTCTATACAAAAATGAGTAAAATATGATTTTAAATACATATCAAAAACCAGGCATTACAAATCTCCTCCACTTATCTCAGACTTCGTCCTCGAAATCTGTTACGGATGGAAATAGCTCAGGGTAGTGCTTCCTCATGTCATCCTCTGACTCTCATGTCCATTCTGAGCCCTTGCAATGCTTCCACTGCACCTTCACCAACTCCACCCTCTTGTATCACAACCCCGAACCGAACGGCGGAAACGTCCGAGGGCTATTGTGACTTAATTGAATACCATCACAATGATTATACATGAATCATAACATCATTCATCACCATGCATTGAAATATTACAACTGATATTGTTTACATTCGGTACATTGTTTTAAACATTAAAAATCCATAACATAAACCGTTCGATAATAAATTTAAGCAAAACACCATGACATCACTTGGTACTTATTCTTCGGTTTACCTGTTGCCTGAGAATACAAGTATTTTGGAAAAATGTCAACATTTGAAATGTTGGTGAGTTCATAAGTAATGTTGTGAAAAATGATTTCTGTGAAGTTTGAAAAACCCAGAAAATCCGATATTTTCTGAAAAGATTATTCTTTATAAAAAAAAGTGTGAAGATCTGTAAGTATGCTTGTCAATTTTTGTAAACATGTATAATTGTTGAACTTTGTATACATCACATCAGTAAAAGTGTTGAACTCCCCGGGAAAACCCGATGTTTTCCCAATACATAAAATTACGTGTCTTATTTATTGTTATACCTATACGACGATTGTTTTTTATTACCCAGGTGACATTGGATTAATTATGGGTTGTGACTTGTTATAATCACGCATTAATGAAAATGACTAGTTAATAACTACCAATTACAAACGATCCTTTAGGCATCGTCCGTACTACTCACTTAATCCAACCACCCTAACTTCTCATAGCCCCACAACCGAGGAGAAAGGAGGGTATGAAGCCCCCTTTATTTCCATAAGTTTTTCAAGGCTATCAGGAATGCGAAAGGCGCTTTCCCTAACTCGCATTTGATTTCTCGACTTCATTAGCAGTACCAATGGACCCTTGGGGCCCAACAGCACAATAGAGCTATTGAAAGTCCTTTTACATGGAATTAGGTCATAGAAGGCCCAATAACATGTAAGCGCGTTCCCTTCGGGCCTAAAGATCATGTTATTGGGCTAGCAAGGCCCAACAAGCATGATTTGAAACTTTTGAGCCCAAAGATTGAATATTGACTCCTCATAGATTTCGCGTGTTTGTTGAAGTACTATTGTTTATTGATTTTTGATTTGTTATTGATTCGAGACCGAATCAATTTGTTTGGTGATGATATTGGTGTTGAAAGTGTATTTGTTATTACGTTTCTCCAGTAGTCGTGGATCTCGTATTTTGTCTTAAGGGGTTTATTTGTTTAAAAGTAAGATTTTACCTTTTCACGACCCTTCTTTGATAAAATTTGCACTTTTAATTCTTTATATAAAAGAATTTCCATTTTATTCCTCAAACCATTTTTTTTTCTCTTGACACTTTAGTACCATAACTTATTGAAAAGACATTTTCAGCCCAAATTTACTTTGTAAATAGCTTAAGTCCTTCAAAAATGAAGTTTTCTCGGTTGGAACCCCCATTTTCGTAACTTTTATAGTTTGGCCCAAAATGGAAAAGTTTTGCATTTTTTATCCCTTTTGAATTTGAAAAACATTTTTGACCTTTGAAATGGTTTTAATACACTTGAAATCCCCTATTTTACAGAAAGTTACATTTCCAGCCCCTCAAATTTAAAAATTTCGCAAATTGGAGCTTATTGGGCCGAAAAGCCCATTTTAGCCCATTAGGTTCAAAATTTACATTTTAAGCCCCTCAAAAATGTTGATATTCAGAAAAATTGTATTAGAAACTGTTTGGACCCTTTTCAACCTCCAGAATTTATAATTTGTCGTTTTGGGCCCTTACTTTTGTATTTTTGACAATTTAAGCCCAAAAATGGGTTTTTTGTCCAAATATGTTCATCCTAACCAAATGAACTATTTTTCTTGACTTGATTAGTGTAAAATGGTGTAAGTTATGTGTATTTCATCCCTCATGTTATAGATCTCGGTTTTTAGGTACTTTTTGGCTAACATATTCATCACAACACATGATATTACACACAAACATGCATCAAATCACACAAAGCATACATTTACTCATAGATCTAGACATTTGCTTGTATTCTCCCACATAAAAACTCATAAAAACCGAAAGAAAGGGGGTATGAAGCTCACCTTGAGTTGTAGTTTCGGTTTTGAAGAAGATTGGAAGGAGCTTGATGTTGTTCTCGGCCCTAACAAGTCTTCCTTTGATGATTTCGAACTTAGAGGGTTTCTAAGAGAGTGATCATGATTTTACATGGATTAGAAAGAGATTTTTGATAAAACAAAGAACCTAGATCATATATCCAAGCATGATCTTACCTTAGATGAAGAATTTGTGGAAATATATTCTTGAAAAACCTTCTAAATTTCGAGAACTTGATGAAGAGTGGAGGGAGTTTCCTTGAGATATTTGTGAGAGAAATGTGTGTGTGTGCTTGGAATCAGCCAAGAGCAAGAGAGAGAGGAGAGAAGAGTGATTTTTGAAGTGAGTTGCATGAAAACATGAGATGGCATGGATGTTTGAAGTGTAATAACCAACATATCTTCCATGAAAAGATGAGGTATCATGCAAAAGTCAACTTCTTCTTCTCCTTTTGGGCTTGGGCCGAGAATTAGAGAGGAAAAGAAAAGAATTTGGGACTTTTATGCTTAAGCCTTTTTCATGGTTATGTTAAGTGATGTTTGGTCCAAATAATCATAAATGTGAGTCTTATGACCTATTAGGGCTAAATTAGGTTAATTAGTGGGTCCAATTAGAGCCCATTTAAGAGTTCTAAGCCCAAGGTGGTAAAATTGGAAGCTTATTGGTCCATTGGGCCCAATAAGGAAATCCTAGTCCAAAATAGACTTAAACAAGAACTTCTAGGGTTTCCAATTGCTTATTGACTACTTGAAATGCTTGCATGGTGTGTTTGATTGAAATTTTGTTGTCATAGAGTATGTATCATACATGCTCTCATGTCTTTGATTCATAATTGGACTTAAGTGTTGTAGTTACAAGGCACACAAATTTCTAGTTGTGATATCTTGTTCCTCAGATCTCTTGTCTTCCTGTTAAGGATGGCTAATGGCCTCTCGATGCAGTTCAGGCTATCATCCACTTGAATATCCTATAAAGGCACAACTACGGAGTCATCCACTAAGCACTTTCTTAGTTGCGAGACATCAAAGGTTTTGTGGATCTGACTAAATTCGACTGGCAGATCTAGTCGATACGCAACCCCACCTACCCGAGCCAAGACCCTGAACGGACCAATGTATATGGGGCCCAACTTACCCCGCTTCCTGAACCGTATGACACCTTTCCAAGGTGACACCCTTAGGAGAACCATATCCCCTACCTGAAACTCTAGGTCTGAGCGACATCTGTTGGAGTAGCTCTTCTGCCGACTCTGGGTTGTCTGGAGTCTACTATAGACCCGATGGATCTTCTCTGTCGTCTTGAGTACCACTTCAGTACTCCCCATGACCCTCTATCCAACCTCACTCCAGCATATCGAGGTCCTGCACTTCCTCCCATAAATCATCTCGAAGGGAGGATGGTCGATGCTGGCGTGGTAGCTATTATTATAGGAAAACTTTGCCAAGGGAAGGTAGGTATCCCAGCTACCACTAAAGTCTAGAGTGCACACCCACATCATATCCTCCAAGGTCTGGATGGTCCGCTCACTCTGACCATCCGTCTGTGGGTGAAAAGTAGTGATGAAGTGCAAACGAGTACCAAAATCATCATGAAATTTCTTCTAGAACCTGGAAGTGAACCACACATCTCGGTCAGAAATCATGGAAATTGACACGCCATGTCAAGCTACTACCTACCTGATGTAGATGTCTGCCAGTTTCTCGGCCGAAATGCACTCCTAAATCGGTATGAAATGGGAGCTCTTGGTCAACCGACCCACAATGACCCATATTGCGTTAACTCCATGCACTGTATGAGGTAACTTAGTAATGAAGTCCATGGTAATATCCTCTTATTTCCACACAGGGATATCCAATGGATGAGTCTTTCCATGAGTTCTTTGGTGTTCGGCCTTGACCTTTCTGCAGGTCAAGTACCTCTCGACGTACCAGGCTACATCTCGCTTAATGCAGGACCACCAGTAATCAGGACGAAGATCTCTATACATCTTCGTTTCCCCGGGATGGATGGAAAATTTGGATTTGTATGCCTCCTCCATTAGGATTCGGTGCACCCCACCCGCACACGGAACGAACACACTACGATGAAATGTCAATAGTCTGTGGATATCACAGTCAAAGGAGGCAATCTAACCCACAATACGCTCACTCTTCCGATGTTCCTGTAACGCTCATGTTTCGAGGCTAAGCATTGATGTGATGATTTAATAGTCTAGGTTAACCATTGTAACCTATTTTAAAGTAATAAAGATGAATTATTTGAATATTATGCGATTTTATGTGATTATATACTTGTTTATAAAGATATAATAAAAATAAGCATAAAAAATAAAATGTTAGATAACCCAGATATCCTTGAAGAAAGTTGTAATGGTTGTGACAAGGATTACGAAGATATAAAGAACGTCGAATCCGCGTTATGATCTGTCGAAGTTTTGCGACAAAACCGGCACGACATTATGTGATGTAAAAAGTGAGTTTATGATAAAATGCTTTTTAGCCTTAGAGATCTAAACGAAAGTCACAGTGCTCGCTAAATTGATAGTGTACATAAAAATAATGCCCTAATCCTACTTCGTATGAGGAAGTTGTGATTTTTCCAAGTTTCGGATTAACAGTACACAGCCCAAAGTTCAAATAGTAGATGAAACGGTTTTCGGCCGACACAACCTAAATAAGAATTGAAGGTCTCATTAATAGTAGTTCAACGGTAAAAAGACAAACAAAAACGGATGTCAGATGAACATCGAAAACGGAGCTCGTATTCGAAAGTTATGAATTTTTGAAGTCGCAATGGCAAAATGCGAGCTAGATGCATGGGGTACACCCAGCGTACCTTCTGATGCCTCATGTTCAGAGTACGCCCTGCGTACAAGAAGCAAACGCCCTGCGGTCTAATCCTTCTACAGTCTGGAAGCAGCCACATCGATCCATTCGAAGAGTAACACGTGTTGTACGACCTTCGCTCTTACGCCCCACGTAGTTTCGAGGTACGCCCCGCGTACTGCGAGGCCTTTCAATCTATAAAAGGTCTGCGAGGTCAGCCTTCATTTTCACACTTTTTTCCATTGCTTTCTCTCTCTCTACTCTCTCTCTCTCTCTATCTCTCTCTCTCTCTCTTTCTCTCTCTCTCTAGACACCCTAAACCACCACGAAGCCTATGAAAGCTCACTAGAAGAAATCCCTGGAGCGCCTGAAGGCTCTGAGAAAAAATAGTTTTTCGGTTTAGAAACTCTACGCCCACATAGCTTGGTTTTCAAGCAAACAACCTGGTTTCATTAAAGGAGATCATTTTAAGAAACGAAGCGTTGTCCGAATCACCAACTTATCAGGTGAGTGCATAGTTACTTTCATCTTACACATAGATATGTAGTATTTTAAACTTCTTTGTTTTTCAGATCTAAACCGTATACAAATTTTGTTTTCAGATCTAAACCTTTTCTTAAAATCTAGACTGTAGATGTATTCTATTTTCAGATCTAAACATTTTCTTCAGATCTAGACCGTAGATGTATTTTGTTTTTAGATCTGGACTTTTTCTTCAGCTCTAAAACTATAGATGTATTTTATATCTACAAATATGTTGGGTAGAACATGGGTAGATAAATGATGAGAGATGAAATATGATATAGATGAATATTGGTAGCTAAGCCACAACTTGTAGATGTTTTTGAACTACGAGGTACTCTAAACATCCTAGATGTTGCGCAAAAGGATAATATCGGCAACTGCGCCTAATAGAGAACGTCATAATCCTGGCAGCTGCACCATAGGCAAAGATGGACTTCGTACCAATTCCTTAGGAGAATCCTTAGGAATGAAAAAGTGAATGATAGATGATTCTTAGGGTAGACCCTTAAGAGTACAGAAGATAATGGGAATGGGTGATTGGGTCGACTGTTTGATGTTTAAACTGTTGGGTTTTGAGCATTATAACACTCCTATGGTGCACATGTAATCCTAAATTCTTTGGATCTATTTTTTCTCTAATTATACATGCATTTTGTTTTTCCAAAGCATTCATCCTAGCTAGCATACAATGGAAGCTATATAGTATAAAACTTAGTTTGGATGCATACCTATGGAATAGGGTAGAGTTCTTGACCTTTGAAAGCTTTAGCACCTCAAGTGTGATGCCTTTATTTGTTTACAAACACCAAAATGCAAGAGGGGGCTTAAGAGAATAAGTTGTTTGTATCCAAGCGATGGTGTAGCCGATTTTGGCTCTAGAAGGGTTCTAGTTATAGTGTTGCACATGCTAGGGTTACACTTTGTAAACCCTAATAACCCATGACTTTCCACATTCTCATGCTCCATGGGTTTAACCTCCATGGACTATCTATGGATTAGTTTAGCCCGCCTACATAATCATGGATCATTGGAAGATTTACATAATCAATCCCCCTATATTTAATTAGTCTCTTTTGACCACAAAATTAATTCTAAATTAATTCTTGATTAATACTAATTAAATAATATGACTTCATATTAATATATTATACTTCTAATATATTAATAAACCATAAACAATCCTATTCTCAAAATCCATTCTATCAAGTTGCACTGGTGAAGGCAATCCAAAAAGGACCATGCTACAATCGGGTCAAGTACATCCTAGTTATAGTTATGGGCTTAGACACGAAATCCAACATAAACATAATAACTATATTATTTTGGGTTGAAAACCCTATGTACTCACCAAGTTTCCCAACCTAACCCACTTATTTTATTTGTATCACAGGTGTCGATATAAAGCTACACTACACCGAGAGATTAAAGAGATGTAGATCACTAGTGTAAATGAATGTAAATTATGTTTATGCTTATGTTTCTGTATTGACGTTGACATCCCAAAGTTTTAAAATGAATAAAATACATTTATTCAGAAATGCTTTGATAATATATTTATCATGTTTTCCTAGGAACAAAATTCCGCAACACTTTTCTTTAAAAAGTTACTCTGAATTTATTATAAAGCATAAACGAAATCGGTCTTTTCTGGCCATGAAAATAGGGATGTCACAGTTCCTCCTTCATAGCCTCCTGCTTAGCCTCCCAAATTCACTCCAAAAGTGGAGTCACTATTGTCATCCTCAGGAAGATATCTCTGATCGAGGTTATGAATGCCTTGCAGCTAAGTGCATCGGCCACAACATTGGCCTTCCTTGCGTGGTAGAGGATCTCGTAATCATAATCCTTCACCACATCTAACCATCGTCATTGTCTCATGTTCATATTTATCTGGTCCATCAAGTACCTCAAACTCTTATGATTCGTGTAAATGGTACAACGAACCCCATAGAGGTGGTGTCACCAAATCTGGAGGGAAAAAACAACCACCCCTAACTCTAAATTGTGTGTCAGGTAATTCGCATCGTAAGCCTTCAACTGCCTTGAGGCGTAGGCAATGATGTGCTCTCTCTACATCAACACAACGCCCAAATCCGAGATGGACACATCAAAATACACTACAAAATCCTCAACGCCCTCTGGCAGGGATAAGATCGACACCTCGCACAACCTGTGTCTCAAAGTCTCGAACGTTGCCTGCGGCTCATGCCCCTAGCGAAAGACAACAACCTTCTTCATCATTCGGGTCAGGGGTACTGCTATCTTTGAGAAATCCTGAATGAATCTCCGATAATAGCTTGCTAAACCGAGGAAGCTCAGAATCTCAGATGGAGATTTCGGAACCTTCCATCTCATCATGGCCTCCAATTTGGCCGGGTCGACTAGAATACCATTCTAGTTGACAAGGTGCCCCAGAAACTGCACCTCGCGCAACCAGAATTTGCACACGGAGAACTCGGCGTACAAGATATCCCTGCTCAGGGTATCCAACACCTCTCGCAAGTGCTCCTCGCATTACTCCTGTGTCTTTGAATAAACCAGAATATCATCGATAAAAACAATCACCAGATCGATCCAGCATCGGTCTGCATACGCGGTTCATGAGATCCATGAACGGACAGGAGTATTGGTGAGCCCGAATGGCATCACCACGAACTCATAGTGGCCATAGCTAGTTCGAAACGTTGTCTTCTACACATCCTTATCTCTGACTCTCATCTTATGGTAGGCTAATCGCAAATCGATCTTGGAAAACCAAGATGCTCCCTAAATTTGGTTGAAGAGACCGTCAATCCTCAAGAGTGGTTAACGGTTCTCCACTGTTACCTTATTCAGCTCCCAGTAGTCTATACACATCCGATGTGACATGTTCTTCTTCTTCACAAACAGAATCGAGGCTCCCACAGGCAAACTACTCGGTCCAATAAATCCCTTGTCTAACAGCTCCTGAAGCTGTGTAGACAACTCCTTCATTTCGGGAGGAGCCAACTGATATGGTGCCTTGGCTATTGTAACGCCCGTAGATCCGGGCTAGTCAATTTAGAGATAATAGGGGTCGAAAATGAATTTTCGACAAAATATTATTTAGAATAAATAATTTGAACCAAGTTGTAGTATATGTCACAAGGTGTCCATACATATAAAGAATGCCGAAATCCGAGTTATAACGAAGAAGCTATGACTCGTCGAAGTTTCGCGACGGAACCGGCACGGCACCGGGAAGCGTAAAAAGTGAATTTATGATAGAGCGAGATTTATCCTTAGTGATCTAAATGAAAGTCGTAGAATATGTTAAACCGAGAAAATCCATAAAAAGAACGCCGAAATCTGACTTCGTATGAAGAAGTTATGATTTTTCTAAGATTCGGCTTAGCAGTGTACAGCCCGAAACTCGAATTTTAGTTCGATCAGTTTTTGGCTTTTGCAACCTAAATGAGAGTTGAAGATATCATTAATAGGAACTCAACGGTAAAAACACAGACGAAAACGGAGTCCGTATGAAGGAGTTACGAATTCTTCGCGGTCATTTAACAGTCTAAACGCCTCGTACTGTGAAATATAAGATTGGTCGAGAATTAGCCGACGGAGTCAAAATGAAAGTTGTAGATATTATTTTTACCTACGCGTGGATATAAAGAACGTCAAAAACGGAGGTCGTATGTGAAAGTTACGGATTTTAGAAGTCGAAAGTGTGTTGTGCGAAAATGGGTGATGTGGCACAATCTTGGCCATTGCTTTCTCCCCAAGTCTTGCCACTAGATGGTGACATGTGGCACTAAGTTCAGCCATTTTCACCCTATAAATACCACCTCTCCCACCCTCATTTTCTTCACACCTTTCCCATTCTTTCTTCTCTTTACTCTCTCTCTAGAACCTCTCTCTAGCCCCGAAATCCCCCGAAAAGCCTAGGGAACCTCCCTAGCACAAGGCGGAAGCCCCGGAGTGCTTGACAGCTCCGAGAAGAAGAGCTTTTCGGCTCGGAAACGCTGCTCCAAGCAAAGCCTGGTTTTCTATAAAACCCGCTGTAAGTGAGCTACGCCTACGCTATTTTTAATATAGTTTTTATTTAATTATATTAACGTTATTAAGAACATATAATAAATACTTGGGCAATTATTATGGGTTATATAAGTATTTTTTTTAACGCTTATATAATAGTAATAATAGCTAGACTATTAATTAGTCTCGGCGAATAATAGACTAAAATCTATTGGTGATAATACTAGGTTTCGTCGAAGGAAATTATTTTAAAGTAAACGAAGCACTGTCCGAGTACCGAGTCACCACCTTCTCAGGTGAGTGCATGGTCCCTTTCATCTTGCACATAGATATGAAGTATTTATTATATAATTTACGTGTTGTGAGTGCATGGTCCCTTTCATCTTACACATAGATATGAAGTATTTTAATATAAATTACGTGCTATGTGTACATATTGTCTGAATACTTGCTGTCTATGCTGAGTGAAAGATTTTTATACATGTTTTAAATGATTTAAAATTTTAAACTGTATACGTATTTTATATCTACAAAACGTGTTGGGAAAAACATTGGTAGATGAAATAGTTGTTTTGTGATAACACGATGGGAGACATCAGTGTTGTCAGTGATCCAGTCATCTAGTGGAGTATATACGACGACTATGGACGATACTAGACAGTCCAGTGGAACGATAGCAGTTTCGTAACATGTAAGTATTTTTGAACTAGGTGCTCATTAGGTATTTTTGAACTGAGTGTGTTCACTACATATCTTTGAACTGAGTGTGTTCACTAGGTATTTTGAACTAAGTGTGTTCACTAGTTACTTTTGAACTAAGTGTTTAACAGATGTTTCGGACTATGTGTTCACCAGATATATTCTATAAGCCTTGGTAATGATGGACTTTGTGTCGATTCCTTAGGATGATCCTTAGGAATAAATAAACGAGGAATAGCTGATTCTTAGGGTAGATCCTTAAGACTAAAGAAGATAATGGGGATGGGTAATTGGGTTGATTGTTTGATTGTTTAAACATAATAATTATATTATTGTGGGTTGAAAACCCTATGTACTCACTAGGTTTCCCAACCTGACCCACTCAGTTTATTTATATCACAGGTGTTGATACGAAGTCACTTTACACTGAGAGATTTAAAGAGATGTAGATCACTAGTGTAAATAAATGTAAGTTCTGTTTATGCTTATGTTCCTGTATTGACGATGACATCCCAAACGTTTTAAAATGAATAAAGTACGTTTCTTCGGAAATGTTTTAATAACGTATTTATCATGTTTTTCTGGGAACAAATTCCGCAACATTTTTATTAAAAGAAGAACTCTGATTTTTATAAAGCATAAACAAAATCGGTCTTTTCTGGCTGTGAAAATGGGGATGTCACAGCTATCAGAGCCACACCCAGAACTAGGTCAATCCTGAACTCCACCTGTTTCTCTGGTGGTATCCCAGGTAACTCCTCGGGGAACACATCTGGATACTCCCGCACAACTGGCACATCGCTCACAATTGCCTTACCTCCTTCCTGAGTATCCATAACATAGGCGACATAACATGCGCAACCCTGCTGAAGGTAGTGCCTAGCTCTCGCTGCTAAACACAAAATCGGCGCGGCCTCTCAACCTAAATCACCAGCTCTCCCCCACTTGGGGTCCTAACATGAACCAACTGTTGCTCACAGTCGATCACCACCCCATTAGAGCTCAACCAATCCATTCCTATGACGACCTTATTCCCACGCAAAGGAATAGGAACCAAATCCACGAGGTAATGATCGTCATACATCCTCAGGACATAGTATCTGTAAATCTCTGATTTCTGGACGGATTGGTCATCTACAATCTCAACCTCTAAAGGACAATCCAACATGCCTAAAGACTCAGCAAAACTTTTACTAAGTGCAAGAGATACGAATGATCGGGTAGCCCCCAAGTCAAATAATACTTGTACTGGGATGACGTTCACATGGAACGATCCTAAACAACACACATAGAAAATAAATATCAAAACTGACATATAATAAAAGTTAGGGAGAAGAAAAAATACCTATCACCATATCTAGTGTGGCACGCGTCTCCTCGGCAGTTAGCTGGAAGGCTCGAATCCTCACCACAGGGGCATTTGTCTTGTCCTGGAGGCCATCTGTGATTCACAGGGTCACTGGAGTTGGCGCCGCTACTAGCACTCCTGATACCAATCTCGAGCAATTGGCCTTTTATGGCCACTCTAATTGAAATGAAAGAAAATCAGGTCTGATGTCTAAATACTGGGGGTAGGGGCAGTACAATCCATGCTAAAGTTCCCCAACTTGCCACACTTACAGCAGCCTGTTCCCCTTACTTTGCAAACTCCCACATGCGTCTTTCCTCATTTCCCACAGCGGCTCCAACCCTGCCTGTAACACCTACAGATTCGGGTTAGACAATTTAGAATAAATAATCTTGACCACATTATAATATATTTCACAAGGGTTCCGTACATATAAAGAACATTGAAATCCGAATTATAACAAAGAACTTATGACCCATCGAAGTTTTACGACAAAACCGGCACGACACCGGGAATCGCAAAAAGTGAATATATGATAAAATACTTTCTAGCCTTATCGATCTAAATGAAAGTTGTATTACATATTAAACCAAGAGTGTGCATAAAAAGAACATCCAAATCTGACTTCGTATGAGTAAGTTATGATTTTTCTAAGATTTAGCATAACAGTGCACAACTCGACAGTCGAATTTCAGATCAGTCAATTTTTAACCAAAACAGTCTAAATAAGAATTTAAGATCTCATTAATAGGAGCTCAATGATAAAAAGACAGACGAAAACGGAGCTCGTATGCAATAGATATGGACGAAACATAGTCCCTACTCTTCAAGCACGATGAATTCGATACAGACTTGTAAATTCGAGATAGAATGAGATTTAGCCTATGGAGTCTAAATGAAAGTTGTAGTAATCATAAATACCCATGCATAGATATAAATAACATCAAGAATAGAGCTTGTATGTTAAAGATATGGACGAAACTTGGTCCCTGCTCTTCGAGCGCGATAAATTCGATACAGTTTTGTAAATCTGAGATAGAAGGAGAATTAGTTGGCATCGTCTAAACGAAAGTTGTAGTACTCATAAATGCCAACGCAAGGATATAAATAATGTCAAAAATGGAGTTCATATAGCGAGTTATAATTTTTAATAGCAAATTTACGTATTAAAATAAAGTGTAAATCATATATACATCTACATATATATACATATGTATATATCATTAGAAAGATCTCGACGATGCGGTCGTTATATGACTAATGTTGAGTACTTTTGATATTAGTTTAGTACAAATATCATTAAATATATTTAAAATAGTATTATAAATGGGTGTTTAGTCATTTAAGTAAATATAGAGGGTGGTTTTTGAAAATTCAATTACTATAAATAAGAGCCTCTAGGCTCTCTTATTTCTTGCACGATTCTCTTGATTCAAGAGTATTCCTCTTCTTATCCCCCGAGCATTTCGGTCCCTCGTGATTTGTCTTCTATTTCTGTAGTTTTTAGTATAGTAAGATGAGCGCTAAAGCGTTGCAAGAATCTTTCTTAAAAAGATTCAGCGACAAAATTCTGCCCCTGCAGAGCCCGACTCCTAGCTAAGTAAGTTATGCTACCCTAGTTTAAATATAGCTTATAATATCATTATTATGAACCTATAAATAAAATTTAACAGTGATTCAAAGTCGTTGTACTGATTGATCTACTTACGGGGATGATGTCTAGGCTATGATTTAGTGATGTGTTTAAAGTGGGATTTCAAAACAGTGTATTTCGTATACCAAAAGGATCCCTACCTCCGATATGATCCTACATGGTTGTTCCTTAATTGATAGACCATTAAGTAGACTTTGAGTTAATGATGAATCTAGACTAATAATTAGTTGCAATAAAGATTATACTAAAACTTAGCGATAATAATGCTAGGTTTTGTCGAAGGGAAATAGAATCATTAAAAGCGTAGCATTGCCCGAGTTTGGAATCATCACTTTAACAAGTGAGTGCATAGTCCCTTTCATGAACATGATTTTTATTACAGGTATTAATTAAAGTGTTAAATATATATTAAAGAGTTAAATGTTTTTTAAAGAGTTTATGTGTGAGTGCATAGTCCCTTTCATGAACATGATTTTAATACAAGTATTAATTAAAGTATTGAATATTTATTAAAAAGTTACATATTTGTTAAACAGTTTACATGTGAGTGCATAGTCCCTTTCATGAACATGATTTTAATACAAGTATTGATTGAAGTATTAAATATATGTTTTTGTGTGAGTTATTTGATGTTACCTGAAATACGTGTTAAAGAACATACCTTATTATATATGATGATTTAGCATAAAGAGTAAACTTAAATTTGGGTAGTATCTTACTTATTAGTACGAGTGAGTTATACACATAGAATAGAACTTTAAAATATGTCATTGATCCAGGAGCATGGATTAGACATAGTCATAGTCCCACGTTCGAGAGTATGGATTAGACATAGTCAATTGTCATTAATCCTGGAGTATCGGTTAATACACAGTCAGATGTTATTAATCCGAGAGTATGGATTAAGACATCGTCACTTGTCCTTCGTCCGGGAGTATGGATAGGACATAGTTATTAGACATTAATACGAGAGTATGGATTTAGACAGTTGTCCCTAGTCCGAGAGTATGGAATATGCATAGTTATTGATCTGAGATCATGGATTAGATCTGAGAGTATGGATTAAGTAAAAAGATAAATTTTAAGGTCCAAGAGTATCGATAGTGTCGTTGTAAGGAACAATGGCGTGGGGGTAAGACTTCCTTATATATATGGTGCAATTGTATATTTTGTGAGTTCTCAACTATATATATATATATATATATATATATATATATATATATATATATATATATATATATATATATATATATATGATATAACATTGTGGGAATGAAACCCTTATGTACTCACCAGGTTTGCCAATCTGACCCACTCAGTTTATTTGTATCACAGGTGTCGATACGAAGCTACATTACAATCAGAGACTAATGATATGTAGATCACTAGTGTAAATGAATGTAAGGTCCATTTATGCTTATGTTTCTGTATTGACGATGACATCCCAATATTTTAAAAAGAAATAAAATACATTTCTTCGGAAATGCTTTGATAGTATATTTATCATGTTTTTCTGGGAACAAATTCCGCAACATATTTCTTTAAAAGATACTCTATTTTCAAAATAAAGCATAAACAAATCGGTCTTTTCTGGCCGTGAAAATGGGGATATCACAATTGGTATCAGAGCATTAGTTTAAGTGAACTAGGAATAAGGATTTATTTCTAGACTTAAACTTAGAATGCTAAGCGATGATCGTGAGGAGTGTGTCTAATATATTTTAGGAAGTACACCAGAATAGACACGAGCACTAGCTCATTTAGGGAAGATGCCTAAACTGCATTTATGTGCTAAATCATTTGCGATGCTTTATAATCCTATCGCTTGATCGGATCTATGGTCTGTTCCGACCGGATCTGGAAACTTTATGTGTTCCGATTTCTAAACGTTTAATTAAGATATTAGAACTAGCATGTAATTTTCGAAGTACTAAGGTGGAATACATGTCTAAACCTTCCTCTATCTATATTATCGTCTCGATACACTAAACGACTGCTTTGGTGTGCAGAACATCATGGTGAAGACTCATAGTTAATTCAGTAAATGGAGGAAATGCGAAGGCTTACGATAGTGAATGATACCTATCGGAAGATATCATAAGAGTGATATTTTGCATTTAGAATGTGTCTAATAAATAATACATCTAGTACGGGAGAAGTACACTTTCGATTAGCAAAAAGAAAGATTTTTGGTATAATCCACGAAGTTATCCCATCGTCTGATATTTCCATCACCAACCGAGTTGAAGCAAAATTGATGATTGAAGATACGTATGGAAGAAGTCCTAGTAGAGTCTAGGAAAAGAATTATATGATTGTTTTGTATGTGTTAAAAATTGTTTTTCTGATACTGACTTGGAGAACTTCGAGACAATACTTGGGACGAGTATGAGTAGGTGTGAATGGTAGTAGAGGCCTATACTAGCGAAAGCAAAGGACTCATGCTTGTATTAAGGAAAGTCACAAGGTTACCAAGGAACTAGTAATTTATTATATTTTGTTCATGTTTGTCGTTACCATCGTTTCGGTACTCACAAAGAAGATGATTGTTAATCCGACCCTAGTGGTCATATCAAATCTAGTCCGACTAAGATGAGTATGTTATGTGGTTCAAAGAACCAAGATCAATGTAGCATCTGACTTAAGTCAGAAGATTGAAGTGAAAGATAATCAAAGTGATCAATAGAAGTATCGCAACCGTTGTTAATGTTAGAAGCTTGTACCTAGAAGTGCTACATGCTAGAATGTGATTATATCACATTAGAACATGAAGGAATGTATATTTCGTTCTAGAATTTGACTCTAAAAGACATGAGTCTAAGTGTTGCATCGTACGACGAGATGTCATTAGAACATATCACATCGATATGTTACAGAAATCGGAGTAAAGACTGCTTCTGAAGGATCAAGAGTCTCCAATGAGGATCAAGATTGTGACTTGAAGGTCATGATTGAAAGTCCAACGTGAGATAGAGAGCGGGTGCAAGATCGAGCACCGCCTG
Organism: Lactuca saligna; assembly: GCF_052625555.1. Lineage (NCBI taxonomy): Eukaryota > Viridiplantae > Streptophyta > Magnoliopsida > Asterales > Asteraceae > Lactuca > Lactuca saligna. Next base: position 131,692,855 of record NC_136422.1, on the reverse strand, counting down.
CAATCCAGAAATCAAATACTTAGATACTCATTTGAAGGAAAATAGGAGTTACGGTTATTATTTAGGATGAAAAGATAACGTATGGAGTCATTATACAAGCCCTATTTCATTGATGATTCCGGGATGTAATCATCCTAAGGGGAAGATAGTTGTAACACCCGTAGATTCGGATTAGTCAATTTAGAGACAATAAGCATTAAAAATAACTTTTTTAAAGTAATATTATTTACAATAAATAATCTTGACCAAGTTATAGTATATGTCACAAGGGTTCCATACATATAAAGAATGTTGAAATCCGAGTTATAACAAAGAAGTTATGACTCGTCGAAGTTTTACGACAAAACCAACACGACACCTAGAATCGTAAAAAGTGAATTTACGATAAAATACTTTCTATCCTTAGTGATCTAAATGAAAGTCGGATTATATGTTAAACTGTAACATCCCGAAATAGCAAGATTTGTGTGGAAGGGCTAAAAGTGTAATTTGGGAAAGAGTGACTCGTCGAGTCCATGGATGGACTCGACAAGTAGAGTCGTGACTTGATCGCGTGTTAAATAGCCGACTCGACGAGTCAGTGAGATGGACTCGGCGAGTAGGCGCTGAGTGGAGAAAACCCTAATTCTCGGGGTTGAGCCCTATATAAAGAGCATTATGTTTCCTCCCCAGCCTCTTTATCACCCCTTTGAGTCCTTGAAACCCTAAAATCGTGGAGAAGCACCATTGTTGAGTGGATTGGAGCTTGGAGAAGTAATTGTTGGAGAAAGTTTGGAAGTTTGAAGGTGTGGAGCAAGGGGTTTTGCTTGGATTCGAGTTTCCTTGCAGTTTAGGGCACTCTTTGGAGGTAAAATCTCGTTCTTGAGCTGCTATTGTCTTGTCTCTTCATTTTGGGGTTTGGGGGGAAACTTATCTTGGTTTATTTTGGAGTCTAAAGGTTGGATCTGAGGTTGATACCTCAGATCTAGAATGGAGGAGGGTTAGAATGCAAGAAAGTCCTTGTGTTGAGTGTTGGATGAAGCTATCTTGTCCCAAACCTTGGCCCTAATGTGCAAAATGCATAGATCTTTTTGGATTCACGTAAAGATTGCCACATTACGTGATGGATGAGTTGTAGGAGGCTAGATCTATGTTTTGGATCAATTGCATGGTCTGGAACGCTTCTGTTTGGATTCAGACCGGTGGTACTCGACGAGTCATATGGGTGGACTCGACGAGTTGCTTGAAGACGAGCTGAGACTCGACGAGTTGGAAGAACAACTCAGCGAGTTGGATGAAGATGGTCTGGAACTCGACGAGTTGGATGAACAATTCGGCGAGTAGGTTGAAGATAGCCTTAGACTCGGCGAGTCTATTCTTGGACTCGGAGAGTCGTGTCGAAGAGTCCCAATATCTTCCGGTTGAGTCAAAGAATTGGCGAGTCAAGGGATGACTTGGTGAATTATGTGCGAATGGACTCAGAGTTGTTGGACTCGGCGAGTCTCGGGGTGACTCGGCGAGTTAGGTTGCGGATTGAGTGAAGTTTTGAGTTGGGAACTCGGCGAGTCATAGGGTTGACTCGGCGAGTGGGGTCAGTCAGGGGTTGACTTTGACCCAGTCTTTGACCAAGGGTTGACCAGTGGTCTCCAGGGGTATTTTGGTAATTGCTGGTTATGGTTTTGAGTTCAGTGCATTGGTGGCTGTCCAGTGGTGGAGATCGTATCAGGGATCAGAGCAGTTCGGGTTATCTGTTCAGTCGGCAGTTTCAAGGTGAGTTATCCTCACTATATCTATAGGGTTTAAGGCACCAAGGCCGACCCTTTTTATCGGATGGAAATCTGAGTAATTGTCTGTTGTATGATATTGCGGAAATGGGCCGGAAGGCGTTTCGTTATGGGCCGGAAGGCATTACATGTTGTGGGCCGGAAGGCAATACGATGTGGACCGGAAGGTCATGGCCTAGAAAGGCGTACGTGCATAATTAGTATGTTGGCTGAGTCGTAGGGTGATGTTATGCTAGTGATCGGCTAGGCTGGTATCTTGGTTAGAGTAATGATATGTTATGTGATCTGTTGATCGATTTGCTAACTGTGAACTGTTATATGATTACATGTTATGTGCATGGTTGTTTTATGTTCTGTCATGATATGTATGCTTTTATGTTGCGGGCCGGAAGGCGATATGATATGGGCCGTAAGGCTATGTGTTTTGGGCCGGAAGGCATTACGCTATGGGCCGGAAGGCGATATGTTTTGGACCGGAAGGTTGTGGCCTGGAAGGGCGTATATGTGGTTGGTATTTCGTGCGAGTTGGATGCGAGGATCCGCGAGATCCTGCATGATGAGGTTGCTGCATTGTTTCGGGCTGAGTTGCCGGAGTTGTTTGGGTCGATCGAGACCGCCATGGTGGAGTATTTTGATGAGCGCTATGCGGCTCTCGCGAAGACGGTTGCCGCGGCGGCTACAGTGGCTGTAGTAGCAGTAGGGGGAGGAGTTGATAGGGATTTTCAGTATTGGGACTTCGATAATACGGAGCCTCCGACCTTCGATGGAGTTCAGAACCCGATTGTTGCTATGAGATGGTTATCGGACGTGGAGGGGTGTTTCTTCATGTGTTCATGCCCTGCCGATTTGAGGGTGAGGTGTGCTCTGAACCTGTTAAGATTCGGGGCAAAGGATTGGTGGAGGTTGACCACGGGGTCATATTCGGATGCGCAGAGGGCTGCGATTTCATGGGATCAGTTCAGAGAGATGTTTAGTACTCGTTATGTTCCGCAGGTGGAGAGGGAGAGGTTGGCTCGAGAGTTCCTCGAGCTGAAGCAGGATTCGGAGTCGGTGACGGAAATCACCAGAATGTTCACTGAGAGGGCGATGTTCTGCCCTGAGTTCGCTTCGAAGCAGGCTCAGATGTCCCGATATCTGAGTATGATAAAGAGAGACATCAGACAGTTTGTGTCCGCACAGAGGTGCGGGACATTGTTGGAGTTGCAGGAGGCCGCCCGACGGCGTGAGTTAGTGATTGAGTTGCAGTTGCATGAGCTGAGGCAAGCTCCGGTTCAGTCGGAGCTGGCAACGAAACGGTCTAAGATCGTTGATTCCAGGATAGGGGATCGGAGCAGCCACACTTGTGGGAAGTGTGGGAGGAGTCACACCGGAATTTGCAGGTCCGGTGGTGCATGCCGCAAGTGCGGAAAGGAGGGACACTATGCGAGGGATTGTCGGCGGTCAGCGCCGGTTCGGGATTTGAGGATTTGCTATCATTGTCGCCAGATTGGACGTATGAGGGCCAACTGTCCACAGTTTTCCACGGGACCGGTGCAGGCTCCAGCACCGGCCACTTTAAGGATTTCAGGAGAAGGTCAGGGTGGAGCGGAGCCCCCAAGGGCTCAGGGTCGTGCTTATTAGCTTGCGGAAGAGGAGGTCAGAGAAGTGTCGGATGCAGCTGCGGGTATGTTTCTTTCTGGATGTCATGTTATTTTGCGATTATTGTGGTGTATTGTTTGTGCTGGTATCTTTGTGTGGTTTTGATGCGGTATTCGTTGTTTTGCGGGTTGAGGTTCTGGTTATGGATTTGTGATTCGGGTTTTCGTCTTGGCATTCGTTGTTCCTTGAGGGTTTGGCATGGTTATGGATTGTATTTCGGGTTTTCATCTTGGTATCCGTTGTTCCCTGAGGTTTGGGTATGGTTATAGTTTGGTGTTTTGTGCTTTCGTTGGTTATCATTCGTGAGGGTTATTAGTGGAGATGCGACATTGGGTTGAAGGTCGGGTAGCATCGGCTTCCCGAGGAGTGGTTAGATACAGTTTGAGTTTCTTTCGAGCGGGTTAATCAGTGTTGATATGAGATCTCGTTGAGGTTGTTTATGCTTGTGGGAAGCAATCCGCGTGTAAGTGTTCTCTTTGTGCAGGGTTGCTCTGGAAGGTCGGTGATGGCGACCGGTGGTTGTTAATCAGTGCTATAAGTGGGGGAGAGTTGGAGAACTCTCTGGGAGATCGATGAGTATTTTAGAGTGCCTAGCTGTTGGGATTCAGCAGTGTTCTGTCAGCCCAGAGTATAGGCTGATAGGAGCGAGTGTCGGGCATGCGGGGCGGGATACCAACCTAGGGCATTTGATTGTGGAGGCCTGGGAGCAGGCCGGGATCGAGTATGTATGATGGAATTAGAGTTCGGAAACCCCTAGAGGGCTAGAACGGTATGCATGGGAGGATTTCCGGGGGCGATAGCTCGGAATGATGAATGCTGGTTAAGCGGTCCAGAATGGACTGAAGGCCTGGTAAGACAGTCCAGTCATGCTGAAGACTCTGCAAGTATTGTTGGATCAGTTTGAGGATATGGATTGGGTATGTCACAGTGTGTTTGCATTAGAAGGTCTGGCCCCGGGTAGTGATCTTGGTGAGTTGAGATAGTGCATGGGCTTGAGGGTCCCCTGCGATGAGAGTCATAATATGTGTGTTGGATGGATAGCGGATACGCTATGAGAGGGTGGTGTAGCGTTGGGCGAGCACCGTGGCACTTGTCGGAGTGACAATGTGGTCGAGTGGTTTCCTTGGTAAAGGAAGAGAGAGGGAGGTGTAACTCCGAGAGGGAGTGCAAGTTCACGGAAGTAAAAAAAATGGCAGAGCAGAGTTACGAATCGAGTACTTCGAGTATGGTTTGAGCAGCATGTTTTCGGCAGTGGAATAGGAGCTTATCCGGTTTGGATGCCTGTTGAGGTTGCGAAGGGAATTCCGCAGGTGTAGAGCCAAGAGGCTCGGAAAGGATGTAGGGAGAGAGTCTTGAACTCTCAATGTGATTTTGATCAGGGTATGGGGTATGTATTAGTGGCTTATCCGGGGGATGTTTGAGGATATTAACAGTATATCAGGTTTTCCCAACCTGAGGGTGTTAGGACTAGTTCAGCATGTGTATGCGGTTGCAAGGGGAGAACTCGTGAGAGTTGCTCTGAGATTGAGAAGGGGTCTCTCAGTCGTCCCAGATTGGATAAAGTGGGATTTAGATCGGGGACCCGACGGTTCAAAGTTTTCTAACCCTTATGGGTCGAGTGATTATTGAGAATTGGGGTAGTAATGCATCTTGGGTAATTCTCAGGTATTGAGTGTGATTATCAGAGGGTACAGTAGGTGCCCGGTTCGAGACGGTGGTCAGGACACCGTAAAGGAAGGGAAAGTGTGTTCGAGTTTCAACGGGTATGCCTTGTGGGACCTGGTCCGGTTAAGGTCAGATGGCGTGTTGTGGGAACATCTTTGGAGATGTATTGTTGTAGGCTTCGGGGGCGAAGCCTAATTTAAGTGGGGGAAATTGTAACATCCTGAAATAGCAAGATTTGTGTGGAAGGGCTAAAAGTGTAATTTGGGAAAGAGTGACTCGTCGAGTCCATGGATGGACTCGACGAGTAGAGTCGTGACTTGGTCGCGTGTTAAATAGCTGACTCGGCGAGTCAGTGAGATGGACTCGGCGAGTAGGCGCTGAGTGGAGAAAACCCTAATTCTCGGGGTTGAGCCCTATATAAAGAGCATTATGTTTCCTCCCCAGCCTCTTTATCACCCCCTTTCAGTCCTTGAAACCCTAAAATCGTGGAGAAGCACCATTGTTGAGTGGATTGGAGCTTGGAGAAGTAATTGTTGGAGAAAGTTTGGAAGTTTGAAGGTGTGGAGCAAGGGGTTTTTCTTGGATTCAAGTTTCCTTGCAGTTTAGGGCACTCTTTGGAGGTAAAATCTCGTTCTTGAGCTGCTATTGTCTTGTCTCTTCATTTTGGGGTTTGGGGGGAAACTTATCTTGGTTTATTTTGGAGTCTAAAGGTTGGATCTGAGGTTGCTACCTCAGATCTGGAATGGAGGAGGGTTAGAATGCAAGAAAGTCCCTGTGTTGAGTGTTGGATGAAGCTATCTTGTCCCAAACCTTGGCCCTAATGTGCAAAATGCATAGATCTCTTTGGATTCATGTAAAGATTGCCACTTTACGTGATGGATGAGTTGTAGGAGGCTAGATCTATGTTTTGGATCAATTGCATGGTCTGGAACGCTTCTGTTTGGATTCAGACCAGTGGTACTCGGCGAGTCATATGGGTGGACTCGACGAGTTGCTTGAAGACGAGCTGAGACTCGACGAGTTGGAAGAACAACTCGGCGAGTTGGATGAAGATGGTCTGGAACTCGACGAGTTGGATGAACAACTCGGCGAGTAGGTTGAAGATAGCCTTAGACTCGGCGAGTCTATTCTTGGACTCGGCGAGTCGTGTCGAAGAGTCCCAATATCTTCTGGTTGAGTCGAAGAATCGGCGAGTCAAGGGATGACTCGGTGAGTTATGTGCGAATGGACTCAGAGTTGTTGGACTCGGCGAGTCTCGAGGTGACTCGGCGAGTTAGGTCACGGGTTGAGTGAAGTTTTGAGTTGGGAACTCGGCGAGTCATAGGGTTAACTCGGTGAGTGCGGTCAGTCAGGGGTTGACTTTGACCCAGTCTTTGACCAAGGGTTGACCAGTGGTCTCCAGGGGTATTTTGGTAATTGTTGGTTATGGTTTTGAGTTCAGTGCATTGGTGGCTGTCCAGGGGTGGAGATCGTATCAGGGATCGGAGCAGTTCGGGTTATCTGTTCAGTCGGCAGTTTCAAGGTGAGTTATCCTCACTATATCTATAGGGTTTAAGGCACCAAGGCCGACCCTTTTTATCGGATGGAAATCTGAGTAATTGTCTGTTGTATGATATTGCGGAAATGGGTCGGAAGGCGTTTCGTTATGGGCCGGAAGGCATTACATGTTGTGGGCCGGAAGGCAATACGATGTGGACCGGAAGGTCATGGCCTAGAAAGGCGTACGTGCATAATTAGTATGTTGGCTGAGTCGTAGGGTGATGTTATGCTAGTGATCGGCTAGGCTAGTATCTTGGTTAGAGTAATGATATGTTATGTGATCTGTTGATCGATTTGCTAACTGTGAACTGTTATATGATTACATGTTATGTGCATGGTTGTTTTATGTTCTGTCATGATATGTATGCTTTTATGTTGCGGGCCGATAGGCGATATGATATGGGCTGGAAGGCTATGTGTTTTGGGCCGGAAGGCATTACGCTATGGGCCGGAAGGCGATATGTTTTGGACCGGAAGGTGTTGGCCTGGAAGGGGGTATATGTGGTTGGTATTTTGGGGGTATCTCACTAAGCTTTCGGGCTTACAGTTGTGGTTTTTATGTTTTCAGGTTCTCAGGAGTCTGTGGTAAGGCAAAGGCGTGAACGTACCATTCCTCGCGTTGGTGTTTTATGAAATGGGCCTGGGAAAATACTCTGTTAAATAATGTATTGAAAACCTTTTTGTAACAACGTTATTAAAATGGGTTGTTTTTGAAAAGTTTTAATTGTTTCGAAATTTCGGTCGTTACATAAACCGAGAGTGTGCAAAAAAGAACGTCCAAATCTGGCTTCATATGAGAAAGTTATGATTTTTCTAAGATTTAGCATAGCAGTGCGCACCCCCAAAATTCGAATTTTAGATCAGTCGATTTTTAACCAAAACAGTCTAAATGAGAATTTAAGATCTCGTTAATAGGAGCTCAATGATAAAAATACAGTAAAAAAACAAAGTTCGTATGCAAAAGATATGGACGAAACTTAGTCCCCACACTTCAAGCTCATGGCAAATTCAATACAGATTTGTAAATTCGAGATAGAACGAGAATTAGCCGATGGAGTCTAAATGAAAGTTGTAGTACTCATAAATACCAACATGTGGATATAAAGAACATTGAGAATAGAGCTCGTATGTTAAATATATAGAAAAAAAAAAACTTGGTCCCTACTCTTCGAGCGCGATAAATTCAATACAGTTTTGTAAATCTGAGATAGAATGAGAATTATCTGACGGCGTCTAAATGAAAGTTGTAGTACTCATAAATAAAAACGCGTGTATATAAATAACGTCAAAAATGGAGTTTGTATGAAAGAGTTATAATTTTTAATAGCACATTTATGTATTAAAATAAAGCGTAAATCATATATACGTCTACATATATATATATATATATATATATATATATATATATATATATATATATATATATATATATATATATGTCATTATAAAGGTATCGATAATGCGGTCGTTATAAGACTAATGTTGAGTACTTTTGACATTAGTTTAGAAAAAATATCATTAAATCTATTTAAAATAGTATCATAAATGGGTGTTTAGTCATTTAAGTAAATATAGAGGGTGGTTTTTGAAAATTCAATTACTATAAATAAGAGCCTATAGACTCTCATATTTCTTGCACGATTCTCTTGATTCAAGAATCTTTCTCTTCTTATCCCCCGAGCATTTAGGTCCCTCATGATTCAACTTCTTTTGCTGTAATTTTTTAGTATAGTAAGGTGACCGCAGAAGCGCTGCAAGAATTTTTTTTTATAAAGATTCTGCGACAAAGTTTTGCCCCTGCAGAGCTCGGCTCGTAGCTAAGTAAGTTATGCTACCTTACTATAAATATAGCATAAAATATCATTATTATAAACCTATAAATAAAATGTAACAGTGATTCAAAGTCGTTATATTGATTGATCTACTTACAGGGATGATGTCTAGGCTGTGATTTAGTGAGGTGTTTAAAGTGGGATTTCCAAATAGTATACTTCGTATACTAAACGGACCCTACCTCTGATATGATCCTACCTGGTTTTCCTTACTTAATAGATCATTAAGTAGACTTTGAGTTAATGATGAATCTACACTAATAATTAGACGCAATAAAGATTATACTAAAACTTAGCGATAATAATGCTAGGTTATGTCGAAGGAAAATAGAATCATTAAAAGCGAAGCACAGCCGGAGTTTGAAATCATCACTTTAACAAGTGAGTGCATAGTCCCTTTCATGAACATGATTTTAATACAAGTATTAATTAAGGTATTAAATATCTATTAAAGAGTTAAATATTTGTTAAATAATTTATGTGTAAGTGCATAGTCCCTATGAACGTGATTTTAATACAGTATTAATTAAAGTATTAAATATCTATTAAATAGTTAAATATTTTTTAAAGAGTTTATGTGTGAGTGCATAGTCCCTTTCATGAACATTATTTTAATACAAGTATTGATTGAAGTATTAAAATATGTTTATGTGCGGGTTATTTGATGTTGCCTGAAATATGTGTTAAGAAACATACCTGATTATATATGATGATTTAGGATAAAGAGTAAACCTAAATCAATTATGGGGAATATTGGGTAGTATCTTCTTATTAGTACGAGTGAGTTATACACAGAGAATAAAAATTTAAAATATGTCATTGATCCGAGAGCTTGGATTAGACATAGTCATTATCCCTAATCCGAGAGTATGGATTGGACATTGTCAATTGACATTAATCCGGGAGTATGGATTAAGACATAGTCAGATGTCATTAATCCGGGAGTATGGACTAAGACATAGTCAGTTGTCCTTAGTCTGGGAGTATGGATTGGACATAGTTATTTGACATTCTTTTGGGAGTATGGATTTAGACATTTTTCCCTAGTCTGAGAGTACAGAATAGGCACATGTATTGATCCGAGAGCGGACTAGATCCGGGAGTATGGATGAAGTAAAGAGATAAATTTTAAGGTCCGGTAGTATGGATAGTGTCGTTGTGAGGATCGACGGGGTAGGGTAAGATTTACTTTTATATATATATATATATATATATATATATATATATATATATATATATATATATATATATATATATATATATATATATGGTGAAATTGTATATTTTGTGAGTTCTCAGTTATATATATTTGATATAACATTGTGGGATTGAAACCCCTATGAACTCACCAGATTTTCCAACTGACCCACTCAGTTTATTTCTATCACATGTGTCGCTACGAAGCTACATTAATGAGATGTAGATCACTAGTGTAAATGAATGTAAAGTCTGTTTATGCTGATGTTTATGTATTAATGATGACATCCCAATGTTTTAAAAAGGAATAAAATACATTTCTTCATAAATGATTTGATAATATATTTATCGTGTTTTTCTGGGAACAAATTCCGCAACATATTTATTTAAAAGATACTCAAATTTTCAAAATAAAGCATAAACAAATCGGTATATTATGGCCGTGAAAATAGGGATGTCACATTGCTGGCCCTTCGACCTTTAGTCGAATCCCTTGTGTTTCTTCCCAAAAACTGTAACATACACATTTTGAAATTTTGTATTATTATTAGTAAAAGTGAATAAAATTGAGTATTGAGTTCTAATAGCAAGTTTTTACTAGAAATGAAGTAAAACTATGTTTAGAATCACTCATAAAATATTGGAAGTCTTATGAGATACCAATTGATAGCCAAATAATGAAAATTTAGCGAAAATATAAACTTTGAAATAAGTAAACTTTTATTATTTTATGTTGTAAATCATCTCGCTAGAAACTTGTAGGCGAAACCTCGTAGAAATCCGAGTTATAACGAATAAGTTATGACCAACCGAAGATTCGCGATAAAACTGACACGATGCCGAATGACGTAAAAAGTGAGTTTTTGATAAACTACTTTTTAGCCTTAGTGATTTAAATGAAAGTCTTAGTATTCGTTAAACCAATAAATTCGATAAAAAGAACGCCAAAATCTAACTTCGTATGAGGAAGTTATGATTTTTCGAAGTTTTAACTTAGCAGTAGACAGCTAAAAACTCGAATTTTAGATCGATCGATATTTGACCAATACATCCTAAATGAGAGTCGAAGGTCTCGTCATTTGTAGTACAACGGTAAAAAAAAGTCTGATGAAAACGGATGTCGAATGAAGAAGTTATGAATTTTTAACGGATTTTCCTGTCCCGGTCTGTTAAAAATAATAATATTAAAACTAAATTGAAAATTAGCCGACAAAGTCTAAACGAAAGTTGTAGAGCGTAATTTGAGGTACGCGTGCATATAAAGAACGTCAAAAACGGAGCTTGTATGCGAAAGTTATGGATTTTAGAAGTTCGGGGCTCAATTTCCGAGAAATTTCGCATGAATAGTGCCAGCCTCGCGAGAACTCACCTCGTGTCCGACACGCATCGCAGTTCGATTCGCCCAGAGCATCGGTCCAATACGTGTCCGACATTCGCCTCGCAGCCGAGTCCGCTTCGTGTCCTCTTCTGATTCGCCGAAGCCGAGGTCCAGTAAGAACTAGACATGTCTCGCATCGGTGGCCAATCCGACGCGAGACACATCTCGCCTACCTCTCGCATACGAAGCCACGTCCGAGCCTCGCAGCATCGTCGTGGCCCTCGCACTTCCTGTCGCGTGTCCGAAGCTTGCATGAGCTAGGTCTCCTCTCCGAACCCGAGCTTCGCTACGACGTGGAGCTTCCTCAGCCAAGCAATCCTCGGTCTCGCACCCTATAAAAGGGAGACCAGCGAGACTTGCCAACTAACTTTGAATTTTTGACACTTTTCACCCCTTTTCCATATTTTCTTCATTTTGACTTTCCCCAAAGCCCCGGTATCAATTTTAGCACCCGAAACGCGTCTCGGAGCTCCCGAGAAGCCCGGAAATTTTATTTTTTCGGTTTTGAAGCCCTACCTTCGCAGGGACCGGTTTTCAATTAAGCTCTTGGTTTTCAACATAGAAAGTCATATTTAAAGCCGAAATGTTGTTCAAATTACTATTTTAACCCCCGGTTAATTTATGGTGAGTTCAATATATAGGAACAATTGTATGTTATGTGTTATATGTGCTATGTGCTTCTCAGTGTTATTATTCCGAGTTATTTTTCCATGTTATTTTTATTCTGCTATTTTGATAGCAAAAGTAATACCTTTGACCATGTGATCAGTGAAAAGACTTAGATTCACATTGGTAATGGTACGAAGCCTCTGGCCATGTAGAGCATGTTCCGTAAGTGAATGACTTATATTTAAATGGCATTGGCAGAAGATTAAACAAAGTGTGAAAACCTGAAATCTACTGAAATTTTAAACAGGGCGTGAAAACCTGAAATTTACTGAAATGTTAAACAGGGCGTGAAAACCTGAAATCTACCGAAATGCTAAACAGGGCGTGAAAACCTGTAATATATCATATTGATAATCAGAAATTATATGTCTTCTAAGCCATTTGGGCCAAAACTTTATTGATGCATATCAAGTATTGAAATCATTATGTCTCATTGGTCGTAAATCTTTGAATCAAATCTTGAGTTGATATTGAAAGCCTGGCATATGATATGCATATGCTATTGTTTTTCTTGCTCCCTTTTTGCTTCTGACATATTAGTATATATAAGACATAAGATTATATTATATCTATTTATTGAATTCACTAAGCGTTATCGATTATTACTCTCAATGTTTAACAATTGCAGGTGATGAGTATCCAATATAGTCTTATACTGCTGAAAGATTTAGAATGGTTAATACTATTTCTCTGTATTTTAATGTTCATGTATGTATATGAATAGTAGATTCCGGGGTAGACATGAAATGTAATAAAACTTAGTCGGTTTGTATCCAATCTTTTGTAATCACTTTATCAATATAAAATATTGTTTTATAAATATGCATGTAGCATGTTTTGAGGAAGTAACATAAGAATAATGTTAGAATAGTATGAAAGTTTGGGTCTTTCATAAATACGAAAGTTGGGTTCTTTCAATCATGGTATCAGAGCAATGGTTTAACTGAACTAAATATCACGGATTAGTATTTAGACTTAAACTGTTAGAAGCTCAATATATGTGCTGATTCATAATAATTATATGGATACAAACAATATGAAATATTTAAGTGGGGGATTGCGTAGTGATAAACCCTAGTATTCTAAGATATTAAGTTACTTCATAATTTTAAGAAAATTAGTTTAAGTGAACTAGAAATTTTAAGAATTTCTAAACTTAAACAAGAATTATTAAGTAAAGATGATACGATATATTTTATGTTGAATACCTAATGGAGGCAAGCACTAGAATATTAAGAGGAGATATGCCTTATATTCTATTATGTGCTAAATGATAGATGAATATAGAGAGGAGATATGCTTTATATTCTATTATGTGTTATTATTTGAGAAAGCTTAAGGTCTGTTGTCGACCTTGGTTTAGAAAATTTTAAGAATTTTCATAATAGAATTTTTCGAAGTGATAAAGAGACTTATGATAGTTGAAATTGATAAGTTTATAAATAAACGATCGCGAGATATCGTAAAATAATAAATATGAATTATTATCGTAATAAGTGTATAAATACCAATAGAGTGGTAATATAAATTTAAATTATGTTTGATATATAATAACATCTTTGGAAGAAAGATGTGCGTTTGAAACACGTTTGGGCAAGATAAATGTGTTGGTACAAATACACAAAGTTGTTCTACCGTTATTTAGATTGAAGAAGTGATTGTTTAATAGAGTCAAAAGAATCGAAGATGGTGATAAGTACTTCGGCAGTATCACAATGAATGTTGTGCAAGATTTAGAAGAATTAAATGAAGATCAAAAGAAAGGCTAATGAAGTTTTCAGACTCAATAGGCCAAGACTTTGTGATGTAGTATGTAGTTCGAGTAGTAACCCTATAAAAGATGTTCAAACTTAGTATTTAATAATACTAAGTGATGATTGACTTCTATACCATCCTTACAGAAGTTCCATTGTGTGTTAAGCCGACTTTAACATACAAGATTGGGATGGTGAATTGAGTCATTTAGTGGTAAATGGTTAAGCACCTTACTTGTTTAAGTAAGGTAGAATGCTTAATTGAAGAAGAAATACACCCATAATATCGTATGAGAAGACATGTTGTAGTTAGGAATGACAGAGAACCAAGTTGAAGCTAGTAGAGCTTGCTGAGATGCAGCTAAGATGCAGACTTCTTAGGATAGACTCCTATAAAGTACACTTAGACTTAATCAGATACAAGAATAACGATGTCAAGGAAGAATAATGAAATGAACAAAAGTGCATGATGGATTTCATGAGTTAGAAGATGATGCAGGTAGTAGAAGACCGTTTGTCTCCATCCTGCTAAAGTAAATTTTGGAATAGTGTGTCTTGTAGAGTAGACACTATTCAAGAAAGAATTAATATGAAGAAATGGAAGTAAAATTTCTATCGACCTATGGAAAAGTATTAGGATATATTAAATTGAGCATATACATCAGAAGAATTCTAAAAAGCGAGTATAGGTAATCCAATATATGTTTGATAGAAACGTGAAAACCCTAGTTGAGTCTAGGAGAAACTGTTGTACGTATTTGATTGAACATATTCATGTGTGATAAGTTGCTTTGTGAAAACTTTTGAATGGTGACTCGGGAACTGCGAGACAATACTTGGGACGAGTATGAGTAGGTGTGAATAGTAGTAGAGGCCTATACTACTGGAAGCACAGGACTCACACTTGGATCAGGAAAAGTCACAAGGTTACCAAGAAGCTAGTAAATGATTCTGTTTTATTCATGTGTGTCGTTACCTTCGATTCGGTAATGACTAAGAAGACAAGTATTGTTCAACTCTTAAAGAATCGAGTCCGATTAGTACAAATCCACGAAAGGAGTTAATTGGTTCATAGAACCATGTCTTATATAGTGACAAAACTTCAGTAGGAATACTGAACAAGTAAATGGTCGAGATAGTCGATAGAAATATAACAATATTCATTAAAAAAATTGAGCAATCATTAGCCAAAGATGTGACTTGCTATGTGGTGTTACTGGCCACAAGTAATGTATCCGCCCTACTCTTACTAGTCAAATGGCGGCGAGTCAAGTTTCCGTTCAACAATCAAAGAGTACTCCAACTAAAAAGGAGGAGGTGTCAAAAGCTAAAAGATGTGTATATCCGAAAGCATGAATTAGATATACGTGATGCTATTCTTTCTATTCTTAAGCATCCACGTGTTGATCAAACTCTTTTTGTTTTCGCTATTCTATCAGCTTGATTTATTCAATCTGATTCTAATACAAGAGTTTGGATCGTTATGTGTCTTGTGTGAGATAAAATCAAAGGTCATTAGAATATGACCATTCGAGTTGTTGTTATAGCAAAAGTAAAGACCTTATCTTGGGTTTAGTCTATAAACCAAGAAGAAGCAGGAGTTTGCAATGAAAATTGAGTTTTAACTCAAACATTAGGATCGAATGTTCAATAGAGAATGAAGAGCGGGTGCAAATTTGAACACCGCCAGTAACTAGGAAGTTTGAAGAATTTGACAATCGTTTGGCAAACTAAAAGTTAAAAATCGTACATTTTAGATTACCACAAAGGAAGTAAGTTAAAACTCGAATGTTGTGACTAGTAATTTTCTTGTAAACTCTAGATCTACTCACATCTTATTTGATTTCAATGCCTCAGATTCTTCTGTACCTTATAAATTCACATATTCTTTTCAAAATTGCTTGTTACGCAATTATCCAATAATTTCATATAGATAACATAGGAAATATATCATTACTTGCTGATAAAACATATAGAGTTAGTGTTATAGGAATTGAAAGTTATAATCTTCCTGCTAACCTAATTCTTATCTTTGATATTATTCTCGACATGGATTGGTTGTTAAAGAACCATGCAGAGCTCTTGTGCTACAAAGAGATGATATGCATCCTTATCGAAAGGGAGGATTCTATTTATGTCTGCGGTGAAAATAATAAATTTCTTTCTTAAAAACTCGTAAATGATGTCGAAGGGATATTCTACTTATCTGGCTTATACAATTAATACCTTGAAATAGGAGAAGAAAACTGTGAATGATAACCTTTGGATAATTATCGACCGGCTGATGAAGAGTGAATATAGTCTTGCCACACGTGAAATGACTCCATTGGAGAAATACGCGTAAGTTACTTAGACGAAATCATCGTGAGACATAGTGTGCCACTAAAGATTTCTTTTTCCCGATCGTGATACTCGCTTCACTTTACACTTTTGGGCGAGTATGAAGAATGAATTGGGATCTCGAATTACTCCCAGCACAACTTATCATCCTCAGACAAATGAACAGAAGAAGAGAGCAATCCAAATAGTAGAAAATATACTGAAGGTATATAAAGTACTATATTAGCATAAACGTCACACTCAAATATGTTGGCGTGACGTAGGACAAAAGATCTTTGGAGGATCTGAAATGATTCAATACATCACTAATAAGATACAAATTTTTCGAGAAAGAATGAAAGCGGCCCAGGATCGACAAATGTCCTATGCAGAAAAGAGGAGATGACCCATAGAATTTCGGGTGGATGATTTACTAATACTGAAGGTATTTCATGAAAAGGCGTTATTCTACTTTGTAAGAAAGAACAGTTAGTAAGCAAGCTTACTACTTGGAATTGCCTGAAGATTTGACAGATATTCATGAAGTGTTTCATCACTTCATGTGAGCTATCTGTGTAAGGGTTAATCATATATGATGAAATGATTCTATTATCCGAGGTGAAAGTGGATAATAAATTAAGTAGAAGAGATCGTAAATGAAAGAACGACTAATCTACGTAATAAAGAAGTGAAGTTGGTGCTTCTCAAGTGGAAACACCATTAAGGCTCAAATTATACTTGAGAAAAATAAGAATGAAATAAGAGTGAAGTATCCCTAATTATTTTAATCATTATGATTTCAGGTACGAAATCCTCAAAATGAGGAGGTATTTGTAACATACACATTCTGAAATTTTGTATTGTTATTATTAAAAGTGAATAAAATTAAGTATTGAGTTCTAACAGCTAGTTTTTACTAGAAATGAAGTAAAACTATGTTTAGAATCACTCATAAAATATTGGAAGTCTTATGAGATTCCAATTAATAGCCAAATAATGAAAATTTAGCGAAAATATAAAATTTGAAATAAGTAAAATTTTATTATTTGATGTTGTAAATCATCTCGTTAGAAACTTGTAGGCGAAAACCTCGTCGAAATCCGAGTTATAACGAAGAACTTATGACCAATCGAAGATCCGCAATAAAACCGACACGATGCCGAATGACGTAAAAAGTGAGTTTTTGATAAACCAATTTTTAGCCCTAGTGATCTAAATGAAAGTTGTAGTATTCGTTAAAACGAGAAATTCGATAAAAAGAACGCCAAAATCAGACTTCGTATGAGGAAGTTATGATTTTTCGAAGTTTCAACTTAGCAGTAGACAGCTAAAGACTCGAATTTTAGATCGAGCGATATTTGACTAATACATCCTAAACGAAAATCGAAGGTCTCGTCATTTTTAGTACAACGGTAAAAAAAAGTCTAACGAAAATAGATGTTGGATGAAGAAGTTATGAATTTTTAACGGATTTTCCTGTCCCGGTCTGTTAAAAATAATAATATTAAAAATAAATTCAAAATTAGCCGACGAAGTCTAAACAAAAGTTGTAGAGCGTAATTTTAGCTATGCGTGCATATAAAGAACGTCAAAAACGGAGCTCGTATGCAAAAGTTATGGATTTTAGAAGTTCGGGGCTCAATTTCCGAGAAATTTCGCATGAATAGTGCCAGCCTCGCGAGATCTCGCCTCGTGTCCGACACACATCACAGTTCGATTCGCCCAGAGCATCAGTCCAATACGCGTCCGACATTCGCCTCGCAGCCGAGTCCGCTTCGTGTCCTCTTCTGATTCGCCGAGGCCGAGGTCCAGTAAGAACTAGACACATCTCGCATCGGTGGCCAATCCAACGCGAGACACGTCTCGCCTACCTCTCGCATACGAAGCCACGTCCGAGCCTCGCAGCGGCCTCGTGGCCCTCGCACTTCCTGCCGCGTGTCCGAAGCTCGCATGAGCCACGTCTCCCCTCTGGATCCGAGCTTCGTAGCTACGACGTGGAGCTTCCTCAGCCAAGCAATCCTCGATCTCGCACCCTATAAAAGGGAGACCGGCGAAACTTGCCAACTAACTTTGAATTTTTGACACTTTTCACCTATTTTTACATTTTTTTCTTCATTTTGACTTTCCCCGAAGCCCCGGTATCAATTTTAGCACCCAAAACACGTCCCGAAGCTCCAGAGAAGCCCAAAAATTTTATCTTTTCGGTTTTGAAGCCCTACCTTCGCAGAGCCCGGTTTTCAACATAGAAAGTCATATTTAAAGCCGAAATGTTGTTCAAATTACTATTTTAACCCCCGGTTAATTTAAGGTGAGTTCAATATATAGGAACAATTGTATATTATGTGTTATATGTGCTATGTGCTTCTCAGTGTTATTATTTCGAGTTATTTTTTCGTGTTATTTTTATTCTGCTATTTTGATAGCAAAAGTAATACCTTTGACCATGTGATCAGTGAAAAGACTTAGATTCACATTGGTAATGGTACTAAGCCTTTGGCCATGTAGAGCATGTTCCGTAAGTGAATGACTTATATTTAAATGGCATTCCCAGAAGATTAAACATGGCGTGAAAACCTGAAATCTACTGAAATGTTAAACAGGGCGTGAAAACCTGAAATCTACCGAAATGCTAAACAGGGCGTGAAAACCAGAAATATATCATATTGATAATCAGAAATTATATGTCTTATGTGCCAATTGGGCCAAAACTTTATTGATGCATATCAAGTATTGAAATCATTATGTCTCATTGATCGTAAATCTTTGAATTAAATCTTGAGTTGATATTGAAAGTCTGACATATGATACGCATATTCTATTGTTTTTCTTGTTCCCTTTTTGCTCCTGTCATATTAGTATATATAAGGCATAAGATTATATTGTATCTATTTATTGAATTCACTAAGCGTTATCGCTTATTACTCTCAATGTTTAACAATTGCAGGTGATGAGTATCCAATATAGTTTTATACTACTGAAAGATTTAGAATAGTTAATACTTTTTTCTGTATTTTAATGTTCATGTATGTATATGAATAGTAGATTCCTGGGTAGACATGAAATGTAATAAAACTTAGTCCGTTTGTATACAATCTTTTGTAATCACTTTATCAATATAAAATATTGTTTTATAAACATGCATGTAGCATGGTTTGATGAAGTAACTTAAGAATAATGTTAGAATAGTATGAAAGTTTGGGTCTTTCATAAATACAAAAGTTGAGATCTTTCAAAAACCCTAGTCGTCTGCCCAATCTCCGCCTTCCTCTTCCTGATGTGCTATATATCAATCTCCCTCTCTTGTTCCATTGTTATCATATCATCCAAGGTCAGGCATGCTGAGTAGCTGACATATTTCTGAATGTCAGCTCTAAGCATATCAAGGTACTGGATTTTCTTCATCTCCTCATCACCCGCGTATTGAGGCACAAACAAAGTCCTCCCCCTGAATTTGGCGGTAATCTACGCCACTGTCTCAGTAGTCTATCTCATATCCAAAAACTCCCTGGCCAACTATTGAACCTCCACAGTTAGCACAAACTCTGCTCGAAATCTGGTCACAAAATCCAACGATGTCATAGACTCAATTGATGGGGCTCCCAAAGTATCACTGACTACCTCCTACCAGTCTCTAGCCCACTCTCTCAAACAACTAGCAGCAAACCTGACCTTCGACCACTCAGGGTAGAAGCTCATCACCTACACAGACTAATTGTCTACGATCCATCGTCTTGCCATAATAGGGTCATTCACCCTACTGAAGTATGGTGCTCTGTATCCCTTAAAATCCTTGAAGGAGAGTGTGCGAGTCCCTGACTTATCAGGTATCATGTCATTCTCGAATTCCGTAAGATGATCCTCCATCAGCTCAATGATACCCTCCTTGATTGACCCGGAAATCACCGGGGTGGCCTCAAGGATGGCTCTCGTAATCTTAGATGCAATGAACTCGTGCAATCTATCGTCAACTAGCTCGGAACCTGTACCCAAACCTGACCCAGACCCATAAACCTCCTGCTCCATGACATGTCATCACCATTCTGGAAAAAAAAAATCACACAATCATCAGAGTCATACATAATATCGAGAGACCTCACACACACTACAAGTTCCCTGGTTTAATCTCTGCTCTCCTTAATTCGAGTACGGATCATCTACTTTCAGTAGTACGGGCCCATACTACCTTCAACATCTATCCGTACTTTCTTCAAGGATTTCCTTGACTCCACCAAGTCCCTTTCAGTACTACTGCTCTCAACACTAATCTCATCCTAAGCTTGCCTTAGGGTAGTCTCCAACCCACTCTCCGCCATCAGCTGCATAAGAAGTCCCTGCTACATTTCCCTAACTAGCTCGTGAATACCATTACATATTACTAAGACCAGATAATTCTTCGAACAAGAGGTCTCTCCCTACAACGGTTAGACTCAAACGAGAGCGGTGAACTAGGGCTAAACCTAACCTTCTGAAATTATTTAGTCCTCGTAACATGTAACTTAACATATTCGTTTACTAGTTAGTTAAAGGTAACTAGAACTCCTAAGAGCACAAAGCAAGAAGCATTCGGGCATTGAGTAACCAAAACCACGCATATCCTAATCAGGCCATCATATCACTGACTGATCAGTACTAGCATCCAGTTTAATAAGTAGATATAGCGGCATATAAGGCATCTTTCTAGATCCTTAGCCCTAATCTAGCATGCAATTCTCCTACACATATAGTAGGCATATAAGGCATCCTTCTTATATCCTTATCCTTATTCTCGGATGCGGTTCTTATAATCCTATCATATATCATAGAAAACATGTGTGGTATCTTGGGGAAACTTACTTGAGCTTGGATGATCGCATGCATCACACTCCTTGTTCTTTCTAAAAAAAGAATTATAAATTTTATTTTTCTTGTGAAAACCTTTCAAACCCTCGATTTGAGTGCAGACACACTCGAGAGTGTACCCGAATCGCTCAAACCAAGGCTTTGATACCAACTTATAACATCCCAAAATTTAAGACCAAAAATTTCATTTTTAAACTATAATTCTAAAACCAATTGTCTGAAAACATTCATAGTATCAAATCATATCAAAATCAATGTATCAATAGTCAAAACATGTCATGATAAAACAACATCAGAGTATAACTCCCAAAGATATCGTGTGCGGAAATCATGGTGTGATGCGCTGCAATCATGTCGTCTCCTTTCCTTTTGAAGAATAAGTACCTGAAACCAAAACTGAAAACCATAAGCACAAAGCTTAGTGAGTTCCCCTATCATAACATATACCATACAATAACATACTGCCTAGCATATTCGGGTGATGGCCTACCCATTCGGTCTCTTTCAACCAGTAACTGCCTAGTATATTTGGGTGTTGGCCTACCCCATCGGTCCTTTCAACCGGCTACGGGGACTATTTCACCCCTACCACTACCACGTAATAATATAGCATACGAGCACATAAATCTCAACAGATAGTGTCATGCCAGACAATTATCACAAAGACAATCATCTCTACTATAAACAGCTACTAATGGGCCAACATTGGTGCTTGCGACCCACTTATACTAGGAAGGTGACTCGCCTCAAATGTTGTAAAGTAGCTGAACAGTCCCCAGCTCTGAAATCAAGCCCACTCAAACTCTTACACATAAAAGATTTCCTTTAATTACCCTTACATACTCATAACCACTTAAGGGTCAAATTTGTTCAAAGTCGAAGTCAAAGTCAAAATCATCACCCCAGTCAAAGTCAAAGTTAACATTCCGAGTTGACCAAACTCGCCGAACTTCTCTTCAACTCGTCGAGTTTCCATAATCATTAAATCGCGATTCAACTCGTCGAGTTCCTCCTATCAATAGAATCGGGACTTTCCAAATCAACTCGTCGAGTCTGTACTTGAACTCGTCAAGTCCTTTATCTTAACAGAATCGGGACACTTCGACTCAACACGCCGAGTTCCTCTATGAACTCGCCGAGTTCTTCAGTCTGTTAAGCATTCTTAATGCATTGAGCCATTATTCTTCAAATCTAAGTCTCAGATTCTATATTTGGGCTAAATACACATCTAGGAGGGTAACGTTTCTGACATTAGCCATTAAAACCCATCCTAAAAGTGTAACGACCAAAATTTTCAACAAATTTTAACTTTTCAAAACAACCCAATTACTTTAAGTTTTTACAAAAAGGTTTTCAATACATTTATTATCAGAGTATTCCCAGAAACATAACATAAAACATAAACACGAGGAGCGGTACGATCACGCCTTCTCTTTGCCACGGTCTCCTGAAGAACCTGAAAAAAATTAAACCGCAACTGTAAGCCCGAAAGCTTAGTGAGATACCCCCAAAATACCAACCACATATAACATGTCATATCATAACTGATCACAGAACAGCCATGCACATCGGGTCTACTGGGTGACTGGTCCGCCGTATCGGGCCTTCAGTCGGCCTGGTCCACTCTCCGAGCCTCGGCACGTCTGGTGCGCCCTCGTGGGGCCTACAGCCTATCCGGACCGCTCGTTGGGCCTTCGGAACAACCGGTCCGCCATGGGTATCTTGGCCTACAGCACAAAGCAGGACCCACCTCAACCCAACTCCAGTCCAAACAACCATGTGCACATAAACATACAATCATATAACATTTCATAGTCAACAAGCCGATCAAACAGATCACATAACATATCATCATCCTAACCAGGATACCGACCTAACCGGTCACTAGCATATACCATCCTAGCTACCAGGATGCAAACATATCAAAGCAATAACATAACAACAAATACCCGGATCTCAATCCGATAAAGGGCCGGCCTTGGTGCCTTACACCCTGTTGATATAGTGAGGATAACTCACCCCGCGATTGCCGATACTTTGAACTGAAGAAGCAGATTCTCGAATCACCAACTCACCGCAAATCCCGAACTAGCCCACATAGAACAAATAACCATTAGGCCAAGCATACATCCACTTATCGGGCCAAGGCCAAAGTCCAAATCTTATACAAAGTCCAATATTGGCCCAATTTACCAAATTGGGCCCACCTCACCAAACGGTCCTAGATCCAAGGTCCATAACAATAATTGGGCCCAAAATATCCTATCCATAAATTTCAAGTCATGGCCCATAAACCAACAACCCACAAATGGACCAAACTCTAAGGCCCAACATGAAAGTCCAATCAGGGGGAGTACGTTGGGCGTACCCTCCTTGGTACATGGGGCGTACACGTTGAATCATAGTTGAGGATCGGGGCACTGGCCCGCTACGCGGGGCGTAACCTTGCCACTCATTAAGACCACATAACTTCTTAATGGCTTAGGCTCTTAAGCCCAAACTTCAGATCCTTAGGCCAAACATGCCTAAGATTCATAAAGTCTCAAACTTTATCACTTGGGATGTCCAAAAGCTCTTAATCCAAGGTCTTAATCTATTAAGACCTATATTTCTCACACATGGAACAACTACAGCCCTTGGGACCTCATTTTTCTCACTCAAGACCTCTCCAAAGGTCTGAAAGGATAGATAATCTCGGCTAACACAAAGCATGAATCAAGATGAGGACTTTTGGGACAAGAAAGATGCTAAAACTTCACAACACTTAGATCTATGAAAAATAATTGGCAAGCAAGAAGCTTTATACCTCAAATAAGCTCCAAAGGATGATATCTTTCCAGATCTATAAGCTCCAATCGTTCCTCTCCTTCTTTGACAACTTCTCCTTCCTTCTTCTAGCTTCTCTTTTGCCTAAATGAGCTTTCCAAGACCAAACACACCCAACAATGGAGGGAATACAGGTTTCTAGGGTTTCTGAGGTTAAGGGTGAGCTTATGGAGGCTAGGGTATGAACCAACATGTTCCTTATATAGTGGTTGACCCTAAAATTAGGGTTTGGGGTTTCTGAGAGTACGCTGGGCGTACTCACCCTTGCCCCCCGCGTTTTTCCTTTACTACGTTGGGCATACATCCAGCTGACGATGGGCGTACCCAGCCAACTTCAAGTATGCATGCCATGCATGCATGGGATCTTTTTCTCTAGTTACTCCTAAGGAGCTATGATTGCTATTACCTTCGAAACGCCGCAACTCCTCAACTCTAAACCCACTCTCACTAAACTTTACATTCACCCGAGGGTGGTGAGAAGCCTTATGCTTCTAACAACATACACCAGTCCGAAACCTTCTCGGATAAAACCCATTTCCCGAAAAAGGACCAGAATTACCCTTCCTCTTAAATCTCAGGGACTTATAATTAAATACTTTAAGAACGGGGTGTTACAATTCTCCCCCACTTAAATTAGGCTTCGTCCTCGAAGCGTGCGACAACTCTACTCCAGAACTACCCCCGCAACGCACCACCTGGCATTCACCGAACCAGGTTCCTCAAGACTCGACCATCGAAATCCGAAACCCAACTTTACCTTTCTTGCTGACAGGATGACACATGCTTCAGCCTCAGAGCAACTCCCACGAGTTCTCCACCGCAATCTCATAACCACACTGAACTGGCCCTGGTGTCCTCAGGTTAGGAAAAACCCGATACACTGATGACACTTCCAAACATCCTTCAGGATGAATTTCCACCACATAAAACAAGGTCTAACTGGAA
Organism: Lactuca saligna; assembly: GCF_052625555.1. Lineage (NCBI taxonomy): Eukaryota > Viridiplantae > Streptophyta > Magnoliopsida > Asterales > Asteraceae > Lactuca > Lactuca saligna. Next base: position 131,668,491 of record NC_136422.1, on the reverse strand, counting down.
ATCTGAGATTCCATCCATGCATTCCTGCCGAGCCTCAGCAACCATCCAACCCGGATGTGATCCCATACCACTGCCGCAATCACGTTGCTCAATAACCATAATTGGACCACCCCAATCATAACTCTGCATTGCTGCTTTCACTTCCGTGAACCTACTCTCCGTCTCGGAGCTACATTCCTCTTTCTTTCCTTATCAAGGAAATCCACTTGGCCGCCTTGCCACTACGACAAGTGCCACAGTGCTCGCCCAACGCTACACCACTCCCTTATAGAATAACTGCTAACCATGCAACACACATGCTCAGAATCTGTTCACAAGGACTCTCGAGTCCATGCACCATCTCCACCGATCAAGATCAATACCCGGGGCCAGACCTTCTAATGCTAACACATCACGACATACTCAACCCATTTCCTCGAACCGGTCTAATAATACCTGCAGAGTCTTCAGCATGACTGGACCACCTTACCAGGCCTTCAGCCAATCTGGACCACTCTCAAAACCTTCAGCCAATCTGGACCGCCCTCCAGGGCCTTCAGTCTGGCTGGACCGTCCTCCGATCCTTCGGTCTGACTGGTACGCCTACCGGCCTTCAGTCTATCCAGACCGCTCGACTAGCATTCATCACTCCGAGTTATCTCTCCGAGAAATCCTCCCATGCATACTGTTCTAGCCCTCTAGGGGTTCCGAACTCTATCTCCATCATACATACTCGGTCCCGGCCTGATCCCAGGCCCTCCACAATCAAATGCCATAGGTCTGTATCCCACCCCGCACGCCTTCCACTTACTCATACCAGCCTGCTCTCGGCTGACACAAACATTGCTGAATCCCATGCAGCTAAACGACCTCCCAAACTCGTCGATCTCCCGGAGAATTCTCCAATTCTCCCCCACTTAGAGCACTGACTATCAACCACCGGTCGCCATTGTCGACCTTCCTCAACAAACCTTCCACAAACACTTACACGCGAACCGATTCCCACCAACACGAGCAACCTTCACAAAAAATCACATTTCCACACTGACCATCCCGCTCGAAAGAAACTCAATCTGCAGCTAACCACTCCTTACAATGCAGATGCTACCCAATATTCAAACCAGATGCTACCTAATATTCAAACCAGATGCCAGATTTCCACTAATAACCCCCATGAAAGATAACCAACGAGATTCCCAAAACTAAACCCATAACCATACCAACCCTCAAAGAACAACGAAAATCCAACCAAAGACCACACAACAAGACTAGCAGATAACAATACTCCACAATAATCACAAGATAACAAGATATCAAGAAAGGAACATACCTGCAGCTACATCCGACACTACTTTGACCTCTGCTGTAAGCTGAAAAGCACGACCCTGAGCCCTTGGGGGCTCCGCTCCACCCTGACCTCCACCCGTGATCCTCAAGGTGGCCGGTGCTGGAGCCTGCACCGGTCATGCAGCAAGCTGTGGACATTGACCCTCAAGTGCCCAACCTGATGACAATGATAACAGATCCTCAAATCCCGACCCGGGGCTTCCTGCTGATAATCCCTCGCATAGTGTCCCTCCTTCCCGCACTTGCGGCATACACCACCGGACCTACAAACTCCGATGTGACCCCTCCCACACTTCCCACAAGTGTGGCTGCTCAGATCTCCCACCCTGGAATCAACGGTCTTGGACCGTTTCGATGCCGGCTGCGACTGCACCGGAACCTGCCTCAACTCACGCAACTGCAACTCAATCTCTAACTCACGCCACCTAGCGGCCTCCTACAACTCCAACAAAGTCTCGCACCTCTGCGTAGACACAAACTGTCTGATATCTCTCTTGAGCATACTCAGATATCGGGACATCTGAGCCTGCTCCGAAGCAAACTCGGGGCAAAACATCACCCTCTCAGTGAACATCTTGGTGATCTCCGTCACCGACTCCGAATCCTACTTCAGCTCAAGGAACTCCTGAGCCAATCTCTCCCTCTCAACCCGTGGAACATAACGAGTGCTGAACATCTCTCTGAACTGGTCCCATGAAACCGCAGCCCTCTGTGCATCCGAATATGACCCCGTGGTCAATCTCCACCAATCCTTTGCCCCGAGCCTCAACAGGTTCAGAGCACACCTCACCCTCTGATCAGCAGGGCATGAACACATGAAGAAACACCCGTCCACGTCCGATAACCATCTCATAGCAACAATCGGGTCCTGAACTCCATCAAAGGTGGGAGGCTTCGTATTATCGAAGTCCCGATACAGAAAACCTCAACCGGCTCCTCCCCCTACCGCTGCTACTGCCGCGGCAGCTGTCTCAGTGAGAGCTGCATAACGCTCATCAAAATACTCCACCATGGCGGTTTTGATCGACCCAAACAGTTCTGGCAACTCGGCCCGGAACAACGCAGCAACCTCATCATGCAGAATCTCGTGAATCCTCGCATCTAACTCGCACGTGCTCATCTGACCGATAACCTCGGGCGGTACTGACCCGCCCGGAACTCCCTCTCCTACTCCCGATCCTAACCCGGATCCACTCCCAGCATGCCTCGAAATCTCCATACTGAAAATAAACCACAAAATCTCAGACATTTCCCACTATCACGGGAACCAACTCTCAACCCAACCCTAGAGGTCATGGTTCCCCTGATACGCGTATGGGTCCTATGCTTTTAGTAGTACGTGCCCATACTACCTTCCACGCCTACCCATATTTGTATGAAGTACTACCACAACACCCAAGTGACAAATATACATAACAAGCGCTCAATCCTCACTCCTAGAGGAACACTGGAAATCTCATATAGAAGGAAACCCTAGGCTAGCAGGCATCATAAAACAAGCAACATTATCATGAAATCCTGAAGATCCCTAGCCTAGTACTAGCATGTTGTTCTATCAAAGCTCGAAAACAAATATCATGTATGGTATTTTGGGGTTACTTACTGGCTCCGGCTGATCGTACCTCCGCGTCCTCTTTTTACTTAATTTGAAAACCATTTTAAATTCTCTTTTAAAAACTCTCCTTGATTTGAGACTCGGTTCACACGAATGTTCCTCCAATTCACTCAAACCAAGGCTCTGATACCAACTTGTAACGACCAAAATTTTCAACAAATTTTAACTTTTCAACACAACCCAATTACTTTAAGTTTTTACAAAAATATTTTCAATACATTTATTATCAGAGTATTCCCAGAAACATAACATAAAACATAAACACGAGGAGCGGTACGATCACGCCTTCGCCTTGCCACGGTCTCCTGAAGAACCTGAAAAACATTAAACCAAAACTGTAAGCCCGAAAGCTTAGTGAGATACCCCCAAAATACCAACCACATATACCATACACATATAACATCTCATATCATAACCGATCACAGAACAACCATGCACATCGGGTCTACTGGGTGACTGGTCCGCCGTATCGGGCCTTCAGTCGGCCTGGTCCACTCTCCGAGCCTCGGCACGTCTGGTGCGCCCTCGTGGGGCCTACAGCCTATCCAGACCGCTCGTTGGGCCTTCGGAACAACCGGTCCGCCATGGGTATCTTGGCCTACAGCACAAAGCAGGACCCGCCTCAACCCAACTCCAGTCCAAACAACCATGTGCACATAAACATACAATCATATAACATTTCATAGTCAACAAGCCGATCAAACAGATCACATAACATATCATCATCCTAACCAGGATACCGACCTAACCGGTCACTAGCATATACCATCCTAGCTACCAGGATGCAAACATATCAAAGCAATAACATAACAACAAATACCCGGATCTCAATCCGATAAAGGGCCGACCTTGGTGCCTTAGACCCTGTTGATATAGTGAGGATAACTCACCTTGTGTTTGCCGATACTTTGAACTGAAGAAGCAGATTCTCGAATCACCAACTCACCGCAAATCCCGAACTAGCCCAGATAGCACAAATACCCATTAGGCCAAGCATACATCCACTTATCAGGACAAGGCCAAAGTCTAAATCTTATACAAAGTCCAATATTGGCCCAATTTACCAAATTGGGCCCACCTCACCAAACGGTCCTAGATCCAAGGTCCATAACAATAATTGGGCCCAAAATATCCTATCCATAAATTTCAAGTCATGGCCCATAAACCAACAACCCACAAGTGGCCCAAACTCTAAGGCCCAACATGAAAGTCCAATCAGGGGGGAGTACACTGGGCGTACCCTCCTTGGTACGGGGGGCGTACACGCTGAATCATAGTTGAGGATCGGGGCACTGGCCCGCTACGCGGGGCGTAACCTTGCCACTCATTAATACCACATAACTTCTTAATGGCTTAGGCTCTTAAGCCCAAACTTCAGATCCTTATGCCAAACATGCCTAAGATTCATAAAGTCTCAAACTTTATCACTTGGGATGTCCAAAAGCTCTTACTCCAAGGTCTTAATCTATTAAGACCTATATTTCTCACACATGGAACAACTACAGCCCTTGGGACCTCATTTTTCTCACTCAAGACCTCTCCAAAGGTCTGAAAGGACAGATAATCTCGGCCAACACAAAGCATGAATCAATATGAGGACTTTTAGGACAAGAAAGATGCTAAAACTTCACAACACTTAGATCTATGCAAGATAATTGGCAAGCAAGAAGCTTTATACCTCAAATAAGCTCCAAAGGATGATATCTTTCCAGATCTATAAGCTCCAATCGTTCCTCTCCTTCTTTGACAACTTTTCCTTTCTTCTAGCTTCTCTTTTGCCTAAATGAGCTTTCCAAGACCAAACACACCCAACAATGGAGGGAATACGGGTTTCTAGGGTTTCTGAGGTTAAGGATGAGCTTATGGAGGCTAAGGTATGAACCAACATGTTCCTTATATAGTGGCTGACCCTAAAATTAGGGTTTATGGTTTCTAAGAGTACGCTGGGCGTACTTCTAGTACGTTGGGCGTACTCACCCTTGCCCCCCGCGTTTTTCCTTTACTACGTTGGGTGTACGTCCAGTTTACGCTGGGCGTACCCAGCCAACTTCAAGTATGCATGCCATGCATGCATGGGATCTTTTTCTCTAGTTACTCCTAAGGAGCTATGATTGCTATTACCTTCGAAACGCTGCAACTCGTCAACTCTAAACTGGCTCTCACTAAACTTTACATTCACCCGAGGGTGGCGAGAAGCCCTGTGCTTCTAACAATATACACTAGTCCGAAACATTCTCGGATAAAACCCATTTCCCATAAAAGGACCAACACTGCCCTTTCTCTTAAATCTCAGGGACTCATAATTAAATACTTTAAGAACAAGGTGTTACAAAAAGAAATGAGCTCTAACCCTAACTCAAAATGGCTTATATCCAACTCCAAAAGCCATCAAAACTTCAAGATAGACCATAATGTCATAGATCTAGACCCTAGGGATGATTTTGTCACGTAAAGTTCCAATCTTTACTTGCATGCATGACCTACTTGGCTCAAAAGACCAAAAAGATGGTCTAAAAGTTGCATGGGACTTCCATGGCCATAAAGTTGGCACCTTAATGCCATTAAGTCCCCTCAAGACCTGAGATCTGAAGGGTTTATCCACATAGGACGTCCAAATCCTAACAACCAATATACTTAGACCAAAACATGAAGAAACCATCCTAAAGCTAGATCTAAGCATGTTATAGACAAGGTAGGAGCTTTATACATCAGATGAACCAGAAATGAAGCCCAACTTCTGGATCTACTCTCCTTCTACACCTCCTTGGCTCAAAAGACCAAAAAGATGGTCTAAAAGTTGCATGGGACTTCCATGGCCATAAAGTTGGCACCTTTATGCCATGAAGTCCCCTCAAGACCCAGGATCTGAAGGGTTTGTCCACATAGGACGTCCAAATCCTAAAAACCAATATACTTAGACCAAAACATGAAGAAAGCATCCTAAAGCTAGATCTAAGCATGTTATAGACAAGGTAGGAGGTTTATACATCAGATGAACCAGAAATGAAACCCAACTTCTGGATCTACTCTCCTTCTACACCTCCTTGCTCCATCTTCAAGTACCTTTTTCTACAAAATCACCAAGAATGCACAAAAGTTGGCTCAAAACTCTCAAAAGTGAATTAGGGTTTCGAGGCAAGGGTTTAAGACAATGGAGGTTGGAAATGAGGTCAGCTTATGGGGGTTAATGTATTTAAATAGGGTGCAAAACTATGAAAATTAGGGTTTCATTCTGCCAGCCTACTTATTGAGGTAAGTTTTCTCAACTCTTCGAGTAGGCTTCTTAACCTGCGTCCCAATCCATCTCTACTCGACGAGTTTGGGGCCTCCAACTCATTGAGTTTCTATACAAAAATGAATAAATTATGATTTTAAATACATACCAGAAACCAAGTGTTACAGGAGGCCTGGAAGTTAATGGAGAATATGGAACCTTTGAGACACCAACAAGGTGTCATCTTGATTTAAGATGCTAGTCTTGTAAGAAAACTCTTAACTCTTAAGCTTGAAGTTCATAACCAAATTATGAACTTCAAGAGAGTATAAAATCAAGTAATATCTTCAAGAGGATGAACAAAATGGAGAGAGTATGCATACTCTCTCCAACTCATGGATTTGTGTCCAAAAAAGAGAAAAAATGAAAGTCTCATGAAGCTAGTATTTATAGCATGAAGAAAAAGCCCATAAGTCCCTAACCATTTAGCACTTTAGACAAACATATCTCCCATGATTGTAAGACTAGCCATGCTTTCATTTCTTTTTATTAAACAATTATGAAAGCCATGCTTTTATTTAAATAATCAAAAGGTATATCTTGTTTTTGTAATACTTTATTCCCATACTTGTTCCCTAGATTAAAATAAGCTACAAACCGTACCTTTGTTTCTTCTTCCTCAATTTCGAAACTAAGAAGTCAAAAGAGTAAAAAAAAACTTTATATTTTAAAAACAAAGTTTATAAAATATAAACTTTAACTTTTTGGTAAAATACAAAAGAATTTATATAGTCCAAAATATTGTGCATAACTTATTAATTCATACCATATGAATTATGTAATGTTACTTGTTAATGAAAAGTATTATTTCCTAGAAATAAATTATTTTCAATTTAATTATAAGAGTTTATTTGAATATTTATTACAATCAATTTCTAATAAATAATCAATTATATCAAGTTGTTGTTAGTGTGACTCATTAGTATCATATATCAATTAGCAATATCACTTTAATATGATTCTTGAGCATACTAGATCTTTCAAATATCATGTTGAATTTTGAACACGAACACGACTAGTGCTTTTAATTTGACATGAATATGAATTTAAGTTTTAATTTTATCAATTTAATTTTATGTTGTTTATTTTTATTGTATTGTGTTATTGAATGTCACCCTATATTTAATACATATCCAAACTTCACATCTTGATAAGATCGATATTGTTTTATAAGCGGTATACACATGTCAACGATGATTAGCTTCGTCTAAAGTCATTTAATTATATTTGCATCTCTTTGTTAAATAAAATATAACAAAATAATATATGTATATTAGTGAAATACAAAATTACATAAATGGTCCATAGGTTTTACCAAAGGTCACGGATCAGTCTGCTAATTTTTTTGATAAACCCGGTATGTATGGTTTCTAAAGCTTACATGGAAAGTCCTTTAGAATTTAAAATGACTTCTTTGCCTTTTGTTATATTCTTTTATGTTTTTTCTTTTCTAATTATAACTTAAAAAGAAAAGAAATTAAAATACCTCCACCCAACCCCACTTCTTTCTTCTTATTCTATCTCTTATCTCTCTCTCTCTCTCTCTCTCTCTCTCTTTCTCTCTCTCCCTCTCTCTCTCTCTCAAACACATAGATGAACACCACCATAATCCTTAAAATAGTAAACTTGTTCTAAATAATGGGTTCTTAAATCGATGTATAGGAACGGAAGAAAGAACATTCATGGTTACTTCAAATCTAGTTGCAGATGGGTGGATGAATCAGGCAATCAACGCCACCAAATGGGTTAAATCCCATTTGAACATTGCTTGAATCAACTGTCACCAATTGGTGGAAGATGACCGATGTCGATGGTTGTGAGATGATGGTGATGAATTGGTGCTAATACTAGTGGGGCCATGGTGATAAATAGGGAATCATATGTGGAAATCTATGTGTGTTGCATGTAATAGATCAGAAGGTTGGGGTTAGTGGTGGGCTCATCTAATAAAAACAAATTCAGTTACACAAAAAGATATTGGGCTAACGATATTCTCATCGGCTATCTTCCACTAAATCATTATGTTTCCGTTGTTGCATCGCTATTGTAAACCCTAAACAGCTAAGATCTTTAAAACTCGAGCATCTATTGAATTCGAACCCATTATTTGTAATTTATCATATAATTTAGCACGATCTTCAACGTTATCTACTTCAACATCCTCATATTCATTTGATTTGATGAGAGCAACCTTTTCCCAAAGCTCGTTAAGCTCTTTGTTTGAAGAAACAACTGCTTCAATGGTGGTTCTCATTATTGACTATTTATTGATCTACCAATTCGACGTCTATGTTTTTAGGTCTAGGAATGTTCTCCCATTTCAAAAGCATTAAAAGCGTTGATTTCCTCTTTCCATTGGGTCTGATCAATCCGTACCTTTCTCCATGAGATATTTTCACAGATGTATTCTCGAACAACTCTTTCCCACAAACAAGAACAGATAAATCATTGGTTGTCATGTCTTTTATGTAACGCCCGCAAATCTTGGCTAGTCAATTTAGAGACAATAAGCATCAAAAATGATTTTTTGATGGAAGATTATTTAGAAGTATTAATCTTAACCAAGTTGTAGCATATGTTACAAGGGTTCAGTACATATAAAGAACGCTGAAATCCGAGTTATAACAAAGAAGTTATGACCCATCGAAGTTTTTCAGCAAAACCGGTACGGCACTAGGAGACGTAAATAGTGAATTTACAATAAAGGACTTTTTAGCCTTAGTAATCTAAACAAAAGTTGTAGAATATGTTAAACTGAGAGAATCCATAAAATGAACACCCAAATCTGACTTCGTATGAGTAAGTTATGAATTTTCTAACATTTGGCATAGCAGTGCACGACCCAAAATTCGAATTTTAGTTCGAGCGGTTTTTGGCCTACGCGACCTAAACGAGAGTTGAATATCTCATTAATAGGAACTCAACGGTAAAAATACATACGAAAAAGGAGTCTGTATGTAAAAGTTATGAATTTTACGTGGACATTTAACAGTATAATCTCCTCCTACTGTTAAATTTAAGATCGGTCGAGAATTAGCCGACGGAGTCTAAATGAAAGTTTTAGATCTTGTTTTTACCTATGCACAGATATAAAAATTTCTAGAGTAGAGATCGTATGTTAAAGATATGGACGAAACTTAGTCCCTACTCTTCGAGCGCGATAAATTTGATACAGTTTTGTAAACTTGAGATAGAATGAGAATTAGCTGATGGCGTCTAAATGAAAGTTTTAGTACTCGTAAATACCAACGCGAGGATATAAAGAACGTCAAAAATGGAGTTTGTATGAACGAGTTACAAATAATAATAGCATATTTATGTATTAAAATAAAGTATAAATCATATATACGTACACACACACACACACACACACACATATATATATATATATATATGTATATCATTAGAAAGGTATCGACGATACGGTTATTATAAGACTAGTGTTGAGTAATTTCGAAATTAGTTTAGTACAAATATCGTTAAATCTATTTAAAATAGTATTATGATGGGGTGTTTAGTCGTTTATATAACTATAAGGCCATAAAGTAATTATGGATGGTAGTTTTTTGTAAATTCAATTACTATAAATAAGAGGCTTGGGCTCTCATATTTCTTGCACCATCCTCTTGATTCAAGAGTCTTTCTCATCTTATCCCCCCGAGTATTTCGGTCCCTCATGATTCGACTTCTCTTTCTGTAGTTTTAGTATAGTAAGGTGAGCACTGAAGCGTTGCACGAATCTTTCTCAGAAAGATTCAGCGATGAAGTTCTGCCCGTGCAGAGCCAGACTCCTAGCTAAAACCTCAATGTAAGTAAGTTATGCTTACACTATTTTAATATAGCTTATATTTAAATTTAGTATTGTTATTCTGAACTTATAATAAATATTTGAGCTATTATTATACAAGTGTCGTTATAATATCTTTTTAACTACTCACGGTATGGAAAATATGGTTTAAAGGGCTGCATAGGGTTGTTGGATTTCAGAAGTGCTATATGCCAAAATGGTCCTGCCCTCCGGTGTTTTATGTCTGGCCCCTGTCTGTACATAGTGGTTGGAAAGTATTGTTTAAACGTTTATGTAATAATAATAATAATAATAATAATAATAATAATAATAATAATAATAATAATAATAATAATAATAATAATAATAATAATTAGTCATGGTAAATATTAGACTAAAATCTACTAGTAATACTAGGTTTCATCGAAGAAAATTATTTTAAAGTAAACAAAACGCTATTCGAGTACCGAGTCACCGCCTTATCAAGTGAGTGCATGGTCCCTTTCATCTTACACATAGATATGAAGTATTTAATATAAATTACGTGTTGTGAGTGCATAGTTACTTTCATCTTACACATAGATATGAAGTATTTATATAAATTACGTGTTATGTGTGCATATAACATGTATACTTGCTATTTATATTGGATGAACGATTTTATACATGTTTTAAATAATTTAAATTGTATATGTATTTTATATTTACAAATATGTTGGATAAAACATGGGTAGATGAATGATGAGAGATGAAGGATGATATGAGTGAACATTGATAGCTATAGACTTAGTGTCTAATAAATAACATCAGCAGCTATGGACTTAGTGTCTATTGGATAAACGTTAGTAGCTATGGACTTATTACCTCTTAGATATATGTTGGTAGCTATGGACTTAGTACCTGTTAGATAAACGTTGTTAGGTATGACTTAGTACCTATTAGATAAACACTGGTAGCTATGGATTTAGTACCCGATGAATGAACTTTAGTAGCTATGGAATTAGTGCTTTATGAATGAGCATTGACAGCTATGGACTTAGTGTCTTTCGTATAAACCCTAGAAGCAATGGACTTCGGTTTGAAGGAATATAGGATAAATAATTCTTAGGGTAGACCCTTAAGAATAAAGAAGATATTAGGGATGGGTAATTTAGATAATTGTTTGATGATGAAACATAATAATTATATTATTGTGGGTTGAAAATCTTATGTACTCACCAGGTTTTCCAACCTGACCCACTCAAATTATTTATATCACAGGTGTTGATATGAAGTCACATTACACTGAGAGATTAAGGAGATATAAATCACTAGTGATAATGAATGTAAGTTTTGTTTATGTATTGACGATGACATCCCAAATGTTTTAAAATGAATAAAAATACTTTTCTTCGGAAATGCCTTGATAACGTATTTATCATGTTTTACTTGGAACAAATTCCGCAACATTTTTATTAAAAAAAGTTACTCTGATTTTTATAAAAAGCATAAATAAAATCAGTCTGTTCTGGCCGTGAAAATGGGGATGTCATATTTTACATTAACATTTGCTTCATCTTCACCATCAAGAATGGAAGCCCGAACACCAATCACCATTATAATGCATCTGGATTGTCTTTTAGAGCTTCGTCTTTCGCTTGTTCTACAATTGAGCAACAAGTAGGGGTTGGGGTTACTCTCTTGTGTTATGCAATATCATCCTATAATTTCCTCTTACTTATCCTCATAGTAAATGGTGACAAGTGGATTAAAATATTATTAAGAAAAATTAAATGTGACACATGGCCATAGTAAATGGTGACAAGTGGATTAAAATATTATTAAGAAAAATTAAATGTGACACATGGCATCATTTAACATGGGTAGGAGGATAGTAGGAAGATATTGTAGGAGGATATTTAGTGGGATTTTCTATAAGACCATCTCCAACCCACTTCCATTTTTTTCCTGAAAAATGGAGTAAAAAATGGGATAAATATTGTTTCATCTCCAACCTTACTCCATTTTTTACTCTATTTTTACCTCCAAAAAGTATATTCCATTCTTTTAACTTATATAAATTGTTAAATACACCCCTTCTATTAATTTGGTTTTAACAAATACATAATCTATATTTTTTTCATTACAATAATATTAAATAAATAATATTATATTTATAATACGTAATTATAAGCCTTTGTAAAATACATTATTGTGTTTTAAAATTTCAATATGTATTTAAATTTTAATATGAAAATTTATATGTATAATTAATCAATATAATTTAATATATAACACAATATTATAAGTATTAAATATCACATTTAAATAATAATTAGTAGGTAAAAAACCAAAAATTTATAAATATATAAAAAGTGACTAAAACTGATAACCTAAAGTTCATCCCCATTTTGGGGGAAATGAATAGTATAACACCAAATATGATTTTATACTATTCATTTCCTCCAAAATGAGGGAAGAAATGGGGTAAGATTGGAGAGGAATGGGGCAAGAAATGAAGAAATAATAGAGAATGGAAGTGGGTTGGATATGCTGTAAGTACCACCCTCATTTTCCAATTCCACCATTCTGATTTTATTTTTTGTCTTTTGTTGTTTTTTTCCTATTTTGTTTTTTTGTTATTTTTAATTCTTTTTATTATTATTATTATTATTATTATTATTATTATTATTATTATTATATTTTAGTATTATTGTTGTTATAAATTCTGCATATAATTTTAGCATTCGGACGATATTATAAATTCGAACGGTTATATAAAATCGGTTTTTAAATATTTTTTTATATTTTAATATTAATATTTTTATTTTTATTATTATTAAAAATTACAAACGACATTTTATAAATCGAACATTATAAATTTGAACGACTATATAAAATCGGAACAAAAGCAAAGTTTGTCCCTATTAATTATGGATATTAATTGGTAAGATATTCCAATTGTGTGGTGCTTTATACGGATTGAAAACATTTAGTCGAGCACTATACAAAGTTTCTGATTTTTATATAACAATTCGAATTTATAATGTCTGATTTATAAAATGTTGCTCGAAATTTGTAACAACAATAATATTAATATTAAAATATAAAAAAAATATTTAAAAACCAATTTTATATAGCTGTTCGAATTTATATTGTCGTTCGGATGTTAAAATTTTGTACGAAATTTATAACAATAATAATAATAATAATAATAATAATAATAATAATAATAATATAAATTTAAAAAGAGTTAAAAAACAAAACAAAAAAAAGCAACAAAAGACAAAAAAGAAAAAAAAATGTTAACTCAAATGTCAAAATTTTAATTTTATTGATTTTAAGGGGGTAAAATGGTTAATGAGGGTACTTATAGCACAACCCTATTTAATTTCTCTTGAGAGATTGATCACGATAGAAAGATTGATTACAAATGAGAGTTGATATCATAAAGAGAAAAAGAGAGATTATAACCGAGAGAGGGAGAAGGAGAGAGAGAGAGATCATTATTGAGTAATAGATCATTATTAAGAAAGTGATTATTATTAGAATTGATAAGAGGATATAAGAATACCACTAAATGTTGTAACTTATTTGTTACATATTAGTGATGATTACTTGATTATGATATATGTGATTTATGTGATTATGTTATTGTAGTTGTTGTTCACTATACCATGAGGCTTACGTTTTTTGTGATGATTATTTTGCAGGTAGATTATTGTGACGTTCAGCTCAATCTTGTACTTGAGACCAATACAATCTTTATGATAACTTTTTGTATACCAGAGTGCTAGTGTACACCAAAAGTACCTATAAATTTTAAACGAGAAACGAAAATTTTAGGGTGTACTTGATATGAAAACTAGGGCGTTACATTAATACCCTCTGAAACTCTCGAAACCATAACTATTAGTCTAAATTGTAGGTAACTTAATCTCGTCTACGGTTTGGTTGACTATTTTTGGCTATCAAGTGAAACACTTTAGCAATTTTGGCTACATTAGTAATTTTGTCTGATTCCACATCTTTACGATTTTCTTCTTGACTTATCTTGAATAAATTTTCTCTTGGTTCACAGGGTGTCAGAATGCCTTTATGAATACGGAATACCTAGGATATATTCTATTTAAAATGTAATACCCAAACTTATATTTGTATCCATTCACTCAGAAAAGAGAATTTGATGCCTTTCCTGACAAAATATCATTGAATATTGGTGATCGATCAAGAACATCAATGTCATTGTTGGAATCTACAACCCCCAAAAAAAACATGTCAAATCCACAAATCTTGGGAACCATCAACCTATAATACCAATAAAGGCATTTTATGATGACCACTTGCAAATTGCCCCCTCTATGCATGTGGATAATTCCCCAATATCAATGTATGAAATCAATGCTTCCAACCATACCAGGAAAACCATGTCTCTCTTTATGTGTCGTGTATAGCTGTATATAATTCAACGAATGCTTCAACAAATAAACGCCACCTAATGTTTCAACACCACTTTTTGACAATGTATACAGATTTTCTCTTGTAGTTATTTCAGACATTCTCATATAATTGTTAATAGAATTGGGTGACTCCTTGTAAACCATTAGCCGAATTGACGCAAATTATTTCTACAATCTTGTGAATCATCGCCTACCTCTAGCATCATATCTCAATTCAAAAAAGCTATACGTAAACATATATTCAATATGTAAAAATATGTATTTATTTTGCATAAAAATATTTAACATATATAAATATGAAAGAAATGAAACCTGATTTCCAAGACGTTGACTATTCGAATAAACACATTTCTACTCAAACGAAACCTTTTTTGAAATTATTTTCCACAAAGTAATCATGATATAGATGTTTGTGTCCCTCCTCATGATTTTTGTTTAACCTCACGTTTTTCTAGTTAGTAGAGGAGCTACATTTTCTTCTAGTACTCATTAGTTTAGTACTTATACATTACGATGATGAACATATCATTATCATCCGAAGACAAGTCAAATAGATGCATAATAAAAAGAATTCGAACATTTGTATAAAAATATAAGAGTTGTGTGTAAAAAATGAATGTGTATTGTGTTATATATATATATATATATATATATATATATATATATATATATATATATATATATATATATATACATACGCGCACTAGGTGTGTAAGACTCGTGTACTATACAGGTTGATTAAAAATAGTTAAACATCAAATATTTAAGTATTAAACATTTTTTAATGTAAAATTTTGAAATAAATACAAACGAAATGATGAATAACTAATTACATCAATCTATACCAATAAAAATACTATTGACGTATTTAAATAATTATGTTGAATATCATAATGTAAACATTAAATATTTTATTAAAGTAAACTTTCAAAAAAATGCAAACTAAAAGATGAATACATATCTAATTCAATCTACACTAACCTTATAAAAACAGTATTAAAACTATACTTATTTATTTAAGCAATCGGACACAACACATACACATATACAAAAAGTGTTGTGCATGCCTGTTTATTTATGGTTGTGTGTATACAATGATGTAAAACAAAACTCATGTGACATGGAAATGTTAAATATCATATTCATGGATGTAACATACTTTTAAAGAACGGTGCTTTGATATGTAAAATTAAAGTGCTTTGATATGTAAAATTAAACAAAATTATACGAAATCATCAAATATGAAAAAATATTAATGTCAAAATCTCCTTTGTAACTCCCTAAATGGCTAACTCTACCTCCCAAATAGGCTATTGTGCGTGTACTTATATGAACCACCAAATTTATATATGAAAAATATTTATTTTAATGTAATAAGATGATCCACAATAAACTATGTATATATGTAACTCTCCCATATGAAACAATTTGATAACACTTCAAAGATCAAATGTACAACCACCAAAATCAAAACAACCAAGTAAAAGAAAACATAAACTACCCTTAGAAAGCCAATTAATCACCATAATTACATTCATAACATCCATCCCTAGACCATATATGCTGACCACTCTTTAAAAAATTTCATTATGGCGTATATGTATTAACTATCAAACCAATGAAATATTTATAAGAAATCAAGAAACAAAAGCTTTTAAAGCCTTCTACTCCAATTATTGTTATGTATCAAGAGATAAATTTGAACCGAAAATTTTCAAATCTAAAAATCATCAAGTGAGTGTTCACATGTGTTCTGTGACAATCTAGAACCTCGTATGCCTCTCTGTTGTTTTGGATGATAGGCTAAGATTTGAAATTCTGGAATCATAAAAAGGGACCAGACAACACCATGATCACAACGTCATATAGGCTAATACTTTTAAGCTCCAGACCAATTTGTAGCAGAAACAGAGAGGTAAGTGATAATCTGAAAGAGTTTTTAGTCGACTACATGGATTTGAATATTCAAATTTTGAATTAGTATTAGTATTATTCACATGTGATTTAGTTTCCAATACTGAGGAAGATAAAAGGGGATTGTGTGCCGAAAGGAAATGGAAAGCAGAGAAAAATCAGGGAAAAAACTATAAATTGAATCTATTCATTTATATAGTATTAAATATAATTAGTATTGTTAGTTATCATTTTATTAAAATTGAAAAACACAAAAAAAAATGACAAACGGAAAATAATTAGTTCAAAATTATAAGAAATTAGCATGTGGCAAATTAAAGTAAAAGAGGACATATGACAAAAAAATATTCATTTATTAGCTAGGATTAGGATATATTTTTTTGGAAACGGCAAATATATTAAAATAGGTAACCCTCCTCTAGCAAGGAATTTTTATTATTATTCCAATTTGACCTTTCCAAGCGATCATATGATTTGAATTCACACGTTAAGATATACGTTGAGATTGCAATGAGGCTTAGGTTATGTTTGGCGGACTAGCTGAAAAACTAACTGTTAGTTGAAAAGCTAGATGATGGCTGAAAAGCTAGCTGTTAAATAAAAAGTTAGCTGATAACTGAAAAGCTAGCTGATAAAAAATAACGTTTGGTAAAACTAGTTGAAAAGCTAGCTGAAATATATAAAATTATATAAAATGACATGTAAGCATAAGTGTTTTTATAATTAATTAAGTGGTGTATTTGTAAAATTTAAAAAAAGCTCATAAAAAGCTAATCTAAATAGTTTTTCAAAAAGCTAGCTTATCAGCTACTTTTTGCTTACCAAATATGACAACATAAAAAAACTCAAAAAATAAGCTAATTTATCAGCTAGTTGTGGTGCGCCAAACACAACCTCAACACAACATGATTGAGTGATGTTCCTCGACCCTCTCACTATTGAGTTTGTCCAAGTCAACATCTCAACTATATTGAGAGGCTCACACCGTACATCCTTAACATTTTTAATGCATGGAAGTTCAAAGAGATTTTCTTTGTTGGGTTTTATTTTGAATCTTGGACATAAGACTTTAAAAATCATACATATTAACCATTTCTAATGAAAATTAGTCTGTTTATATTTTATAAGTATCTATTCTAGCTGATTTTGATTTTTTTTTTCAATTTTGCCAAAAAAAATATTATATTAACAAAAATATTTAGAATAATCATGGGCTTGAGTATATTCATGAATTGCCGACCAAAGATTCATGCGGTTTTTGTCATAAAAAGTATTTTCATGTTAGAAAAAGTAACATTGCAAGCTTACGGATCCTTTTTCGTAAATAGATAATTGTCTTGTGAAAAAATATATATATAAACATATGATCATAAGAAATATAACTAACATCCAAATATGGAAATTGAATTCCTAAACCTAAGTCCGACATTAGATGAAGAACAAATCATGATTAAAGATCAATCATGGTGGTTATGATTTTTTGACATATAAACAATTTATGTTTTAAACCTTATAAAACATAAAATTATTATGTATTACAAAAAAAATATTAATACATACGATATCAAGTCCCCTCACAAAAATAAAATAAAATAATAAGAAACACGCCCGGACCACCCATTTTTAATGATCGTTATTATTCTTTTATTTTGTCATATGAATATTTTCCAAATAAAAACTAAAAACCAACCCAAATTGAAATTTTGATAGGTAGATTTCTTGAAAAAAATTTACGGTTTTGTTCCTTGAACTATGGAATTTTGGTCATTAAGAACTTGAATTCGTTAAAGTGTTGCATTCAACTATCATATTCAAAAATTGGGTTAATGAACTAGAAAGGTAGCAAACTTTGATCTTTGTTCTCAATAAAGTAATTGTGTTTTTTTTTTCATACACATTTAACTATTAAACTTGTTTGACCTTTTCAAAATAAGTTAATATGACTGATAATTAACTGTAACATTACCCTATTATGAACACATCAAACAAGTTACTGGTCAAATGTGTACGAAAAAAACATGATTACCCAAATATGAACAAAAACCAAAGTTCCTAACCCATTTTGGTAATATTGGGTTCTTTATGTTCAATGCAAATAGTCATAAGATCCATTGATATGACATGAAATTGGATTGTCCCGTCTTTGTGTATGAGGAGATGGTTAAGTCTTGAGTCAACCCAGTTTAGGCCCAACTAGTTAGGGGGTAGGTTGTATAAGCTTAAAGGGTTAGGTTGTATATGTTTTAGAGACCTAGCAACATAGCCTAGCCCATGAATAGCTGAGACTGAACTTGGTTAGACCAAGCCTAATCTAATTGTTCATTGACTGTCGGAGCCTGATCCCAGTGCACAGTCCCTGAGACGGTTCTTGTCTAATATTACCAAAACGGGTAAGAAACTTTGGTTTTTGTTAATATTTAAGTAATCATGTTTTTTCCGTACACATTTGATCAATAAACTTGTTTGACTTGTTCATAATAGGGTAATATTGCCGTAATTACCGGTCATATTACCCTAATTTGAACAGGTCAAACAAGTTTAATGATCAGATGCGAACTAAAAAAACATGATCACCTAAATGTAGATAAATACCAAAGTTCGTTACCTTTCTAGATCATTAACCCTCAAAACTTGTAGGACAAAAGTTCTAAACTTGGCAATAAATTCATAAAGAAGACAAACAATTTTGGCCAAACATTATTATGGTTAAATAATATTGTTTATGTTATGATCCTCGATCTTGGATTTACTTATAATCGATTTTTCTTAAGCCTAAAGTACACTTGAAAAACACTAAATAAACTATTATATCTTGTTACAAATTTGATATGAATTATTTTACAAATTTTCAACTTTTTTTTTACAACATAAAATCTTTTAATTTAGGTTTTTGTTTTAATCTTTTTACAATTTCTTTTAAAATAACTTTTACAATTCTCGTTATATATTTTTAACGAATGTTATTTTTTACGAATTAATCTAAACATTATTTACAAATTTTACACAACTTTTTTTTTTTAATTTGCTTTTTTTAATCGGACAACTTCTTTTACATCTTCTTTTACAATTTTGCTTTTCTAGAATTTCACATCTTACTTTTTTTCAATTTGGTTCAAGTAGGAGATACCTAAATTAAATCATATACCATTAACCTGAACCAAATTCAACAAAATAGACATTTTTCTGATGTAAAACATGTTAGTTAATTTAAGTATCTCTCCTACTTAAATATCCTCGATCATACTAATTAATATTCCTCCCTGTTCACATGCCCTATTTTAACCAAAGTTAAAAAAAGATTCATCATTTCAACATCTACTTAATTACGTTTGACCTCGTGATCTCAAAAAGACAACGACTCAACATGTGGACCATAATCTCACAACAAAAATCAAAATTTAGCATCATAAACCTTCAATCCTCATCATATAAAAACATCTACACCCATGACACTTTTTCACCATATTATCTTCTTTTTCATTGATCACTTGATACTTTCATAACAAAAAAAGATGTGGAGATTAAAAACAGCAGAAGGAGGCAATGATCCGTATCTCTTTTCCACAAACAACTTTATTGGGAGACAAACATGGGAGTTTGACCCGAACCATGGAACCCCAGAAGACCGAGCCGCTGTCGAACAGGCTCGAACCGATTTCTGGAACCATCGGCACCGGGTTAAGCCCAGTAGTGATGTCCTTTGGCGCATGCAGGTTGAAAGAAAATTCTAAAATCATTAATACTTGTTTTGGTATTGTTTACTAAATATGTGGATAATATTTATATAATGTGTGTAGTTTTTGAAAGAGAAAGAATTCAAACAGACAATAGCCCAGGTGAAAATAGAAGATTCCGAAGAGATATCATATGAAAAAGCTACGACCACACTGAGGAGGTGTGTCAGCTTTTTTGCAGCTTTGCAGGCCAGTGATGGTCACTGGCCTGCTGAAAATGCGGGCCCACTCTATTTCATGCAGCCGTTGGTTATCTGTTTGTATATTACTGGTCATCTTAATGTTGTTTTCCCCGAAGAATATCGAAAAGAAATTCTACGGTATTTATATTGTCATCAGGTATGTTTTTTTTTTTTTTTTTTTTAAATTGGATCAAATGTAAGAATTAGCAATGTATACCTTCATTTCCTTTTGCGTTAAAGCAGTTTCTTTTCAATTTTTTCTTCTTAGAGCATTATACCGTGAAAAATCTATTTTATAAATAGCATTTCATTTTGGAATTAATACATTATACTTTACAAAATCACCCTAATTATATAGCAGTGGAAACTGTTTTTCATTTGGATGATGATCATAAACTAGGCAAATTTATAAAACTACAATGTTGCTATTTATTTCATTTAATTACCTCTTTTCAATTCTAAAATGTATATATGGAATTGACAGAATGAAGATGGCGGATGGGGATTTCACATAGAGGGACATAGCACGATGTTTGGGACAACTTTAAGTTACATTTGCATGCGGCTTTTGGGTGAAGGTCTGGATGGTGGTCTGAATGGGGCATGCACCAAAGCCCGCAAATGGATCTTGGATCATGGCACTGTCACCACCATCCCATCGTGGGGCAAAACATGGCTTTCTGTAAGATATTTAAGTTTTTCTTTTTTCATTTTGTATGTATATTTAATATTTATATATTCTTTAGTTTCTATATATATATGTTACAAACTTATAAAAATATTATTTGTTTTAGATACTTGGTGTGTGCGAGTGGGCAGGAACCAACCCTATGCCACCGGAGTTCTGGCTCCTTCCCTCTTTTCTTCCAATGTATCCAGGTTAGTGTCTGACTTCTTCTGACTTAATAGGCTTAATGGATACATCATATATGACCTGATTCATTCAGATATAAGGTAGATTCGCAATCTTGTTTCTTGTATATTTAGTTATTTATATAAAACTAATACTATATATATTTTTAACTTTTAATATAAATGCAGCGAAGATGTGGTGCTATTGTCGGCTGGTATACATGCCGATGTCGTATCTCTATGGAAAAAGATTTGTGGGTCCCATTACTCCTTTAATTCTACAACTTAGAGATGAACTTTACTTACAACCCTACAATGAAATCAACTGGAAGAGTATAAGGCATTTGTGTGCAAAGGTGAAATTTTTACTACAAATATATGAAAGAAATAGCAAATGTACTTTTATTTATTTGTGTATTATAGCACCCCCTACTTTCATTTCTTTCTATTACATTTTGTTTCCAAAATGCTTGCCTGATTTTCTAATTATAAGCCTAAAGTATTCATCTAACTTATGATTTCAGGAAGATTTATACTATCCTCATCCATTACTACAAGATTTAATGTGGGATAGTCTCAACATTTTCACAGAGCCTTTACTAAATCGTTGGCCATTAAATAAATTGAGACAGAAAGCACTTGATACAACAATGAATCATATCCATTATGAAGATGAAAATAGCCGATATATCACAATTGGTTCAGTGGAAAAGGTCAGTTAATCTAACAACTTAATCAACCACACACCACCACATACATACACAATAAGAATAATCAAACAACAATGCTTTCTTTATAAGGAAAAATATTGTAATACTAAGAATGAAAGTAGGATACTATGATACACATAAATAGAAAGAAGGATTGAGAAAGACAAGTGCTAAATATTTCACCTTTGTGTATAGGCGTTGTGTATGCTTGCATGCTGGGTTGAAGATCCAAATGGTGTTTGTTTCAAAAAACATCTTGCAAGAATCCCGGATTATCTTTGGGTTGCTGAAGATGGAATGAAAATGCAGGTTATATAAAATTAAAATCCAACTTTAAAAAAAAAACATAATTTTTATAATTCTAAAAGTTGATTGTTATAATTTATATGAAATAGAGCTTTGGTAGCCAAGAATGGGATGCTGGTTTTGCCATTCAAGCTCTACTGGCTGCTGATCTTACAGAAGAAATCGGTTCGACTTTAATGAAAGGACATGAATTCATTAAAGCTTCACAGGTTTCTAATTAAAACTCATAACACATTTTTGTAACTTTTTTACTTGATTACTTATTCTTTAATTCTTGTTTTAGGTTAAAGATAATCCTTCTGGAGACTTTAAAAGCATGCATAGACATATCTCTAAAGGGTCATGGACTTTCTCAGATCAAGATCATGGATGGCAAGTTTCTGATTGTACTGCTGAAGGATTAAAGGTGTAATACAATATTTCTAGATGTCCAAAATTGAAAATATTCAAAAGGGTTGTCTTAACTCTTAGTTATAATCAAATTACTATCTTGTCCTCAGTGTTGTCTACTATTCTCAACAATGCCACCAGAAATTGTTGGTGAAAAAATGAAACCTGAGCAACTGAATGATGCTGTCAATGTAATACTTTCGTTACAGGTTAGTGTACATATACATATTTGATCTTATTTCCATTTCTTGGAAACTAATTAAAATAAAATCATTTTAATAATAAATTAATTTGATCTTGATGATGATATAGAGCAAAAACGGTGGGCTAGCTGCATGGGAACCAGCTGGATCATCAGAATGGTTGGAGATTCTGAATCCTACAGAGTTCTTTGCTGACATTGTCATTGAGCATGAGTAAGATTGTTTCTTTTCTAAACTGAATGAAAGTAAATGACAATTTTACCCTTACGAAATGTCTTAACTAGGTATGTTGAGTGCACATCATCAGCAATCCAAGCACTCGTTTTGTTTAAGAAGTTATACCCTGGACATAGAAGGAAAGAGATAGAGACTTTCCTTACACATGCAAGTGGATACTTGGAGAAAATACAAATGCAAGATGGATCATGGTTTGTTTTTGTTTTTTGTGTTTTTTTCATTATAATAAGACTTATTTTCTTTGTTTTAAACATGAGAAACTTATGGGTAGTGTTAATTAGGTATGGAAATTGGGGTGTGTGTTTTACATATGGTACTTGGTTTGCTCTTGGAGGATTGACAGCTGTCAATAAGACATTTGAAAATTGTCACGCAATTCGAAAAGGTGTTAAATTTTTACTTGAAACTCAGTTGGAAGATGGTGGTTGGGGAGAAAGCTATAAATCATGTCCTGAAAAGGTAACACTAAAGTTGATGTATAAATCATAATCACGTAACATAAAGTTGTTTCAAGAATAATAATAATGATAACATAATACGATAAGTTAAATAATCATTTGTTGATGAATGAATAGAAATACGTACCCCTTGAAGGAGGTCGATCGAATTTGGTACATACTGCATGGGCTATGATGGGGTTGATTCATTCTAGACAGGTTAGTTTTTTTTTTTTTTTTTGTGTGTGTGTGTGTTTTTAATTCTATATATAATTATAATGTTCGTTTTTTTATGTATGTAGTTTGTAATATTTGAATGGATTTGTTTAAAATATATAGATGGAGAGAGATGTGACACCTTTACACAAAGCAGCCAAGTTATTGATCAATTCCCAGTTGGAAAATGGTGATTTTCCACAACAGGTGACAAAAAAATGAAGTTAAATTAAATTTAAAAAATGGGAAAATAGCAGTAAATGATGAAAACAAGTGTTACGTTACTTTTTTTTCAGGAAATAGCTGGAGTGTTCATGAAGAACTGCATGCTGCACTATGCTCTATACAGGAATATATACCCGATGTGGGCTCTTGCTGATTATCGCAAGCTCGTTCTCAAAGGCATCTAAGTGGGCAAATCAGTCATTTCAATGTGTATATATATAAAGAATAAGTTACATTAATAAACTAAGAAAACAAATTATTATTAATTCTCTTCATTATTTATCGGTATATATAAGCAAAGGTTCATGTGTTCAAGAAAGAGGAAGGATGCTAAAGAGGGAATATAAGGTGGTCAAGAGAGAAATGTAAAGACTAAAGAGCCCTTGTCTTTTTTTGTTAATTCTGTTTATTTTGTTTTGTTCCTCAGTTCAATTTATGTAATGGTCCCTAAATAAATATATGAGTTATCATGAAATAATATGTGTGTTTTGTACTTCATGAATAATAAAGTTTCCAAAGAAATTACTCTCGTAAAGATTGAATGAAAATGGACAATTTTATGATATTTTCATAGATGACATCATTTCATCTGCAAAAAGACCACATAATACTTGAAGCATGAATTTTAGGGTACTTGAAGCATGAATTTTAGGGACGACATGTGTGAAATTGACGACTATTTTGATGAATGAGCTAATTTTCTATTATTTGATTTTTTTTTTCTCTTCAAAATAATATAATGTTTAATATTAACCTTTTAAATATAGTATAAAAATTATTAGGGATCCCAAAGTATTATTTCACTTATTTCTAACATACATTTCTTTATATTTAACTTTATAAGTTAGAAATGTCATAAATTACCAAAATGATGGCTAATGCGTCATTTCCTAGAACCAGAGGGGTTCCATCTTCACATTAAATAAATCTAAAGGGTCTGCTACTCTCCTTTTGCTATGATCCTAAAATAAGAACTCCATCACTCATCAGCCCATCTCCTTTCTACATCTTGATCTTCTTCACACGCCAATATACAAAATGAAGGTCGGTTGATTTTGTTCTTGACTTTTGTTTTCCATCGGTTGTAAGGAGTAAAATGAATAAAAGCATCTTTCTTATTTCAGGTTTGAAGAAGATTCATACTTGTACCCTAAATCAAAGAAACTAGTTTGCACTTCCAGGTAAATCTGATCACTCTCCCGTTTCCGAAATAATTTCTCGTTATTCATCTGAAGAGAAAAATCGATTGGTTTGACGGGGGTTTTGAATAACGCGTTCAAGGTGTTCGATGAATTGCCTGTTCACTACTCATTGAATTCAATAAATTGGATGCCTTTCAAGCAATTATCAACACTCAGCGATTTTTCTTCAAAGTAGATTTATCTGTTCATCTGATATTATCTCTGCTTCCAGTTGTTTCATGGACTATCATCTGAAATTGGGAATCGTATTGTCTCTGCTTGTTGGTATTATCGATTCCACACATTCCTCTTCATATTCTTCTGAGGTGAGAGAATTCTATTTCCTTCCATTTTCATATATAATTCGTCTTTAATTGCTCCTCTTTATCAGTTGGGAAGCCATAGATACATCACAGAAGCATACTTTCATAAACACAACACCATAATCGATCACCTTTTCCAAGATTTCATAACCAATAACCTCCCTCATGGATCCTGTGAAATGCTTCAAACTAAACACAATTTCATCCCAAAACTATCACTTTTAGGGCGAAATTTAATCGGTGAAGGTTCTCACAGGCGTCTAACTTCTTCCATTAAAATCAAAATCCATCAAGAAATTTCATCTAATCTCCCATCACTCTCCTGTAATGCCATAGTTATTGAAAGACTCCCCTCTGGAGTATTCGCTGACCCATTCGAGCTTCAACATCTTACTCAACGTGGTGGTAAATTACACTCATACCCTTCAACTAACTCTTGTACTCAAAAAGCTAAACCATGTTCTTTTTCTCTTCTTTTTTTGCAGTGTTTACTGATGCTTCTGCATTCGGGGACACTGATCTAGAATCACCTACCATAAGGGCAAATCGGTCAATTATTGAAATTCACATGGATTTGAACCCTAAAAACAAGAACAATTGGGATCTCAAGATTCAGCTTCCATTACATGCGCGTTATGCAGTATGTGAATCTAAAATTCTAAACACATTTGTGTTTTTTTACATCAATTGATTGAATTACATTTATTTTTTTTATTTTTTTTTTCAGCCTTTGGGTGAATATGGTTATACAAGAATCGAATTTGGGTCTCCTGATTTGTTTCTACAATGCACTATTGAAGGGGACCCACATAACAAAAGCTGTTTAATTTCAACCAATGACAATGATGTCAGTCTTACGTCATCAAATGTTGCTTCTATTTTATGGGAAGTACCTTCAGGAATTGTGGAACATACAAAAATTGTCTCTATGATTACTTTTATTTCAGCTTTTGTATCTGCTTTCTCAATTTTCATTGCATGTGTTTATTATCCAAACACTGAAAGCTACATTAATTTTAAACAATCTTAATATGTTACAAGTTTCATTACATCAAAACTTTTTCAGTTTTATTTCTTTATATCTTTAGCAATTAGCAACACCTTCTTGCGATAATCAGCTAGGGCCCACATTGGGTATATATTCCTGTACAATGCATAGTGCAACATGCAGTTCTTCATAAAGACTCCAGTTATTTCCTGTATTATGTAAACAAAAACGATAAATGTAACATCTTTTTTTTTTTTTTTTCGTTTAATTTTACTTGATTCAACTTTTTTTTTTGTTACCTGTTGTGGAAAATCACCGTTTTCTAACTGGGAATTGATCAATAACTTAGCTGCTTTGTGTAGGGGTGTTGAATCTGTTTCCATCTATATATATGTTTTGAACAAATTAATTAATGTATTACAAACTACAAAAGAAAATGAATATTATAATTGAATTTGGAATTTAGAATTTAGAATAAAAATAAAAAAGTGACCTGTTGAGAATGAATCAATCCCATCATAGCCCATGCAGTATGCACCAAGTTAGATCTGCCTCCTTCAAGGGGTATGTATTTCTGTTTATAAAGCAACAAAAAGATTATTCATTTTATTATTATTATTATTTTTTAAAACAAGTTTTTATCTCATATTCTCATTGAATTATTACCTTTTCTGGACATGATTTGTAGCTT
Organism: Lactuca saligna; assembly: GCF_052625555.1. Lineage (NCBI taxonomy): Eukaryota > Viridiplantae > Streptophyta > Magnoliopsida > Asterales > Asteraceae > Lactuca > Lactuca saligna. The sequence goes on along the minus strand of NC_136422.1, from coordinate 131,641,461 downwards.
TCACCCCAACCACCATCTTCAAGCTGTGTTTCAAGTAAAAATTTGACAGCTTTTCGAATTGAGTGACAATTTTCAAATGTTTTATTGACAGCTGTCAATCCTCCAAGAGCAAACCAAGTACCATATGTAAAACACACACCCCAGTTTCCATACCTAATATACACAAATTCCCTCATCTGTTAAAAACTACAAAAAAGTTGATTTTAATTAAAAAACAAAAAAGAAAAAAACAAAAACAAAAAACAAACCATGATCCCTCTTGCATTTGTATTTTCTCCAAGTAAGGAAACCTTCTATTTCTTTTCTTCTATGTTGAGGGTATAACTTTTTAAACAAAACTAGTGCTTGCATTGCTGATGATGTGCACTCAACATACCTAGTCAAGACATTTTGTAAGTCTCTTGAAGGGTAAAATGGTCATTTACGTCTTTGTTAATACAAAGACATAGTAGTTTAAAATAAGATATTGAAATGGTAACGTATGTAGTAATCTTACTCGTGTTCAATGACAATGTGAGCAAAGAACTCCGTAGGATTGAAAATCTATGATGAAGGAGTATAAAATATAAAATCAAATCTTTTGTAACTTAACAATATATATATATATATATATATATATATATATATATATATATATATATATATATATATATATATATATATATATATATATTTTGTTAAAATACCTCCAACCATTCTGATGATCCTGATGGTTCCCATGATGCCACCCCACCATTTTTGCTCTATAATATTATCGTCACAATCAAGTTAAAATGTTTAGAAATTAAATTAAAATGTGTATTGAAGAATCCAGATATTTGTGTCTATTTTTATTTTAGGAATGAAATAGACCTGTAGAGAAAGTATTATGTTGACAGCATCTTGCAGTTTCTCTGGTTTCATTTTTTCACCAACAATTTCCGGTGGCATTGTTGAGAGTAGGAGACAACACTGGGGGCAAAACAGTAATTTGACCATAAGAACAAACGCGATTTATTAAATTACGATTATGGGCTTCTCACATCATACCTTCAATGCTTCAGCAGTAGTGTCTGAACCTTGCCATCCATGATCTTGATCTGAAAAAGTCCACGACCCTTTTGAAATATGTCTGTGCATTTTCTTAAATTCTCCAGAAGGATTATCTTTAACCTAAAACAATAAATAATGATTAAACAATCCAGTAGAAAAAAGTAAAAAATGTTTTTTAAGAGTTTTAAAGACCTGTGAAGCTTTAATAAATTCATGTCCTTTCATCAAAGTAGTCCCAATTTCTTCTGTAAGATCAGTAGCTAATAAAGCTTGGATGGATAAACTAGCATCCCACCCTTGACTTCCAAAACTCTGTTTCAAATTTATAACAATCAATTTCTAGAATTATAAAATTTATTATGTTTAGATTTTTATATAACCTGCATTTTCATTCCATCTTCAGCAACCCAGAGATAATCAGGGATTCTTGCAAGATGCTTTTTGAAACAAGCACCATTTGGATCTTCAACCCAACATGCAAGCATACACAACGCCTACATAAAGGATTGTAGTTTGAAATAATTGAGTAGATTTTTCAAATATAATTGAGCTATTAGATATTTAGATTATGAGATTATGTAACCTTTACAACTGAACCAATGGTGATATATCGACTATTCTCATCTTCATAATGGATATGTTTCATTGTTGTCTCCAATGCTTTCTTTCTTAATTTATTAAATGGCCAACGATTTAATAAAGGCTCAGTGCAAATATATAAACTATCCCACATTAAATCTTGTAGCAACGGATGAGGATAGTATAAATCTTCCTGAAATAATAAGTTTCTGCAAAAGGGTAAGTAAGTATTACGCAAACTAAACTTTTTATAAATAGTAAAAAATGCCACCTTTGCACACAAATGCCTTATACTCTTCCAATTGATTTCATTGTAGGGTTGTGAGTAAAGTTCATCTCTAAGTTGTAGAATCAAAGGAGTGATAGGACCTACAAATCTTTTTCCATAGAGATACGACATTGGCATGTATACAAGCCGACAATAGCACCATAGTTTCGCTGCATTTGTCCATTAAGCCAAGCCCATTAAGCCCAATAAGTCAAAAAGAAACAGACAGTATTCACTATTCACTAACCTGGATACATAGGAAGAAAAGAAGGGAGGATCCAGAACTCTGGAGGCATAGGGTTAGTTCCTGCCCACTCGCACACACCAAGTATCTAAAACAAATAATATTGTATAAGTTTGTTACATATGTATAGAAACTAAAGAATATATAATATATATACAAAAAGAAAAAAGAAAAACTTAAATATCTTACAGAAAGCCATGTTTTACCCCACGATGGGATAGTGGTGACACTGCCATGATCCAAGATCCATTTGCGGGCTTTGGTGCATGCCCCATTCAGACCACCATCCAGACCTTCTCCCAAAAGCCGCATGCAAATGTAACTTAAAGTAGTTCCAAACATCGTGCTATGTCCTTCTATGTGAAACCCCCATCCCGCATCTTCATTCTATAAGCAATAGTAATGTACTTCTATTGATTTGCTTGTTATATCATCATAGTTTCATTTCTTCTTAAGTAGATGTCTTAATCAAAAAAAAATGGAAATACAATATGCTAATGAAAGTACATTGTTATTTCTTGCATACGTTCCGATTTAAAAATAGTTGTACCTGATGGCAATATAAATACCGTAGAATTTCTTTACGGTATTCTTCTCGAAAAACAATGTCAAGATGACCGGTAATATACAGACAGATAACCAACGGTTGTATGAAATACAGTGGGCCTGCATTTTCAGCAGGCCAGTGACCATCACTGGCCTGCAAGGCTGCGAAAAAGCTGACACACCTCTTCAGTGTGGTTGTAGCTTTTTCACACGATATCTCTTCAGAATCCTCTATTTTCACCTGAGGTATCGTTTGTTTGAATTCCTTCTCTTTCAAAAACTACACATTATATAAATAAATATTATCCGCATATTTTATAAACAATTAAACAAATATCAATGAGTTTAAATTTTTGTTCAACCTGCATGCGCCAAAGGATGTCACTACTCGGCTTGACCCGGTGTCGATGGTTCCAGAACTCGGTTTGAGCCTGTTTGACCGCGGCTCGGTCTTCTGGGGTTCCATGGTTCGGGTCAAACTCCCATATTTGTCTCCCAATAAAGTTGTTTGTGGAATAGAGATACGGATCATTGCCTCTTTCTGCTATCTTTAATCTCCACATTTTTTTTTTGTCATGAAAGTATTAAGTGAATGAAAATGAGAAGGAAATATGGTGAAAAGTGTGGTAGGGTGTTGTGTTTTTATATTGAGAAATGTGAATTTATGAACATAATTCTATGATTACTAAGTTATGGGATTACTTCTTAAAGTGATACACGATTTTATATCAGTAGATAGTATATTAGGTATGGTGGAACCATTACTTTATTCTAATTTGAATTATTTGATTTTTTGGTCACGCAATCCATACATGAAGTTTAATTGGAATTATTCAACTATTGCAATCACTATACACAATACGCAGGTAAAGTATCTTTTTACAAAATTCATGCTGTTTAATTTCTATCCACAAGGATACTTACTTCCATTAATCACCAATCAATGACTTTTTGAGTTATTTGATTTTTTGGTCACGCAATCCATACATGCAATCCAATTTGAATTACTCAACTATTACAATCACCATACACAATCAATGAGTGCACTCAAATTCTCATATCTCATAGTCAAAATTATGGAATCCATTCACCACTAACAAGTTAAACCTAAGACTAGGATTGGGAATTAGTGGTCATGTTTCCATCCTTCCATCCATTGGTCCACATCACATGAGTCAGTTTTTCTCTTTCTTCCCGCTCTATCTTCCAACCATCCTTTGTCTTCTTATTCATTTTCATTTCTTGCTTGGGTGGTTGTCTTTCATAACCTACCAAAGTTGATTACCTCAATATCCATAACATGTGTACAAACTGCATAACACTACTAGAAACAGGGATTTCAGAGACGGACCAATCCGTCGCTAAAGAACGTTTGCGACGGATCATCGGCAGACATACTCCATAGGCGGTTAAAGTGTGGCTAATGACTTACAGATGGATTTAGCGACGGATTACTTATTCCTTGCGACGGCCTTAGCAACGGAATATCCGTCGCAAATACGTCACTTAACGTGTTTATTTAGGACATTGGCGACAAAACTCAGTAACATTATTCCCGTCGTTGATCCCTCGCAAAACGCTATCTCTGTTTTTTTATATTCTGTCGCTGATCCCTAGCTAATATGTAAATGTCTTTTTTTTTTTCTTTTTTTTTTGGATTACATATCTAAAACAAAAAGAATACCAAAAACATCAAATAATTATACAATCCTAATCCATTATCATTTAAATCCATAAGCATTAAATAAATATACAATCTAAAACAAACATTAACATTGAAATACTAAAGTTAAACATTGATTGATATTTGATTTCATAATATAATGTAGCAAAATTCTCAATTTCCTATCATATTTTGCATTTCATCATACATCTTCTCCATTCCTACATATCTTGAATCCAAAAGAATGATTGGAATGGAATTGGATTCCGATTCCTATTAAATCCCATGGATTACTGTTTTCAGGTTCAACTTTCTGAGTGTCAATTTCAGGTTCACCATTCCATTTGATCCTGCTTTGTTAAAAGAATGGAGACTGGTTTTTGATCCTCTGTGAAAGAAACAAAAAGATGAGTAATTTGAAAGAAAAAAAAAAAATGTATAAAAGTATACCACATTTTTAAATATACAAACCTAAGCTCCAGAAACAGTCATCAATTTTAACAGACTTGTACAAGTCCCCCTATATTTATATATAAAAAAAGGTATATTAATGAAGTTCATATTTCATAAAACAATAAAAGTACCTGCCATCAATCGTTTCAAGGAGCTTGTTTTGATATTTTCTGCCCAAAACCTACATGTAAATAGAGTCATTAACTTCCATGGATTCTTCACTCTTATAGAAGACAACAAAATGTGTCAGATATAAGAGAAATTGACAAAGCTTGGTGCTAAGATGAATATTGAATTAAGCCAATTGAACACTTCTGCAAACCTTTGGATCACCTTGGTCAGGTAAGGCGGTGAAGCTGGAAGAGTTGGTGAGGCTGATTGCCTCTCCAAGTGGTTACAACGGATCCAATAGTTCTCACCATGGTCTTCAAAGAGATTATGGCACGTTCCAAGGATGGGTCACCCGTTGACCATTCACTTGGAATTTCATTAGTTGAGTTTTCCAATTAGTGGTAATTGCCTCCAGTTTCTCCAACCACTGGATTCCCAGAATTACATCACAACTTTCAAGTGTGAGGGGAAGGAAGTCTTCCTTGATTCCCAGGCCCGATCCTTGCACTTGTAACAGAATTCCTTGGCACCTTCCTTGACCGGAAACCGTCTTTCCGGTTCCCAGTGACACCCCAAAGCTGTTGGGTTTTCTATTGGGTTTTTTAGCCCATGAGGAAAGCCGACTTTTTTGGCCCATGTATATATATATATATATATGTGTTACATGCCCTAATTCCAAAAACACACAAAAATTCTCAACCACCAAGAGCAATAGTGAGAGCAAAAGAGAGAAATCTATGGTTTCTTCAATTTCCGTTTTTCTGGACACACCTTCAGTGTTCCTTCGTTTCCCGCAGATCCAACGGTCCGTTTTCTCTCATTTTTGGACAGCAGCTTCCAAACATCGAGGCCTTGAGATCCAACGGTTGAATTGTCGAGATCAGCTCCAGAGACTCGGGAATCTTCGCTTCTGTTTGCTGCTGGAAATCAGGAACGTTTTTTGGTGATATTTTTTTTTTGTTTTTGTTTATTTGATTCCATATGCTTGATGTGATTTAGTTCCAAGTATATAATGTTATTGTATGCCTCTAGTACATCTAGAGAAGACTTTGTATTGCTCTAATATTAGTGATAGTGGATTTGAAGCGGCTCTAGTAGTCCCGTGGTTTTACTCTCTTTTCTTGAGAGGTTTCCACGCTAAAATTCCGGTGTCTTTATTGGTTAATTACTTATTGTTTTTGGGTTGATTATATTGATCATATAACTTGCATTGGGGCTGATTTGTTGCAAGTGAAACAATCCTATTTGTTTGCATCCTAAAAGGTTCTTTCAAGACAGGAATAGTTTAGTCAAACGAAGTATTATTCCGCATTGTTATTTACCGTTGTGGCTGCGTTTTTCCCATCAAATTGGTATCAGAGTCTGGTTCTTGTTATTAGGTTACTTGTTTGAACAATAGAAGCTAATACAAATAGGATTGTAAATTTGAATGGTTCTAATTATCAAGTTTGAAGAAGCAAGATGGAAGACCTTTATGTGAAGGATTATTATATGCATGTGTTTAATACTGAAAAACCCGATGATAAAACAGATGCAGAGTGGAATATTTTGCATAGAAAAGCATGTGGGTATATTCGACAATGGGTTGATGATAATGTTTTGAACCATATTAGCGCGGAAACTCATGCTCGTACTTTATGGAACAAGCTTGAGCAGTTGTATGCTCGGAAGACCGGGAACAATAAATTGTTCCTGATTAAACAGTTGATTGGCTTGAAGTACCATGATGGAAATCCTATTAGTGATCATTTGAATTCTTTCCAGGGAATTATTAATCAGCTTGCAGGAATGGGTATCAAGTTTCAAGATGAGTTACAAGGTTTATGGCTCCTTGGCACTTTACCAGATTCTTGGAAAAAATTTAGGACATCCTTGTCCAACTCTGCACCAGATGGTATTATCACCATGGAATTGGCTAAAGGCGGTGTTTTAAATGAAGAGATGAGATGAAAGTCACAAGGTTCATCTTCACATTCAGATGTCTTGGTCACAGAAAACAAGGGGACAAGTCAAAGTAGAGGTCCGAATAACAAAGGGAAGCATCGCAGTAAATCTAAAGGAAAATTTGCTGACTATGAGTGCAATCATTGTGGTAGAAAAGGGCACACAATACAATTCTGCAGACAGTTGAAAAGGAAGAACAAGAAGGCAAATTACAACAATCAAAAGAACAACCACAACAAAAAATGATGGTGGTAATTATACTGCTAAAGTTAACACTGCTACCGAAGAGTTCTTTATTTGTTGTGATTATGATATGGTCAATCTTGCACATGATGATTCAAGTTGGGTTGACAGTGGTGCTACTTGTCATGTGACATCACAAAGGGATTTTTACACATCTTACACTCCTGGTGATTTTGGGAATGTTAAGATAGGTAATAATGGGTTATCAAAGATTGTTGGAGTCGGAGATATTTGTTTGAAGTTTGAGACTCGGATGGAGTTGGTTTTACACAATGTAAAACATGTTCCAGATATTAGACTTAGTTTGATCTCTGCTGGCTTACTTAATGATGACGGTTACCATAGTACCTTTGGTGGTGGCATTTGAAAACTCACTCATGGTTCTTTGATTGTGGCAAGAGGTGAAAGAAGCTCAAAGTTATACATGACACATCCGAAGATCTCTAAAGAATCGATCCATGCATCGATACATTATGACATGACCGATTTGTGGCATAAGAGACTTGGTCAAATTAGTGAAAAGGGGATGTCTTTGTTGTTAAAGAAAAATGTGTTTGGTGTTCATGATGTGAATTTGAAGAGATGTTCTCATTGTCTGGCAGGTAAGCAAAATAGAGTTTCCTTTAAGAGTCATCCTCCTTCCAGGAAGGAGAATATACTTGATCTGGTACATTCCAATGTATGTGGTCCCATGAAGACTAGGACACTTGGGGGTTGCTTGTATTTTGTCACATTCATCGATGACTATTCAAAGAATGTATGGGTTTATACTTTGAAGACTAAAGATCAAGTATTGGATGTGTTTAAGCAGTTTCATGTCTTGGTTGAGAAACAAACTGGGAAGAAATTGAAGTGTGTTCGGATAGATAATGGCGGTGAATACATTGGTCCTTTTGATGCTTATTGTAGAGAGCAAGGTATTCGGCACTAAACGACTCCTCCAAAGACACCATAGTTGAACGGTTTAGCAGAACGGATGAATAGAACATTGGGTGAAAGAGTTAGATGTTTGCTTTCACATGCAGGATTACCTGATTCTTTTGGGGGAGAAGCTTTGAATACATCGGTACATGTTATTAATCTTACTCCTTGTGTTCCTTTGTCTTTTGATGTTCATAATAGGGTTTGGAGTGGAAAAGATGTTTCGTATCGTCATTTACGGGTCTTTGGATGCAAGGCTTTTGTGCATATTCCCAAAGATGAAAGATCAAAGCTTGAAGTGAAGATCAAGCCATGTATATTCCTTGGTTATGGTCAAGATGAATTCGGTTACAGGTTATATGATCCAGTTCTGAAGAAACTCGTAAGGAATCGTGATGTTGTATTTGTTGAAGATCAGAGTTTAAAAGATATTGAGAAGACAAAGATAGTTCCTCAATCTAATGATGATCGTGTTGATTGGATCCGGTTCCCCCTCAACATTTTGAGCGGGGTTGGATGAGGATTTTTCATCCAGAGTTATCGGTACCTGATATACCACCATTTGTCCCACTTAGGCGGTCTACGAGAGATCGTCATCCTTCCACCCGTTATTCTGCTGATGAGTATGTTTTAGTCACTGATGGGGGAGAACCTGGTTATTATGCAGAAGTTATGGAAGATGATCATAAAAGAGAGTGGGTTGAAGCTATGCAAGATGAGTTGAATTCCTTGCATGAAAACAATACATTTGAGTTGGTGAAGTTGCCTAAAGGCAAGAGAGCTTTGAAAAACAAGTGGGTCTACAAAGTGAAGACTGAAGAGCATACCTCACGGCCTAGGTACAAGGCTAGATTGGTGGTCAAAGGGTTCAGTCAAAGAAAGGGTATTGATTTTGATGAGATTTCTCTTGGGTCGTGAAGATGGGTTCCATTCGGGTGATTCTTGGTTTGGTTGCTAGCCTTGATCTTGAGATTGAACAAATGGATGTCAAGATAGCTTTCCTTCATGGTGACTTGGACAAGGAAATCTATATGGAGCAACCTGAAAGTTTTCAGGTTAAAGGCAAAGAAGACCATGTGTGTAGGCTTCAAAAAAGTCTTTATGGGTTGAAGCAAGCACCAAGGCAATGGTACAAGAAATTTGAGTCAGTCATGGGTGAGCAAGGCTACCACAAGACCACTTCAGATCACTGTGTGGGTTCTTCCAGAGGTTTGGTGATGATGATTTCATCATTTTGTTGCTTTATGTTGATTGTTGGCAAGAATGCAGAGAGAATTGTTCAGCTGAAGAAACAATTGAGCAAGTCTTTTGCTATGAAAGACTTGGGGCTGGCAAAACAGATTCTTGGCAGTCGGATTACTAGAGATAGAGCTTCAAAGAAGTTGCATATGTCACAAGAGCAATACATTGAGAAGGTGCTTTGCAGATTCAACATGGATAAAGCTAAAGTAGTTAGTTCGCCTCTAACTACCAACTTTAAGCTGACTGATAGAGATTGCCCTTCTACTAAGAAGGAGATTGAAGAGATGGATAGAGTTCCATATGCTTCAGCCGTTGGGAGTTTGATGTATGCCATGGTATGTACAAGGCCAGATATTTCCCATGCAGTTGGTGTTGTTAGTCATTTTCTATCAAATCCGGGAAAGAAGCATTGGGAAGCAGTTAAATGGATTTTCAGATATCTACGTGGTACTTCCAAATTGGGTATAACATTTGGAAATGAAGCACCTATGCTTGTTGGTTATACAGATTCTGATATGGCGGGAAATAAGGACAACATGAAATCCACTTCTAGATATATGATGACTTTTGCAGGGGGAGCTGTGTCATGGTAGTCACGACTGCAAAAGTGTGTTGCTTTGTCCACCACTAAGGTTGAGTATATGGCAACAACAGAAGCATGCAAAGAGTTATTATGGCTAAAAAGATTTATGCAAGAGCTTGGACTTATACAAAAACGCTACGTGGTTCTTTGTGATAATCAAAGTGTCATTCACCTTGCTAAGAATTCTATGTTTCATAAAAGAACAAAACATATCGATGTGAGGTATCATTGGATTAGAGATGCTCTTGTTTAACTACTTGGATTAGAGATGCTCTTGAAGACAACTTGTTTAAACATATCGATGTGAGGTATCATTGGATTATGAGTGGCTCCTGGATCAACAAGAACCACCACTTCTGTGTCTGCCAAAGTGCCCCTGAGTTTAAGTGTTTTTGGATTTGTCATCCTCAGGACCGAATTCAAACAAATTCCAGACAATATCGTGGTTGCCTTGTCCGAGGTGACCAATTCCTCTATTCTAAGTTCTTCTTCCTCCTCTTCTTCTTCTTGCATCAATAACACACCCAACTCCTCTTTGCATTTATGCCCCGGATTCCATTTTTCATCACAGCGATAGCACAACGCTTTTTCCTTCTTGCTTTGTAATTCCTTGTCAGATAATCTCCTAACTTCTCCTGACCCTCGATGGCTCACTGTGTTGCTTGTAGGTGTATAGAATTGAGAGGATGAAGTGCTTTTAGGAGAGTAAATGGTCGTTTCGATCGGAGTGATTAAAGGTGAACCTAATATCGTTCCTGATGTTGCCGATCGAAGACTGATTCCTCCACTCAAGGTTTGAAGTTTCTTAGGTTGAAGATGTTGAGAACGTAATTTTTCTTCAGCCTTGATGGCCAGGGCCATCGCATGGTCAACAGACCTAGGTTCTAGCATCCAAACCTCAAACCTAATGTCACTTTGGAGCCCATTAATGAATTAGCCCATCGTAATGTCATCAGGTAAAATACAAAGCGAGGCAAGTAGTTCGATAAAGGAACGTTGATCGTCCAAAACTGACCCGGTTTGGATCAACGACAACCATTGTTCATAGATCGTACTTTCGTTTCTAGGTCGAAATTGTTGAAGATAGAACGACTTCAATTCATCCCAACATGTTATTGGTCTTCGTTTGTGCTCCTATTGAAACCAGAGAAGAGCGTCACCTTCTAGGGCAACCATCGCCGCCTCCATCTTGTCCGATTCAACCAGTTTATAGAAGTTAAAGTACCTTTCGGCCCTCAATATCCACCCATCTGGATTTCCTCCGTCGAACAATGGCATATCAAGCTTTTGAAACCTCTAGTTGGTTCCGATTCCGTTCTCACCTCCAGTCGGACGACCGGTTCCACCAGCGTCGCCCCCTTCCGTGTTGTTTCTGGAACCTCCATTGGATTCTATAATGCCCACTACCCTTGGGGTCTCCACTAGTTCACCACTGGCCTATCCTGGTCGTCTCTAGTTTATCGCACGCAAGACTTCTGCACATTTTTTATCCATCTTCAACTGAAGAGAAGCCATGGAAACAGCTTGATGTTGGATCTGATTTCCTTGGGTCTCCAATCGATCATACAAGTGACCCAGTTCTTTTTCGAGTGACTCCATCCTCTTGAGCGGGGCTCCTCCCCTTTCCTTCCCTCCTACCATAGTTTCAGGTGACTGCTCTAACACCAATTTGTTATGAACTCTCTCACAAATATTAAGAAATGGAATGACAGTCAAATGATCGATATTGTATTAATTCTCAGTTCATAACAAGAACAATGAAAAAGAAGGATAGATATAGCTATTCGAGATGTTATGGTCTCCTAAATAGAAGAAACTTCTAATTATTTCTACTTATTTCAATAAGGATATACCCTTCCTAATATATAGAATGCCATGACAGAGAATGATCCTAATTCCCAAATTGTCGTTGTTGTCCCACCAATCTTGCAGTGCTTTCGTGAGTGTCTGTGGTCCCCTCCATAAATGGAATCTCTTTAGTCCTCTTTCTCTAATAGGTGAATTGCACCGATGGGTGCACCACACTACCTTGCCTTCAAAAATCTGTTTCATCAATCATCATGTCAGGATATCAACCGCTGTTAATCAGCATTTCAAAATAGTAAACTAATACACCAAGAACAAGCTCAAAAGGGGTTAATTATGACCTTAACATCATGTAGTAAGGAAAGCTTATACTTCTCTCCTCGAAGTAGTATTCAATATCCCCTTGTCGAATCAGTTCAAATCTAAAAAAAAATCCGTATGCTAATTTATATAATCTAGAACATAGAAATTAGAGTTAAGATGATAACCAATATGAAAACCCTAGGAAAATCAAAATTAAAGAGATAAAGAAGGTAGAGATTAGAAAACGAGTAGTCATATGAGCTAGAAATGAAAGAGAAGTAAGAGATCTACATGGAAATTGTTGGGTATTTGGTGTTGCGTCTTGGGCTCGTCTCTTAGCCCCATTTTGTATCCAGTATGGGCTTGTCCATCCGTGACTTGTTTGTTAGGGTTTGTGTATTAATAGATGCTTGCATGCATCTTTTCCAGCACTGATAGATCGTTTTTTACGTGTGATTTAGAAGATCTCTTTTGTAACCCTAAAATCCTCTACAGCGGAAGTTCTTAATCGAGCTCTGCTGAGGATTGAACGTTCTAATCATTCGACTCATTCAGATCCATACTTGTGTATTGTTTCATTGTTTTACGTTCATTATCTACCTGTTACAAAGATCTAATCGATCAAAGAGTTAATAAATCTCATCAATTGGTATCAGAGCAGGAGGCTGTGTAATTCATACACATCTCTTCTATGAAAGAAGTTATTAGGGTTTATTCCGCATTAACTGATATTTATTGAGCCATCACTGCATAATTGACGTATCTCTTTACTTATTCGTTTTGCCCTAATATTATATATTACAAGTCTGATCTTTCAAACAGGTTAAACGATCAAGCATGGACGATTCTCAATCTAATCCTATCAACATCTCAAACAGTATTGGATCAACAACAAAGATTCCTATTCTTTACGCTCAAGATTACGAAGTTTGGGCGCATCACTTTGAAGACTACGTCATCGGATCTGAAGACAATGGGTATCTTGTATGGGAAGCTATTGTGTCAGGACCATTCGCTCACTCAGGAACATCCAGAATTATTAAAACTCAGAAAGAGTATAATGATTTGCTAAAAGATGTTAAAGATGTAGCACAAGACGAAAAGGAAAAGTTTCAGTGCAACATTAAAGCTTTGAGACTGATTCGATTCGCTCTTCAATCTGATACATTTAGATTGGTAAGTTCTTGCAGTACCGCTAAAGAAATCTGGGATAGGCTGCGAGAGCTATATTCCACAGATGAAGATTTGGAGCATTTTATTCAGACCTTGCTCTTGTCTGAGTTTGGTGAATTTAAACAGAATTCTGATGAAACTATTACTCAGATGTTCAATCGCTTCAATCATCTTCTTAGCAAGATGATCAAACACGATATAGAAAGGAAGCTGATTGAACAGAAAGTCACCTTTCTAAATGGCTTAAGATCTGAATGGAGATCTGTTGTGTCTACGGTCAAAGCTCACGAGCAGTTCAAGTCTTATTCGTTGGCAAAGCTGGTGGGAATTTGGAAATCCCAAGAAAAGATTGTCATGCAAGAGAAGAATGTAGTCTCAAGTTTGGGATCCTTGGCCCTCCTATCTAAAAGCAAAAATGGGGCTAAGAGACAAGCCCAAGACGCAACACCAAATACCCAATAATCTCCCCCTTTGCGTCAATAGGGGCGAGACCTCACTCCAACTTGCTTGCACCTGAGGCACTGGCTTTCTTCACAGTTTTGAATAGGAAGGGAATTATAGCAAGAAGTGTTTGTCGGAAGTGAATGTACCAATTGATCATATCGTTGAAGTATTTCTCATCACTCTCCGAGTTCTGTTTGCATCGATTGATGATACCCAGAACATGCTCCAAGCAGGAAGTGGTGTAAAGATGTTTGTCAGCCAAAGCAAATAAGCATTTCTGACCTTCTGCCCTGGTGAACATGACTGAGTTTCGTTTTGGATCAATCTTTCCCATCTGCATTCTGTTTAAATCACTTGCAGAACCGACTGGAGTGATAGTGGGCTTCTTCCTAAGAACATTTGCAACTTCTTGATCCAGCTTGGCAACCTCCAAAATATAAAACACCAACATTCTCTTGAAATGATCTATGATCGGACCATATTCCACTTCATTAACAAAAAGAATGTTGTGCAAGATCAGCTAGAGAGATAGAATGCTCGGTTTTGTCGGATCCCCTTAAGACCTTGAATCTGATATTGGTAAAGTTACCCTCCCGAACAGGTTTGAGAACCCGAACGTTGATGATCTTTTGTGCGCTCCACGTCTGATACTGAGGTTGAGCTGTCCTCAGATAGAAGTCTACAAGCTCCCTATCAACCTTCGGGTGAGGATGAGGAACTTCAGCTATGTGGGCGAATGCATGGAAGATAAAAGCTTTTCTGGTCAAGGGCATGTCAAATTGGAAATCCACCGAATTACCCCGGTCCAAGGAGATCACTGGTTCAAGCCAAAGAGTGCAGGGGGACTCGATAGCTTCTTTAACAAGCTCTTCAAGAGACCAAGGAGGAAATAGAGTTTTTCTGCTTTCAAGGAGATCCTGAGCCTTTTTTATCTTCCTCTCTTTGGCTTCAGTCTCTCTGGCAATACGAGCATTTTCATCAAGCTCCTTCTCTCTGGCCTGTTTCTTCAGTAGGCTGACAATCGGTTCTTGGTCCTCACTTTCATCACTGTCATCGATGATTTGTTTGTCTTTGCTTTGAGCACTCAAACCTGATGCAGGAACAGTTGTTGTTTTGAGCACCCACAACTACTTCCATACCACCACCAATCTTCACTGAAGCCACCAAAACCACCACCAGTGAGATTCCAACCAACGTATCTGATACGGGGGTTCGAACTTCACAACCCGAACCTACTTCCGTACCCGAACCCACTTCCCCTACCGAACCATCCGCCACACCCTTATCTCCCACTCCCTCTGCTGAAACCGAAACCTTTTTGGGAGGGGAGGATATGATCTTTGATTCCATCTACTACAGCCCTTACCAAGTCCAAAGTGATGATGATGATGATGATGCTCCAGTTACCAAAAAGCACATCAAGGAACTCCACGAGAAGATTGATAATCTTGTGGCTTCTTCCTCTACCTCAAAATCTCACATTTCGGAGGCCGCCATTCAGGGGATGGTGGAATCTCTCACCAAAGCACATGAAGCCTCCACTAGCTCAGCTGCTGCTGCTGCTATTGACAAATCTACAAAGGCTAGTGCTGCGGCGATCGAAAAAGTCGAAAAACTATTTCAAGATGCTCAGATTTGGCTGGAGTCTTTGCAGGCGGCATCCGAAACCAATACCAAGAAGATTCGCAAGGGTGTGGAGAAGCTGGTCCATTCTCTCGAAACAGAAAAAGACCACTTTGCCAGCTTCTGTCAGAACCTCAAAGAAGACAATCAGTCTTTTCAGTCTTCGGTTGCGGATCGTCTTCTCAACTTTCAAGCAACTCTTGCCGCCGATTCTACTACAAAGGATGAGCTTGCTCGTAAATCTTTCGAACTTCATCTTGCAATTCATCAGCTCTCCCAAGCCGAGAAGGAGATCGATTCTCTTCGGTCTGAGAAAGTTGTGGTTAGGAGTTGTGTTTCGGATGTTCATGGGGCTCTATCCAACATCATCGAAGCCCATGATCCGATTCTTAACTACTCGGTGAGGCGCACTCTTGCAGAGAAGCTTGCTCCTGCCCTTGCCTTGCTTAGCCGCATTGAAGGGATTTCTGAGCAGGAGGAACATCCGAAACAAAGGGGAGAAGGGAAGCCCACAGCTCAATCAAAACCCCCTCTGATTTCCAAAGCTCAATCACTCCCAGTTTCTTCACTAGTTCCTCCGAGAGCACCCAAACCAACAACTGTTCCTGCATCAGGTTTGAATGCTCAAAGCAAAGACAAACAAATCATCGATGACAGTGATGAAAGTGAGGACCAAGAACCGATTGCCAGCCTACTGAAGAAACAAGCCAGAGAGAAGGAGCTTGATGAAAATGCTCGTATTGCCAAAGAGACTGAAGCCAAAGAGAGGAAGATAAAGGAGGCTTACGATCTCCTTGAAAGTAGAAAAACTCCATTTCCTCCTTGGACTCTTGAAGAGCTTGTTAAAGAAGCTATCGAGTCCCCCTGCACTCTTTGGCTTAAACCAGTGATCTCCTTGGACCGAGGTAATTCGGTGGATTCCCAATTTGACATGCCCTTGACCAGAAAAGCTTTTATCTTCCATGCATTCGCCCACATAGCTGAAGTTCCTCATCCTCACCCGAAGGTTGATAGGGAGCTTGTAGACTTCTATCTGAGGACAGCTCAACCTCAGTATCAAACGTGGAGCGCACAGCAGATCATCAACGTTCGGGTTCTCAAACCTGTTCGGGAGGGTAACTTCACCAATATCAGATTCAAGGTCTTAAGGGGATCCGACAAAACCGAGCATTCCATCTCTCTAGCTGATCTTCCCAACTTAAATCCTCATGACTGGATAATCTTGCACAACATTCTTTTTGTTAATGAAGTGGAATATGGTCCGATCATAGATCATTTCAAGAGAATGTTGGTGTGTTATATTTTGGAGGTTGCCAAGCTGGATCAAGAAGTTGCAAATGTTCTTAGGAAGAAGCCCACTATCACTCCAGTCGGTTCTGCAAGTGATTTAAACAGAATGCAGATGGGAAAGATTGATCCAAAACGAAACTCAGTCATGTTCACCAGGGCAGAAGGTCAGAAATGCTTATTTGCTTTGGCTGACAAACATCTTTACACCACTTCCTGCTTGGAGCATGTTCTGGGTATCATCAATCGATGCAAACAGAACTCGGAGAGTGATAAGAAATACTTCAACGATATGATCAATTGATACATTCACTTCCGACAAACACTTCTTGCTATAATTCCCTGCCTATTCAAAACTGTGAAGAAAGCCAGTGTCGCAGGTGCAAGCAAGTTGGAGTGAGGTCTCGCCCCTATTGACGCAAAGGGGGAGATTGTTGGGTATTTGGTGTTGCGTCTTGGGCTCATCTCTTAGCCCCATTTTGTATCCGGTATGGGCTTGTCCATCCGTGACTTGTTTGTTAGGGTTTGTGTATTAATAGATGCTTGCATGCATCTTTTCCAGCACTGATAGATCGTTTTTTACGTGTGATTTAGAAGATCTCTTTTGTAACCCTAAAATCCTCTACAGCGGAAGTTCTTAATCGAGCTCTGCTGAGGATTGAACGTTCTAATCATTCGACTCATTCAGATCCATACTTGTGTATTGTTTCATTGTTTTACGTTCATTATCTACCTGTTACAAAGATCTAATCGATCAAAGAGTTAATAAATCTCATCAGAAATGCAACTTACACACTATTAGAAATTAACCAGAATTGGAAGCTGATGAAGAATACTTTAGATTTTCTCGAGTTTACGCTATCTGAAGCAGCAATGGATGAACCAATAGATCGAATCAGATCGAATGGCTTTGATAGGGAAACGAGTGAGTCAATAAGGAAGGAGGATGGACCGAGTGGAAAGCCAATGAGGATGTGATTTCTAAGATTTTCCTTTGACGAGCTTCAAGTGTACTTCAGAGAGCGATGCAGAGAGGGACGATGCATGTGGATGGCGGTGGAGGTGATTTCTTAGGGCGAAGGAGTGGATTTAAGTCAATATTATAGAGGGTTGATTAGGGCTTCGGGAAGAAATCATTTACACCGTACTCCCCAGTTCAACTTAAGGAGAGAAAAGAAAGGAAATGGGTGGAAATGAGAGGAAAGTAAGAGAGATTGATGCTCCAAAGTTTCATTCATTAAAGGAAGGAAGTGAAAGGAAATGGAAGGATCACTTTCCCTCCTAACTTTCCTTTCGATTTGGGAGGAATTGAAAAGAAAGAATAAAATGTTTAAATTTTCTTCCATTTCACTCCAACTCGGGAGCACAAAAGACAAATTTGTTTTCCTTTCTTTTCTCTTCTTTTCTCTCCTTACTTTCTTTTCTCTCCTCTTCTTTTCTTTGCTTCAACTCGGGAGCGGGGTGTTAGGGCTTGGGAAGAAATCAGAGGGAATGAAAATAGAAGGAGGGAACGAAAAAGAAAGAAAAGCGGGAATGAAAAATAGCATGAGGGAAGTAAAAAAATATATTGAAAAAAGAGGCGTCTGATTTTCTACGAGGGATTGGCGAGGCCCAAGAAAAAAAAAGGCTTGTGATTTTAAGCAATATGCCGTTCCCTAGCTAAAAGGAGTTAATTTGCGATAGAATAGCAACAGACTGTTTCGATAAATTCTTAACATTCGGTCGCTAATCGTTTGGTAATACCTCTCAAATTTTGTATAAGCTTTTTTGGTCCATATATTTATGTTTTCCATCGCTGATCTCTCGATATTTCGTCACTGATTAGCTATAGATTGAATCCGTCACTGAAGGTCAGGTTTCTAGTAGTGTAAATGCATACAAAGTATATAAATGTGTTGTGTTCTAGCCCTTTTTGTGAGGCTATTATTGCTGACAAAAAGAAACCTAAGGTGGCAAAGATTTCATATCCTCGATGGATGAACACATTAAATGGAGAGGCTGAAATGGTGGTTGGGTTTTAGTAAAATTAGAGTGTTTCTAGCATCAGTTGTAATGCATTCAAAACTCAAAGAGCATTTAATGCATTAAAAAAACATTAAATGGAGAGACTGAAATGGTTACTCGATTGATAATATACTCAAGTAGCCCGAGCTTGACTCGAATTGAACCAAGTCGGATTCAAGTATTTTTTGAGTCGGTCTCGAGTATCTCACGAGCTAAGCTCGACTCAATTACATCTCTAACTTTGACAAATGACTTATTAGGTAAATAAATTAAAAATAAGAACACTCTAACTAAAAATAGTAAACAATGTGAATGGTTACTTTGGTAGGGGTGTGTTCTTGGGAATAAGAACATGTAATTATATTGACCATTATAAATGATTGTTATTCCCAGTGGGAGGGAAGTGAGCTCCACTAATATAAAATTGTTATCGACTTCTTTGTCATCATCATTTCGAGTAAACTTAGAGGCCAATATTGCAGCCCTACACACGACAATCTCGTCCCCATTCAGGTTTTTGTAAAGTTGTTTACTATTAAAAAAATCCTCCATCATTTTTTGTAGGTTTGGGGTCCTGCTAGAACAACCGACAAGAACCATATCATCAACTTCATGTTTCTTCGTGTTGGTTTCCTTTAAACATTTTCCAAGCAACTTAATGTATTTCTTAAAGTATTTAGAGTTTATTTGATCAAATTTAGCCTTGTTATTTGTAGCTGTAAAATCATTACCATCAAGCAAACCATGAATGTCTACTATAGTTGAAGTGGAAGAGGACAACACACTTTGCTCTCTCACAGATAGTTTTAAGCCTCACCATGGCTTTCACATGACCTACCAGGTTCTTATTGTGTTTCTTTTTCAAGTCCTTAACAATATTATCTATAAGTCCATTGCCAAAATCTTCTCCACCCAAGTCCCCTCCAAAAGTTTTGAGATTAATCTTATTTTTCTCACAGATATCAACTTCCAAAGAAACTACATGGGTGGTGGTACTTTTGATGTAGATGTCTTTCAAGTTGATGTCGGTGAAGAAAATAAGATTAAGGTCAAAGCTTTTAGAAGGGATGCCAACTTGTGCGGAGAGCTTTTCAAGAATGGAATAATAGACATTTTAGCTAAAGGCTTGAAAAAAAACAAAATAAGATTCTGATAGTTGATGTGAAAGCCATGACGAGGATCAAAATTGTATGTGAGCAAAATTTGTTGTCCTCTACCACTTCTATAATAGACGTTAATGGTTTGTTTGATGGTAATGATTTTACAGCTACAATTAACAATGCTAAATTTAATCAAATAAACTCTAAATACTTTGAGAAATGCATTAAGTTGGTTAGAAAATTGTCTAAAAGAAACCAACATGGAGAAGCATGAAGTTGATGATATGGTTCTTATTGGCGTTCGAGTAAGATGCCAAAGCTTCAGAAAAATGGCGGAGGATTCTTTAATGGTAAACAATTTTCCAAAAGTTTGAATGGGGATGAGGCTATCACGTGTGGGATGCAATATTAGCCTCTAAGCTTACTCGAAGTGATAATGACAAAGAAGTCCATAACAATTTTGTGTTACTAGAGCTTACTTCCCTCCTACTGGGAATAAAAATAAATAACTAAGTGTTTTGATTAGTTTATCCGATGTCACAATGCTATAAGCTGATAAGCTATTTTTAGTGTTTGGCAAAAAAAAATCTGTTTATATATGTAAAATTACCAAAAAAGGCTTCCTTTTATATTATGACTTATTTTGATGTATTGCCATCAACAAGATTATCATTGTTGTTGTCTATAACCTAAACTACATTCAAGTATCATATAAGCATCTTAAGAATATCATTCAAAACAATATGCATGTTCCTGTTATGAACACAAGGTGTATGATCCTATTATAAACAGTAGCAATTGAACAGATACACCATTGCAGTCACACCTGTACAGATTAATTGAATATAGAGATAAATTAGGATATTAGAAAATACTACAAAAAATAATTGGCTAATGTTGTTTCTGTTGCAGCCATAACACGATTTTGATTTCACACATAAATCAAAAATTTTGCAGAAATCACATAGATTTGGATTTCAATAGACTCATATGATAACGATTTCAACTAAAATAAGGGGAAAAAGGAAAATCGATAGCAGGCAAAATGCAGTTGAACGAAAGCAGGATGAAGAAAATCGCACCTGAATCGAATCTGTGGGGTGCGACGGTATCCGGCGGCGAGCAATCGGGAATCGAGCCGACGAGAGAAGAATGGAGGCGCGTGCTGTGTGTTTTTCGTGTCTGGTGTCGCAGCATATCAACAAAAACATTTTTATTAGTTTTAGGGGTATATTGGTCAATTCCTAAATGTAATGAAATAAGCGTTTTTTTCCAAAATGTTACCATACATAAAATTTATCAACTCATATGTCATGTCATCTTTAATATCATTAGATTTATGTAAGAAATGGTGTGCAAATATTATAACATGTTAATAGATATAAAGAGAGTGAGATAATGGTGTGCAAATGTTATAACATGTTAATAGATATAAAGAGAGTTAGAGAGTGAGATAATGGCTTTTGATTGGTTGATTCTCATGTTATTTCTCGTGGTCATGGTAACATTTATTAACATAACACCAAATAACCTGAGAGGGAAGTGTGTTCCGGTGTTATGATGTCGTTATGGAAGCTGTCAAATCAGCATAACGCCTTATGGCGTTGCCCATATCGAGTAGACTTAGTGTAGACAACTTATTAAAATAGACTTAACCTATTTTTAAAAAATTGTCATCCAAATATAGGGATGAGTATAGATGGTACCCGGCTGTTTCTATGAAGTTAGAACCGGAACCGATTTAGGAGGTTCTTAAATTTTTGGAACTGATTTCGGAATCGGCGGTTTCAATTCCGAGAGCGAGTAAAAAAATAATAAGTTACAACGGCAAAAAAATTACAATATAAGTTACAACAAAAAAAAAATCATTTTAAAAGATAATTCAAGATCCAATTAAATAGTGTCAACATATATCCAATTGGATAATCTCAACATATCTTAGTCATCAATGTTGTTATAATAAATTCTTTTAAGTATTAAGTATTTTTAAATTTTAATATTTTGGAACCGATTCCAGCGGTTACCCGACAGGTAACGGTTCCTAAAAATTGAAAACCAAAACGCGGTTCCCACTTTTAGGAATCTGAACCGGAACTAGTGACATCGGTTTTAATTCCAGAACCACGGTTTCGAGGCAATTCCAGTTCTAAAAACGGATATTCATTATATATACGTATCCTTATCCAAACACTCTTTTTTGGTTTATATCGATGTGAAACCGGTAATAAATCAAAAAACTTCTTAAATAAACTTAGTCAAACACTCCCTAACTTGCAAAAAAAAACATAGAAAAGATTCTTCAATGATAACTCAAGAAACAATTAACATGGAACAAACCCTATTCAATCACTTGGGAAATAACGAATCACATCGCGGGTAAACATACTTTTCAAGCGTCAATTTTCAAAATCAAATGAAAGAATCGAATAAAAGACATCGCCACTCTGTTCACTAGCTAGCCAAGTCATCTTTCTCATTTGCCCTTTGACGCTTTCTTCCTCTCGGTTGCTCCGCCACTTCCTCGTTACAATGATATCGCCTCTCTTTTCACCGGCTGCATCCGACCACCACTTTCACCCTGCACCGACAGTTGTCGTCGCCCTCCCCATCGACCATTGCCACCATTGTTACCTACCATATTGACCACCGCTACCTCCCCTTTCCTTTATTCTCGATCTCCACATGACAACTAGGACTAAAAGGGAGATACAGTTTTAATTTGTATACGTTAAATCCTTATTGCATCTTTTTAAATAAGTCATTCAACTTGCTATTGTACACATTTAATCCTTATGACCTATGGATCAGATTTAAAACTAGAAAACCGCACCAAAACCGGAACCATTGAACTGGAATATGCTAAATCGGTCCGGGTTTTGGGTTTAAATAATAGCCTTATCCGGTTTTCGGGTATTCCGGGTTTATGCTAAGAAATACTCGGAATGTAAAGATTTTTTAATTTAGTATATAATTATTGTGATTTTAAGTCATTGATCGGTTAAAGGTATTGAAATATTCACAAAACCATGTTTCGTGTTTAATGCACATGCTACAAATTGTAAGAATAATCTTAATTAATATACTATAGCTAAAACACCAGAAACTTGTGTTTGAAAAATAAAAACAGCCATGACACTTAAATAGCTAAAAATTTCTTATTTTATTAATCAAGACAAAAGAAAGTTTACACCTTTGAACCCTTGATCACATTTCATAAAATAGAATCCATCTTTTCCAGGATTCTTTCCACCAGGATTATTATTAACATAAAGGAGTAAGTAAGCTCCATCTTAAACTTTTTACCATTTTACCCTTCTATATCTGTTTGCGCCTCTCCAACATCTAAACCACCCACCATTGAATCCCAACAAAACCCCAGGTGCAAATGGAGGCTAAATTCGTAATTTTGTACAGAGTTGAAAGCTCAAGAGGGGTTGATTTCAAACTTTATAATTCAAATTATTATGATTCTTTCTTTTTGGTTATAAGTGTAGGAGTAACAGATGCAATCCCAATGAGAAACAATGTTACTATTGAATGGATGTCATATAGGTCTCCAATTGACTGTAATTCTCCAAGAGTTATTCCTGCCTATAAAATAATTAATACAAAAAAAAAGAGCATTGTAATCTCAAATTTGCAAAGAAAGTTTATAAATAATACCTTAACTGTGACATAAGCAGCTGGAATGAGCCCAATAGAAGTCGCCATTAAAAATGTATGATAAGGCACATTGACTATTGGTGAAGCAACATTTATGAACATATTAGGCAAAGTTGGAGTCAACCTTAAGAACAACATGTAGTTCAATAACCCATCTTGCCTTTTAGCCACCTAATTATTTAAAAAAGAAAAAATCATCAATCATGACTTAATATGGTAAGCTATATATACAGTAAGCTAACCTGATCTTGAAAGAAAACCAATTTATCGGGCCATAGAGACAAGATAAGGGGTCGCCCGATCAATTTGGATAGAAAGTAGCAAGAAGAAGCACCAGCTGTAGCAGCGAAGACGACGAGAGCTACACCTCTTAAAACCCCAAAAAGGGATCCAGCGAGAAGCGACATGAAAACAGTTCCTGGGATCATAAAAGTTTGCATGAAGATGTATACAGTGCAATACCCCACTAGGACTTGAACTGTGTAGTCGCTTGTATATCTCTCGAGATGATTTCTGGCAAAAATCGAGAAAGGAGATTGATAATGAGATGATCGGTTGTGTAAAGCTACGAAATTGTTTTTGAATTCGAGGACAAAGATTCAAAATTTCAAATCAATATGATGATAATTGATATCTTCTGTTTGTTGATTGCAAAAGATTTTGCCGATTAATGGAGGGTTACGTGTTTGCTAATCGGAAATAAAACAGGGGATATGAAGAAGAATTATGAATTGTTGAAAATTAAAAGGATCTAAAATCGTAACACGTAATAGATTTGACTTGTTGAAAGGGGAAAGTAAGTACCTGAGGATATGAAGATCTTCAAGTGTTTTTGGAAGCTTGAGAAAGCTGTAATCAGAATCCGGCAAGGTGAGGTAAACTCCGAGGAGACCAACGGCGAATGCGAAAACAACACCGGCTGCACCCGCCATCTCCCAAGCCGTTAATGGAAATTTTGATGACATTTCTAATGATTTCATCTTACTTTCATCATTTTTATCATCGTTCACTATTGAAGGTGAGAATGAAGACGAAGAGCTTGTTTCAATCTGTTCTTGTTTCATCTAATCCAATTTTTATTGCTTTTCTTGCCCGTAATGGAGACTTTTGGGTTGGATAAATAAATGGGATTTTAGGGAAACTTTAGCACTGCATTTAAGGCACGAAATTGGGAGATGGAGAACCCAAATACGTTTCTTCTTGGATTAGCTTGTGAGGCAATTCTGTTGATCGTTATATGACGATGACGATGACGAATTGGGGAATTTCCCATTTTGTGGTTTCTCTCTCCTTTTGGTGAGATTATCATTGAGATTTGGGAATATTCGATGCAATTGATTAGGGTTTGACATTGGGCGATTACTACGTTGAATATCCTTTTGGTTCCATTATTTACATTACAAAAAATTCCAATTTAGTGGAATGTTTTTCACATTCTGGAGGGATAATTATACGGTTCTTTTCTATTCATGGATTTTAGAAACAAATTGATAATGATGGCCCTTTTTATATATAGAGTGTAATTATGGTCTATATGGATACATTATATATCTATTATAATTCTTTTGCAATAAATAAAATATTAATGAGTTATCCCCTTTATCCCATGAGGTGCACATCATCCCCCGTTAAAAGGAATTTCGTCCCGAAATTTGCGTTTTGCCTGGGACTTCAAGAAATTGGAAAGAGATGTGAGTATTTTTATTTCATTTGATCATCGCGTTCCCAAGTGAATTCTGATCCTCATTTAGCATTCCAACGAACCTTCACAATGGGAATACGACTCTGCTTTGTTCTTTTGATCTCTCGATCCATGATTTTAATCGGTTCTTCCACGAAGTTGAGATTCTCGTTAACTTCGATTTCCTCAAGTGGTATTACGAGGGTCTCATCGGATAGGCACTTTTTCAAGTTTGATACGTGGAAGGTAGGGTGTACGTTATTAAGCTCTTGTGGTAGTCGGAGTTTGTACGCCACGGGACCAATCCTGGCAAGGATTTCGAACGGCCCGATGTACCTAGGGTTTAGCTTCCCATGTTTACCAAAACGCATCATACCCTTCCATGGTGAGACTTTTAATAGCACACGGTCTCCCACCTGAAACTCCAATGGTTTGCGTCGTTTATCGGCATAACTCTTTTGTCGGTCACAAGATGCTTTTAGTCTTTCTCGTATTTGAAGGATCTTTTCTGTGGTTTCCCTTATGATTTAAGGACCGGTGACCGCGCTGTTTGGGACTTGTCCCTTGACTAGTTGAGTGTCCCCCACTTCTGCCCAACACATAGGTGATCTACATTTACGACCATACAGAGCTTCGAACGGAGCGGCCTTGATGCTGGTATGATAGCTATTATTGTAAGAGAATTCGATGAGTGGTAAGTGGGTATCCCATGCTTTACCAAAATCTATTATACAAGCTCTTAGCATGTCTTCAAGTGTTTGAATGGTTCTTTCACTCTGTCCGTCAGTCTGCGGGTGGTAGGCTGTACTCATGTCCAGCCGAGTCCCCAGAGATTTTTGTAAAGACTGCCAAAATCGTGAAGTGAATCTACTATCTTTGTCAAAGATAATGGATATCGGCGCTCCATGCAGTCGTACAATCTCTTCAATGTAGGTCCTGGTCAGTTTCCCCATCTTGTCAGTCTCCTTGATTGGCGGAAAGTGCGCGGATTTGGTCAACCTGTCGACGATTACCCAAATGGTATCCAGTCCGCTCATCGTCTTGGGTAACTTAGTTATGAAGTCCATAGTTATCCATTCTCATTTCCACTCAGGTATATCAGGTTGTTATAGTAGTCCTAAGGGTTTTTGGTATTCTACCTTGACCTTGGCATAAGTCCGATACTTGCCCACATGTGTAGTGATGTCAGCTTTCCTATTCGTCCACTGATGTTACTTTTTGAGATCCAGATACATCTTGCTCGAGCCTGGATGAAGGGAGTAGCGAGTTTTCATGTGCTTCTTTCATGACATTATTTTTGAATCTATCAACCTCGATGTCCAGATTCGGTTCATGAGATAACTTGCCCCGCCGCTCTTGCCTTCTAGGTTCTTATGATTGGTAATGATTGTACATCTTGTGTCATAGAGGTGATGTCTCTAGATCTCTAGGGCGAATACTACCGCTCCTAGTTTGAGGTCATGTGTAACCTAGTCGATCCCGTATGTCTTTAGCTATCTTAAGTCATAAGTAATGACTTCTCCTCGGAGCGCTGCATAGGGCCTGTTGTAGTGTTTCTCATTTGTCGGTTAGATCGGTGGGGAGCATATAGGTTCCATTTACGCGAATAGATTACTTCGAATGGTAGAACATCTACTCGTACTCCTGGGAAGCCTTGTCCCGAAGCTCCTGGTAGGACTCGTACCTGGTCCTTCTATCATTAGTCCGCGTATACAGGTCGTATGTAATTAAGGTTGGTAGGACGGTTAGACAGGTGACTCTGCCCCAAGTCCACAACTAGATAAGGAACAGGAAGTAGGGCAGAAGCACGCATCCGATGCCCATAGAATCTTAATTACATATTATCCTCATATATACCCTCAGCAGTGATAGGCTAACCGTATTTGTCCCAAGATTCCATGCTTGATATTGACCTGATATACGAGTGATCTCCTGGAAGGGTTTACTAAGAATAAGTTGAAAAGGTTACAGAATGTATAACACACCTCTAGAGAGTGCTTCGGGGGTTTTGTGACGAAGGATGACCCGAGGGTCAGAATTTGGTTTAAGGTTATGAGAGACGAGGGTTTCGATATTCAGCTGGTTAAGTGGAGGATCTTCTCGTAACATATGTAATTGATAAGGTGATGACCCAACCAATCCATATCGAATAACGACACCGGATTTTCTCGATGACGCATGTATCAAGTCGTATTCATAATAGGTATTCGTTAGAGTGGTAGTGCATCCTGTATTTCTTGTTAGTGTTTTCCGTTTTGATCGATGTTATTGTTACTGTAAATGATTTATACCACCGTAGCTAGTGCTGGTAGTATGTGTGTTATGATAGCTTGTAATGATACCTTATATTGTGAACCTCGGCCGATCATTCTGTGATCGATCGATATATGCAAGTCGTATGTCATTTGTCATTGTTGAAATCGACGGGTGAATGGCTTTATCTGAATACCACCACTAGACATGGAACAGGAATTAGGACGGAATTATTCTCTTTTATTCTGTAGTATTTTGATTATAATTAATCCTGATGTATACATCAATTTATCAGAGCTCACCGGTAATGACCCTAAGGTCATATATGAGTGTCTTTGATTTGATTTGAATGAGAGAATGTTTTAACTACTTTCTGAAAGACGGTAATTTTAGCAAACATACCAAATTCATTACAAACAGATGGACCTTAAACGTTGTTGTTTGTTGGAAACACTACAAAAGTCCTAATAAGATTCCTTGTTGCTCCTGTTGGTTTGTTTATCACACTCCTCATGCTCCCCCGTCGTTCTTCTCAGTCGGACAGTCTCTCTTGAAGTGTCCCATCTCATCGCATAGATGGCATAGTGTATTTTCGTCGGTGTTGGTGTTTGAGGCGATGAGTCGGGTTCGGATTCTGCAGGATTGGAAAATGTGTCCATTCTTATTGCAGTTTTTATAGTGCAATGCTCGGCAAGCCACATTGTGTTGGTAGCTACACTTGTTACACTTTGGAATTTTTCCAATATACCACTTGGCTAGTGCTTGAGTAACAGGTGTTGTGGCAAAGGCCGAGACATGTGTTGTGACTGTTGTTGTAATGGCAGGGGTGGCCATGGGTTGTTGTCTTTTAGCGAATCTTTGAGATAGGTTGCGCTTCTTTTTGTTCCAAAACTTTCATTTCTTGCTCTTAGGGTTGTAATGGCAGGGGTGACCATGGGTTGTTGTCTTTCATTTCTTGCTCTTCATTGATGGACACCCGCTGGTGTTCTTGACTATTATTGCGGTTAGTATTACCGACACCGCCTTCACCCCTGCTGGCGTTGTTAGCATTTAGTTGCGCCATAATGGCTGTCACAGCTGACGTGACTGCAGCTTGAAAGGTTGCAGAGTCTATTTGCAGGGTTGGCGTCTTGCTAGTTGGTTGGTTGTCTCTTGGTGAAGACATAGTTCTGTTTCATGATGAAAAACGACTTCGTAAGTGGGGATGTTTATCTCAAGTTCATTCTTACGATTTATATTCACATATAGAAATTTTACACATTGTTGTACCATTCTTAGTGTTTCTGATAAAAACTCCTGAGATGGAGTTACGGAAATGGGTAGAATTAGGTTTTGTACGAATGTTAAGTTTACCCGTCCTAGTTAATAACTTTGCCCAAACACTCTTAACTGCAAAGTTCTGATGGGATCCAGTGCATTAGTGCTGGTATGATCGCACCCTATAGGTCTACGAAGACGGCACCTTTCAACCAAAATGTTTAAAGGTGAAACGATAATGAGGCATTAGAAGGGCTACGTGTCGTGAATTATCTAACCAAGTTTATCTTAGTTATAAGTGTATTGTATTTTGATTTTTATGGTGTTCTGAAAGCAATTCCTACTGAGAGTTCATAATAAATCCATGTATTTTAGTAGTTTTGTATCCAAGTGAAACCTTGTAACGTGATCCAAGCTAAGTCCTTCTTACGACCACTTGATGTATGCTTAGTTGTATGAGTAAGACTTAATAGACCTTCAATTCTAATGGGCCTACCGTAAGCCCCTTTTGTTAATGTGATTCTAGTAATTTTTGGTTTTAGAGAAAATTTTGACCCCGATGCAGGTTTACACCACATCATTGTAAGGAAAAGTTTTGTCAGCAAATAAATCCCCCGATTAGTATGACCACTTAAATCGCAGGGTTGAGCTTACATATAGAATAGAGTAGCACCCTTGCATACTCCTGGACCTAATCTATAAGGTCTTGTGAGTAGTATGAACTCTACTCACGACGATCCGTCCCCTGTGATGCCTGAGACAAAGTCGATGCACCTTGCAGCTCTGCCAATCCACGCTTGTTTGCGACCATTCTCTCTTCGAATGCCGGGTGCATATCTTAACACTCTCTTGCCTTCGCCTGAGTGGCGATAAAGTCCTTATGAAGTTGGTCTCTGAAATAGTAGTTTCTTCCCAAGTTTCAAGTTTGTGAGATGGTAGCGTCTGTAGTAGCACGCAATTCCCAGACTTGATTCGTAGTCTCCCGGTCTTGATCCCTGATGTTCGCAATCTGTCGGGTCTTCGTCGGGAGGGCTCTGTCAATCGGTCCCCCGTGGTTGAGGTCGTGGCAACCTTATTGGTCTCCAAATGGTGATCGTTGTCGTTGCTATCGACTACAACCCTCGATCACAGTTGCACAACGGGGCACAGGTCTGATGTAGTCGAAACGGTTCGCGGGAACCCTGACTATGTATGGAGGGTTGATCACCTCCGGTTCCTTTTCTGATTTTTCCTCATCTTCACTGGGGTCTTCTTCAGGTTCATATCCTAACCATCCACCATTTCCCTGGTCGGGAAGGTAGGGGTCGCCTGGTAAGTAGAATCTTGCTATGCTATATATGCGAGATTAGGAGGGGTAGGAAGCATATATTAGTCATATTCTTATAAATACTTATAGAGGTTTGATCCTCATTAGTTACTTCTATCAGGACATAGTACATACTAATTATATATAACAAGATATGGTAGACCTTTGAATAGGTGATCCTACCCTAGGTCCACATCCAAACAAGGAAAAGGAGGTAAGGCAATAACCATAGATTCTAAGTCTATGATCTCTTAGTTATATATAATTTTTGTATCCACTTAGTGGCTATAAAACTATTATTAAGGATCTATTTAGTTTTCACATTCGTTATGATATTACAAAATACTGCTATAGTATTCTAAATGTTATGTTTGGTCCTTAGTAATTTTCTTGTATGGAAAGTTGTTAGGCTTGTTGCTCACTATGACCATACTTCGGCATACATTAGTCACACTTTGGATAAATATAGTTGATCAGGCTATATCCATCCCAATTCTGATTATATGTAACAACCATAAATTTTATGCCAAATTTAAACTTTTTCAATCGTAAATAAAATCAAACAAAGTTTGTTTACAAAAATGTTTTCAAATCCACATCCATCAGAGTGTCCTAAAATCATAACATAAGGATGAGGAGCGGTACGGTCACACCTTCACCTTTCCACAATCTCCTGAGGTACCTGAAACAATAAACTAAAAACTGTAAGCCCGAGGGCTTAGTGAGCTACCCCCAAAATACCAACACCACACTGACAATACCAGAGCAGTAACAATCGATCAATCAACATGCATACTGGGCCATCGGCCTAACTAGACCGCCCTATCGGGCCTACAGTTTGTCTAAATCTATCCCGAGCCTTCGGCATGACTGGTCCGCCACGTGGGCCTATAGTCTCCCCGGACCGCTCATAGGGTATATTAGCCTTCAGCACAAAGCAGGACCGCCTCAACCCAGCCACAAGCGAATAACCATGTACGCATATTATCATATACATGCATATATAAACATCAAACATATCTGTCACACTGATCATAAATCATAGAATTCTCCTGTAACTAGAGTACCGACCTATCAGGTCATTAACATACCAATCCCCATGGATCATAAGAGCATAACTGTTAGATTAGTGTCTAAGGCTGTAACCATATTTGGCAAGTACTTGACCCGGTTGTGCATGGTCCTTTTGGGTTGCCTTCACCACAGCAACTTGACTAGAGAAATAGTTGAAGAGAGAGGTTATTATGATTTATTAACATGTTATAAGAATAACATATTAAAGGAGAAATCATATTTGTTTAATTAATATTGGTCAATAATTAATTAGGAACTAATTTTGTGATCAAGTGTAATTTATTAAACTAGAGGGACTGAATTGTAGTTATGTGATAGTTACAAATTTGGGCAATGATTATCCTTATTATAGGTTGGACGAAATCAAGGATAAGATATCCTTGAAATCGTCCAAGGGATAGAGGATATGGGTTTTTCAAGGCTTATCTTGTGATTGCTTGGTGGGCAAGCAATTGGATAAGGATAACGACCGAAACCCTAATCACAACCCTATATAAAGACCCCTTGGCCTTCAGAAATCGCCCCACCCATTCTCTAGAGATACCAAGTATGATTTATATTCCTCCTCTCTCTCTCTTTATAGTTTCTCCAATTGCTTGTGGTGTTTGTGAACCATTAGAGGCATTACATTTGTGGTGCTTGCTTTCAAGACAAAGGGTTTGGAGATTTGAGTTGTTATTACAATATAACAACAAGAGGTATGTGATCTAACATTTTATGTGAATTTCAAAAACAGCATTGTACATTAGGGTTTTATTCTTGTGTTCATAATGTTGTATATCTAATCGTGAAGACATAGATCCAAAGTTGGGGTTGCATGTACACATAGGATTGTTTGTATAAAACCAATCAGTGGTATCAGAGCCATTGGTTTACTTGTTTTCAATTAGTATATTCAAATGTATGAACTTAACAAATTAGGGTTTATAGCCAATAAACCCTAGGAGGCTATATAGATTTCGAGATTAGGGTTTCCTAACCCTAATTTGCGAAAATATCATGAAAGGTTTTGTGAATCCTTTCCTTTGATCCAAGATTTCGAAATCTAGGGTTTGCAAACCCTTAGATTTCGAGATTAGCCTCCTTCCCCAAGATAAGATCTTAAATTTTAGGGATTTGGATAATCTCATATCTTGTAATTATCCTTTAATTGTTAAATATGGTAATTGAAGATCTTACATTATCCTATCCATATTTTCGAGATTTAGAGAGGGATTCAAGGGATTAGGATAAATTAAATGTATAAATGGTAATTATTTTCATGATTTGATAAATCCCTTGTGATTTAATAATTCAAATTAATTGTTTAATTTATGATAATTATTAAATCAAGAGAGTTTTAATATTTAAAATTTTAATTTAAACTGTATTAAATTTCGAAAATTTTAAACTGAAGATTAAAACCCTAGTATTTTGAAATGTTTAAAATACACCCTATACTATTATATTATTACAAGTTTAATAAATAAATAAATAAATATATATATATATATATATATATATATATATGTGTGTATAATTAAAAATGCCAGTCCTACCGTTAGTAGGCTTCATTCGCGAACCCGGTCTATAAGGTGGGTATAAGGTTGTTGCCTATAAAATGGCGCTTAATGGGTGTACACTCACACCCACCGCTTGCTTGACTGGTGGAGGGTCGTTAGCCGAACAGGTAGGATATGGCAACTCTATCTCCTCACTAAAAGTGTAATGTTAAAATACAAGGTAACTACATGTTTTTCAAAATCCTCAATCCTAGTTACTTTAGGAAAAGTGAATTGATGCAATTCCATGAAATTACACTTTGCACCCTTGCTAAGAAGTTAGTGGAGCGTGTGTGGTTAACTGGCACACTAATTGGTTCTAAGCAAAGGTGGCAAAGGGTGATTCATTGTTTATCATAGTTCGGTGGAGCGTGTGTGGTTTACCGGCACATCGAATAGGTGATCGTAACAATAAAGGCACCATGTAGATTTGCATGGTTATTCACACCCACTTTGTGATCCTCGACATCCTAGTCACAAACGAGAGGGGCATATCGAGATTTAAACATGCCATTGAAAGGTTCAATGAATCTCCAAGAAAAATCTAGGAATTCTCAATACATTTAAAACCTAAGCCTCTGTTTTTCATGATGAAGAATTTGTGAATCGTCATTCACTTACCTCCAAATTATTTGCATGTTGGATTACGGCATCCCTTTTCTAATATGTGAATAATGTTGTTGGTTCCTAGCCCTAATTTTTCATTTTGGGTGTTTAATTAGGGATTCAATTCTAATCAACTTTGTCCTTTCTATTTGTAGATGTCAAACTCAAACAACGTTGCTGCTAACTCATTCACGTTAATGAGTCTTTACCAAAAGGTGACTTTTGATGGAACGAACTTTAGTGAATGGATAAGATACATTTGCACTATTTCGCGCTACAAAGACAAAGAGTATGTCCTCGACGAAAAGCTCGAGAAGATCAATCTAGAAGTCGCCACTCCCGCTGAAATGGTTGTCTTTGAGACCCACGAACGTGATGCAACGAAAGTACATTGCATCATGATAGCCACCATGAACCAAGAATTCCAAAAGTCCTATGAGGACATGTATCCGTATGAAATGCATCAAGACTTAATGGAGAGGTATCATCAAAGCGCGAGGCAAGAGCGCTATGAGATCATTACGAATATGATCACCGCTAAGATGGGAAGTGGAGAATCTCTTACCGTGCACTTGTAAAAGATGCAAAGATATGTCGATCGTCTTCGCAAGTTAAATGTTAACTTTGGGGAGGATTTGGCTATTGATATTGTTCTTCACTCCTTGCCTTCATGCTACAACCAGTTTAGGATGACCTACCACATGAACAAGGAAGAGGTCACCCTAAGCAAACTCCAAGGACTGCTGAAAGCAACCTAAAGGACAAGTCTGTTGCACCAATTCCCAATCCATCCACTGCTCCTGTTTTGGCTATAGGGCAGGGAAGAGGCAAGAAGAGGAAGGCTCCGGCAAGGACCCACCGCAAGGGAAAGTCCCAAGATGGTTCTTCTTCTAGTGGGACCAAGGTTGATCCTACTAAGCCCAATCCTAACCCGAAGGAGGCAGAGTGTCATCATTACCACAAAATAGGGCATTGGAAGAGAAGTTTCCCGGAATACTTGCAAGCCATCAAGGATGGAAAGATCAAGCCATCTTATGCAGGTATATACATAATTAAATCCAATGATTCATCACATGCTATTTCTTGGGTTCTTGATACAGGATGTGGTTACCACATTTGTTCTGATTTGCAGGGACTAGGAAGAAATAAGGATGTGGAGCATGGAAGAATAAATCTAATCATGGGGAATAGAAGAACGTCGGCTGTCACCAAGATTCGAGTGTATTCTTTAGTGCTTAGTAATGGATTAAATTTAGATTTGAGTAATTGTTGCTACTCGCCAGATATGGCAAGAAACATCATTTCATTTCATGGTTTATTTAGACAAGGATTTAGATATTCGTTTAATAATGAGAATGGTTCTATTTATGCTTATCTAAATGGTGTCTTATACTTTGAAGCAATACCTTGCAATGGAATTTATGAAACTGTTATGGTTGTAGATAACCTAGGAAATGATGTGTTGTGTATAGATTCTTCCAATAGTATGGATAAAGCATATTTGTGGCATTGTCATCTTGGATATGTCAACAAGAAGCGCATAGCCCAACTCCAAAAGGATGGAGTGTTGGAGTCATTCGACCTTAGGGAAGATGACACGTGCGAATCTTGTTTGCTTGGAAAGATGACCAAGTCATTCTTCACTGGCACTTGTGCGAGGGGTGAGGGTTTATTGGATCTCATACATACCGATGTATGTAGGCCCTTTAGATCCACCACAAAGGATGGAAACCGCTTCTATGTGACTTTTACCGATGATTATAGTAGATATGGGTATATTTAGTTAATCAAGCACAAGTCAGAAACGTTTGAAAAGTTCAAAGAATTCAAGCATGAAGTGGAGAATCAATTGGGCAGGAAAATCAAGATGCTTCAATCCGATCGAGGAGGAGAGTACCTAAGTCTTGAATTCCACGACTATCTCAAAGAATGCGGAATAGTTTCGCAATTGATGCCACCTAGGACACCGCAGTTAAATGGTGTGGCATAAAGGTGTAATCGAACCTTGTTATACATGGTCCGTTCTATGATGAGTCATGCTTCACTACCTATCTCACTCTGGGGGTATGCCTTAGAGACTGCCGCCCATATCCTTAACCTGGTCCCTACAAAGAAGGTTGCCAAAACACCTCACGAGATGTGGATAGGGAAGGCTCCCTCGTTGGCAAATATCAAGGTTTGGGGCTGTGAGGTTTTCGTAAGACGAGAAACTCACAACAAGCTCGAACCTCGTAGTGAGCGATGTATTTTCATCAGCTACCCACAGAGATCCTTTGGATATCTCTTCTATAGACCAAATGACAATGTTGTCTTCGTTGCGAGGAGAGGGATTTTCCAAGAGCGAGAATTCATAAGCCAAGGAGACAGTGGGAGGCAAATCGATCTTGAAGAGATTCAAGAATCGAGTGATGAAGGAACCTCTACCGCTGGCGCTCAACCCGAGGAGGAAACTCCGGTTGAACCAATTGACGAGTCCTTACCTCTTAGACGTTCCGAAAGAGTTAGAGTTCAACCCCAGTTTTATGGTTTTCATATTACTACTGAAGGGGACACGTATATTAGTGATGGTACACTAATAAATTTAGATGAACCTAATAGCTATAAGGAAGCCATGGCAGACCCAGAGTCTGAGAAATGGAAAGAGGCGATGGACAGCGAGATTCAATCCATGTATGATAACCATGTTTGGAATTTGGTTGACAATGTACCCGGACGTAAGACGGTTGGGTGCAAATGGATCTTCAATAAGAAGACCGACGTGGATGGGAATATACACACTTATAAGGCGCGATTGGTGGCGAAGGGATTTACTCAAACTCCCGGAGTTGACTATGATGAGACCTTCTCACCAGTTGCGAAAATAAAGTCTATTAGGGTAATGTTATCCATTGTTGCATTTCATGACTATGAGATATGGAAAATGGATGTCAAGACCGCTTTCCTTAATAGGAAGCTGGCTGAGGATGTTTACATGGCTCAGCCAGAGAGTTTTGTCGATACGAAGCATCCTGATAGAGTGTGCAAGCTTGAGAAGTCCATTTATGGGCTTAAGCAAGCATCTCATAGATGGAATCTTTGCTTTGATGAGAAAGTCAAAGAGTTTGGATTTGTACGAAGTGAAGATGAATCATGTGTATATGTGAAGGCCAGTGGGAGTATAGTTAGCTTCCTCGTTTTGTATGTCGATGACATACTGCTCATAGGAAACGACATCCCGACTCTGTATGAGGTTAAGTCCTGGCTCGGGAAGTGCTTCGTTATGAAGGACCTCGGAGAGGCTTCCTATATTTTGGGAATAAGGATAGTGAGAGAACGATTGCTTGTGGTGTTTGTGAGCCATTAGAGGCATTACATTTGTGGTGCTTGCTTTCAAGACAAAGGGTTTGGAGATTTGAGTTGTTATTACAATATAACAACAAGAGGTATGTGATCTAACCTTTTATGTGAATTTCGAAAATACCATTGTACATTAGGGTTTTATTCTTGTGTTCGTAATGTTGTATATCTAATAGTGAAGACATAGATCCAAAGTTGGGGTTGCATGTACACATATGATTGTTTGTATAAAACCCATCAATAACATACTATCTATCCCGATTCCGATCTAACATATCATAACCACATATAGCATACCATAACAATAACAACTAAAGGTCCGACCTTGGTGCCATAGACCCTATCGATATAGTGAGGATAACTCGCCTCGCAGATGTCGATTCGGAAGATAAACTCCAACTCTCGGATCACTCGACACAAGCCCCACCACCTATAACCATAGTTCAATATACGCATAAGTCTTTAACCTTATAAGGTACTCCATAACCCAAAGTCAACCCCTGATCAAGGTCAAAGTCCTCAGTCAAGGTCAACAGTCCATGTTGACCTCAACTCGCCGAGTACACCCAGCTACTCACCGAGTCCCTTGAAGCACAATCCAACTCACCGAGTCATCGAGGTGACTCGTCGAGTTCCTTAGAATCCCGATCATACCTTAAGGCCACCTGTCGAGTTCCCTCCCTACGACTCGATGGATATACTCTTGGACATATTCTTGGTTAAAACTCATCCGACTCGCCGAGTTGTTCTTCAAACTGTTGAGTCTTATGACAATCTTCATCGGACTCGCCGAGTTGTTCAACCAACTCGTCGAGTTCAATGGCCATCTTCATGCAACTCGCCGAGTCGACCCTGCGACTTGCTGAGTTCATTTAGTCCTCTTCCCATACAAATCCATTTTGATCCATGCAGCGGCTCCAAAGCACAGATCCAAGCTTCTGGGGAATGCTTATCACGTAAAGTTGCAAACTTTACGTGCATGCATGGCTTTAAAGGCTCAAAATGGCAAATCTAAGCTATTGATGGATCTTTAAGCACAAAAGGGACCTCAATCATGACTAAAGCTGCAACTTTATGCTTCTAGAATCCAAAGAGAGTCCAGATCTGAAGTTAAAACTTCAGATCTAGCCCATAGCTCATCATGCCAACTTGATATTCAATGAAAACCCTAAACTCACCCAATAAAGAATATTTATAAGGAGAATAACGGTTTGGGTACCTTTTGAAGTTGATATACGAGATGAGTGTTGATTCCTACACTCCAATTGCTTCAATCTTCTTCTTCTCTAAGTCTTCTCCCTCCAAGGACTCTCTTTCAAGCTTCAACACACACCCAAGGCGCACAGACACACACGAATAAGGATCTCAAGGGTTCTTTGGAACTGTAAGGAGGTCCAAGGGAGGCTAAGGTCCCTTTAAATAGGGGTGCAAACCCCGGGAATTAGGGTTTCACTTGCCAGCTCCTACTCGTCGAGTTTCAATATGGACTCACCGAGTAGGTCACTTAACCTGCGATCCTTCTCATTGCTACTCGACGAGTAGGTAAACCAACTCGTCGAGTAGGGCCTAATCCAAAAACTCATATTTACCATACCTGAGAATCGGGGCGTTACAAATCTCCCCCAGTTGAACTAGACTTTGCCCTTGAAGTCCGTTGGAATAAACAATGACGGGTAATGCTCGCGCATCTCCTCCTATGGCTCCCATGTCCACTCGGATCCCTTCCGATGTTCCCATTGTACCTTTACCAAAGGTATTTCTTTGTTCCGCAGAATCTTCTTCTTCATGTCCAAAATCGCCACAGGCCTTTCCACATAGTTCAGGCGCTCATTGATGTGTGTAAAACTCACTTAGTTTTAATCCTACTTTAATTATCAAATAACACACAAAAGGCAGTGAACCTATCAATTGTGGTATAGCTAAATAAGCAGGGTATCGAACATAGGGAACGGCAAATTAAATTAAAAACTAATTCTATCTAAGTTAATTTAGCAAATAAAGGTTTTTTCTCTAGTTTTACAAGACTAGAAACTTACTAACTAAAACTAATGCAAGACTAGAAAAGAACAAATTAACTAGATTCAATAACGGGAAAGAAACTTCTGTTTAGTTCAACTCGGTTAACTTTATGATTGATTTTAAGGTAATAGTGCAATGGATTAATTCTTTCGTTGGTTACCGATTCAAGTGATTAAGTTGTGTTCACTACCCTAATCCTTAGCAAATAAACTAATTCAAACAGTGGCCAATTGCTTAATTTAATTATATTTACTAGATTAATTATTCGGGTTAAGTTAGACTTGCAATAGCTAATTAATTCGTTATTCTTAATTAACCTCTTGTTCGATGGTCATCTTACAAGCTTGCACATAAGTTTACTCAATTTCCTTATTAATCCTAGTTTCATATTCATTAATCCTAGACATATGATATAGTGGTCACATATCATATGAGGTTGATAATCAATAGATGTTCATGCTAATCAATTATCTTCCTATTAACAGAAAATTAATTATCATTCATACACAAGGTTGTTTAGCAAGCTAAAATAACAATTAATCACCAACTTGGAATTAATCCTACCAATCAATCAAACCATATTGTCAACTTTGTATCCCCAAACAGAAGTATAAAGAAATTAGTTCATAACTAAGGTAAATAACAGCAAACAAATAAGTTCAAGTTGCTTAATCATGTTGACAAAACAAAAGAATTAAATAGAATGATGAAATTACTCCTTAATTACTCCCGGAATTGGATTCTAGCTTCCTTGGTCGACTTCTAGGGTTCTTCTGGCTTCTTATTCGCAGCTAAACACTTCTGAAACTTCCCAGAATTCTCCCTTCTCGCATTGTAGAGTTATCTTTATATATGCATCCCGACTCGTCGAGTCATATGGTGACTCGTCGAGTCCCTCTCACAATAGTCGTAATCTGATAACTATCTTGACTTCCAAATGCTTATCTTTCTGAATCCGCGACCAGACTCGTCGAGTCAAGGTCAGACTCGACGAGTAGAAGCCTTTTATGGGTGTTTTCTTTCTTCTTTCCACTTTTGAGCTCCTAACCGCTTCTCTTGCTTCCTTTCGCTTCCGAGCTTCATCTTTGGACTGAAAAACATAATTTAACACTTTTAAGTACCTTTTGTCCATAATATGCAACAATTTAGCTAATATATGAATAAATACTACACTTAATACACACTAAATATGCACATATCAAAATACCCCACACTTGTCTTTTGCTTGCCCTCAAGCAAAACTGAATTTTAACACATTAGAATCACATATAATAACTCCAATCCAACCCAGCCATTATGCCAAGACCGCAACGCATGCATTTGTGTCTAAAATTCCTAAAAACCCCCCATACTTCAAATACTCACAATCCTCATAAACATTCGCCCACTCACCCCGAACTATGCTCATTTTATGCAACCCTCCGAATCCATCCTCAGAAAACCTCTTTACCCTCAAGGTATTTTTAATTGAGCAACCCAAGCATACATAATCTAGACAATTACAACTTTTCGATACCACTATGGAACTCTTTGGAATTCTTCACTTGCTTGATAATTTGATCTTGGATAACTTTGAATTCACCACCTTTGTTGTTTGATTTTTGGTATCTTCAACTTTTTAAATTCTTCAGAATTTTCGATCTTCATATTTCATACTTGACTTTGATGCTCCAAAAATTCTTCAAACTTTTTCTTGTAATTCTCTCTTTTTTTTTTTACATGTATACCTCACTTTTTTCACTCAAATCCCTACATGCTTAAGCAGGGGCGCTCAATCTCAACCTTTATTGGCTAATGATAAAAATCTTCCTGGATACATTTCAGGTTTAGGCTGCTAAACATATTGCATCCCTCAGGCTGAGCAGGGTCGTGTTTTTGTCTCATGATTTCACTGAAATAAGGAAGCCACAAATGCACTAGAACGTATATAGGCTCAACTAAACATTTGGGTTGTCATGCAATTATTAACACAATTTTAACATGGAATCCTAATTTTTTTACCAAAATTTTCTAAATTAAATCCTAAATAATCCTTTTGGTATGCAAAATTTTTAAAATTGACTATTATGTAACCAACCCCCTACCCCACACTTATGTGATGCAATGCCCTCATTGCAAATTATGCATAAAAACAGAAAAATAAAGAGGGTATTGGAACAAACTCCCCTGGGATAGCAGTAGATAGGTTGATCACTCTCATTTAAGCTCCATCTTCAATAAACTTCATACACGGGAACAATCTCATCCATGTATCGTGTGGGTCGCTCTAATATGCGAAAATCGGCATAAGATCTTCAAGAATGGATATGGAATTAGAAGGATGCAAGTGGTATAAGTACTGGCATCAAATCAACAGTCGTTCGGCCCAAAAAGATGACTGACTCGTCGAGTCTGATGATGGACTCGCCGAGTAGCAGCGCGCCGTCTCAAAATATCTGGAAATACAAAGCGACTCGTCGAGTCAGCTTAGTGCACTCGACGAGTTGGCACCTGAATGAAAAACTTTGGTATGTGGCAACTGTTTGAGTCTCTAACAACTTCATTAACCCTTCCTCACATGCAGACTCAATCGCTCACACTCCTAAGACCGGACTTGACACTTTGATGTTAAAAACTCGCTTCCTTGACTCGCTCTCACACGCAAAAACATCCATGCTTTACCTCATCCTAAGCAAGCAATCAAAATGCAATCCTGAAAATAACTAAAGCAAACAACTATTAAACATAATAAAATCTCAAAGCATACACACCAAAACAAAACAAAATAAAAATTGCAAATTGTTTGAACACAAAAACACAAAAAACATCAATCCTCGTCTTCCTCATCATCATCGTTGGCGCCACTTCCCCCAGCTCCGCTTTGGCGTGCACTAATCCTCTCGTCCCATGATGGAATGTATGGATAATTCCCACCATCAATATGTGGAATATTGAAGTGGTCAAAAAGTCGTATGTGGGATTGGTTGCTAAAATTTAACCCCCTAGCCATTTGGTCTTGCATCCGCCTCATCTCTATATTGTACCAATCCATTGGTACGTCTTCAGTCTCTACCGGAATCACTGGCGGCTCATCCTCCACATCCCTTTCCCTTCGCGATCTCACCCTCCTTCCCGGTGCTTCGGGACCTACAACTGGGTCATCATTTGGGATGGCATAATGGCCACCACCATAGTCTTCAATGATTCGTGCTCTGCGGAAAAGAATGGGATTAAATGGGGGTGTTGGGATCAATGTCAAGAGGTTCCAGGCACCACGGTTCATCAACCCGAATGAATTAGCCAATTGAGTGACAAACATGCCTCCATTGATACGCGATGTTTTGCGATCTTTGACCGCACCCGCTGAGAGGTATGAAGCAATGCACCACGGGATGTTGCAAAAGATGCCGGGCGTGATAATGCTCCATAGGTAGAAAACATCAAGGTTTGAAACCTTGTCATCGTCCTTCCTTTGGTTGATGGTGGAGGAAATAAGGCGGTGAATGAGGCGGTGAGTCGGGGATCGGATGCTCCCTTCTTGTGCTGACTTCGGGATGTAAACTTTATTCCCTATAGTATTCCACCAACCCGTGCTAGTAACCCCATTGGGAAACACCATGTGAGTGGTTGCCAAAAAGGCCCGAAAGAGGTTCGTTGAAACCAAAGGTTGATCATAAATCCCTAGACGGCAAGCAAGATCCACCACCGAGCATTGATGATACTCGCCCCCAAGACAAAAGGTGAAGCTCGTCGGATGATATAGATCCACTCCACCGGTAAAAGATACCGTGGAGAAGAACTCCAAGCAAAGCTCCAAATATACCGGCTCTTGTATGCGAAAGACCCGGCTCCACCCATCACATATCATAGACTCGCCGTCATGATGAAACTCCTTTAAAAGGTACGGAGCTAATTCTTCTTCATACCGAACATTTTGCAACCATTCCCAGTCAATTCTGTTCGGGACATAGACCTCCTTCTTTTTAATATCGGAAAGTTTCTTCTTCCACTTCCGCATTGTTGAAGCGGATTCAATTTGTGGGAAATTCAACCATGGAAATTCCCCTTGGATACCCCTTGAAGATTGTCCTCTTCTAAACATGATTCCTGCAAAACATATAAACCAGACCCAGAAAACACAGAATATAATTAAAAAAAAATCGAACTGTTCTGGAACTCGACTGGACTCGTCGAGTCCATGCCCGACTCGGCGAGTCGCGC
Source organism: Lactuca saligna (assembly GCF_052625555.1). Taxonomy (NCBI): domain Eukaryota; kingdom Viridiplantae; phylum Streptophyta; class Magnoliopsida; order Asterales; family Asteraceae; genus Lactuca; species Lactuca saligna. The sequence continues at coordinate 131,598,956 of NC_136422.1, read as the reverse complement.
GACCTGTACGAGTCAGTCGACGGGTCTCACAAAATTGAACCATGTAACCTTTAAATTCTTGCAAGGGTTTTGTTCAGGGACTTCCTACTCAGTAATAAGGCCACATTAAACGTTCAAAACAACAATATTCATGACAAAATGGAAAACCTAGAATTTAGTTACTTTTTCAAAAACGGGTTTTTTTCATGAAATTGCAAGTGTAGATGACCTTATAATCACATTCTATCTAGAAATCAAGAAGAAAGTTGTTACCTTTTGAGTTTAATTCTTGAGAATTTGGAAGAAAGGTTGAAGAACACTTGAATGCTTGGGAAAGAGTTTGTAAAGAGAGGCACCCGGCGAGTGTGGTGTGGAAACTGAATTTTTAGGGTTAAAACCCTATTTGATGTAAAAGTAATTTCGAAAATGTTTATTTTTTTCTGTAAATAAGCTCGACTCGTCGAGTCAGGGTCAGACTCGGCGAGTCCAATCGCGCAGTCAAACTCTTTTCTGAAATCAGTATATACTCGTCGAGTCAGGGTCAGACTCGGCGAGCCGCTTGTAAAACATTTCTAATTTTTAAAATTTTGTTATTTATTCAAAATCTTTTCACCCCACTCTTCAGCTAGGCGCTCCCTGAAGCAGACAAGTCCGATGATGTGGAATATTAAAATTGAAACACAAAGCAAAAAAAATAAAATATAAAAACTAAAGAGTAAAAGAAAGCAAACTCTAACGACGGGTTGCCTCCCGCCAAGCGCTTCTTTTTGAGGAGTCATTAGCTAGACTCCTTCCCATTTACGTTTTGTCGCCTTCAAGCATCGGGAATGTACGCCTCACTTTTTGCGGTTTATACTTAGTCTTGTAAGCGTGAATCTTTTTCTTGTAATCCCTTTTCAATTCGTCTCTCCTCCTCTTCTTAGAATCTTCCTCAGCTGTTTGGGCTTCTCTTTTCCTCTTCTTCTTTTTCAACCCATGCTTTTTCACCAACTCTTGAACATCCTTTTCTTTGAATTTGATAACTTCATATTTCATAGCGGTCCGTGCTCTAGGTTTAGTGGTGAATTGGTGATCAGCTTCCGCTCTGCTTCCATTTATGTCCTCATCCTCTTTTGTGCTCGACTCTTCTCCAAATGGCATCGTATCAAGGCATGCCACATTGGCGTGTTGGACCTCCATTCCTTTTACTTCTTCTGCCGATCGTTTTTCCAAAGAATCACTGACAGTAATTGAATCCAAGGTATGTGAAGAACTGTCAACAAACAAATCAGCTTGGGTCAAGTTTTTGTCCAAATCGACTGGACTCGTCGAGTCCATTATGGTGACTCGGCGAGTCGGGTCGGGTTCCATCAATTTTGGATTGTTGTTTGAGTCGGTTCCTTCCAGCAGCTTCTCTAGCTCCTCCAGGTCTTTGTTAGCATCTTCAACTTCTGCTGAGTGAAGTGTGAACTTACTTGGGTCTTCTTTTAGTAGAATTTCAAGCTCTTTTTGTAATACCTCATCATCCAATTGGATAAATGAGATTTCCTCTCTCTTTTCTTCTTCTTGCTTGACCTCTGGATTAGCTTTAAACATCACCGACTCATCACCCACTCTTAATGTCAAAGTAGACTCAGATATGTCAATTAGGGCACATGCGGTGTTTAAGAATGTTCTTCCCAAAATAATTGGTATTTCGAGGTCTTCTTTCATCTCCACCACCACGAAGTCTACTGGGAAAATAAACTTGTCCACCTTGATAAGGAGATTTTCACACATGCCTTGTGGATGAATTATTGTTTTATTTGCCAAATGGATTCTCATATTTACCGGCTTTGGTGCTGGTAAATTCAGCTTCTTAAAGAATGAATAGGGCATCAAATTAATGCTTGCCCCTGAATCAGCCAATGCTTGTGTAGAAACTTCATTACCAAATTGGCACGAAATTACTATGTTGCCCGGATCACCCTTCTTCTCAGGCATCTCACTCATCAATACCTCCGCGACTTCAGCAAGATCTTTCCTGGCAGCAAACAGACCTTTAAGCAAGTTAAAGTATTTGGGAGTTTGGAGCATTGTGTCCACGAATGGCATATTGACTTGTAACGCTTTCACATGCTCCATGAAGGTTCTATAGGCTTGAACTGTTTCTGAAGGCATGGCTCTGGTTGGGTAAGGCAAAGGAGGATTGTAAGGCTTCAGAAAACTGGAATTTTCTTCATTCCCGACTGGACTCGTCGAGTCCATTTTGGTGACTCGGCGAGTCTGATCGAGTTCTTCTTGTTCTGGTTTTTCTTCCTTTTCTGCCTTCTCCTTGGAAACGCTTAGTGTTTCTGCCAATTCTTCTTCACCGCTGGAGGTTATTACGCTCACGTTCTCGTTTCTTGGATTGGGTTGGGTGTCGCTTGGCAGTTGGCCCGGTCTTCTTTCGTTTACTTGATGTGCAAGTTGGCCCAGCTGTTTCTCTATGTTGAGAATAGAAGCTTGCTGATTCCTCAACATGTTTCTGGTTTCTTGCATTGCCACATCATGATCATTATGCCTTTTCTCGGACGCGCTTATGAACTTTGTGAGTATTTCTTCTAAATTCGTCTTCTTGTCCGTCACCGGTTCTTCCTTTTGATTATATCCCCTCTCCCTCTGCTTATATTTCTCTTCCTTCGCCTTTCTGTACTCTTCGTATGGGAGCCATTCCTTCTTCGGTTTTCTCCAGTCTTCATCGTATCTATCACCGCTGGAGTAGAATACTTGAGCCTTTTTATTTCCATTCTCGTCTCGGTCACATTCCTTGGTAAGGTGGGGACCGCCACAATTTTCACATCCAACTCTAATAGCATGGATCGTTTGATCCATTTTTGTCATTCTTCGGTCTAGGCTATCGAGTTTAGCAATCACCGCCGCCATACCATCGTTTACCGAATTTACTGCTCCGCGACTCACTTCATTTCTCGGGTTGTGGTATTCTCTCGAGTGCCTGGAGAATTCTTCAATTAACTCTTTTATTTCCGGAGGTGGCTTTCGGGTGAGTGGGCCTTGTGAATCGAGTAGTTGCCTCGTGGTGACATTTACTCCATCATAAAAGATAGAGACCTCTTGTTGGCTATTGAGATCGTGGTGGGGGCAATTTCGAAGTAGGCTCTTGTATCTTTCCCAAGCTTCATAAAGGGATTCGCCGGGTTGTTGCTCGAAGTTGGCAATGGCTTTCTTTAGCTTGGCTATCTTGGAAGGTGGGCAGAAGTGATCTATGAATTCTTCTTTCATTTTGGCCCATGTGGTAACCGATCCGGGAGGGAGTGACTTCAACCAATCCTTTGCAGCTCCTTTAAATGTGACAGGAAGCATGCGTAGTAGCTGGACCTCGCGGGGCACATTAGGTACATTGAAGTAATCCGCCACGTCATTTACTTCATCTAAGTGCTTATAAGCGTCTTCATGATCTCTCCCGTGAAATGGTATCTCCTTGAGTTGAGCGAGAATATGGCCCTTTAGTTCAAATGTAGCGGTAGCGGGGATTGCGGGTTGCACAAGTCCCGGGCCGGTGTCATCACGCATCCTTTTCTTCCACTCCCCCATGGGGATTTCGTCAATATTAGCCATAGCGGTGGCTAAGTCGTCTTCAAACTCGGATGTGTGCTCGCTTTCTTCTTCGGTATCGTAATTGGTGTCTTTTGGGGTCAGATCTTCGGTTGTCAACGACGCACTGGATGCTCCTTCTTTGCTGCTCCTTTTCTTGCTAAAAACGGATTTGAGGTTTTTGAGTGGTGAGTTCCTTGAAGAAGCGGTTTCTCCAACGGTTGTGCCCTTGTTTCTTCTTAATGCGGTTTCCGGATCTTCAAGAGGGGGAACTAGAGGTGTAGCAGATCCTCGGGTCATGAACCAACTGCAAACTAAAACAAAACAAAGCACGTAATAAAGAACAAAAATTAAACCTGATTTAGCGTCAGACTCGCCGAGTCGGGGCGAATGCACTCGGCGAGTTCAAGTTGAAATCAGCAATTAATAATTTTTTTTTTTTTACTAGAACTTAAACAAAAAATGAACAGAATTTAACTTTGTGTAAGATGAATCTTACACAAAGGATCGATTGAATTAGAATTTTAATGCCAATTTTAGAACCGTTCCCCGGCAACGGCGCCAAAAACTTGATGTGTGTAAAACTCACTTAGTTTTAATCCTACTTTAATTATCAAATAACACACAAAAGGCAGTGAACCTATCAATTGTGGTATAGCTAAATAAGCAGGGTATCGAACACAGGGAACGGCAAATTAAATTAAAAACTAATTCTATCTAAGTTAATTTAGCAAATAAAGGTTTTTTCTCTAGTTTTACAAGACTAGAAACTTACTAACTAAAACTAATGCAAGACTAGAAAAGAACAAATTAACTAGATTCAATAACGGGAAAGAAACTTCTGTTTAGTTCAACTCGGTTAACTTTATGATTGATTTTAAGGTAATAGTGCAATGGATTAATTCTTTCGTTGGTTACCGATTCAAGTGATTAAGTTGTGTTCACTACCCTAATCCTTAGCAAATAAACTAATTCAAACAGTGGCCAATTGCTTAATTTAATTATATTTACTAGATTAATTATTCGGGTTAAGTTAGACTTGCAATAGCTAATTAATTCGTTATTCTTAATTAACCTCTTGTTCGATGGTCATCTTACAAGCTTGCACATAAGTTTACTCAATTTCCTTATTAATCCTAGTTTCATATTCATTAATCCTAGACATATGATATAGTGGTCACATATCATATGAGGTTGATAATCAATAGATGTTCATGCTAATCAATTATCTTCCTATTAACAGAAAATTAATTATCATTCATACACAAGGTTCTTTAGCAAGCTAAAATAACAATTAATCACCAACTTGGAATTAATCCTACCAATCAATCAAACCATATTGTCAACTTTGTATCCCCAAACAGAAGTATAAAGAAATTAGTTCATAACTAAGGTAAATAACAGCAAACAAATAAGTTCAAGTTGCTTAATCATGTTGACAAAACAAAAGAATTAAATAGAATGATGAAATTACTCCTTAATTACTCCCGGAATTGGATTCTAGCTTCCTTGGTCGACTTCTAGGGTTCTTCTGGCTTCTTATTCGCAGCTAAACACTTCTGAAACTTCCCAGAATTCTCCCTTCTCGCATTGTAGAGTTATCTTTATATATGCATCCCGACTCGTCGAGTCATATGGTGACTCGTCAAGTCCCTCTCACAATAGTCGTAATCTGATAATTATCTTGACTTCCGAATGCTTATCTTTCTGAATCCGCGACCAGACTCGTCGAGTCAAGGTCAAACTCGACGAGTAGAAGCCTTTTATGGGTGTTTTCTTTCTTCTTTCCACTCTTGAGCTCCTAACCGCTTCTCTTGCTTCCTTTCGCTTCCGAGCTTCATCTTTGGACTGAAAAACATAATTTAACACTTTTAAGTACCTTTTGTCCATAATATGCAACAATTTAGCTAATATATGAATAAATACTACACTTAATACACACTAAATATGCACATATCACTCATCGACCTGGATGTCATCCAACGATACCACTGCTTCCTTGTCCATAATGCATTTTCGCAATTGCGAAACATGATATGTGTTGTGGATCCGGCTAAGCTCCTCTAGGAGCTCTAGCCTATAAGCAACCTTGCCAACCCTAGCAATAATCCTGAACGACCCAATGTAACGGGGACCCATTTTTCCCCTCTTCCTGAAGCGGATCACACCCTTACAGGGTGAAACTTTTAGAAGAACCATGTCACCCACCTGAAATTCCAGCTTAGATCTGCGTCGGTTGGCATAACTTTTCTGCCGGCTCTGAGCGGTCTGCAGTCGCTGTTTAATCTGTTGTATCATTTCGGTAGTTTGAAGAACTACCTCCGTCCGACCCATCACTCAGTGCCCAACCTTGCCCCAACAGACTGGGGTCCTACACTTCCGCCTATACAACATCTCGAAGGGGGGGGGGCAAATACTGGAATGATAGTTATTGTTGTAGGCGAACTCTGCAAGCGGTAGGTGGGAATCCCAACTTCCATCGAAATCAATAACGCACACCCTCAACATATCCTCGAGGGTCTAAATGGTCCGCTGACTCTGCCCATCAGTCTTCGGATGGAACGTTGTACTAAAATGCAGGCGTGTACCCAGTTCCTCATGGAACTTCTACCAAAAACGGGAAGTAAACCTGGCATCTCAATTGGAAACGATAGAAATTGGAACCCCATGGCGAGAGACAATCTCTCTGATGTATAGGTCCGCCAACTTCTCTGCCGACAAACTTTCCCGTATGGCTAGGAAATGGGCACTCTTGGTCAATCGATCCATGATGACCCATATAGCATTGAACCCCCTTGTCGTCTTCGGCAACTTTGTGATGAAATCCATTGCGATCCTTTCCCATTTCCGCATGGGAATCTCTAGAGGCTATAACTTACCATGCGGCCTCTGATGCTCGGCCTTGACCATTCTACAGGTCAAGCACCTCTCAACAAACCAAGCGATATCTTGCTTCATACCAGGCCACCAATAATTCGAACTCAAATCACGGTACATCTTGGTGGCTCCTGGGTGAATCGAAAAACGAGACTTATGAACCTCCTCCATCACTATCTGCAGGACCCCTCCGGACATCGGAACCCAAACCCGACCGTAACGGGTCAACAATCCGCGACTATCCTGAACAAATTAGGCACTTTCACCCTTAACCCTCTCTAACTTTCAGTTCTCTGGCCTCATTCCCTCAATATGGGTATCTCTGATCAAACCTATTAGTGGGGAATCCACTGCTATCCTCATACAACTAGGTGGGGTCGAGGACCCAACTGACTTGCGACTCAGAGCATCCGTAACCACATTCGCTTTACCCGGATCGTAAAGGATCTCGCAATCATAGTCCTTGACCACATCCAACCACCTGCTCTGCCTCATGTTCAGGTTCGACTGATCCATGATGTGCCTCAAACTCTTGTGATCCGTGTATATGGTACAACAGACCCCGTACAGATAGTGCCTCCAAATCTTGAGAGCGAAGACCACCGCTCCCAACTCAAGATCGTGAGTAGGGTATCTCGTCTCACGTGGCTTCAGCTGTTGTGATGCGTAGGCTACCACTCGTCCCCTGTGCATGAGGACTACCCCAAGCCTGTGATGGATGCATCACAAATTACTACAAAATCCTTCACTCCCTCGGGGAGTGTCAACACCGGTGCCTCCCATAAACACTGTCGGAGGGTCTTAAACGCCCTCTGTTGCTCAGGGCCCCACCTGAAATCCACCCCCTTCCTCGTTAGACGAGTGAGGGGTACGGCAATCTTGGAGAAATCACGAATGAATCTCTGATATTACCCTACTAAACCCAAGAAACTCCTGATGTCTGAGGGAGATTTCAAAGTCTCCCACTGCATTACCGCATCCACCTTGGCCGGATCGACCAAAATCCCCTCCTGGTTAACGAGATGTTTGAGGAACTGGACCTCTCGTAACCAAAACTCGCATTTTGAGAACTTGGCATACAACCGTTCTCTCCTCAGAACCCCTAGCAGCTCCCTAAGATGCTCCTCATGTTGCTCTTGAGTCTTGGAATACACCAAGATATCATCTATGAACACAATGACTGAGCGGTCGAGCATTGGTCTACAAACTCGGTTCATCAGATCCATGAACACCGCTAGTGCGTTGGTGTACCCAAAAGGCATCACCACGAACTCGTAATGACCATAACGAGTCCGAAATGCGGTCTTTTCCACGTCCTCCTCCCTTACCCTGACCTGGTGATATTCTGATCTCAAATCAATCTTGGAAAACCAAGATACACCCTGCAGTTGATCAAAAAGATCATCTATCCTCGGGAGTGGATAACGGTTCTTCAACGTTAACTTTTTCAGCTCCCTATAGTCAATTCACATCCTATGTGAACCATCCTTCTTCCTGACGAAAAGGATCGGTGCTCATCTATCCTCGGGAGTGGATAACGGTTCTTCACCGTTAACTTTTTCAGCTCCGTATAGTCAATTCACATCCTATGTGAACCATCCTTCTTCATGACGAAAAGGATCGATGCTCCCCAGGATTAACTATCCGGACGAATGAACGGCTTACCTAACAACTCCTGCAACTGAGATGACAACTCCTGTAACTCAGGCGGTGCCAGCCGGTACGGTGCCTTGGCGATAGGGGCCGCACCTGGCACTAAGTCGATCATGAACTCAACCAACCTTTCCGGAGGCACTCCGGGTAACTCCTCCAGGAACACATCAGCAAATTCCCTCACCACTGGGACCTCAGAAACTGAGAGCTACTCTCTAACCCGCGTATCTACCACATATGCCAAATAACCGACACACCCATGCTAAATATACTGTCAAGCCCTGGGTGCTGAACAAAACCCTGATCCCATCCTGGTGCCCTCACCATACACTACAAGTTCTCCCCCACTTGGGGTTCGAACCACCAACTCGTTGTCCCTCACAGTCGATCATGGAACCAAAATGGCTAAGCCAATCCATCCCTATAATCACGCATACATCCCCCATGGGGATAGGAACCAAATCTATCGGGAAGGACACCCCGAAAATCTCTAACTCACATCCCCGGTAGACCGAAGAAGCAAAAACACCATGCTCGTTGGAGATTGAAACTCGCAACGGATACTCAAGATCATTTACCGACATACTGAACCCTCTAGAGAAGAACTGAGATACAAACGACCGACTCGCCCCCGAGTCAAATAATACCAAAGCGGGCAAATAATTTACTAAAAACGTACCTAATCACAGGTACAATCAATAAGCATAGCACAATACAATAACTGAGACAGAGAATAGAAACGTACCAGCAACCACATCTGGTGCTGACTTGGCCTCCTCGGCCGTGAGCTGGAAAACACAACCCTGAGCCTTCGGAGGCTCCACCTTGACTGGCCTCCCATCTCCAATCCTCGCAGTAGCTGGCACGGAACCCTATGATGGCTTGGCGGCGAGCTGCGGACAGTTAGTCTTCACATGACCAACCTGATGACAATGGTAACAAATCTCATATCTGTGGGATGGGAGGACTGACGGCGGTCCCAGGCATAGTACCCCTCCTTGCCACATTTGTGGCACCCACCTCCTGCTCTACAAACTCCCGAATGAACCCTGCCACACTTTCCACAAGTGCGGCTCTGCTGACCCCCAGACTGTGTATCAGCGGTCTTAGACCGCTTAGGCACCGGCTGAGACTGTGCCAGTGGTTGACGTTGCTCCTTTAGCTACAACTCTATCTCCAACTCACGCCACCTTGCGGCTTCCTAAAGGTCCAAGAGGGTATCACATCGCTGTGTAGACACGAACTGTCAATTATCATTCTTGAGCATACTCAGATAACGGGTCATCTGAGACTGCTCTAAAGTGAATTCCGGGCAAAACATATCCCTCTCTGTGAACGTACGAGTAATCTCCATCACAGACTCCCCATCCTGTCTCAAGGTCAGAAACTCCTGCGCAAGCCGCTCCCACTCAACGCGTGGAACATAGCAGGTGCGGAACATATCTCTGAACTGCTCCCAAGTAACAGCAGCTCGCTGATCATCAGTATACGACCCAGTCGTCAGCCTACACCAGTCCTTTGCCCCAAGCCTCAACAGGTTCAAGGCACACCTGACCTTTTGGTCAGCAGTACATGAGCACGTGAAGAAACAGTCTTCCACGTCAAACAACCACCTCATAGCCCTAATCACATCCTGTGTACCATCAAACATCGGGGGCTTCGTATTGTCAAAGTCCTAGTACTGGAAATCCCTGTCGGCTCCTCTTCCCACCCCTGCTGTAGTTACAGCCGAAGTGGCTGCAGTGGCAGCTGTCTCTGCTAGAGCTCCATATTGCTCATCAAAATACTAAACCATCACAGTCTTAATCAACCCAAACATCTCTGGCAGCTACGCTCGGAACGCAACAACAATCTCGTCGTGCATGATCTCCCAGATCCTGGTATCCAACTCCTCTGTCCCTATCTGAACCATGGGCTCAGGTGCTACCAGCACCTCCAACCCTCCGTCTCCCGACCCCGATCCCGATCCTGATCCCGATTCGAATCCTGAAGCAACATGTCCCGTCACCACGATACTGAAAAAATATATATAAGCCATCAGATAAATAACATAATGTCGGGAGACTAAAACCCAAAACCCTAGGGGTTGTGATTTCCTTGCTACGCGTATGGGTCATGTGCTTTTAGTAGTACGGGCCCATACTACCTTCCACACCTACCCATATTTGTCTCAAGTATCACCACAACGCCCTAACAATATCATTAATATAGAAATGTTCCCAACCCTCACTTCAAGAGGAATATCAACTATCTCGCATCTAATCTCCCCACTTCTCCTAACCCATACATTCATGAAACTTCCATCATCCCCTATAGCGCTAGTGCATGCTAGGTCACATAATGCTGGACCCAATAGACTTTCGAATATCCAATCCTACCTGAAGGCCGAACCAACATTCTCAGGCTATAAGGTCTTTATTATGCACAGCCATGATGCATACACTAAACATCCACAGTTATGATCTCAATTCCACATACAAGAAATCCTAGGCTAATAGGCATCATGCAATCAGGAAAATCTATCATGTGATTCCCGAAGATCCCTAGCCTAGCACTAGCATGCTGTTCTAACATATCAGAATATCAAATAACTGCATGGTATTTTGGGGTTTACTTACAGGCTCCGGTTGATCGTACCCTCTGCATCTTCCATCCTTTATTTTGAAAACCATTTTAAAACTTATTTTCTGAAAATCTCCTTGAATTGAGACTGGATTCACACAAATGTTCCTCCAATTCACTCAAACTAAGGCTCTGATACCAACTTGTAACAACCATAAATTTTACGCCAAATTTAAACTTTTTCAATCGTAAATAAAATCAAACAAAGTTTGTTTACAAAAATGTTTTCAAATCCAAATCCAGTAGAGTGTCCCAAAATCATAACATAAGGATGAGGAGCGGTACGGTCACGCCTTCGCCTTTCCACGACCTCATGGGGTACCTGAAACAATAAACTGAAAACTGTAAGCCCGAGGGCTTAGTGAGCTACCCCCAAAATACCAACACCACACTGACAATACCAGAGCAGTAACAATCGATCAATCAACATGCATACTGGGACATCGGCCTGGCTGGACTGCCGTAAGGGCCTATAGTCTGTCTGAATCTATCCCGAGCCTTCGGCATGACTGGTCCGCCACATGGTCCTACAGTCTCCCTAGACCGCTCATAGGGTATATTGGCCTTCAACACAAAGCAGGACCGCCTAACCCAACCACAAGCGAATAACCATGTGCACATACTATCATATACAAGCATATATAAACATCCAACATATCTGTCACACTGATCATAAATCATAGAATTCTCCTGTAACTAGAGTACCGACCTAGCAGGTCACTAACATACCAATCCCTATGGATCATAAGAGCATAACATACTGTCTATCCCAATTCCGATCTAACAGATCATAACCACATATAGCATACCATAACAATAACAACTAAAGGGCCGGCTTTGGTGCCGTAGACCCTATCGATATAGTGAGGATAACTCACCTCACAGATGTCAACTCGGAAGATAAACTCCAACTCTCGGATCACTCGACACAGGCCCCACCACCTATAACCATAGTTCAATATACGCATAAGTCTTTAACATTATAAGGTACTCCATAACTCAATAGTCAACCCCTGATCAAGGTCAAAGTCCTCAATCAAGGTCAACAGTCCATGTTGACCTCAACTCGCCGAGTACACCCAACTACTCGCCGAGTCCCTTGAAGCACAATCCAAATCGTCGAGTTCCTTTGAATCCCAATCAGACCTTAAGGCCACCCGTCGAGTTCCCTCCCTATGACTTGACGGATATACTCGTGGACATATTCTTGGTTAAAACTCATCCGACTCGCCGAGTTGTTCTTCAACTCGTCGAGTCTTATGACAATCTTCATCGGACTCGCCGAGTTGTTCAACCAACTCGTCGAGTTTAATGGCCATCTTCATGCAACTCGCTGAGTGGACCCTGCGACTTGTCGAGTTCATTGAGTCCTCTTCCCATGCAGATCCATTTTGAGCCATGCAGCGGTTCCAAAGAACAGATCCAAGCTTCTTGGGCATGCTTATCACGTAAAGTTGCAAACTTTACGTGCATGCATGGCTTTAAAGGCTCAAAATGGCAAATCTAAGCTATTTATGGGTCTTTAAGAACAAAAGGGACCTCAATCATGACTGAAGCTGCAACTTTATGCTTCTAGAATCCAAAGAGAGTCTAGATCTGAAGTTACAACTTCAGATCTAACCCATAGCTCATCATCCCAACTTGATATTCAATGAAAACCCTAAACTCACCCAATAAAGAAGATTTATAAGGAGAATAACGGTTTGGGTACCTTTTGAAGTTGATATCTGAGATGAGTGTTGATTCCCACACTCCAATTGCTTCAATCTTCTTCTCCTCCAAGTCTTCTCCCTCCAAGGACTCTCTTTCAAGCTTCAACACACACCCAAGGCACACACACACGAATAAGGCTCTCAAGGGTTCTTTGGAACTGTAAGGAGGTCCAAGGGAGGCTAAGGTCCCTTTAAATAGGGGTGAAAACCCGGGAATTAGGGTTTCACTTGTCAGCTCCTACTCGCCGAGTCCCAATATGGACTCGCCGAGTAGTTCACTTAACTCGCGATCCTTATCATTGCTACTCGACGAGTAGATAAACCAACTCGTCGAGTAGGTCCTAATCCAAAAAATCAAATTTACCATACCTGAGAATCGGGGCATTACATGACATATCCCCAAGGTCTACTCGTAGTGTCCAACTCCTCGTGTTTCTTTTGTCTTCTCCTTAGATGTGACACTATACCGGCATACATGTATGTATTTATACTTTTAACAAGAAACTATTTATTTCTAAAAGTATAATTATTTGAAAATGTTTAAATCAGAGACTTTAGTCCCAATGTATTTATAGTTGTATATTTTATGTGGTTCGATATACTTAGTTCACTATAAACAATGCTCTGATACAATCTGTCACACCCCCAAACCAAGGATGGGGGAAACGTCCAGGGGTGGCGGACTTCATGTATAGTATCATAACAATAGCTATAATAGTGATCAAAGCAATACAACCAATCATAAATATAATCGAAAAAGAGATTACATGGTTGCAAGTGTTACATATTTCAATGATTGATTACAACATGATAATAAAATAGTTGTTCAACGCCGTAGCGTTCCATCCTCAAAAGCTGGTGGTTATTTGATTTCTTTGATTTCCTGAGAATACAAGTATTTTTTTAAAGAAAAGTGTCAATAGTTAAGTTGGTGAGTTCATAAGTTTTTAACCGTGATGTTAAAATCATTTTCTTTGTAAAAGTGATGTTTGTTCAAGAAAAATCCAATATTTCCCTTATAAAATGTATTGTAGCTTAAAATTCAACACCGAATTGTACAAGTATTTTCCCATACTTAAAGAACTTTTATACAAATTTAAATCGACCTAAACTCATTAAATTTAAAAGTAAGAACCCGTAAATCTTATGTTTTGTTAATACCCCATGTGAGTTATTATAACCATACTATGACCTGTTGGCCTCGTAATACGACGTTATTCAAGCGTCGCCAGTTAAATGACACTTGTCACCACAGACATGCCGGTCTAGCTGTTGCATGCAGCTCAGGTGCGGGTTTGTCAGACCCAATATAGATATATACACAACTATCACGTTCTCCCTATAAGAGACTCTGGTTACAATTTACACGACTTTTGACTTTGTTACTTTGGAGGTAACGCGAAGCGAATGTCTCACAAATTTATTCGTTAACAAATTTATGTGAACTGAACTGAAAACCCTTTTTTGTATAAACCCGGTACTTTGTATTCGTACTCCGTTTATATGAACTGAAAACCTTTGGTAATGAGTTTGAAGTGTAATTGAAGCATTAACTATACCTATTATAGTTTAACATAAATATTTGTAATGTATATGAAATATAAACTATAGAGTTTATCCACAATGTTTGTAATGCAAATGAACCCCATTTTATGTGAGTCGAATGTATAGCAAAAACATAACTATGTTTATCATGCCTTATCTTGTATTATTTGTAATGATAAAGGGCTATTACAAATCAGTGGGTAATTTACTATTATATAATTATACCACAATGGAAAGCATAGGTAAAATATAAAATCATCAAAGATTAACACTTTGCTCAACATGTTACAAAGTGTGATGAAAGTTGTAAGCTGTTAACTTGTTTTTAACATTTCTGCACTGTTTTAGAAAAATCACAGAAAAATCATTCGACGTCGAAAACTAGATCCGTAAACTCCGAGTGTTTAAAAAATATGTCTAGTTTGTTCATAATTTTTATTATGATTTTTAGATGTCTCTAACTTGTGTGAAAATGTTCATATTCACATACTGGTCCGGATTTGTAGCTACAGTGATAGGCAGTTTTGTAAAAATCGCCATAAATTTTAGAGAAATCGTATGGACATGTGCAAGTAGTCATTTTAAAGGTATAAACCTGAACTATTTGCATCTAATACATTTTTGAAAGCTAAAATGTTTAAGTTTACCAAAACAGTCCACAAATGGAGTTAAACTTTTCTGATGAAAGCTGTTGGATGAGTTTAGTTATGTTCTTGGTGTTTTAACTTGTATCCCCCCCTAAAACTTGATAAAAACATGAAAATATAGGGGTATGAACTCACCTTGTGTGATTTCATTGGATGGATGTTTAAGAAAGGAGGTATTCAACTCAAGAACACTTAGAATGTTGCTAGAAGATTCGAAGATCTAACACCAATATGATGGAATTTGTGTAAGTAATATATGATTTGGATAGAAGGAAGTGAAATAATCATATGAAGGGTAATAATACTTACCAAAAGTAGATGAAGAACTTGGAAAATAGCCCTTGAATCTCGAATGTTAGAGAGAGAATAGATTTTGTTCTTTTGGTGGGAAATAAGAGAAAAGTGAGGAGAAATGAGAGTTTCCCAGCCTTTGATCAAGGATGTGGCTGGAAAAATGATGGGAAAGTACAATGAAATGACTATGTATGGTGGAAGGACAAGATTTGGTCATGGAGTGGGTATGGGGTGGTTGCTTGTGTCATACACTAAAGCCAAGTCAACACTCCACCAATAATATCCCACCCACTTTTCTTGGATAAGGATTATACCCTAAAACGTGATTAATTATGAAATAAGGGGTTTTATATGTCAAAATATGTTTTTGGTTGAAAACCCCATGCTAAAATAATTAAATTCTGGCTTAGAACGCAAAACTAGTCGAAAACCGGGAAGAAAGACGAAATCTGCGAGACCTCTCGGTACTGGGCCGAAGGTTCGGTTCAGTCCTAAAGAGGCCAAAACCGAAGACGAAGAGGATTAGGAGTGAAATGGGGTGAAGGCGAAGAAGAGAAGGTTCGGTCCGAAGGCATAGAAGCGAAGCTCGGTTCGGTCCTTGGTGCGAGGTTCGGGTTCGGTTCTGGTCACTTCGGGTTCGGTCCTCATGGTTTCGGTTCTTTAGCAGTTCGGTCCCTATAGGAACCTTCGGTTCTAAGCACCTTCGGTCCAAGAGGGTTCTCCCCTTAAATAGGGGTTTCGGTTCCTTGAGGTTATTTTACCCAATATTACCCCGTTTTAAGCGTTTTTGACCCGGTTAGGGGTCGGGATGACCCGAATGATTACAAAAAGTTAAAGGAACTTTTGAGAGAGATTTTTAATAGAGAAAGATAGAGTGAAAGAGATTTGGAGAGGCTTCTTTTGTGACCTTTTTGAGTGTTTGGCTTCGCAACGCAAGGTCCGTAAACCCCGTTAAGCCATGCTTAAGAGTCTTACACACCCCGAAGGGTATGTAATAGTGTTTTATCGCTTTGCTACCTCACTTATCCCGATTAGGGTTTAAGAAATCTAAAAATACAACCTTTCAAGTGGTGATTTATTATTAAAATAGTGAGTTGTACAGTAAATACATAACGTGGACCCTATATATACAGGTTGGAGGAGTTGACCGGTTTGACCGGTTGAGTTTGACTTGATCGGAAATTGATAGTTGTCACATTATGATAGTTGGTATACTTGTTGTGTAGAGATGTGTGACATATTTATGCAGTGATACATGGTAGAGATAACTTTTATAGCTAATGGTAGAGATAGCCTTTATGGCTAATGGTAGATATAGCCATTATGGCTAATGGTAGAGATAACTTTTATAGCTAACGGTAGAGATAGCCTTTATGGCTAATGGTAGAGATAGCTTTTATAGCTAACGGTAGAGATAACTTTTATGGCTAATGGTAGAGATAGCTTTTATAGCTCATATGATACGTGGTATGTGGTAGAGATAACTTTTATAGCTAATATGATATGTGGTATGTAGAGATAACTTTTATAGCTAATATGGTATGTGTTATGTGGTAGATATAACTTTTATAGGTAATGTCATATGTGTTATGTGGATTGTGTGTGGGGTATGCTCCGGGGAACTCAATAAGCTTTGTGCTTATGGTTTACAATTTTGGTTTCAGGTATCATCGATTTGGAAGAGGGGGGATCGGATTGATCGCAATGCACACACCTATGGTTTCCGCAATGAATAATTTTGGGTCAAACTCTGATACATGTTTTACTGAATGATGATTTGATATGTTTGAAATAAATGGTATCAATATTTTAGCTATATTAATAATGAAATTTTTACCCTTGATTTTAGGGTCGTTATACCGAGACTCTTTCATAGAATTCCAACAATTTTTCCCGCTCCTCAAAAGCCCATATGAACCTTTACGTGGCCAAAAGACATCTTATCATAAAGTCATACCAACACTATAAACACCATTAATGTAAGGTCTTAAGCTAGGTTTGATGCATTTCAAATAGACTTGAAACAAGGATTTTGTATTTGTAGACTTTAGGAATCATCTGGAATTCTCTGTGTCCATGTGTATGCATATACGAACTATACACATCAATATCTTGATGCATTTATAAGCAACTACTTCAACAAAAAGATGTTTATACACAAGCATCCACAACAAACATAAGTTTGTGTTTTGCCCACCTTCTAAAAGCATCATATAAAAAATTTATCAAATGCACCACATACAACAATCATCGATACGAGAAGCAAATTGTTGTGTGTAGGAATCAATATCTCGACATAAGCCAAAAGGCAGATCTTATGCCACTCCACCTAGTCGTATGAAAATGGCATGCATTATGGCTCCCGAGACTCTTTCATAAAATTCCAACAATTTTCCCCCTCCTCAAAAACCCATATGAACATTTACTTGGCCAAAAGACATCTTATCATAGAGTCATACCAACACTATAAACACAATTCATATAAGGTCTTAATAAGCTCTCTCTCTCTCTCTCTCTCTCTCTCTCTCTCTCTCTCTCTCTCTCTCTCTCTCTCTCTCTCTCTCTCTCTCTCTCTCTCTCTCTCTCTCTCTCTCTCTCTCTCTCTCTCTCTCTCTCTCTCTCTCTCTCTCTCTCTCTCTCTCTCATTATAAGAAGATTCTTACCAATTAACCAAGATGCTTCCGATCATTCATAGTCCACTATTTACTATTTAGTATTTATAATCCCACTATTGGTTGCGACATATATTATTAATTCTATGCAAAAAAAACATTAAAAAACACACAAGTTATTCTATTTTCAAAATTAATTAGAAGACTTCATAGCTATTGACCCCCCAACTTGACGTGTGGTCCAACCAGTATTTAACCAAGGGCACGTGGATCAATCTTATCCGTTGATCTCACAATGTAGAGTAATCCAACGGCCAGTAATTCGCGTTGCTTCTTTTGGCAAATAATTTGTTTCTGTAAAATTCTAACACTCGTTAGTGCGGCGGAATCCGTATATTAATTGAGAGAATATGCCACGTGGACTCTTGACGCTCTTTAACCATGGTTAACTTCACCCTACCTCTTGTACCCGATTTAACTCACCTTCTGAAACCCTATATATATACTCGCTTCACCCAACCACAGTCTCGTTAACTCCGAGAATCTCACCGGCGTTTCTATATCGCTTCATATATACATATACACCCTTTGTGTATCTCTATATTCAAAATCTGAAAACCCTAATTTTTTGTGTGAAAATCTTTGTTATGAGTGTTGTGATTGCATTTTTGAAATCAGAAGGGAATAAAATTTTGCAGGAATGGCGGAAATGACGACGACGAAGCGATTCAGTATAGGTTACGGGCTGTTAATGAAGAAACAGAAGAGTTTTATCCAGGATTCTTTGGTGAATTTAGCGAAAGAACGCGGTATCGATCTTATCAAGATCGACACCGACAAGCCGTTGGTGGATCAAGGTCCTTTTGATTGTGTGCTTCATAAGTTGTACGGGGAAGAATGGAGGAAACAACTCCGGGAATACTTGGTTTATAACCCTAACGCTATTGTAGTCGACTTTCCGGATGCAATCGAGCGGCTACACAACCGGATTTCGATGCTCGACGTTGTGTCGGAGATTGAAGAGGTGAAAAGCGATGAGATGGCGTCGTTTGGGATACCGAAACAGATTGTGATATACGAGCCGGAGAAGTTGAAAGAGGCGAAGACGTGGGGCGAGGGTTTGAAGTTTCCGGTGATTGCAAAACCCTTGGTGGCGGACGGGAGCGCAAAATCGCATAAGATGTTGTTGATTTTCAGTAGCGAGGGTTTTGATAAACTGAAACCCCCTACTGTTCTGCAAGAGTTTGTGAACCACGGCGGGGTTATCTTCAAAGTCTATGTCGTCGGGAAGTATGTGAAATGCGTGAAACGGAAATCCTTGCCGGACATTGCAGAAGAGAAATTGGAGAGTTTGCATGGTTCTTTATCATTCTCTCAGGTTTCTAACCTGACTTCACATGACAGAAACGATGATAAGTACTATAAGAGGATGGATTTGGAAGATGCAGAGATGCCACCGATGAGTCTGATAACCAACATTGCTCGTGGATTGCGTAAGGCAATGAAACTCCACCTCTTCAATTTCGATGTCATCAGGGATACCAAAGTTGGGAACAGATACCTTGTTATCGACATCAACTACTTCCCTGGATACGCAAAGATGCCTGGTTATGAATCTGTTCTTACTGATTTCTTCTGGGATGTGTTGAACAAGAAAGAAGCTAGGTCTTTCAACAGCGACAAAGAGTTAATGAAGTTGGTGGACAACAATGGCGCAGGGTCTGATAATGTTTCTTCTGCATAACAAAAGAAGTACCCAGAAAGATCTGATGATATGCTCATGGAGATGAAGATGAGTTCTGTTAAAACAAAAAACAAAAACAAAAGGTACGCTGAATTTACCGATCATTGATTGATCTTGGGGTTTGTTGGTCAAAGGAAAGCTTTTGCTTTGGGCATTTTCTTCTAGATAGTTGTTAGTACAGGGGTTTATGAATAGGGTTTCTTTGGTTTGGCCTCCTGACAACAATTTACTTGGTGTTCTCTTGTTGATCATATCATGTACATCTCATCGTTTGCTTTTGGAGATAGGTACTTTTCAAATTCGCCCAAAGTTTGTAGGAAGATTAAGTTTCTTTACAAGGCCCATATTATATTTCCATGTTTGGGAGACTTTAAAATTGTGTGCCTTAACATCTTTGATCAATGAATCTTTCCTTTTGAATTTGAATGATGATAATGATACTAGTCACTTTGTTACTTGAAAACATGTCCTTGATAAAACAGTGTGGGTTAAAGAATCTATCTGTTTCTTGGATTCTTTATGGGGTATTTTGCCATAAGGGAAATGGGTTATGTTATGTTATGTTATGTTATATACAGACACATATGAGATTAAGTGAAAACCTGTTGTAATGTCTTAATGAATCTAGTTACATTGTCTATTCCTTAGGGTTTTAAGGCTTAATCCATTTAGACTAGATGTGTATAAGTTGATAATCCAGTTTTTAATGTCAAGTATAGGGCTGTAATTGGTTGAATAATAGCCTTGAAAATCTATTTTTGAGGTCCTTTTTAGTTTTTATGGAAGTTAATTTTGTCATATGCCACCAGATTTGTTGGTTTTTGAGGTTTTAAAAAAGTTGTATTTACAGTATTTACTTGTACTTGATGGTGCTTGATGTTATGTATATTGGTTAGGGGCTATTGCGTAAATTGAAATATCGTATTTCGTTTAACTTACCAATAAACGAGTAGAATGATAAATGTAAGTTCTCAATGTTATCCATCTTGGTTCCAAATCGACTGATTTGTATTTGGATGGATCAATTTAATATGTTGAAATTTTATTCACATAGTTGGTGAGTCAAAATTCGGAACCTTTTTCTCTAAACTATTCAAGATCTTCGGTTTTAATACTTACTAGGTGTGAGACCCGTGTAATACACGGTTTTTTTTAAAAGAAAAATAATATATTTTGTTAAGCATTACATGTTTAATAATTTACAAAACTGAATTTGAAAAGAATATCAATATTAGGTGTGAATAAACCACTTTTTGCAAGGTTTCTGTAAATTATCGTGAATTCAAAATGGATTGTTCGAAAAGTATGTTTTTCAATTAAGAAAGTTGATTTGAATTTAAATTGAATTTAATACATTAAGGGACAAATTATGTGACGATTTATAGAGACATTTAAGTTTCCTTATTTTGTTTATTATATTATATTTTTAGATTAGATTTTTTTATAATTTAATAACAAAGTAAAAAAAAACACAATTTGCCAAGTGGATT
Source organism: Lactuca saligna (assembly GCF_052625555.1). Taxonomy (NCBI): domain Eukaryota; kingdom Viridiplantae; phylum Streptophyta; class Magnoliopsida; order Asterales; family Asteraceae; genus Lactuca; species Lactuca saligna. Next base: position 131,578,229 of record NC_136422.1, on the reverse strand, counting down.
TAAATGAAATTGAAAAAATTAAAAAAATGATATGTATCATATTAAATTAGGTGATGACATGTGGCAAAAAAACATTTATTTATTAAGTAGGATTTATTTATATAACATTCCGAAATTGTCACTAAAGTTTTTATATTTACAAAAAAAAGTCTTTTTTTTTGTTATTTTTATACTAGTAAGATTGATATTTGATATATAATATTTATTATTGATAAAAACGAACAAAAAACTATTATTTCTTTTTATTTTTATACTTGTGAGGCCCCTGATCTAGTGTTTGGTACGTTGAACAAGACGAATGGAATAAAACAATTTTAATTATTGACAAATAATATATATATATATATATATATATATATATATATATATATATATATATATATATATATATATATATATATATATATATATATATATATATATATATATATATATGGTTAGGTTCATTTGAGACCACCTATATTTTGTGAGACCGTGAGATGCATTTTTTTATTTTTTTTTATTTTTTTTAGTTAATTCATGTTCCGAAATAATATTTAAAAAAACAATTTTTTGATTTTTCCATTTATTGCATTTTAAAATTATTTTTAGAATATTTACAGTGTAATATTCTATTTAAAACATTTCACGTATTTTTCAAAAAAAATAGAATTTTTTTAAATATTTTTTTTAGTTAATTCAAGTTCTGAAAATAATATTTAAAAAAGAATTTTTAGATTTTTCCATTTATTTTGCATTTTAAAATTATTTTTTAGAATATTTCACGTATTTTTCAAAAAAAAAAAAACGGAATTTTTTTTTATTTTTTTTTATATTTTTTTTAGTTAATTCAAGTTCCGAAAATAATATTTAAAAAAAGAATTTTTGGATTTTTCCATTTATTTTGCATTTTAAAATTATTTTTAGATTTGGTCTTACGGTCTCACAAAATTCAAATGGTCTCAAATTAACCTGAACCTATATATATATATATATATATATATATATATATATATATATATATATATATATATATATATATATATATATATATATATATATATATATATATAGGAAAAGTGAATATACCCTTAAGGATATATAAATTTAGGTACCCAAACCCACCATAATACAATGTTTTGTTTGATATATTCATTTATAATGTTCTTAAACTTCAATTCCTAATTTGATTTACTTTTAACATTTCCAAAATTTCACCATTATCTTCATCTTACATCACATCTTTTTATCAAACACTACTAAGTTATATATATTATAGTTAAAAGTGAAAATTATGTAAGATGACAATAAATGTGAAATTCATAAAAATTTTCGAAGTAAATCAAGTTAGAAGTTGAATTATAAGAATATTGAACAATTACAATGTATATATATGATATAAAACGACGTAATATAGTGATTATGGGTACCTAAGCTTATATACCCTTAAGGGTATATTCACTTTTCTATATATCTATATATATATATATATATATATATATATATATATATATATATATATATATATATATATATATATATATATTATTTTGAATACTTTTTCTTTTTGTACTAGTGAGCCCCCTAAGTAGCTTTTGGTATGCTATTGGAGACGAGACAAAATAAAACAATTTTAAGTATCGACAAACATGGAACTAGGAAAAAAAACCAAGTCAAATGTGACTGAACTTCCAAATTTTAATAAAAACAAATAAAAAAAATTATTTGTTTGTATTTTTATATATATATTTTTGTACTTGTGATATTCAACCTGAGACAGGATAAAACAATTTTAAGTATTAACAAAGATGTAACTAGGAAAAAAACCAACTAATGTCAACGGATGGACTAGGAAAAAAACCAAGGCAAATGTGATGATCTTCTGAATTTCAATAAAAACAAGCAAAAGACTGTATATTATTTGTTTTGTTTTGTTTTTATATTTTTCTTTATGTATTTGCGAGTAGGGGTGTTCGTTTGGATGAATCGGTTTAATCCGATCCAATTAAATGAATCCAAATTGATTTAAGTTTTCAAAACATTGATCAAAATAGTTAAAACTAAATTCAAATTTGATCAGATTCGATCCAATTATAATTTGGTTGGATCGGTTTTTATAACTCGGTTTTCAAAAACCGAAACATTTTAAAACGACATATGATTATAATATTACCCAGTTTTACACAAGAAACGAAAACAAGTTATTTTGTTGTATTAAGAAAATATATTATAGTTAAATATTTTATAGATAAAAAACTTTTGACAAAAAATGCATATTAATGTTTTTTTATCAGGTGAAACGTTTTCAACCATTTTGAAAAAATAAATTACAAATTTAATAAATAACTATAAATATGTATAATAAATAAATAAATAATAATTTTTTATTCCGTTTTTTTTGGATTTTTGGATTCTTATTTTATAAACTAAAATCAATTCGAAATCCAAAATAATAATTTGGTCTTGTTGAAAATCAATCTAAAAATCCGAATATAATCAAATTCAAACTATCAAATTGGATAATTCAGTTTTGTTCAAATAATGAACATCCCTATTTGGGAGCCCCTAAAGTAGCGTTTGATATGCTTTTCTATTATATTCTAAGGCAAAATAAAACAATTTTGAAGTATGGATAAAGATGAAACTAGAAAAAAAAAACCAAGTCAAATGTGATTGAACTTCCAAATTTTAATAAAAAAACAAAATTATTTTTATTTTTATACATTTTTTTTGGATTTGTTAGCCCTTAAATTAGTGTTTGGTATGCTATTCGAGACCGGACAAAATAAAACAATTTTAAGTATCTACAAAGATGGAACTAAAAAAGGGAAAATGACTTATAAGGGTAAGAAAGTTTCAGAAATGTTCAAAAAAGACCATCTAAGTTTTTGTTGTTCAAAAAATACCATCCAAATAACACTATTGTATAAAAAATACCAATAAAATATACTGTTTGTTCAAATGTTACCTATGGTAACCGGCAGGTGTACCGTTTAAAAAAAATAAAAAGAAAAAAGGAAATGACATGGAGTATACGATCGTTTAACATATATGTGGATTTTACCCTTCTCTCTCAACAACACGAAGATTGGGAAGGCGATTCTTCTAGGGATCGATCGATCAAATATCCTTCAAGAAATTCTGAAGTCGGATATGTTCATGTAAGTTATACTCTTAACATTCCCTGTTGTAGCAAACGATTTTTCTTTTCTTGTGTCTCTTTTTGTGTTTCAAACACTGGCTTCGATACCCCAACCCCTCTAAATCAATCGAACGTTGGATATAGAATGGAGGTTTCTAGACTCATCGTTGATTGATAAAAATCAGACCATCACTTATTCTCATGGGTAACAGACCCTAAATCAGGGGTAATAAACCCTAAATCAGTCCTCATACTTTTGAACTGTGTTGAACATTCTTGGAAAGTTTATTGTTTTAATTAGTCATATGTTCAACCTTTATTTATCTTATATGATTATGTGACTTGCTAATCATTAACAATGACTTTTGTAGTTGACAAAAAGCCGTTAAAACAAGAATGTCGTTCTCAACAGATGGTGCATTGAGTATAGATGTTTTCCATAATGGAGTGTTTGTTCCTAAGCCCTTGATGTACTTCAATCCTGATAAGACTTCTGTCACAGAGGTAGACTTACGAAATATGGAGTTTAAGGACTTCATTATCTACATCTGTAATCTGACGAAGGGTATGTGTCATGATATGTACTACTGTCTTCCAAATCGGGCCATAGTAGATGGGTTGAGGGAGTTGAGAGATGAAGATGATTATGTGAGGTTTCTTGATGCTGGATATAAAAATGGGAGAATAATCAGTATCTACATTGATCACGACCACGAACCACTTATGCAATGGATTGAAGAAGAGATAGCTGAAGATGGAGTGTACGGTGATAGTGATCCATGTTCTGATGATGTGGACTCAGTGATGTCAGATGATATATCGGTAGACCATGAAGTTCATGATGAGGTTATAGAAATTCCTAAATCTGTTGATCCTTTTTTATCCAAGAAAAATCTTATTCCAGAAGGAGGGGTAGATGAGGAAGTTGATGATGAGGTCCACCACTTTCCTATTCATGATCCCGACAAGAAATGGGACACAATGGTACCTATATTAGGCATGAGATTCTCTGACAGATATGAACTCAAGAAAATGTTAACAAATTATGCTGTCTTTAAAGGGTATGCATTGTGGTACGAAAAAAATGACTCAACTAGATTGTTAGTGAGGTGTTGTAAAAATAAAGAAGGGAAGGCAACTTGCCCTTTTAGACTATGGGCTACTCCAATGAGTAGAGAAGATTCATTCCAGATCAAATCGCTAATTGACAAACATAACTGTTGCAGACAAGTTAATTTGGGGTCTATTGTGACATACAGGTGGATTGGTAAAATGTTAACGAATGACATTTTGGAAAAAGCTCCGCATTAGCTACAGGAACATGGTTGCATTAGTTAAGAAAATTTTTGGTTTGCATGTAAGTGTTAGGCAATGTAGAAATGCCAAGAGTTTTTCACTAGATGAAATTTCAGGTAGCTTGGTGGGACACTATGAAAAGTTATGGGATTATGGAGCGGAGTTATTGAGGTCTAATCCGGGTTCAACAGTCTCAATAGAAGTGAATCCTATGCCTGATTCTACAGTTTACTTTAAAAGAATGTATGTTTGCCTTAAGGGTGTGAAATATGGTTGGATTGAAGGATGCAGGAGGGTGATATGTTTTTTGAAGGGTATTTGTAGAGGTGAGCTATTAGCAGCTGTTGGTAGGGACTCCAACAACCAAGTGTACCCGTTGGCATGGGTTGTAGTGTCAGTAGAAAACAAGGAAACATGGAAATGGTTCTTAGATCTGCTACTTTAGGACATTGGGATGGGAGATGGCAGAGGTCTTACCATTATTTCTGACCAGTATAAGGTTTGTTCTTATAAATACATAACTTAGTGCTTTATATGTTTATTTATATGTTATTTTATATTTAATGTTAATATTTTCATCTGGTAGGGTTTGGTAGAAGCTGTTAAAGAAAGAGCACCAGCATGTGAGCATAGGCAATGTGCTAGACACATCTATACTAACTTTAAGAAGAAATACACAGGTGTTGAGTTTAGAAAGTTATTCTGGAGAGCTGCAAAGTCCACAACCGAGTCAGCTTTCCGATCTTATATGAGGGAAATCAATGCGATGTCCACACATGCTTATGATCACCTAATGGAAAAAGACCCAAAGACATGGTGCAAGGCATTTTTTGAGCTTGATAGGTGTTGTGATGCTATGGAAAATGGAATATCAGAATCTTTTAATGCAGCAATTGTAGAGGCCAGGAAAAAACCTATTATATCAATGTTGGAAGAAGTCAGAGTGTACGTGATGGAGAGGATGTACAAACAAAAAGGGAAGGGGGAAAATGGAACTTGGATATATGTCCTTCCATTAGAAGGAGGATTGCGAAATTTAAAGAACAATAGAGGTATAATACTTACTTGGAATGCAACTTTTTTATTTGAAATTACTTACTTTATACCATTTCATCATAGGTATTGGGATGTTACTCCAAGTGGTCTGCGGATATATGAAGTGAGACAATTACATGAGGTTTATGCAATTGACTTGGACCAAAGAACCTGTGGGTGCAGAGCATGGCAGTTGACTGGTATACCATGTGTACATGGTATTGCTGCAATCTTGTTTTTGAATGGGAATGCATAGGCGTATGTTGCAGTTTGGTTCACAACGAATATGTTTGGAAGTTGCTATAGATATAACGTGAAACCAACTAATGGAGCTGACATGTGGCCGGAAACAGGTCTTCAAATCATCTTGCCACCAAGGCGTAGGAGAATGCCCGGGAGACCAAAAGTGAACAGAAAGAAATGCCCTACAGAAAAAGAAGGAAAACATATTGTTAGCAAGAAGGGGGCATTCGAAAATATGATAATTGTCATCAAGAAGGTCACAACAGGAGACGATGTCCATTGCTGAAACAAGGTTTGATTCCTAATTACAATCTTTCTTTATTAAGATTTTGACACTAATAATTTTTTTTCTTTACAGATGAACAACTACCTGAGGAGGTTGGGGCTGAAGAAGAAGTGGTTGCTGAGGAGGTTGGGGTTGAAGAAGTAGTGGTTGCTGAGGAAGTTGGGGTTGAAGAACAAGTGGCTGCTGAGAAGGTTGGGGCTGAAGAAGAAGTGGCTGCTGAGGAGGTTAGGGCTGAAGAAGAAGTTTGTTGCCGAGGAGGTTGGGGTTGAAGAACAAGTGGTTGCTGAGGAGGTTGGGGCTGAAGAAGAAGTGGTTGTTGAGGAAGTTGTTGAGCAAATGGTGGCTGATGAGCAACCAAATGAGGAGCAAGCAGCTGAACATGTAGTTGCTCAACATGTACAAGTTGTTGCTAAAAAGTGTAATAGGAGAAAGGGTGGTCCTTCTCATAGGATCACAAAGCTTAAGTTAATGAGAAAGGTGGTTACAAAAGATGGAAGTGGGTCAAGTATTGAAAATCCAGTCACCTTAATCTAGGATATTTGCTTTTGTTTAAATTATGCCAAAAACTATGAAATGACACATCTTTTGGTGCTTAGTGCACACTAAAAACAATTAAGTATTGTAAGGGCTCCTCTTTTGGTGCCTTGTGCACACTTACCAACATTTAGTGCCAGATGCACATGTTTTGAATGAATATCACTTACTGGTTATGCCCTTTAAATTGTTTGTACATCTATTGTTTTATATTTTGTTTTATGGTTTTTTTTACCAAAATGTCCATATATTGTTGTTTGTTGCTTTGAAAAGTAGTGATTTTAATAGTTATTTTACCAATCCTTTGTTTGGGCATAATGTGACCAATACTTTGTTTGAGCATGAGGTGGGCAAGAAATAATAAAGTACAAATCGAAAGCGTGATGCTATTTCAGAAATGGTATTTTGGTCATTTACTTCACTACATCATTACTAATATTGATTTTAATAGTTATTTTACCAATCCTTTGTTTGGGCATAATGTGACCAATACTTTGTTTGAGCATGAGGTGGGCAAGAAATAATAACGTACAAATTGAAAGTGTGATGCTATTGCAGAAATGGTATTTTGGTCATTTACTTCACTACATCATTGGTAATATTTGGCCATTGAATCATATATTTTTTTGACAACTACTTTATCATTCTCTGTAATTAGGTTTTGTGTTACCAAAATCACTCCCAAATTTTCGAATTTGTCCATAAGAAGATGGAAGCTTCACTAGTTTCGCCAAAAATGCAACAAGAATGACCAAACTACCCTTGTTTTTAGTTTCGCCAAAAATGCAACAAGAATGACTAAACTACCCTTGTTTTTAGTTTCGCCAAAAATGCAACAAGAATGACCAAACTACCCCTGTTTCTAAATTAATGACCAAGATGCCTATGTTTTCAAAATTAATGACCAAAATACCCATGTTTCGAAATTAATGACCAAACTACCCCTATTTCAAAATTAATGACCAAAATACCCCTGTTATAGCAGCCATGTGTGAGGGGCTGCATGAGCTTCTATATCATTGAATAAAAATTCATTGCTATTTCTCCTCCATTATAATGGATTGATGATAGTTATACCATCCATACAAACAACCATTATATACTAAAAGGACAATGATATTTCTTCTAAACATTGTTAAAAGCAAAGTCAAACTACAACAAGTACATTGATATTTCTTCTAACAATGTTAAAAGGGAAATCAAAGTGAAACTACAACTTACCATACATACTAAAAGAAGTACATTGCAAAGATTTATATATATATATATATATATATATATATATATATATATATATATATATATATATATATACTACATTAATTTCACTAAAAGCACAACAAAAATCATGATTATGAACCACTTCTGAAATCGTAATTTCCTACTCATTTGTGCCAATTCCTTACTTAAAGTAATATATTCCTTCTTTGCTATCCCTTTGTGCTCATTGAAATCTTTTTCCAAAATTGATATCCTCACTTCAATGGAATCTACTTTTATTTCTGTTTCATCTCTCTTATTCGTGTTTCTTACTCCTTCATCGTCATCAACCCATTTCCAAAGAGAACAATTTGCTGTGTTTGGATCCTTCATATGCAGAAAAAAAATTACCATCTGAAGAGGGAAAACGACATTAAGTAAGGAAGTATGTATACAAAAGGTATGATAACTTACCAGTCGGTTGGGACAAACCCTAAATTTTTTCCCAGGATTCTTCTTAGTGGTTGAAGTCCAAATTTGCGATGGGAACCCATAACCACAAGGGTATGAATCATCAACCATCGTATTTGTCTTTGAAACGTTAGAGCTTGAGGATGAGATTATGGATTTGGCAGAACAAGATGAAGCCATCACAGATGTTGACGAAGGAGACGATGCAAGAGAGAAACCAGTAGCGCTCGTCCCTTATTATGCAAAAGCCCTAATTCGTTTTAAAAAAACATATAAATGCTATGTCATTAATTTTAAGCCACATCACCAATTTTTTAATCCTACTCATCAAGTAACCTACAACAACCGGTTACCATAGGTAACATTTAAACAAACAATATATTTTATTGGTGTTTTTTTATACAATAGCATTATTTGGATGGTATTTTTTGAACAACGAAAACTTAGATGGTTTTTTTTTAAGCATTTATGAAACTTTCTTACCCTTATAAGTCATTTTCCTACCAAAAAAAAGAACCAAGTGACTGGATACCAAATTTTAATAAAAAGCAAAATAAATTATTTATTTTTATTTATATACTTTTTTTTGTACTTGTGAGCCCCTAAAATAGTGTTTGGCATGCTATTCAAGATGGGACAAAAATAAAACAATTTTAAGGAGGTGTTTGGCTTAGTTTTTCAGGAGACAAAAATTCTTTTTGAAAAAATCACAAAAACTCAGATTTTCCTGATTTTTCCAAAAAGTTCATTTTTACTTGTATCCAAATCCAAAAGTAGCTTTTAAAATATATTTGTCAAACATCTTTTGCTTTCCATCATTTCCTAAAAGAACTTTTAGCTTTTAAAAAGTTAAGTCAAACACCGTCTAAGCATCCACAAAGATGGAACTAAGAAAAAAAAACCCAGGTCAAATGCCATTGAACTTCCAAATTTTAACAAATCAAAGAAAAAAGATATTATTTGTTTTTATTTTTTATACCTTTATTTATTTATTTATTTATTTTTTTGCCTCCTATAGTAGCATTTGATATGTATTTCAAGACAGAACAAAACAATTTTAAGTATTGACAAAGATGGAAGTAAGAAAAAAACGAGTACAACATCCAAATTTTTGTTCCAAAAATATAGGACAAGGGTAGATAAGGACATCCCTACTAAAATAACTTTATGTTTGATTCTTTTCCTTCTATGCATCTCCGGTGCATATTGAAACCCATCTCAAACCTTTTTCTCTCACCCCCTGTCCTTCGAGTGTAGCGGTTATAATAAAAACTCATGACTTTATTGATTCCTCAATCAACGATGGAGGTATGGTGGTCTTTGAGAACTTATAGTTTTTAAAATCTCTAATCTCAACAATCATATTTAGATAAAATCAAATTTAAAATGAAAGGGTTATAATGGTCATTTTGTATTGATAATAACCAATTATAGTGATAATATAATATTTATTTTTATAGAATTTGATATTATTTTAACATTATTAAAATCTTTTGTGATTTTATTTGTAAAATCACCAAAACTATCAATACTTCTATAATATTTTTGAGGTAATAATAAAATAACACAAATTCATATATTTTTAGGTGTATACACATATTCCGTTTCATGATGTATAAATACATATTTATATTTCCTAATATCTAAAGATGAATAATAAACAAACATATATTATTATATAATATTCATAAAACCATAACTGTTTTTGGTTGATATGGGATAAAATATAAAAATATATAGATAAAATTACAAAAATGGTTCCTGTGGTATGTAATTTTTTGGGGTTTTAGTCAAAATTACGATTTTTTTTGGATTGATGGTCATTTTTAGGTAGTTTTCTTGTTATTTTGGTCATTTGGTAAACCGAAAAGACTAAATTGCCCTTATTATATTTATTTTCCATTTTTTTACCCTATAAGTATTTATATATAAAAAATAAAAATAGGGGCCCACATTCTCTCTCTCTCTCTCTCTCTCTCATGAACCCCACAAGCCCCGTCATCTCTCTACAACTAATCTCTTACTTATTCCAGCGATTTCTGATGGAACCGAACGGCAAGAACGGAAGAGCAGTACCATTGATACCGTCGAAGTCGAAGCATTCCAGCAAGTCAAAGCTACCAGAGAATGTAAACCCTAACTAGCCCTAATCTGAAAGCCTTGAATACTCCATTAGTCAAATCAGCGACTAAAGTCCAGAAATCAGTGATGAAGAAACTGAATCCGATCTCTTCGCCTTCTCCCAAGAACAAGATTCGGGAGTGGAAGTTTGTGGTGGCAAAGAAGAATTCGAAGAGAGACAAGGATAAAACCCCGATTTCAGTCGATTGTATGTAATGCTTGGTTCAGATATAATTCTTTCCTAAAAAACATTGGAATTTTATGGGAGCTCGACGAGTTGGGGAGCTCTAACTCGTTGTGTTGAGAATTTTTTTGGTTGCGGGTTTTATAGGACCAACTCAATGAGTCGGGGAGTCCCAACCCGACAGTTGGCAGCTGAAGATGAAACCCTAATTTTAGGGTGTTGCACCCTATTTAAAGGACTTAATCCCCTTGGCTGGCCTCCTTACCACCCCACCTTTGTCTAGAAACCTTAAGTTCGTTTATCCTTCTAGATTGAGTGTGTGAGAGCTTTGAGAATTCTTTTTGATGGTTCTTTGAAATGAGATTGGAAGTTGGATACATCTAGCTTAGAAGGAGTATAGATCCAGAAACTCTTCATCAATAACAGTCTCCTTGAGGTATAAAGTCAACATCTTGCTTTGTTATCATCTAGATCTCTTTAATGGAAGTTTTATCATGATTTTGGGATTTTGGTTGGGCTACCTAAGATATTGAAGGTTCCAGGGGTAATTATGCTAGATCTAACCCCTTCGTGACTTTTCATGCTTGAAAGATGCAAACTTTATTAGTTCCAAGCCCCATTCAAGCAATAAGTCGCCGAATAAGTCCTTATTAAGCTCAAGAGTGTAATTCTAGCTTGCATGGATGTAAAAGTTGGAAACTTTACGCGATTATTCGACCTTTGGACTCTAAATTTATGTTTTGGGACTATATTGGGAGAGTTCAAGGGCTTAATGGATTAAGAGTCTCTCTAAAGAGCCTAGGGCTTGGGTTTGCTTCTATCTGGATGGTTCTTAAGGGTAAATTTGGAAATTTTACCCTTCCAGACATCATTTTGGAAGAGATCTGAGTTTTGGAGTCTCTGGTTTAGATGGGTTCAACTTAATGCATTAAGAGGTTGGTTTTCTGGCCAACTCGACGAGTTCAATAGTGAACTTGTCGATTTGATGGGTTTTTTCCCGATCTATGCACGTAATAGAGAAACTTGACGAGTTGAGGGCAACTCGGCGAGTTAGGTCAACTCAGGGCGTTGACTTTGACCTTTGACCAAGTTTGACCTTTAAGGGGTTTTAGGGCATATTGAGTTGTATTTAACAAATTGTTTCTCTTATAGGGTTATGTAGAGCGGATAGGAGTCCCGACCTAGTCAGCTTTCGTGTAGTATTGAGGTGAGTCTTCTCACCACACTCATGGGTTAAAGGCACCAAGGCCGGCCCATTAATTGATATGAGATGATTAGTATTGGAATATGTAATGGTTTGTTATTTTATGTATGTATGGGTTTATGTGAAGACCATGGGAGGAGCCCATGACACTTGGCAAGACCATGGGGGGAGCCCATGGCATAAGGATATAAGACCATGGGGGTAGCCCATAACATGCCATTGAAAACCATGGAGGGCGTCCATGGCAACCCTCTATGTATATGTATGAGCATGACATTATCTGATTATATGTTTTGTGTGATTGGGAAACTGACTAAGTTTGTGCTTACAGTTTTATTGGATGTTTCAGGTACTTTTGTTGATAAGGGCAAGGGCCCGGCTTGATGACATGGCTTGCATTCTCCAGTGTTTTCACAATTAGCTTTTTGTACTCTAAAATCAAAAATATCATGGATATGTATTGGGATTTTTGTACTTCTTATGGATGATGTTTGTGAAATTGAATGTTTAAAAATTTTCTAAAAATTGGGCCGTTACAAGTTGGTATCAGAGCCTTGGTTTGAAAGATTCGGGCACACTTCTAGGTGTGTCAGAACTAAAACTGAGGAAATGGTAACAATTTCTTTTCAAAAAGAAACCAAAGTTAAATTTCTTAAAACCAATTTTTGTAAGAAAAAAGGGAGAATGCAATACGCGTAATCGGCCGAGATCAAGTAAGTATTCCTAATGTTTTAGTCATGATATAGTATATATGGAAATATAATCGAATGGATTATATGCTAAGTGTATTGTAACATCCCGTGTTTCCAGGTATTTTCAAATCCTTCCTTCGGTAAATTAGTATGTCATTTTGTCTTTTGAATTTGGTTGAATTTATCCCTAAGAGGCTATAGGGTCAAATTGGTAATTTTAGTAGGAGGGGGAAGTACGCTAGGCATACATATCAGTATGCTAGGCGTACTAGGGCGCGCCCTAGTATGCTGGGTGTACGCCTATGTAGGCAAGCCGTACGTATGTCTATATTTGACCCTAATGTTTACGGTTGTAGGATATTTATACACCGTTATGAACCCTTTTCCCATATCCTTTCATCTTATAAGTCATGCGATCGTTTTTGTCAAACCCTAGCTTCTCTTTTGTGTGTGTAAGAGCTAAGAGTGTGTTTTTTGTGTGGTTGAAGAAGAAGAAGTTGCATCAAGGTGTTTGGAGAGTGAAGCAAGCTTGTAGATCTAGGATCATCTTTTCATTTAGAAGCTCCAGAAGGTAAAAAGCTTCTGCCTTTGTGCTTGAATTCTTTAGATCTTGTTTTGATAGCTTTTTGGTACTCTTATTGTCCTAAAAGTCCCAATATTGTGCATGATTTTTCTTGGACGTTTTGAGCTGTCCTTTCAGACACTAGGAAGGGTTCTAAGTTATAAAAATGAGGTCCATTTGGCTACTTTGGCTTCATGTTTTTTATAAGAGGTCTTAATGGATTAAGACCATGTATTAAGGACTTTTTGGACGTTCAAAGTCTTAAGTTTGAGACTTTATGGTTCTGAGACACATTTGGGCGATGCGTCTGGAATTTGGGCTTAAGTGCTTAAGCCAGTAAGCACTTATTATATTTTTGAACTTTGTGAGGGTACGCCCCACGTAGAGGGGAGTACACCCCATGTACGTAGTCAACGCCACCGTTTCCAGTTAATGTGAGGCTCGCGTACGCCCAACGTACGTCTTTTGATGGGCCTTTATGAGTTACGTTGTGGTTTTGGGCAATCTTTGGGCCAACTCGTCTTGGGCCCTTGTTGGAATTTCTGTAACATCCATAAAATTCAAGCCAATTTAAAACTTTTTAAATCATATAAAACTATTCAGTTATTACAATTTGTTTTCAAAATAGTTTAAACATCAGAGTTCCCAAGAATCATAATCATCAATCGAGGAAGTGTATGGTCACGCCTTCACCTTCCCGCAGTCATCCGCTGAACCTGCATCAATAAACTGAAACTGTAAGCCCGAAATGTGACAACCCGATATTTCGACTCTATGTAATGACCTAAAAAGTCAAGTATTGTAACCAATTTTGAATTAATGAAATTAACTTCGAAAATAAAAATGTACAAAAGTCTCTATTGGGTTACCTACTATGCTAGATATTGTGTCAAGGTTTACAGAAATACTAAGAACACAAAAATCCGAGTTATAACGAAGAAGTTATAAGCATTCTAAGATTTCCAACAAAACCGGCAACACCGATTAACGAAAAACGCGAAGTTTCAATACAATAGTTTTTAGCTTTAAGTATCTAAATGAAAGTTGTAGATATCATTAAACCGTGAGCGTACATAAAAAGAACGTCCAAATCTAACTTCGTATGAGGAAGTTATGATTTTTCCAAGATCCGGATATAGCAGTAGACAACTAAAAACTCGAAATAGAGATCGAGAGACATTTGACCAAAACAACCTAAATAAGAATCGAAGGTCTCAACCAAAGTAGCGCAACGGTAAAAAGTCTGAAGAATATGGTCATCAGATGAAGGAGTTATGGAATTTAAACGGACTTTTCCAGGTCCGGCCTGTTAAAAATAAATAATTAAAAATAAAAGCAAATTAGCCGATAAAGTCTAAACGAGAGTTGTAGAGTATATTCTCACCTACGCGTGCATATAAAGAACATAAAAAACGGAGCTCGTACGCGAAAGTTACGGATTTTACAAGTTCGAGACCCGAAATTCAAGGCTGTCAGGCTTGTCACGACGTAGCACAGTTGGCCGCGACGTGGCAACATGACTGATGGCGTCTTGTCAATGGAAGAGGATAAGATTGCTCCCCACGACGTGGCCATCCTTTTCCACGATGTGGCACCCAAAATCTACCCCTATAAATAGAACTCTTGGGGTGCCGGGTTTAGGTGCTCCATTCTTCTATCTCTCGTGCCGAAACTCTGCGGTTAAGCTCCCGAAGCCCCGGTTTTCACACTCAAGTTCCGAAGGAAGGTTCTACACTCCCGAGACTCCCGAGATTCCCGAGGATCCCGAGAAAATCAACTCTTCCAAGTCGAAGTTCTTCTCGATTATCATCTCGCTTTCTCCCATCAATCAAGTGAATTCATACCCCTATAAACTACACTTTCAAATGTTTTATCAATGCTTTTTATACACTTTTAAAGGGGGGGGGGGGGTATACAAGTAAACACATGGTTATTATTGTGTGTAACATAAAGTTTCACTATATACTCTTTTTATCAAGTAAATCATATATGATTCATAACTACTACATGGGAACTTTCGTATGCAATATATATTCTCGATAACATCTTGTCTTTTGGAAATAAAACATGTTATATGTATACACGAATCAAACACTTTATTTATACTTTAAGTATATGTGATCATTTATGTCACTATAAATATTATACCTTACATAACAAATGAGTATTACACTAGGGTTTACTATACGAACGAAACACATTTTGAAAAACTATAATAGGTATAGTTTACGAGGAAATCATGAACATTTACATACTAGAAACACTATATCAAAGAGATATTTTCATACACAAGAAAAAATGGACATTTTCGTACGTAAATCTGTTTTATAGTAAGTTTTGTGAGACATTTCACGTACTTTCTGTCACAACTAGAAATTCTATGTCTTGTAATCACTATACTCAATTAAATGTTGAAAATCAAAAACTCAAAAACAAGTACGACGCTTACTCAATGGGAAACTAAACCCCAATTCACTACATCAAACAATTGGAAAACCCTAGAAGTTCTTGTTAAGTCCATTTTGGACTAGAACTTCCTTATTGGATCCAAATGGATCAATAAGCTTCCAATTGGACTATCATGGGCTTAGAACCCTAATTGGGCTCTAATTGGACCCACATCTATTTATTTCAACATTTTGAGCCATGTTGGACCTAGAATGAAATAAATACAAAATTTTGAACCATGATTAACCTAAACTAGCTCAACAAAGTGTAAAAATCATACTATATTTCTTTTGGGACTAAAAACCATCCAACTTAACATCTACATGGGTTAGAACATTAAAGCCCATTTTTTTTCCTTTCCATTTACTATTCTCGGCCCATAAGCCCAAAACCAAGAAGGAAGAGTGACTTAAGCCTTGCCACCTCACTTATATCCCACATATCTCCATGCATGGACCAACATGCAACTAGGATTGTCAACTCAACTCTCTCTCTTCTCTTCTTCTTGAACTCGGCCGAGAGCAACACCCACACACACACAAAACACTCACAAACTCTCTCTAAAATCACTCAAGGCTTCTTCTTCTTCTCCATCCAAAATCTCGAAATTTAGGAAGCATTCAAGGAAGTCCTTCCACAAAATCATCATCTAAGGTAAGGTTTTTCTTGGATCTATGACTTGTATTCCTTATTTATCAAAAATCTCTTCCTAATCCATGCAAAAATCATGATCTTGCACTCTAGAAACCCCATAAACTCGAAAACTTCATCAAGGAGTGCAAGGGCCAAAAATCACTTCATTTCTTCCATTCTTTCTTCAAAAACCGAATCAACACCCAAGGTGAGTTTCATATCCCCTTATTTTCGGTTTTTATGAGTTTTTGTGGGGGAGAATACAAGCAAAAGTGTAGATCCATCATTATGTGTATGTTGTGGTTGATTTCTATGCTTATATGTATGTTTGGTATGATTTTGATGATAGATCTAGTATGAAATGCTAAAAACCGAGACATATATTTTACTATAGCATAAAATATACTATCACATGCAAAGTATACTAAGAAAATGGCCAAATTGCTTGACAACACTTAATTTGGGCTAAAAACTCATTTTTTTTGACATAAAATGTTGAAAATACAAAGTTAAAGGGCCTAAAGTGAAATATTTCGAAATCTGATGGGTGAGATGAGTCAAAACAGTTTACACAATGTATTTTCTGAAAATATACTATTTAGAGGGTTAAAAACATAAATTCCAAGCTTATTGGGCTAAATATGACATTTTCGGCCCAATGAGGCCCAATATGCGAAATTTTCTAATTTGGAGGACCAAAACTGCATTTTTCTGTAAAACAGTGGACTATAAGTGTTCCATGTACTTTTCAAAGGTTTAAAATGCTTTTCAAATTTAAAAAGGACCAAAGTTGTAAAAATTTTCCAAATTGGGTCAAAAATGTAAAAGTTGCGAAAAAGAGGGGCTTTAACCGAGAAAACTGAAATTTCAAGGACTTAAACTGTTTTCTATGATAAATATGCTGGAAAATACTTATTTCAATAATTTTTGGTATAAAAATGTCAAGAAAATTGATTTAAGGACCAAACCGGAAAGTTTTTAAATAAAGGGGTAAAAAGGGTAAATTCTACAATTAAGGAGGGGCTGAAAACAGAAAATCTTCAGAGCTAGTTAATACATGCAATTTGACCAATTGATGGTACCACGCTTGTCGAAGAAATACAATACATTACAATACCAAAAGTCGTTGTTAAACGAATTGGTTCGGTCTCGAACCAATAAAAATCCAAAACCACTAACCCGACGACGTTACGACATTACGATTCATAACCAATAACGATGGAGAATTCACTATACATACGAGTGTGCGCAGACGTCTATGCACCATCTTTGGGCCCCAAAAGTGTAAAATCTTGTTCGTTGAGCCTAGCTAGCCCAATGACCTGATCTTAAGGCCCGAAGATCTCTCTCTCTTACGAAGTGTTGGGTTTTACCGATCCGACATAACGTAACAGGACTTTCAATGGCAAACGTGCTGCTGGTCCCCAAGGGTCCTTCAGTGCTGCTAGTAAAGTCGGTAACTCACGATTGCGGGTTGGGCTTCGGGCCCTTCGCAATTGCATTTGTCTTGAACGACGCGGGGAAATACCGAGGGTTTCGCACCTTCTCTCCTTCCCTCCGGTCGTGGGACTACACAAGTCCGGGAGGATCGAGTTGTGTGAAGAATTACGAGTGGTGCCTAAGGGATCACTTGTAAGGTTGTCGATTGGACGTTTTTGTTAACGTATGTCACAACACTTCACCACCCATTGTATTCTCAATGCCTCCGGAGCTCAACGATTCCCTCTAACGAAACGAAACATCGGTATACAAACTATGTAATACAAAGTGATAGGAAAACATCGGGTTTTCCTAGGGTTTTCAACAATTACAAATTACCGGTTGAATTTTCACAACTCTTACGCCTACATCTATAGAATTCAAACATGCATACTCATGGATCAACACATATTTTTACACTATTCTATTTTTAGAAAATATCGGATTTTCTGATGGGTTTCAAACATTACATTGAATTTCTAACACTACTTATGAACTCACCAACATTTCGTATGTTGACGTTTTTCAAAATACTTGTATTCTCAGGTAACAGATAAGGTGACGGATGATTTATACTCTATGATATTTGCTGTGGTTTAAGTGATGTCGAATAGTTATTTTGAGAATGTAACGTTTGAACAATGTAACGAATGTAAACACTATCGGTTGTATTATTCCAAATGTTGGTGATGTTTATGTTATGTTTCATGTATATGCATTGTGATGGTATTCAATAAGTCACAATAGCCCTCAGACGTTTCCGCCGTCTGGTTCAGGGGTGTGACACTTTCGAGTATGCATTTTAAGTCCTATATTATATAGCAAAATACCTTGTAGGGGGAGCGTAATACTTGTGTATAGATCTATACGGGATTGACAATCCCACACCTAAGCTGTTAGCTACAGCTACACTGGCATGCCTGTGGTGACAAACATCATAACTTTCCAACACCTGAAGAACGTTGTTATAGGCATCCTGGTCAAATATTATGGTTATAAGACTCACATGGAGTATTAAAAACACATTGATTTATGGGGCTTTTCAAATGCCTTAACGATGTATACATAAACCTACTATTTTAGGCATGAAAAGCACTATTGCATTACAGTTTTGGAGCAATTAAACTACCATGTACTATAGTAGAAAATATGGGATTTTCTAGGAACATTTAAACATGTACAAACCATTTTCATTCTATTTCATACAAACATTGTCACTAAATACTTATGAACTCACCAGCTTAAATGCTGACCTACTTTTTCAAAACCACTTGTATTTCTTAGGGATTCAGTAATACAGGTAAACTATAGCTTTTGAAGAAGGGACGTTGCGGCGTTAGTTTAATTTCATTTTGACGTCATATTGGAATTTCTTTTGAAACAAGTACTTTTCTACAATGTGAACTTTCAAATTATATATATGATGGTTGTGTTACTTTATTTACTATGTATTCAACTGTTTCGATACTACATGAAGTCATCCGCCCTCGAACGATTCCGCCGTTCTGGTTTGGGGGTGTGACAAATTGGTATCAGAGCATTGTTTATAATGAACTAAGTATATCAAACCACATAATATATATAAACTATAAATGTATAAGGGACTAAAACTCTCTGACAAAACGTTTTTACACCTAAAACCTCATTTCATTTAATTTAGATTATTTTGGGTCGTAAAAGTACAAATACATGCATACAACAATATATTTTCATGATTAGAACTATACAAGAAGTATTAAGACAAGTTGGACACTACGATTAGGACTCGAAATATGTAATCGGATTTGGGACGAATATAGCCTGATCAACTATATTTTGTCCGAGATTGGACTAACGTATGTCGAGGAATGGTCGTAGTGAGCAACATGTCAGAACCTACCAAAATAAACACTAGTATCAAACATACAAATTTAAATACTATGGGAGTATTTCGGTATCGTCAACCGTCAAACTCAGGGGTAATTTTTACGTGCTTTAGCTTATAGTCAATTCTTAACCCTATTCAAGTATAGACTCAATGGCTGGATTTCATCACCCCGGCGACCCCTACTAGCCCCACCAAGTTAATGAAGGATGGATTGTAGACGACCCCGAGGAGGAACCCATGGAAGACGAGGAAGAAGAAGATTCAGATAGCTCAGCTTCAGAGCCCGAGGTAATCAATCCACCAGTCGTCCGACCTCTATCGGTTCGACCTCCTTTCAGGATGGGATTTCAAGGACCAACTCCCGTCTGGGGAAGCCACGTCCACCATTGGATCCAGCAGGAGGGACTGCATCCTCCTTACGGTATGTGTCGGGACTTCTACGATGTTAGCGGAGGAAGTTCAGCTGATCGAGAACTCCCAATTGTGGTAGGCAAACTTGCCAATCAGGCTTATCAATCAGGAGTCCAAGCAAACCGAATTCATGAGGTTGACATAAGGATGCAATAGAACGCAGTTGATATCCATCGCCTAGACATGCTACAAGGGAATGCTCAACTCCACACCAAATTCCTCCAGGAACAAATGACTGCAGCTCTCTCCGAAATGAGAGATTTCAGGGAGTAACAAGCTGCCTTTGACAGGCGTCTCATGGGATCCAAACAATCGGACACGGAGTCAAGCTCTAAGCGTAATCCGCGCAGCAAGTAGTGCTCGCCTAACTCCTAAATTTTGATATAGAATAGGACCATTGGCTAAAAGTCTTACCTTCTTTAACTTTCTGTTATCAGAGACCTTTAGAAAGGTCAAAATTTTCTAACTTCGGATGTAACGCAACCATATGTTTAATATATATATATATATATATATATATATATATATATATATATATATATATATATCGGGCATACCTCTTTCGTGTGTTAAATATGTACATTTCATTCGAGTTCATGAGTTTGTTTATTGTTATTCAAACTCCATTGGTGAATCAAACTCAAAGTCCTGTGTTGGTCAAACCAAATCCTTAAACTATTATGGATAGTTAACTCATTATCATTCAACTCTCAACCACCAAAACTTATAATCTTTTATATTTATTTCTTGGCAGCGCGATGCCTCCTCGTCCAAACCTAAGACCCAGGCCGGGCACGATAGCTCCACCACCACCCCCTCCATCAACGGAAAATGCCGCATTGATAGCTGCTGTAATGGCTGTAGTAACAGCGACAATCGCCCAAATGAGTAACAATGGTTGTGGTGGGGGAGTAAATAGTTCTACGAATGGACAACGTCCAAGTCGTTCAGGGGATTGTACATACAAGGATTTCATGAATATCAAACCCATTACTTTTAATGGGGCCGGAGGGATAATGGCTCTATCACAGTGGATAGAGAAAACTGAAGCGGTTTTCGTGATTTGTTCTTGTCCGAAAGGGAACAAAGTGAAGTTCATTGCCTGTACTTTCTCTGAGAGAGCTCTGACATGGTGGAATGGCCATGTCAAGTCACTAACGCTAGTAGTGGCTAACTCTATGGGCTGGGAGAATCTAAAACAAATATTACTGCAAGAGTACTGTCCACGGGGCGAATTAAAAAAGCTTGAACATGAACTTTGGGGCCTTACCATGGTAGGCTCAGATATCACGACCTATACCAACAGGTTCAGTGATTTGACAATCCTTTGCCCAGGATGGTTGCTCTAGAGAGCAAGAAAATAGAGAGGTACATCTGGGGACTGTCCCCCCAGATTTAAGGAAGTGTACTAGCTTCCAAACCAATCACCTTCGATAGTGCCAAACAGTTGGCACAAACCCTCGTCGACCATGGGGTCTGTCAAGGCTTCGCAATTACCGCTCCGGAGCAACCCAGAGGAAGCAACAACAACAACAACAACAATACCAACAACAACAAGAAGAAGTTCTGGAACAAAAAGAAGAGTCATCCTTCACATGAACCTTCTAAGAAACAACAGATTGTGGCAGTCCATGCCACTACTGCCCCCACTGCTGCTCCAGTTACCTCTGCACCAGCGAAGCAATACGCTGGGAACCTACCGAAATGCAGCAAATGCAATTTCCATCATAGCGGAAATTGTCGGGAGATGGACTGCAACAACTGTAACAAGAAGGGGCACACTGCCCATTTCTGTAGAGCACCAGCACAACTGATCACCCTAGTCCAAGGAGTCGGTGTGGGCCAGGCATGTTATGGATGCGGTGAGGCTGGACACTACAAGAGAGACTGCCCTAAGGCAAGGAATGCTGGTGGCATAGGAAGAGTGCTGGCAATAGGGCATAATGAAGCAATAGCTGATCCCACGATGGTTACGGGTATGTTTCTCCTTAATAACGCTTATGCATGCATACTCTTTGATTTTGGTGCGGAGAGGAGTTTCGTGAGTCATAAATTCAAGCACATACTAAAACAGATCCCTCTTCACAGTAGAAATGGAAAACAGTAGAACAGAAAGCACAAATGATATGTACATAGGCTGCACACTAACTCTAAACGAACATTCATTTCAAATTGACTTAATGCCAATCACCATAAAAAGATTTCATGTCATCATCAGTATGGATTGGTTAAGCTTGCACCATGCCGATATACTTTGTCACGAACGGGCCAATCGCCTAAATCTGCCAAAAGGCGAAACTCTTATAATTTATGGTGACAAACCCGGTTCCAGTTTACAAATCATCTCTTGCGTCAAAGCCCAAAAATACCTACGTAAGGAGTACCATGCCTTCTTAGCCCACGTGGTAGATAAGGAAAAAGAAAGGAAAGACCTCAAATACATTCTAGAGGTATGTGATTTTTCTGATGGTTTCCCTGAAGATCTCCTAGGAGTCCTACTAGAACGACAAGTCGAGTTCAGAATCGATTTAATTCTCGGAGCTACCCCAATAGCTAAATCGCCGTACCGTCTAGCGCCAACGGAGATGCAAGAATTATCCAGCCAGTTAAATGAACTACTCAACAAAGGGTTCATCAGACCGAGATTCTCACCTTGGGAGGGCCAATCATGTTCGTAAAGAAGAAGGATGGATCTTTCCGCATGTGCATTGATTACCGGGAACTTAACAAGCTTACTATCAAGAACCGATACCCACTACCACACATCGATGACTTATTCGACCAACTCCAGGGAGCGAGTTATTTCTCAAAGATCGAATTAAGATCCGGGTATCACCAAATACGAGTCTTGGAAGGAGATGTTCCCAAAACAACTTTTCGAACTCGTTATGGTCACTACGAGTTTGTAGTGATGCCCTTTGGATTAACAAACGCACCGACGATGTTCATGGACTTAATGAACCGAGTGTGTCGTTCATTCTTGGAAAAATTTGTGATCGTGTTCATAGACGATATACTCATTTATTCAAAGAATAAAGAAGAACATGGTCAACACCTCCGACAAGTCTTGGAAACGCTAAGAAAAGAGAAGCTATACACAAAATTATCCAAATGCGAATTTTGGATTTAGAAGATAGATTTCCTAGGTCACGTGGTTAGCAAATACGGAATACATGTGGACCCTTCCAAAATCAAAGCTATCGAGATCTGGTCAGCTCCAAGAACCCCAACGGAAATTCGGCAATTCTTGGGCCTTGCTGGCTATTACCGTAGATTTATACAAAACTTCTCGAAGATTGCTAAAGCACTCATGACCCTGACACAGAAGGGTGTAACTTTCAATTGGGAAGGAAAACAAGATGTGGCATTCCAAACACTGAAGCAAGCAGTATGCAATGCACCTATATTGTCATTGCCAGAAGGAACAGAAGACTCTGTGGTCTATTGTGATGCATCTAATCAAGGTCTTGGATGCGTACTAATGCAACGAGGTAAGGTCATCGCTTACGCCTCAAGACAACTCAAGACGCATGAAGTCAACTACACTACCCATGATCTTGAACTAGGAGCAGTCGTTTTCGCGCTAAAGATCTGGAGACACTATCTTTGTGGCACGAAATGCACGATCTTCACCGATCATAAGAGCCTTCAGCACATTCTCAACCAAAAAGAACTCAACATGAGGCAGAGACGATGGGTTGAACTACTGAATGACTACAAATGCAAGATTCGCTATCACCCAGGAAAAGCGAATGTAGTAGCTGATGCTCTTAGTCGGAAAGAATACTCAGGTCGCCGAGTGAAATCCTTAACCATGACGATCCATTCACACCTATCCACGTAAATCAAGGAAGCTCAGAGGGATGCCTTGAAATCAGTGAATGTGACCGGTGAAGCCTTAAGGGGGATGGATAAGAATCTTCAAGTCAAGGTCGACAAAGTTCATTACGTCATGGATCGGATCTGGACACCGAAGTTCGGTGGATTCAGAGACGTGGTCATGAACGAGGCGCATAAGACTCGATACTCCGTACATCAAGGTTCAGACAAGATGTATTTATACCTCAAGAAACTGTATTGGTGGCCAAACATGAAAGCGGAGATCGCTACCTATGTGGGCAAGTGTCTGACTTGCGCCAAAGTCAAGGTATAGTACCAAAAGCCATCGGGATTGCTTCAACAAATCGAAATACCGAGTGGAAGTGGGAACGGATAACCATGGACTTCATAACCAAATTAACCATGACAGTTGGTGGGCTAGACACCATCTGGGTAATCTTAGATAGATTAATAAAATCCACACACTTCCTGCCAATAAAAGAAACCGACAAGATGGAGAAGCTAGCTCGAACCTACATCCGAGAGATTGTACGACTACACGGTGTACTAATATCCATTATCTCTGACAGAGATAGTAGGTTCACCTCGCGATTCTAGAAATCGTTACAAAAATCTCTAGGAACAAGGCTCGATATGTGTACTGCTTACCATCCACAAACCGACGGTCAAAGTGAGAGGATCATACAGACCTTGGAATAAATGCTAAGAGCTTGTGTAATCAATTTTGGTAAAGTGTGGGATACCTATTACCACTATTTGAATTTTCATACAACAATAGCTATCACTCCAGCATTAAAGTTGCTCCATTCAAAGCCCTCTACGGCCGTAAGTGCAGATCACCACTGTGCTGGGCTGAAGTGGGTGACACACAACTAGCCAAGGGACAAGTATCTGACAGCACTCTCACTGGCCCGGAAAGCATAAGAGTGACAACCGAGAAGATTGTACAAATTCGGGAACAACTAAAGGCTTCAAGAGACAGACAAAAGAGTTATGTGGAAAAAAGATGGAAATCCTTGGAATTTCAGGTCGGGGACCGAGTGCTATTAAAGGTCTCGCCCTGGAAAGGGTTAATATGTTTCGGAAAACGTCGGAAACTAAACCCAAGGTATATCGGACCCTTCGAGATCCTTGCAAGGATCGGTGCGGTAGCATACAAACTCCGACTACCGCAGGAACTCAATAACGTACATCCTACCTTTCACGTGTCAAACTTGAAGAAATGTTTGTCCGATGAGACCCTCGTCATCCCTTTAGACGAAATCGAAATCAACGAGTGTCTCCACCTTATAGAAGAACCAATTGAAATCATAGATAGGGAAATTAAAAGAACAAAACAAAGTCGCATACCCATCGTGAAGGTCCACTGGAATGTAAAGCGAGGACCTGAATACACCTGGGAACGCGAAGATCAGATGAAACACAAGTACCCACATCTTTTTCCTCTAGCCACAAATGTTTTTCTTACATTAAATTTTGGGACGAAATTCCCTCTAACGGGGGGATGATGTGACAACCCGATATTTCGACTCTATGTAATGACCTAAAAAGTCAAGTATTGTAACCACTTTTGAATTAATGACATTAAATTTGAAAATAAAATGTACAAAATTCTCTATTGGGTTACCAAATATGCTAGATATTGTGTCAAGGTTTACAGAAATACTAAGAACACAAAAATCCGAGTTATAACGAAGAAGATATGACCATTTTAAGATTCCCGACATAACCGACAACACCGATTAATGAAAAATGCGAAGTTTCAATACAATAGTTTTTAGCTTTAAGTATCTAAATGAAAGTTGTATATATCATTAAACCGTGAGCGTACATAAAAGAACGTCCAAATCTGACTTCGTATGAGGAAGTTATGATTTTTCCAAGATCTAGATATAGCGGTAGACAACTAAAAACTCGAAATAGAGATCGAGAGACTTTTAACCAAAACAACCTAAATAAGAATCTAAGGTCCTAACCAAAGTAGCGCAACGGTAAAAAGTCTGAAGAATATGGTCATCGGATGAAGGAGTTATGGAATTCAAACGGACTTTTCTAGGTCCGGCCTATTAAAAATAAACAATTAAAAATAAAATCAAAATCATCCGACAAAGTCTAAACGAGAATTGTAGAGTATATTCTCACCTACGCGTGCATATAAAGAACGTAAAAAACGGAGCTCGTATGCGAAAGTTATGGATTTTACAAGTTCGAGACCCGAAATCCGAGGCTGTCAGGCTTGCCACGACGTGGCACAGTTGGTTGCGACGTGGCAACATGACTGATGGCGTCTTGCCAATGGAAGAGGATAAGATTGCTCCCCACGACGTGGCCATCCTTGGGGTGCCAAAATCTACCCCTATAAATAGAACTCTTGGGGTGCCGGGTTTAGGTGCTCCATTCTTCTATCTCTCGTGCCGAAACTCTGCGGTTAAGCTCCCGAAGCCCCGGTTTTCACACTCAAGTTCCGAAGGAAGGTTCTACACTCCCGAGACTCCCGAGATTCCCAAGGATCCCGAGAAAATCAACTCTTCCAAGTCGAAGTTCTGCTCGATTATCATCTCGCTTTCTCCCATCAATCAAGTGAGTTCATACCCCTATAAACTACACTTTAAAATGTTTTATCAATGCTTTTTATACACTTTTATATTGGGGGGGGATACAAGTAAACACACAGTTATTATCGTGTGTAACATAAAGTTTCACTATATACTCTTTTTATCAAGAAAATCATATATGATTCATAACTACTACATGGGAACTTTCGCATGCAATATGTATTCTCGATAACATCTTGTCTTTTGGAAATAAAACATGTTATATATATACACGAATCAAACACTTTATTTATAATTTAAGTATATGTGATCATTTATGTCACTATAAATATTATACCTTACATAACAAGTGAGTATTACACTAGGGTTTACTATACGAACGAAACACATTTTGAAAAACTATAATAGGTATAGTTTAAGTGGAAATCATGAACATTTACATACTAGAAACACTATATCAAAGAGATATTTTCATACAAATGAACAAATGGACAATTTCGTACATAAATCTATTTTATACTAAGTTTTGTGAGACATTTCACGTACTTTCGAGTATGTATTTTAAGTCCTGTATTATATACCAAAATACCTTGTAGGGGGAGCGTGATACTTGTGTATAGATCTATACGAGATTGACAATCCCACACCTAAGCTGTTAGCTACAGCTACGCCGACAGGCCTGGGGTGACAAACGTCATAACTTTCCAACGCCTGAAGAACATTGTCATAGGCATCGTGGTCAAATAGTATGGTTATAAGACTCACATGGAGTATTAAAAACACATTGATTTATGGGGTTTTTCAAATGCCTTAACGATTTATACATAAACCTACTATTTTAGGCATGAAAAGCACTATTGCATTACAGTTTTGGAACAATTAAACTACCATGTATTATAGTAGAAAATATGGGATTTTATAGGAACATTTAAACATGTACAAACCATTTTCATTCTATTTCATACAAACATTGTCACTAAATACTTATGAACTCACCAACTTAAATGCTGACCTACTCTTTCAAAACCACTTGTATTTCTTAGGGATTTAGTAATACAGGTAAACTACAACTTTTGAAGAAGGAACGCTGCGGCGTTAGTTTAATTTTATTTTGACATCATATTGTAATTTCTTTTGAAACAAGTACTTTTCTACAATGAGAACTTTCAAATTATATATATGATGGTTGTGTTACTTTCTTTACTATGTATTCAATTGTTTCGATACGACATGAAGTCATCCGCCCTCGAACGATTCCGCCATTCTGGTTTGGGGGTGTGACGGTTAGTGAGTTACCCCAAAATACTAACCTCATCTAACCATAATCATATCATATAAACAAATACAGAACAACCATGCATCTCGAGTCTACAATGTGACCCTTCCGCCTGCACCAGGCCTTCAGTCCACCTAGTCTACTCTCTGAGTCTATAGTATGACTGGACCACCCACACCTGTCCTTTAGTATATCTGGCCCACTCTGTAAGCCTCAACACGTCTGGACCACCCTCTCGGGGACTCCAGCCTATCCGTACCCCTCGCCGGCCTTTGGCCTGGCTATGTGCCATCCCGTGTCTGCAGTTTATCCGGTCCGCCCTAGGTATGTTGACCTACAGCACAAAGCAAGACCTGCCTCAACCCAACCCCAATCAAACAACCATGTGCACATATAACATATAATCACATAACAACCCATAGACAAAAAAACCGATCTAGCAGATCATATAGCATAGTAACATCCTAACCAGGATACCGACCTAACTGGTCACTAACATAGGATCATCCTATATAACATGATACCGACCTAAACCAGGTCACTAAACATAACACCATCCTAATTACCAAGATGCCGATCTAATAGATCAATAAGCATATCAAACAAATACCAGTATACAATCTGAGAAAGGGTCGGCCTTTGTGCCTTAGACCCTGTTGATACAGTGAGGATAACTCACGTCGCAAATACCAACATCATATAACCATAATCATATCATATCAACAAATACTGTTCAGCCATGCATCTCGAGTCTATTGTGTGACTGGTCCTCCCGCACCCAACCTTCAGTCCACCTGATCCACTCTCTAAGTCTACAGTATGACTGGACCGCCCACACCGGGCCTTCAGTTTATCTGGCCCACTCTGTGAGACTCGACACGTATGGACCGCCGTCTCGGAGCCTTCAGCCTATCCGGACCACTCGTCGGGCCTTCGGCCTGACTATGTGCCCTCCCGCGTCTGCAGTCTAT
This sequence comes from Lactuca saligna, assembly GCF_052625555.1. Taxonomy (NCBI): domain Eukaryota; kingdom Viridiplantae; phylum Streptophyta; class Magnoliopsida; order Asterales; family Asteraceae; genus Lactuca; species Lactuca saligna. The sequence goes on along the minus strand of NC_136422.1, from coordinate 131,549,800 downwards.
CCGGTCCGCCCTGAGTATATTGGCCTACAGCACAAAGCAGGACCTGCCTCAACCCAACCCCAATCAAACAACCATGTGCACATATAACATATAATAACATAACAGCCCATAGACAAAAAAACTGATCTAGCATAACAACATCCTAACCAGGATACTGACCTAACCGGTCACTAACATAGCATCATCCTATATACCAGGATACCGACCTAAACCAGGTCATTAAACATAATACTATCCTAATTACCAGGACGCCGATCTAACATATCAATAAGCATATCAAACAATACCAGTATACAATCTGAGAAAGGGTCGGGCTTGGTGCCTTAGACCCTATTGATACTGTGAGGATAACTCACGTCGCAAATGTTGATCCGAACTAAAGAAATGAACTCCCGAACCATTATCTCAGTGGAAATCCCGAACTATCACATAATAAATACTAAGTCATTACAACATAACAATCTTGACTAAGGGTTCACTCAATCCATCATGTCCATCCCCTTTTTGGGGCCCAGGCTCAATTCCAAGTCCATAACCTTGATAGTCTTTATGCAAGGCCCATTATTGGCCAAATTTACTAAATTGGCCCCAATTTCCTTATTGGGGCTTAACCCCATGATCCACTATCAGCAAAACTGCTCCAAAACATATTTACTCAGGAAGTTCAGCAAGGCCCAAACCATACTAGCCCAAAAAGTAGCCCAAACCCAAAGCCCAAATCACCAAAAGTCCACAGAAGACATACGCTGGGCGTCACGAGTCTCGTGTTGACTGGAAAATGGGGTCATTGAGCTGGTACGCTAGGCGTATAGAAACTTACGTTGGGCGTACGCAGGGTCTCACCAAAACCATAATCAGTGCTTACTGGCTTAAGCACTTAAGCCCAAACTGTAGATCCAGTGACCAAATGTGCCTAGGACTCATAAATTCTTGAACTTTATCCCTTTAGACATCAAGAAAGTTCTTAATCCAAGGTCTTAATCCATTAAGAACCTCCTACTACATGCATGGGACATCTTAAGCCGTTGGGACCTTATTTTTAACACTTAACACCTCTCCAAGGTCCAGAAAGGACAAGTTATCTTGTCCAAAATGCATGATGCACTAAATTGGGGTTTTTGGGACAAGAAATGGTTCCATAATGATAGATAGGCTAGATCTATGTTCTACAAGCGTAAAGTTTGAAGCTTTTTACCTTATGGAGCTTCTAGGGCACAACACAACTTCAAATCTACAAGCCAATCTCCTTCTTAAACTATTTCTTACAATGGCTTCACCTTCAAGAGCTCAAAATACCCACCAACTCACTCTCACACACAAGAACTAGGGTTTGGGGATGTTTTTGGAGGATGGAGGCTGAGAAGGAGGAGAGAAAATTAGCCATAAGGATGTTTATATAGCCCCTAACCTGAGATATTAGGGTTTTCATCCATTATGAGTACGCCCAACGTACACAAGTGTACGCCCAGAATACTAGGGCGTGCCCTAGTACGCTCAATGTACCCTTGTGTACGCACAACGTACTCCTCCTTGACCTAAAATTACAAATTAGCCCTTAGGCTCTTCATGGCTTTACCTTTCCATCCCCAGGGACTACAAATGAGAAAACTTGGGATGTTACAACTCTCCTACACTTAAATTCAATTTCGTCCTCAAAATCATTCCTTACCATCCCTAGAACCCGACACCCTGAGGGGCACCTCCACAACCATAACCTCTACCGACTTTTGAAGGAGACTAAACCCAAAGGGGATATTTTCATTCCAAAGAAGATGATTTTACAATCCCATGTGGCACAAAATCCTTCACCACCTAAAAACCTGCAATCTGGAAACCTGGATTCGGACTGACCCCCCTTACCGTCCACTCGAACTATCCCTCGCTAGCTCTCTTTCCATTACTGCTAGCAGACTCTTCCGCCCTGAGAACCTAAAGTTCCTAACTAAAATAGAACCATGGGTCATATTCTGCTGAATCCCTGCCCCTATGACTCACCATTGGCCTGCACCGGGTATCTTAGCCTACTGCATGGAGCAGAACCGCCTCAACCCGATCAAGCACATCATGCCATCTAATAGACCATCAAAAAAATATGTCTACTTAATACTGATGATAATTTACCATGCCAATCCTTGCTATCCAACACTTGCTAGGCCTTCAACCTATCTGGACTGTTCTCTGAGCCTTCAGCCTAATTGGTACACCCCACCGGCCTTTAGTCAATCCGGACCGCTCTAAACTATTGAGCATCTCCCTGAACCACTTCTCATGTGATCCTTCCCTTGCATACTGTTCTCACCCACTTGGGGTTCTAAACTCCTGATCCATTCCGTGGTCTCTAACCCCAGCCTAACCCTAGGCCTCATGTCGATTCTCCACCCTCTCGGAAATCTGTGGTCTATTCCCTGACCCGTGTATTTACCACATATGCTAAATAACCCGCACACCCATGCTGAGAGTGTTGCCGATCCGTGGCAGCTAACACAACCTTCAACCTATCAATCCAAAAAAATCCTCAGAGTCAAGCACACCCTCGACCGAATACTCTAACTAAACTCAAATCATGACTAGAACTCCAACCTGATTCCCCAAATTCAGTTATCAATAGTCAAGAAGACGTGATACATATACTCGGGAGTTTTACCAAACTCCCAACTCACAGAATCCTCAAACCAAACAGCCACCTGGGTTGTCTTCCTTCCTGAAAACGATGCGAGACTTATCCCATTTTCAACACCGCTCCCACTTCTGTATCCCGAGATGATTCTCCCCCACTTAGCTTTGACTAAGTCTTCACAATACATGATAATTTGGAGAATTCCCGATCCTTCTCACTTTCCGACGGTCTATATAATGACAACCGTCTCTTCCCAACTAGTGCTCTGATACTAGCCAATCCCAATGATCACACACCTCATAAGAACTGGATGAATACTTCCTAAATACCAGTGAAATTGATAATCACTAATGCTTGAATGACCCCACACTCATGTCCTGAAGACCAAAAGATAAATGCTCCAACTAATACCTCGACGACGAACTTCTTCCCTTGGCACTTTCATTCGTTAATCACTCACGGTTGCTGAAACCACTGAATCCTGACAATGATGGATAACCCTTCTGTGGGAACCAATCCACAGACCTCCCACATAATACCCCTTTTCCTAAAGGTGCTCCAAACAAGTTTCCCGCTATCGGGCTATAGAAATCATTCTATTCAGGGTTCGCACCCTGACTCACTTACCCGCTCAAATGTCCACAGCTGAACTACAAAAACTGAAGCAACCTGTGCCCTGAACCGAGCTACAAACTACTTCCCAATACATAGTCTACAATCCGAAAAGTGCAATAAATCGCACAATCAACCCTTACCGCATGATACAAGAGATCCAAGGCAAATCGGACATCACAAAATACTTATGTCACATCGACCCACCTGCGTTGAACGATGCTGAAATAATATCGCCAATCCCTGTAACAACTAACCCTGAGCTGGAATACAACCTAGTCATGGGGTCACAAGCCTACTCACTCCTTCGAGATCGAAAAAAACTGAAAGGGCACAATCCTTGCCCTATAAAACGACAGTCCAATCCGTCAATTAACCATTCCAATTCCAGCTACAAATCCCCAACTAAACATAATCATCACCCCATTATGGAGTCCTCGTGACTCACATTACGGCTTCGAGCAAACCCCCGAGTATCAAATCTAGAAACTCATGTCCTATCCTCTCCCGCTCAATCCGCGAAATATAACGAGTACAAATAATCTTACTGATCCAAGATAACTGTAGCCCTTTGCTCATCAGAATATGTACCAATAACAAGTCTCGGTATTGGAAAGCTCGACCAGCTCCTCCCCATGCCGTTGTTACAGTTGCTGTGGTAGTTCTCTCATCAATGGCTGCATGGTGCTCGACAAAATACTCAACTATGACAGTCTTGAAAGACCTAATCATCTTCGGAATCTATCCTTGAACGATCTCGATCACCTACTCCCGGATGATCTCCCTGACATGACCCTCTGATAATATTGGCCTATCCTGGCTACTAGCACTCGATCCTGATCCGAATCCGGTCTCAAAACGTCTCGAATAATCCATACCATAATCATGGGACCAACTTCCAACTAAACCCCAGGGGTTGTGACTTCCTTGCTACACGTATGGGTCCTATGCTTTAAGTAGTACGAGCCCATACTACCATCCACACCTACCCATATTTGTCTCAAGTATCACCACAACACCCTAACAATATATATAAACATAGCGAGCGCTCACGCCTCACTCCTAGAGGAAAGCTAAATATCTCGTAACTGACTTACTGGTCCCACATAACCCGCCCATCCATGAAACTTCCACTAACCTGTAGCACTAGTGTATGCTAGTCATACATAACGCTGGACCCTATAGACTTTCGAATATCCAATTCTACCCTAAGCCCCCAATCAGATAAAATAGAACATAAGGCCAAATCAAACATTCTCAGGCTATAAGATCTTAATTATGTATAACCGTGATGCATACACCAAGCAACTACAGTAATGATGTCAAATTCATATAAGGAAAACCCTAGGCTAGCAGGCATCATGTAATCAGGCAATTCTATCATGCAATTCCTGAAGACCCTAGCCTGGTATTAGCATGTTGCTCTAACATATCACATAATCAAATAACTGCATGGTATTTTGGGGTCTACTTACTAGCTCCGGCTGATCGTACACTTCACATCCTCCTTTCTTATTTTGAAAACCATTAAGTTCATTTTGAAAGCATTTTCCTTAGTTTGAGAGTGAATTCACATGGGTGTTCCTCCAATTCACTCAAACCAAGGCTATGATACCAACATGTAACATCCATAAAATTCAAGCCAATTTAAAACTTTTTAAATCATATAAAACCATTCAGTTATTACAATTTGCTTTCAACATAGTTTAAACATCAGAGTTCCCAGGAATCATAATCATCAATGGAGGAAGTGTACGGTCACGCCTTCGCCTTCCCGCGGTCATCCGCTGAACCTGCAACAATAAACTGAAACTGTAAGCCCGAAAGCTTAGTGAGTTACCCCTAAAATACCAACATCATATAACCATAATCATATCATATCAACAAATAATGTTCAGCCATGCATCTCGAGTCTACGGTGTGACTGGTCCTCCCACACCCAACCTTCAGTCCACCTGATCCACTCTCTAAGTCTACAGTATGACTGGACTGCCCATACCGGGCCTTCAGTTTATCTGGCCCACTCTGTGAGACTCGACACGTATGGACCGCCCTCTCGGAGCCTTCAGCCTATCCGGACCACTCGTCGGGCCTTCGGCCTGACTATGTGCCCTCCCGCGTCTGCAGTCTATCCGGTCCGCCCTGAGTATATTGGCCTACAGCACAAAGCAGGACCTGCCTCAACCCAACCCCAATCAAATAACCATGTGCACATATAACATATAATCACATAACAGCCCATAGACAAAAAAACCGATCTAGCATAACAACATCCTAACCAGGATACTGACCTAACCGGTCACTAACATAGCATCATCCTATATACTATCCTAATTACCAGGATGCCGATCTAACATATCAATAAGCATATCAAACAAATACCAGTATACAATCCGAGAAAGGGCCGGCCTTGGTGCCTTAGACCCTGTTGATACTGTGAGGATAACTCACATCGCAAATGTTGATCCGAACTAAAGAAATGAACTCCCGAACCATTATCTTAGTGGAAATCCCGAACTATCACATAATAAATACTAAGTCATTACAACATAACAATCTTGACTAAGGGTTCACTCAATCCATCATGTCCATCCCCTTTTTGGGGCCCAGGCTCAATTCCAAGTCCATAACCTTGATAGTCTTTATGCAAGGCCCATTATTGGCCAAATTTACTAAATTGGGCCCAATTTCCTTATTGGGGCTTAACCCCATGATCCACTATCAGCAAAACTGCTCCAAAACATATTTACTCAGGAAGTTCAGCAAGGCCCAAACCCTACTAGCCCAAAAAGTAGCCCAAACCCAAAGCCCAAATCACCAAAAGTGCACAGAAGACGTACGCTGGGCATATCCCCCAGGCTACGCGGGGTGTACACGAGTCTCGTATTGACTGGAAAATGGGGTCATTGACCCAGTATGCTGGGCATACAGAAACTTACGCTGGGCGTATGCAGGGTTTCACCAAAACCCTAATAAGTGCTTATTGGCTTATGTACTTAAGCCCAAACTCTAGATCCAGTGACCAAATGTGCCTAGGGCTCATAAAGTCTCGAACTTTATCACTTTAGACGTCCAAAAAGTTCTTAATCCAAGGTCTTAATCCATTAAGACCCTCCAACTACATGCATGGGACATCTTAAGCCATTAGGACCTCATTTTTATCACTTAAGACCTCTCCAAGGTCCATAAAGGACATCTTATCATGTGCAAAATGCATCATGCACTAAATTGGGCTTTTTGGGACAAGATATGGTTCCATAATGCTAGAAAGGCTAGATCTATGTTCTACAAGCATAAAGTTTGAAGATTTTTACCTTCGGGAGCTTCTAGGGCACAACACAACTTCAGATCTACAAGCCAATCTCCTTCTTAAACTATTCGTTGCAATGGCTTCACCTTCAAGACCTCAAAATACCCACCAACACACTCATACACATAAGAATTATTGTTTTGGGATGTTTATGGAGGATGGAGGCTGAGAAGGAGGACAGAAAATGAGCCATAAGGATGTTTATATAGCCTCAAACTCGAGATATTAGGGTTTTCATCCTTTATGAGTACGCCCATCGTACACAAGTGTACGCCCAGAATACTAGGGCGTGCCCTAGCACGCTCAACGTACCCTTATGTACGCACAACGTACTCCTCCTGGACCCAAAATTACAAATTAGACCTTAGGCTCTTCATGGCTTTACCCTTCCATCCCAAGGGACTACAAATGAGAAAACTTGGGATGTTACAATTTCTGAGTATGAGTGTTGGGCCAGTTAGAAAGTTGGATCTTAGGATAAGGCCCAATAAGGATTTAGGCCCAATTTGGAAAATTAGGCCAATTATGGGCCTTGTATATTTTGGACTTTTTTGGATTAAGGCTGGACTTGGGCTTTGACCCAGTTAAGGAAGAGTTAATGGACAATTATGAGTTAAGAGATTTTAGGTGATAATCCAATTATTAATTGGAGGTTTATTTATTATGATAGTTCAAGGTTTCCGTGGGCTAGCAGCCAAAGGTTCTGTTTGATACGTCAGTGTGAGGTAGTTTTCATTACTGTACTTGCGGTTCGAAGGCACTAATGCCGGCCCAGTCGATTGATATTCTGTTATGCATGTTGCTATGCTGTTATGATTTGTTAGATTGGTACCTTGGTAGATAGGATGTTGCGATGCTTAGTGGTTTGTTAGATCTGTTTCTATGATTGTAGGTTGTTATGTGATTATCTATTATATGTGCACATATTTGATTGGTGGCTGAGGTTTTCTGCTTCGTACGTAAGCCAACAGGTCGGGGCATTCTAGCCCGCTGGTTGAAGGTTGCGGGTATTCCATCCCGAGGATGATTGGATCTGTAGTATGTTGGAATTCCAACCCGATAGTTGAGGGCCTAGGGTATTCCAACCTGAAGGTTGACTAGACCAATAGTATATTGGCATTCCAACCGGATGGTTGAGGGCTTAGAGTATTCCAACCCGATGGTTGATTGGAACCATAGTATGTTGTTATTATATTCATATTGTTCTTTGCATTGGTATTTTGAGGAAGACTCACTAAGCTTTGGGCTTATAGTTCTGGTTATGTTTCAGGTACTTTAGATGACCGTGGGAAGGTGAAGGCTTGATCATGCACCTCCTCATGTTTTGCGTTATGATTTATGGGAAAACTCTGATGTGAAACTTATTTATAAAATTAATTGTAATGAAGATTGGTTTTGGGTTTATTTAAAAGTTAAAAATTTTCAAAAAAATTTATGAGTGTTACAAGTTGGTATAAGAGCCTTGATTTGAGGGAATTAGAGGAACACTCATACGAATCCAATCTCAAATCAAGGAAAAGATTTTCAAAATAATTTTTTTCAAATGGTTTTCAAAATATTAAAAGAGGATGCAGTGTGTACGATCAGTCGGAGCCAGTAAGTAGACCCCATAATACCATACTATTGTTTGTTATCGTGATAAGTTAAATCAGAATGCTAGTGATAGGCTAAGGATCTTCAGGAATTGCATGATAGAACTGATTATATGATGCCTGATAGCCTAGGATCTTTTCTTTTATGGAATTGACATCATTACTATAGTTACTTAGCATATGCGTCACGATTATATATAACTAAGATCTTATAGCCTACGAATGCTTAGTTTGGCATTATTTCATTTTCTTCTTTGATAAAGGGCTTAAGGTAGGATCAGGTATTCGAATGTCTATAGGGTCCAATGTTATGTATAGCTAGCATATACGAGTGTTGTAGGGTTGGTGGAAGTTTCATGGATGAGTTGTGAGGGTTCAGTCGATTAGTAGTGAGATATTTAGTTTTCTTCTAGGAGTGAGGGTTGTGCATTCGTTTATGCTTGGGTGTTGTTAGGGTGTTGTGATGAACTTTGAGACAAACACGGGAAGGTGTGGAAGATAGTATGGGCTCGTACTATAGAAAACACGAGTTGGTTCCCCGTCATTTTTTTGGATTATCTGATACCTTCCTGGTGTATTTTCAGTATGGTGGTTACGAGACGATTCGAGACTGGATCCAGGTCGTGATCGGGAGCTGGCAGTCAAGGTGAGCCAACCTTGTCAGAGGACTGCATCAGGGAGATCATCCGTAAGGAGGTGGTTGCTATCGTCTGGAGTCAGATTCCAGAGATATTCAGGTCTATCAATACCACGAGGATGGAGTTCTTTGATAACCTTTATGCATCCCTAGATGAGACACCTCCTGGTATGACCTCCGCAGCCATAGTAGTTGCAACTGTTAGGATAGGGTGGCTTTTCCAGTATCGGGACTTCGATAATACGAAGCCCACGAATTTTGATCGTGTTCAGGACCCGATCATAGCTAAGAGGTGGCTATCTGATGTGGAGGGATGTTTCTTCACTTGTTCATGCCCTGTTGACTAGAAGGTCAGGTGCAGTCGTGCTTTCCAGCTCACTGGCGAGGAGGATAGAGCGACACCTAATATTGTGACCAATATGTTTTTATCTTTTAGTTATTGTTTATGATTGTTTTGTGCTCATATTTTTGTACATCTGTTAGGTACGTTCCTAGTGAACTCTTTTCCTGCTCTAGTGTTGTTTGACTCGGGTGCGAGTCGGTCTTTTGTTTCTCAATCCTTTAGTAGAGAGCTTGTTTTGCCCATGGGAGAGTTAGAGTGTCTGTTGTGAGTTTCCATCGCCAACGAACATGGAGTTTCCACTTCTTCGATTTATCAAGGATGTGTTCTAGAGATTTTTAGGGTGTCCTTTCCGAGCAATTTGATTCTGATTCCTATGGGGTATGTTTGTGTGATCGTAGGTATGGACTGGCTGAGTCATTTCGGTGCCATGATCAACTGCAAGGTTCAGCATGTGGTGGTTCGAACTCTGAGTGGATAGAAATGGTTATTTATGGAGAGGGCACCAGGTTGGGTTCAAGGTTTTGTTCGGAAGCCAGGGCTCGACAGTATATTCAGCACGTGTGTGCTGGTTATTTGGCTTATGTGGTGGATACACAAGTTGGGGGTCAGGAGTCAGTGGATAATGTTGCGGTTATCAAGGAGTTCGCCGATGTATTCCTGGAGGAGTTACTAAGTGTGCCTCCTGAGAGGCAGGTAAAGTTCAGCATCGACCTTATGCTAGGTGCAACCCCTATTGCCAAGGCGCCGTACCGATTGGCACCGCCTGAGATTCAAGAGTTTGCATCTCAGCTGCAGGAGCTGCTAGACAAGCAGTTCATCCATCTGAGCAATTCTCCATGGTTAACGCCGATTCTCTTTGTCAAAAAGAAGGATGGTTCACATCGTATGTGCATCGATTGTAGGGAGCTAAACAAGTTAATGGTGAAGAACCGTTATCTTCTTCTGCGGATTGATGATCTCTTTGATCAGTTGCATGGAGCATCTTGGTTCTCAAAGATAGATCTGAGGTCTGGATGCCATCAGGTTAGGGTGAGAGAGGAGGACGAGGAGAAGACTGCGTTTTGGACTCATTATGGGCAATACGAGTTCGTGGTGACGCCATTCGGGCTCCCAAATGTGCCTGCAATATTTATGGATTTGATGAATCGAGTATGTAGCTTTATGGTCGATCGATCGGTTATCGTGTTTATTGATGATATCTTGGTGTATTCCAAGACCAGATAGCAGCATGAGGAGCACCTTCGCGAGCTCCTGCGGGATTTGACCCTATTGCACAACTCTTGTCTGAGTCCAACCGTCCTAGGGTTGATTCTTTTACTCAAAGGATTATTTGATCTCTGTTTCATGTGGCTATATTCATAAGGTTGCTAGTTGACATTAATGGGAATCCTTCAGCAGTTGATGACTGGGTGGGTTCGGGAACCTAGGAAAGCCTAGGATATGTTGTAGTGGGTTAGAAGTACGATTTAGTGAGTTTTGGATGCATCAGTTTTAGGAAGTGACTTAGAGGATTCAAGAGGATTGCTGAGGAAAATATGGATAGGGGTGGAAGGTGATATTGGGCCCATACTACTAAAATCACAAGATCCATATTCGAATAGGTGAGAGTATTAGAGAATCTAAAAATCTTATAAGAGGTGGATTCTTAGTTATGTTCTGATTGTTGACTTGATTGTATTTCAGTTTGGAGATGAGCTCTCAAGGAGATGGTTCAGGTACGGGTTCCAGCTCAGGTGCAGGTGCTAAGCTTATTAGCAAGCAGTTGCTGGAGTACATTTCATCAGAGACTCTCGTTGTGTTTCAGAGATAGTGGATGAGCGCTTGGGCGCATTCCGTGCGGAGATTATGGCTATCATTGGAGTTCGTACACTAACTTTCCTGGAGATTCGTGCTTGTGGAGCTCCTGCGTTCCATGGAGAGAGGGACACTATTTTCAATAGGAGGTGGTTAGCTAATATGGATAACGCGTTCAGGATGAGTTTCTGCCCCGAGGAGGAGAAGGTCAGATATGCTTCCTTCCTATTCAAGGATTGAGCACGTGATTAGTGGGAGGAGATCGGTAGTGAGTTGGGTGATTATGCGGTCGACACTATATCATGGGATGATTTCTCGACCATGTTCAAAGATGAGTTTCCATCGACAATTGTTGTGTAGTAGTTGGCACGAGAGTTCCAGGATCTTCACCAGACTACTGAGACGGTGTCAGCGATCACTGCCAAGTTCTGGGAGAGGGCTTTATTGGTACCACAATATGTAGCAGATGAGGAGATGAAGTAAGGTATCATGATATGTTGCGAGATGATATCAGGAATTTCGTGAGTATTTCAGGGTGCGAGACCCTGAATGATATGATCTCTGGAGGCCGAGAGCGGGAGATTGATTTGGAGCACATTAAGAAGAGGAGGTCAGATCAGGTGCATACTTTGGAGGGTCCTGGGAAGAGACCCAAGACTTTTAACAAGCATTCGAGTGGCCAGCGGGACCGAAGTCAGTGCAACACATATGGGAAACTACACGATGGGGCTTGTCGTTCTAGAGGTTTGGGCTACTACAAGTGTCGTAGGCGTTGTCACGTCAGCAGGAATTGCCCTCACGGGGTAAGCCCATTATGTTTTCACTGTGATCGGGTGGGCCACAAAAAGGCCGACTATCTAACGTTGAGGAGAGGAGAAGTGAGCGCGCCTGTTGTGACTTCTTTGAGGATCACCGATGGACGAGAAGCTAGGGCATGAGCCCCAGCATAGAAGAGTTGAGTTCTGCAAGTATGTATCTTTTGCCTTCTTTTAGGTTATTTATATTTGTGTTTATGGTTGTTGGAATCTTTCATCAGTTTGGGAAAAGCATATATCTGGTTCATTTATTTACTCATATATGAGTTACATATTCAAGTAGTGGCATATGCCATTTGCATACCAGGAATCATTAGTGGTTAGTGTAAGGTCGTTTTCCCTTTTTCTAGTTCGGGGCATTCAACGTTATCTCGATTTGTAATCGAGATGAGTTCAGGGGCATTATGCGGAAGTTGTGCGCTCAGGGTTCAGCAGGATGGTTATCACCCTCGTTAGGATTCGGAGGGTTTAGTTATTGTGCTCAAATTGACTCATGGGGTCACCAAGGGAAGGGGTATATTATCGAAGTTTTGCTTTGAGCATCAGTTAATTGAACTTCAAGATCTGAGTATGGTATCATTTCGAGGCATATGGGATTATCCATATTTCTAGGATTTAAAAAGTGTTCATCTAGTCTTCAGAGGTGGTATGGTCTTGTAAGTTCAACTGGTAATGAATCAGTAGCATTAGTAAGCACTGGTTGTCAGTAGATCGATCATTGGAAGGTAGGAAGGATCAGAAATCCTTCCATTTCTCGTATGATGTGGAGACTTAGTTGGACCGATGTGGGAGAGAACCATTTAGGTACCCAGGACATAAGCAAGCGTGAAAGTGGGATGACCTCGTATCCCCATCAGGAAAGGAAAGGTAGCCCAAGTGGTTGCATGTGTGGATGATAATGGGAATTGGAAGTTTAGGAAACTTCCCGACTTTAGGATCACACCTAATTGATGTGTAGCAGACTATGAGGAACCAGGTTGAGGATCCCAGTCAGGAGATGAGTTTAGTAAGGGATGTTAGACCATGTGTGTGCTCGACTTTGGATGTGTTCGGATTGGTAATATGCGGTAAGACCATGGTTAGCGGTTGAGTTAGCGTGGGAAGTGATGTAAGACTGCAGGATAGCTATAGCATTCACCAATAGCCAAATAGCATGGAAGGTGTTATAAGACTGCGGGATAGCGTTAGCATTCATCGGCAGGCAGATAGCATGGAAGGTGTTGTAAGACTGTGGGATAGTCGTAGCATTCACCAATGGCTAGATAGCATAGGGAATGTGGTAAGACTATTGGGTGGCCTGTAGCATTAGTCAGCAGACATTATAGAAGTGTTGTAAGACTGCGGGTGGCCTATAACATTCACTAGTTAGCAGGTAGTGTAGAAGTGTTATAAGACTGCGATGTAGCCCATAACATTCACTAGTTGGTAGATAGAGTAGAAACGTTGTAAGATTGCAGGGGTGTCCCATAGCATTCATTAGTTAGCCACTGGTATAGTGGTATAGTAAGACTGTGGGGGTTGCCCATAGCATTCATTAGTGGTCAATTAGTATGGGAGTGTTGTAAGACTACGAAGTGGCCCATAGTTCATCGGTCCTATTCGACAGTAAGAATGTGACAAATTTGTGATTCACTCACGGATTCCTTTCGATGATTTATCCCAGGGCGGTTCAGCCACATGAATGTGAGTAGGCCAAAGTATGATCAGATTCGGGAAACGATAGATCGTTGGAGACCAGGCGTGATTTAAGACTACAGTGGTTATGGTAGCATTCACTTTTCGTATAAGATTTGATGATGACATGTAGTTAGACTGTCATGATCGGGAAGAATCAGAAGGAATAATGGAGCCATGAGTGGCAATATGGTTAGGGCAGATTTCGATAGCCGAAGTCCTTTCCGGAAGTCGCGTGGGGAGACTGTGAGGTTACTCTTGGCTCAAAAATCGGATAGGAATTCAGTATTCCAGATAAGTTGGGGACCAGGGAGGTCTTTGTTGCCTTTGGAAAGTAGATAGGAGGTAGCGTGATGCTTCAGACAGTAGTAGTGATGTGGGGATTCGTATGTGTGGAGTAGCTTGATGATCGAAAGTGCTAAGTCACTTACAGCGAGACTAAATAATCTCAGAGTAATTGATTTGGCCATGTTACGCAACTCTCGTTTGAGTCTAACCATTGCAGGGATGAATATTGTACTCGAAGGATTATCTAAGCCTCCTGTCAGGTATAAGTATTATGCACGTGGTTATGCTTAGTGGCTTTGTTCTCGTAGGTTGCATCAAGATAATTAAGGTGGTAACTATTATGGTTGGCTAGTTATTCGATGAAGTTTTGGCAAGGTAATATTTCAGCGTATGTGGTTTGTCAGGGAGACAGACCATTATAGAATTCAGATATTAGGAAGGCAGAAGTGGTTGTGGAAGCTAAAGGTTCGTTTCCTTCAGGATGGAAGCCTTGGTTTGGGGCTCAGTTGTCTTAGGGAAGGTCGCTATGTGTAACAAATTTTTGGTAACGTTCCTACGGTTTTGTGTTTGATGTGAGTATTAGTAAGGAGTGATTTCGAGGATGAAATCTTATTTAAGTAAGGGAGAGTTGTAATGCCTTGTTCCGAATCGCTTTCCTAATTCAAGACTGTGGCCTGAAGATAGGTTATCATAAGGCTTAGGGCCTTTACAAAAGAGAGGTCTAGAACCATTTAGGTATGGATAATGTAATTTAGGTGATCCAGGAGTTTGGGTTGTGTCTTAGTGCCAAGGGGTATATCAGTAAAGTGGTAGTTCGAGCTTGTTATGAATTTTGGATTTTTTTCGAAATTTTTTGGGATGAGGATAAGTTGATAGATGTGTAGAGTTTCTCGCCACCTTTCCATGGATATAAAGAACGTCAAAAACGGAGTTGAAACGGAGAAGTTATGGCTGTTTGAAGTTGGAGTGGTTCGGGTTAGTGATCGTTGACTTGTTGATCAAGATAATTTAAGGCTCACGAAATGAGGATTAAATGCTCACGATGTGAGAATAACCAGATGATCCAAAACCCTTATTTTCGGGTATTTAAAGTTATAAGATGATTAGGGTTGTTTCTCCTCAGCCTCATTCACCTCCTAGACCTTTGGAAACCCTAATCTCAGCCCCCATTGAAGTTCTTGGCCATTCTTAGTGTTATTCAAGAGCTTTTGGGTCCTTGGAGCCCTTTTAGGAAGAAGATCATTGGTGGTGCATTTTTTGACATCTTGGCTTCATCATCAGCTAGTTGTGGAGCTTTTGGACCTTTGTAAGTCCTTAAGCTCATGCATTTCCTTTCCTTGCTTACTAGATCTAAGTTTCCATGCATTTTATGGCTTGTAATGTTGGTTAGCATGCATGGAATCCATAAATTTGGCAACTTTATGATGGTTTTTGAGCACTATAACAATCATATGGTGCACATACAACCTTAATGCTTTGGATCTAAGTTTTCTCAAGTTATACATGCAATTTTCATTTTGTACAAAGCATGAACCCTAACTGGCATATAATTTTGAGATTTACAACATAAAACAAGTTAGATGAATACCTCTTTATTGTAGCATGTAGAACTTGGCCTTTCAAGAGCTTAGTACCTCAATGAGTGACAAACACCAAGAACAATGTAGGATTATGAGAGAGAGGTTAGGAGGCACCAAAAAATCGGCTAGGGTTTCATCTTGGAATTATTGGCCGATTTTAGGGGTGTCAAGGGTTACATTTATAGTGTGGAATTCCTAGGGTTTCATACATAAAACCCTAATTTACTTAAACCTTTAAGTATTCCAATGATCCATATGATAGACCCTTTAGACTAACTCTTCATGGACTCTCACATAGATTTAGCCCATCCCTAATCAACATAGATCAATAGCCCAAACTAAAACTATTAATGATTTACCTAATCAGTCCCTGCAAATTTAATTAGTCTCTTTTGATCACTAAATTAATTCTAAATTAATTCTTGATAAATACCAATTAAATAATATGATTTCTCAATTAATATATTGTTCTTATAATATATTAATAAATCAAAAATAACCTCTTTCTCAAATATCCATCTTATCAAATTGCTCCGATGAAGGCACCCCAAAATGACCATGCTACTATCGGGTCAAGTACATACGAATTATAGTTATGGGCTTAGACACCTAATCCAACACTTTATGGATGATGATGGTATCGTAAGTCATATAACTTCTACATCTGGATTTTGGTCATGGTTTTAGACTCCAAGTTTGAGTCTTGGTCCTTTTTCCTTTATTTTGAACTAAGTGGGTGTTTAAGTCATGTATTGGACATATATGACTGAAAAGCTTCGATTTTTATGGTCCTTGGGGTCAAGTAATATCCTCTAGACTGTCTCACATTAAGGCTTAATGGATTAGGAGCTTAGTGCTCATTTTTGGTCAGATATGGACACGACGTGAGGAATAAGGCCTCACGATGTAAGAGTGTGTTCGAGGAACTTTCTGGACCAAAGTTACGACCTCGCAACGTGAACATAAGGTGCTCACGATGTGAGCATCACCTGTGTAAGTTTTAGACTTGGTAATGGTTGGCTAGCTTGGTCTTGGACTTATCCTTTGGTTTGGGCTCATAATAGACTAAGTATTTTAGGGTAATGGACTTCTGGTTGGGCTTGATTTTCTGGGCTTTCCCTAATGAGCCTTGGATGATGAACTATGCCTCAATCAGCCCAATGAAGTTAGGCCTTGATTGGGCTCAATGTGCTTGGACCTTTGGGCCATCGGAAAATTGTTGGTTCAGAAAAGTATATGGGCTTTAAGGAAAGGCCCTTGTAAAGGTTTAGGCCTAATTTGGAAAATGGGGCCATTGATGGGCTTTTAGGGATATTATAGTTTTGGGCCTTGTCAGTTTTGGGTTTGGGACTTATTTATGAATCTTATTGGGCCAGGGATAAAATGGTCAATTTACCACCAAGTATGGATTATGGATCATGGTTTGGGACCCAATTGTTAATTGGGTGATTTTTTGGTATTGATAGCTCGAGGAGTTGTCAAGGCAGCAACTATGGATTTCTTGCAGGGAGTTTCAGCATTTGAGGTGAGTCTCCTCATCGTTTGTATGGGTTGAGGGCACCAATACTGTCCCATTTGGTTTATGTATTGTAGGAAGACCCAGTGTCAGCCCTAGGCATTATGTATGAAAGACCAGGAGATGGCTCTTGGCACAATGCATGCTATTATGTATTACAGGAAGACCCAGGGGTTAGCCTTAGTCATTATGTATGAAAGACCAGGAGGTGGCTCCTTGAAATATGTATGAAAGACCAGGAGGTGACTGATGGCACATTGTATGTTAATTAGCTAAGTAGAGTAGGATGTACGCTAGTTGTGTGTATGATTCTTGCATGGAAGACCAGGATTTTGCTCTTGGCACTTGTCTGTAAGACCTAGGGGTGGCCCCTGGCTTGGCAAGAAAGACCACGTGGCGTCCCGTGGCATCATGGAAATACTATGTGCGGCACATAACACCATTATTGATTATGATAGATGTATGGCTCACAATTTTGTATGGATTGTATGGATCAATTGATATGTGTGGTATATGGTATCTGGGCAACTCACTAAGCTTCGTTCTTTCGGTTTTCAGTTTTGGTTTTAGGTACCTCCAGTTTTCAAATAAAGGAGCCCGGGACGATCGCAACACATACACCTATGTTTTCCACAACATATGATTTTTGGGAATGAACTCTTATAATGATTTATTTTAAAATGCTTTTCAATGTGTGAACCAAGTTACAAATGTGTTTTAGTTATATTAAAAATGAAATTGTGGTCATGAATTTTGGGATGTTACAAGATCAGCAGTCGGCATTCGAGACCTTGAGGTAGAAACTATATAAGGCCTTGATTCTAGCACCACCCGAGGGATTGGAGGAATTTGTAGTGTATTGTGACGCTTCTATATTGGGATTAGGAGCAGTTTTGATGCGGAGGGGCACATGATTGCTTATGCTTCGAGACAGTTGAAGCCCCACGAGGCATATTACCCTACCCATGACAAAGAATTGGGGGTGATAGTGTTTTCCATCAAGACTTGGAGATATTATTTGTATGGGGTTTGATGCACTATTTTCACTGATTACAAGAGTTTAAAGTATTTGATGGATCATTAGAATCTGAATATGCGACAAAGGATATGGCTCCATGTAGTAAAGGATTATGACTGTGAAATCTTGTATCATTCTGGGAAGGACAATGTGGTGGTCGATGCTTTGAGTCGTAAGAAAGCAAGTGGCATGATTCGAGATATTTGCTTGAGGATGAGAGTGATTTCACCTTTATTGGATATGATTAAGGAGGCACAGTTGGAGGGTTTAAAAAGAGAGAACTAGAAGATCGAGTGGATTCAGGGGCAAATTATGTTGTTTGCTTGAGATGGTCGAGGGTTATTGACTCAGTGTGGCAGAGTTTGGGTTTCGGCGTCCGGGGGTGTAAGGCAAAGAATCTTGGAGGAGGCATACAAGTCCAAATTTTCTATCCATCTATGGGCTACAAAGATGAATCAAGAACTGAGATTGAGTTACTGGTGGCTCTGCATAAAGTGGGAGGTTGCGTGGTTTGTCGAGCGGTGTTTGACTTGCAGGAAGGTCAAGGCCGAACATTAGAGGCCTCACAGCAAGATGCAGCCGCTACCTATTTCAATGTGGAAATAGGAAGAGATTTCTATGGATTTTATCACGAAGCTACCTAGGATGGCGTGGGGTATGGATTCCATTTGGGTTATTGTGGACAGGTTGACCAAGAGTGCTCATTTTATTCCAATCTCTGAGAGTATCTCCGTCAATAAATTATCAGATATTTATGTACGGGAAGTGGTGGTTAGGAAGAAGGTGCCAGTATATGTGGTCTCGGACTGTGATGTTCGTTTCACCTCCAGGTTTTGGAGGGAGTTCCATGAGGAGTTGGGAACTTAGTTGCATTTCAGCATTATTTACCACCCCCAGACGGACGGTCTGAGTGAGCAAACGATTCAGCTGCTCGAGGATATGCTTCGGGCATGTGTAATGGATTTCGAAGGGAGTTGGGATACCTACCTTCCATTAGCAGAGTTCTCATACAATAATAGTTATCATGATAGTATTCACCGAACCCCGTTTAAGGCACTTTATGGTCAGAGATGTAGGACTCCAGTTTGCTAGGGGAGGTTGGGCATCGAGTTATAGGAAGTACCGAAGTGGTGCTTAAGACAACCGAACTGATTTAGCAGGTTCGCGAGCCACTTCAGACAACATAGAGCAAACAAAAGAGCTATGCAAATAGGCGCATATCAGACCTGGAGTTTCAGGTCATGGACATTGTGCTCCTGAAGGTGTCACCCAGGAAGGGTGTTATCCGGTGCAAGAGGCAGGGTAAGCTGGGTCCCAGGTATATTGGTCCGTTTTGGATTATCGTCCGGGTGGGAAAGGTTGCATATCAGTTGGATTTGTCTGAGGAGCTTGGGAAGATCCACAATACATTTCATGCTTTGCAGCTACGGAAGTATGTGGATGGCGAATCGATGGTTATATCGCTAGATGATATTCATATTGATGAGATCCTGAATTATGTGAAAAAGCACATTGCGATTATGGATAAGGAAACGAAAGCTCTTTGAAACAAGGAAGTGAAGTTAGTAAAGGTGCAATGGCAGCACCGGAGAGACTCCGAATGGACCTAGGAGCCGGAGGACGGAATAAGGAAGCATTATCCGGACCTTTTTGCATCATCAGACTTTGAGGACGAAGTCTAGTTCAAGTGGGGGAGATTTGTAATGCTTGGTTCAGGTATAATTCTTTTCTCAAAAATATTGGAATTTTGTGGGAACTTGATGAGTTGTGGAGCTCCAACTCATCATGTTGAGATTTTTTTGGCTGCAGGTTTTATTGGACCGACTCGACAAGTCAGGGAATCCCAACTCAATGAGTTGGAGGCTAAAGATGAAACCCTAATTTTAGGGTGTTGCACCCTATTTAAAGGACTTAATCCCCTTGGTTGGCCTACTTACCAACCTCCCTTTGTCTACAAACCCTAAGTTCGTTTATCCTTCTAGATTGAGTATGTGAGAGCTTTGAGAATTGATTTTTGCGGTTCTTTGGAAGGAGCTTGGATGTTGGATACATCTAGCTTAGAAGAAGGAGTATAGATCCAAAAACTCTTCATTAATAACAGTCTCATTGAGGTATAAAGTCAACATCTTGCTTTGTTATCATCTAGATCTCTTTAATGGAAGTTTTAGCATGATTTTGGGATTTTGGTTGGGCTAGCCAAGATATTGAAGGTTCCAGGGGCTATTATGCTAGATCTAACCCCTTCATGACTTTTCATGGCTGAAAGATGCAAAATTTATTAGTTCCAATCCCCATTCATGAAATAAGTCCCCTAATATGTCCTTATTAAGCTCTAGAGTGTAATTCTAGCTTGCATGGACGTAAAGTTGGAAACTTTACGTGATTATCCAACCTTTGGACTCTAGATCTGTGTTTTGGGACTATATTTGGAGAGTTCAAGGGCTTAATGGATTAAGACTCTCTCTAAAGATCCTAGGGTTTGGGTTTGCTTCTATCTGGATAGTTCTTAAGGGTAAAGTTGGAAACTTTACCCTTCTAGACATCATTTTAGTAGAGATCTGAATTTTGGAGTCTGTGGTTTAGATGGGTTCAACTTAATGCATTAAAAAGTTAGTTTTTTGTCCAACTCGACGAGTTCAATAGTGAACTCAACGAGTTTATGGGATTTTTCTCGATCTGTACGGTTAATAGAGAAGCTCGACGGGTTGAGGGCAACTCAGCGAGTTGGGTCAACTCACGGTGTTGACTTTGACCTTTGACCTTAGTCTTTGACAAAGTTTGACATTTAAGGGATTTTGGGGCGTATTGAGTTGTATTTAATAAATTGTTTCTGTTATAGGGTTGTGTAGAGTGGATAATGGAGTCCCGACCTAGTCAACTTCCGTGCAGTATTAAGGTGAGTCTTCTCACCACACTCATGGGTCGAAGGCACCAAGGCCAACCCAGTAATTGATATGAGATGATTAGTATTGTAATGTGTAATGGTTTGTTATTTGATGTATGTATGTGTTTATGTGAAGACCATGAGAGAAGCTCATGGCACTTGGCAAGACCATGGGGGGAGCCCATGGCATGAGGATATAAGACCATAGGGGTAGCCCATGACATTCCATTGAAAACCATGGAAAGAGTCCATGGCAACCTTTTATGTATATGTATGAGCATGACATTATCTGATTTTATGTTTTGTGTGATTGGGAAACTCACCAAGCTTGTGCTTACAGTTTTATTGGATGTTTCAGGTACTTCTGTTGATAAGGGCAAGAGTCCAGCTTGATGAAGTGGCGTGCATTCTCTAGTGTTTTCACAATTAGCTTTTTGTACTCTGAAATAAAAAATATCATGGATATGTATTGGGATTTTGGTACTTCTTATGGATGATGTTTGTGAAATTAAAAGTTTAAAAATTTTCTAAAAATTGAGTTGTTACATTGTAAATGTAAGGCTAGTAATAATTTGGTCAAATGTTTGTGTGTTGCTTATGAGACTCTTAGGCTTCTCAAGAAGGGTTTTTGAATCGAAGTGAAGTTGTTGTTCAGACAAAAAACAATCCTGAGAGACGATTCTTCTACTTTATTCAACCCATCTAATCTCTTACTCACTGCAAAAAAATCTAGGGTTGTGTGCTTCACTTGATGGCAGCCGTGGGAGGTTGGTTGATCATCATCTAAAAACTTTGCCATGAAATTCTGTTAAGCATGCTTAATTTTGATTCTAAATGGTTTATTTCTATGTTTTATCACTTCAAACATGATTTCAAGAGGTGGTCGTCAAAGCAAAAGAAACGTAAGTCATCATTCATCATTGTTTTTTTAAAATCGAGATCGTTGCTTATTGTTTATGTTGATTTATTAACTTTTATTTTACTATGCAGAGTTCTGATTCATCATCTTCAAGTTTAGGAGGCAGCAGAAGGAAAAGACGACCACTCAAGGCTACCTCCCAACGACCTTTCAAGCTTAGAACAGTGGTTGGCATTTACATTTTACAGCTCACTTATAAGTTACAACACTTGTACCTTTTATAAATCTCTTGAATTGAGCACATTAACTCATGAATCTGCTGCAAAGAGGAAGAACAAAACAAGAAGAGTTCATGAAGAAAGTATAGGAGATGATAATTTAACAACAAAAGCAACGGATTCCCCAGAGAGAGAGAGAGAGAGAGAGAGAGAGAGAGAGAGAGAGAGAGAGAGAGAGAGAGAGAGAGAGAGAGATGGGCCCAAATTAATTAATTATTTTCTTTTTATTTTAAATTAAATAGAAAAAATATAAAAAAAAAAAAAATCAGAAGTGCATTACAGTTATTTCAATTTTATGAATGATCAAATTTAGTAATTTACGTACAAACATGATCAAAATGACTAATAAACCAAAAAAAATACATACCACATGGGCTATTTTTGCAATTTTAACATATATATTCAAGAACATTCATTAAAATAAATAAATACATATCTACACATATGATTATATACATGTACACATACGTTTGTAAACATGTGTAAATACATTTATATCCTTTGCACATATGTTTATATACATATGCACACACGTACACATGAACATTTGCACATATTGCATATATATATATATATATATATATATATATATATATATATATATATATATATATATATATATATATATATATATATATATATATATATATATATATATATATATATATATATATATATAAAGAACGTGTAAATACATGCAGTAAAATTGTCGAGATCTGGATTATTATACATATAAATTTAAACCAAATATATTAATAATTTAAATGTTACATGCACATATATGCATATAAATTAAAACAAGTATATCATTAATGTTTTGAAATTGGTTATAAAGATTCTTGTAAAACCCAAACTTGAAATTACAAAATTAAGTTTACTAACATATTGATCATTTTCAAAATTCTTTCTATAAAACTCAAATTTGAAGTACGAGTTGCATCTCTTGGCTACCAAAGAGGGTACAGCTTTTCACAGTCAAAAGTTCTTTTTGAAAAAGAAAAAAAAGCAAAAAATGTTTGGCAAACTAGTTTTAAAAGTCACTTTTGAAGTTTTTACATAAGGAAAAACATCTTTTTGGAAAAGTCAGAAAATCCTGATTTTTTGTAACTTTTCCAAAAAAAACTTTTAGAATTTGAAAAGCTAAACCAAACACCCCAAATCTTTCTTCAAAGTACTTTTTTTTTTTTTTGGTAAAAGTTATAAGTTTGTGTAGTAATTGGTAAATCAACAGAAGGATATGAATTTCACCTTCAAATCTTGAATGTGCGCCTTACCCATATTGGGCCAATTAGATTACACCATAGCTTTAGTGGATAAATGCACATATCATATACTGTTGGGTTATGTACTGTTGAGTGTTGACCCTTCCGATTGAAATATATCATAACCCTATCAATTATGTTTAAAACGTGCTTTAAAACATCAAATAGAAAACCCATGAAAATCTACATAACACACAAAAACTGTAACAAATATACAATATTAAAATATTAATGGTCTAATCGACATATCAATCAATAAAATAATAAAATTAAACTGTTAGGAGTGGTCACAACCAAACCATCGAAAAACACTGACAATTTAATATCACGTAAGTTACACCACCAACTCATTGGACATTGGAAATGGTTATCACTTCACAATATATATATATATATATATATATATATATATATATATATATATATATATATATATATATATATATATATATATATATAATGATTAAATTAAATAAAAAACATAATTTAAAATATAATAAAATATCTTACACTAATTAAAATCATATTACATTAATTAAAAAAACATAAAAAAAAAAATTAAACCTATATTACTAAGAAAACCATTATATATTTTCTCTAATAAATGAAGGTTTTTTTTGACACTTGTCACACTCTCATTCATTTTGCCACATGTCATTTTGTGGTTATTTTGAATTAATTTTTATTTCATATGTAATTTTGTGGTTTTCCTATTTTATTAAATTCCATATGGTATTTAAATTTAATAATAAATGCATATCAATTTCATTAATTGACTTTCCTTATAATTTCAAAATTTTAAAATAAAATCTCATTAATTTGCTTTGATTATTTTATCTAAATGATTTGTTTAAATTTGAAAGAGAAAAAAAAAACACTTTGATTTTTAGAAATTCAATATTTTTCTTATAAATTCAACTCATCCAAATATTTATACATATTTAATTGTTTTAAATACACTCATGTAATACATGGGGCTCACACCTAGTATATATATATATATATATATATATATATATATATATATATATATATATATATATATATATATATATATATATATATATATATATATATAACCTAAATTACTAAAAAAAACATACAAATCATAGAATCTAGTTGCAATATTTTTCGAGAATTTGTTTGAATTTTTAAAAAGACGCTTAAATTTTCTGGGTAAAGATTCGGTTGCAACACCGTGTTTGAAATTTGAAGATCGTTGAGTGTCATTTTTTGTCGACGAGCTTCCTCCGTTGATTCAATTTTTTTTCTAAAAAACTTAGATTTTTGTCTATTTTGTCCGCGAGTACGTCCTTGTCAGTTTATTTTCCGCTTGAAGACACTCATTTCTTGTTTTGTCCATTCCCGATGGCCGACGAAGTTGGATGTCCGGTGGACCCTCCCATTCGATGGCGTCGAACTCATCATTAAGGTTGAGGCTAACACCAATGTCCAACTCGGAAGTTATTGTCCTTTTGTTGGAGTCGGTGGTCGATCTCGAATACATTGTATCCAGATAAATAACCCATTTTGCACCATTACGACAAACTTTTCACATTTTTTGGTTGTCGAATGGTTTACCATTGATGATAATTTGGTATTGGTACAACGCGGTTGTTAAAATGTTGAAAACGTTGTTACCACTTCTATGTATATTTTTTAAATTGTCAAATACATCGTTAAATTTGGTGCAATCCGCTCGAAGGTCATGCCATTTTGCATTGACTGAGTCGTATGTACGGTTCGTTTGTCTTTCTAATAACACGTGGAAGTACTCTAAAACACGATTCCAAAAAACTTTGACACGTTTACGCGTTGCCGACATCCCCGTCTTGTGATATGAAACTCCAAGCTTTAGCTAAAGCTTCCTCCTCCTCTTTGGTCCATTGCGTAGTTTTTTTTCTTTGATCTTTTCATTTTTTTTGCCTTCTATAATCTGGTTGTGCTTTTTAACCCGTTCTTCATCGTCGTCATTGTCGAGGTTTATATGTTGGTATTGAGATAATGGAACTTGAGATGGTTGTGAAGGTTATGCGTGAAACTGTTAACGTTGAGAAGTTTGAGATTGAAATTGCGGAGAAGGTTGTTGTTGAAAGGCTTAATATTGGGGTTAATTGAGTTGTGGTGATTGTTATTGTTATTAGTAGTGTGGGTGGTATGAAAAATTGGTGAATAAATGTTGTTAGATTGAAGATATTATGAATTGCATGTAACTAAGATTTGCTAATGAATCATTTAGAGTGTTTTGTGTATTTGGGATAGGTAGAGTATTTTGATTTGGATCCATAGTTAGAAAGTAAAAAATATATCAGAGAGTTTTTTTGTATTGTAAAATGTTAGTAAAAATAGTGGGGATTTATAGTTGTAGTTGATAGGTTTTAAATTGAAAAAAGAATTTTTATTTTATTTTATTTATTTATTTATTTTTGTTTAATTTGCTAACGATAAGATTTTTGTGGGTCAAATGGACCGTTGCCAAACTCTTCTCCGATTGGTCGTCTCACCCCGTCTTCGGAGTCACGCCACAACCAGGACACCTGCACTGGAGGCAGTGTTTACGCGTCTTTTGTTGTGCCACATCGGATTCTTACGCGTGGAAAAGCTTCCACTCCGGTTAGCTTTAATGCGTACAAAATAATTATTCAAATTAAGGATTTTCAGTTGTAGTTCCTTCCACGGGTTTTTTTTTCCTATAAAGAATAAATATTTATTTATTTATTTATGGACTCTAAATATACAAAAATGTATAAAAAATTAATAATAATAATTATAATATATTTAAAAATGACAATAAATTTTAGTAATTATAGTTTAAAAGCCACCAAAATGGTACAAAAACACAACAAAATATTTTTTTTTAAATTCTAATGTGAAGATAGAAGTTCAGTGATTACATGTAACAAAATAGTTTTTCTTTTCTTTTTAAAAATTCTAATGTGAAAGATAGAAGCTTAGTGACTACATGTACATTGTCCTATGAACATTCAAACCGGTTAAACCTATGATAACCAATTATAATAACATAAATAACACAACAAAACTTGTTTAAAACTCACTTTATTAGTGTTTTTTTCTTTCAAAAATAAATAATGTTCATGGTAAATAGTTTTTTCAAAACCAAATTATTATTCCAATATCCATTTACATTCCTAATACAACCATCCAAATCAAAGAAATAGGCATTCATGTAAACAACAACAAATATTTCTTCTACCCAAAAATTGCAAAAACACAAAAATTTATAAAGATTTACACACAAAAATCTATTGATTCTTCTTTACTTTAGAAGCTGTGAATGTGGTCTGCTTACGATCTTGACTGGTAGTTCTTATCATAAAAAGAACTGTTTCTACAAGCATCCCCACCACAAATCCAAGTATCCCTCCAGCAGCATGCTGCAAAATCAACAAAAGTATGATCAATTTAACTCCAATTGGGTGGTTGAATACACTTAAAAAGTTGCTGAATGAATTAAGTTCTTTACCATTACAGGACTATGCCCAAACAATGCTCTAAATGTATAATAGCCAACTAAATACCCTGTAAACATCGTAAGTGCCACATGTAAACCTAAAAAAAAGGTTCAAGATTCATGTTAGAAGCAAGTTTTGCTAAGATCAAGCAACTTTTTTTAATGGCGGAAGAGAAAGGGTAAGATCAAAGCACAAATTCACTACTTTGTGTGAATCAAATCAACTAAAGGGTAGCTACAAGAACTCACCGAATCCTAGTTGATCCTTGTATGAAGAAAAGGGTTCACTTTCATCTCTTTTTGGTGTAATATCCTTCACTAGCTCTTTATATGCTTTCCTCTCTGCCGCCTCTTCGTATTTCCTGAGCCTCGCTTTCAGTTCCTCGCTCTGATCACAGATGTAAATCTTAGGGTTTATTGAAAAATTGAAATCAATTGCAGGTTAAAATCAAGTGATCGGAAGCTAACATTTGAAACCAGAAGACATGATAATTTAGTTTATACAGGTTTTGATTTCAATACTGATCAACTGGAACTTCATATATGCAAAAGATAATGACGATTAATTACCTTTTCGCGAGGTTGGGGACTGTTGAGGATGAAGTGCGAACCAGTTACGACGGCGGATAGAGCAGGTCGAGTTGATGGATCGGAGGCGAGCCAAATGGATCGGAGAGATTTGTAGGGCACGGAAGAGGGTCGGAGAGATAGGGATGATGCGATTTGACGAAGGTCTGGGGAGAGGTGAGGGTTGTTGATTGATGTGGAAAGAAATAATTGGAGGGTTTCTGTTTTGGAGATGATCAGTCCAGGAGTAGCAGTGGCGGTGGTTGCCTCGGTGGAAGCATCGCGGTTGTTCATCGGAACGTGGGATTGAGATCGGCGACGGCAGCCTTTTACTCTTTCAACGATAGTCTGGTAGTGTTTTGTTGGGAAGTGGCCGAGAGCATTGGGTATCAATGAGTAAACTGCAAGTTCGGTCCCTTGTTTAGAGAAAATGGAGTTTGAGTCCTTTGATCATATGTTTTGGACAAAGCGATTTTTTTGGTTTCCTAGTCTTTTAGCCATGTTTGTACGTAGATTTGATTATTCATAAAATTAAAATTACTATAATGCTCTTTTGATTTTTTTTTAATGTTTTTTTCTATTTCATTTAAATGAAAAAGAAAATAAATAATTAATTTGAACTTACATCTCTCTCTTCCATATGCAAACCCACTTTGCGATCCAACCCTTGTTCACAATCGATTCCAGCATTAGAGATGCAATTTCTTTCTTACAAACATTCGATTCCACCATCAAAGATCCAATTGACCATTTTTAAATAATTGATTCTTACATTTGGATTGTATACCCTTCGCCCTATTTTATTTCTTTCCTTTCCCGATTGTGTGAGACACATACTGAAGAAGATGAACACGAAACTTGAATCATGTGCAGGTGGTATGACAATACAAAAAAACAACCCAAAATCGAAACTCAAACGATCCAGGTTAGCCATAGTAGACTTTTGAACCCACCATCTCATTTCCCTGTTCTCTGGCTAGCATCCCACTTAGAAATCAAAATTAAAAAAATCGAAACTTATAGTAATCTAGATCAAGTACAAAATTTAGATACAAAAATCAAACACAAACCCTAAACCAAAATCAGAAGAAGACGAAATCAAACTATGCCATAATCAAACTCAAAATCGAACATGATACCAAACTAATCACCCCAAACCAAAAATTTGATGAAACCTGATGATAGAATCCCAGGAAAAAATATGATGGAGTGAATCGAAAATGCTGGAGATGACGATTTCTTTGCACATGGGTTATAATCAAATGAATATATAAGATGAAGGTCTCGCACACAGAGAATCTAAAATGATGTTGGTTTCTTCATTATATGTCTCCCTGTGTTTGTGTGTTTTGATTTTAGTTGTGTGTGTGTGTTCTATTGCATGGGAAAGAGAAGGAGAATGAATGGGGATAGCTGTTGGTGGTGGGTTCTTTATATGATGGTGGTTAGTCTCCATCTTCTCCATTAAATCTGAAATTGATGGGTATGTGTGTGTGTGTGTTTATCCATGTAAACAGGCGGTAGAACCCTTCAACCCATAGTCAACAAACCAAATTTACACCAGATCCAACCCAAACTTGAACACTTGAATGGAACACCAAATTCATAGAAGATGATGAGTAAGGATACTCGCTCGGTTTCAATTTGCAAGATACACACGATTCACATATCCTAAAATCGCAAATGAAACCAAATCCCAAATCCAATTGTGAGTCACGAGTATGGGATGAGGATGATCTATGTTGAGGGTTTTCAGAGGAGGAAAGATCTACGACGAAGGTTATTAATGCAAAGATCGGTGGTCTCTTCTAAGTGAGAGAACAATATGTGTTCTTTTTAGTTTCTATAATATATATATATATATATATGGAGAGAGAGCCCCTATCTTTATATATATATATATATAGAAAGAGAGAGAGAGAGAGAGAGAGAGAGAGAGAGGGCCCCTTTCTTTATTTAATATACATAAAAATACTTATAAAAAAAGAAAATGGAAAATATAGCTAATAAGGGCAATTAGTCATTTCAATTTTACGAAGGAGAAAATATGCATACAAACATGGTCCAAAGGACCAAGAAGCCAAAAAAATCAAGGTTTTGATTAAAACCCCAAAAAAATGCGTACCATAGGGACCATTTTTGCAGTTTTGTCTATGTTTTGCTAAAAACATCTTTATGTCCATCTTTTATTGTAGATTAGGTTAATCTTCAAATTTAAATTAACAAAAATTGAGTAATCTAACCCTTATAAATTATATTTTTGACAACAATATCATTTTTTTTTTGTTAAAGTAACCACATTCTCCGGAACAAATTGTTCCGGAGATATCTCCGAAATTCCGGAGTACGATTAGAGACAATGGCCCCGAAATACATTTGACTTTTTTTTCGTGTAAGTTTTGCTTTCATAAAATGTAATACATCTTTTCGAAATACATTTGTAATACATGGTTTCGGAGTATAATGTATAAGTTTTGCTTTCATAAAATGTATAAATTTTGGTTCTATAAAATATAAAATGCAATTAAAATGAACAAACAACTAATAAATACATGAACTAATTAAAGGATGTATGTCTAGGCCATATTACAAATACGATGATCAACACCTCCAGGAACCAACACAAAAATACCCCACAATCCTCTTTGTTGCCAATATGTTGTGGTATGTCTGGGGCCTTTTCGAGGGTCATATTGAAGCTCTCGAGTGAGATTGAATCAGTTGGTTCGGTACCCCAGTAGCTGACTCCCACTAGTAGTTTGTGGATGCGAGCTCTCATACCTATAAACCAATCCTCATTTTCCGAACAGTATCCGCCCTTCTAATGACTATCGTATATAGTCATTTGGAATGTCTTCAAATCCAAACCACCTAAAAACCAATAAGCATGTAGAATATTTATTGGAATGTAAAGCTACAAAAAGGTTAGAAATAATTAATTAGTATATAAATACTCAAGTAATGTGATCCAAACAAAATTATACCGTATCACACTCTACCCAAGCTGGGTAAACGGATATGTTAGCCATGTTACCCCAGTCAAATGTATCAGTGTTGACAGCTGACGACACAACCGTCCTGTTGAGTTTGAAAGTATTGTGAGGTGTCGAAATGTGTCTTAGTCAGTTTTTATGTCGAAGCTTGTTTATACATAGTTTATTATAAGGGAATTATGTTTTGAAACTTAAGTGTCTTAGTCCCTTATATTTTTTGTATGCTTTCTTGATCCCTATGTATATAGGATGAGTACTAGAGTTAGAGAGTATCTTCACTGTTCACGTTGTATTCTCTGAATATTCTTTGTACTTCAGAAAGCTTAATCGAGCCAAACATAATTTATTTAGATCTTGTGTTCATCATTCATACATAACTCTGATCTCGTAATTCTTACTCAATTAAATCACAACTACATTTAGTATCAAATTAGGATTCAAACAATTTTAGATCTAATTTTATGTGGATTTCAAAAGTATTTTGAGTCTCGTTCCAGATTCAGAATTTTCCGCTCTTTTGAATCTGAAAATCTTACTAGATCATCTGTTTTGATTCGATTATGCGTTTTATTGTTCAAATCGAGTATTTGTTGTCAATTTCTGATAGTTTTCATTGTGAGATCTCAATTTTTGAAGCTTTCTTCAAAAATCATCTCTACAACAATGACGAACTTTAACATGAACACCATAACATCTTACTCTCATCTTCTTGGTTCTTCAACTAAGATTCCAATGTTAATTCCAAAGTTCTATGATTAATGGGCTGATCGTATGGAGGATTATGTGAATGGAATTGATGAGGAGTTCTGGAAATACATAATCAGTGATGTTCTTCCTCCTCCTACTGTTCAAAATATTGGAACTTCTTCTAATAATCAAAACATCACAGAACAAGTTGAGAAGTTGTTGAAAATGAAAAGAAATGTATATGAGAACTTCGTGGAGCCCTTCCACCAATCGTATACAATTATGTGTGCAGTTGTAAAACTTCAAAGGAGATTTGGGATACACTAAAGGAAAAATATCAATGAAGCAAGGAAACTAAGATCAGTTCAATCAAACAATGTCAGTTGGAATTAGGAGAGTTTAAAAAGAAGGAAGGAGAATCAACTGAGTCTTATTATGATCGTCTGAATGAGCTCATCTTCAAGTGTAACATATATGATGTAATAAGGTCTACAATAGAGTTTAATCTTACTTTTATCATGGGTCTTCGAAAAGAATGGTGAAATGTCAACCTTATGATAAAGACATAACGAAGTTTCAATTATTTCTCATTGAATGATCTTTACAATGTGTTAAAAGCACATGAATCTAAAGTGAATGAAATTGCTGAGGAATCAAAGATCAATATTGGTGGCCCACTTGCTCTTGTTTCGAAAGTTGTTGGAAGAGAAGTTGAAAAAGAAATAGTTGAGAAGGAGAATTCGGAAGATGAAGGCGTGATCATCAACTCTAATGACGAAGTTGTATCTTTTTACTTAAACAACTGAGTAAAGAAGTTTTTCAAAAAGCCTTTTAATGCGAAGTATCGAGCAAGTGATGCGGAAAGAAGTTTTGCTGGAAAGTCAGTAAGTGAAGAGAAGAAAGTAAAGAACAAGGAGATCAAGTCTGAAGATGCGAAAATAGAGAAAAAGCTTAAAGGCGACTCTGGATTCGAATTCCATTACTGCAATGGAGCGAACCATATGCCAACGATTGCATGTTGAAAAAAAGGGATGAAAAGAAGAACAATGTCAAAGATGAAGCATATTACGTGGAAAGATTGGATGGGGTAAGAGCAAAAGAGAAGGGGATGTCACTTGTGGCCAGGGGTATGGATGGCGAAGAAGGAACCTATCAAATTTGGTCATCAGGTTCTGATGATGAAGAAATGAGAAACCCGACACATGGGGCTATGTTCACAAAGTATGATGAAGAGGAGGAAGAGAAAGTCATTGGGAAGTGCTTTGTTTCGACATCTACTCACAAGTCACCCATGACTTCGCAGGTATGTTCTCTTTTACAATCCTTTAATATTCCTTCTAATGCTTACACTTCAATTTTATCTGCGTTTGATGATGCAATTACATATGTTAATGATTTGCTTAAATCTGCTAGTAATGATGCTAAAAAGACAAATATTCAACTGCTAAAGACACAGAGGATTTTGGTGACTAAGAATTCTTATATATATATCAGTTAGACTTACAATTGACGAATGTAATGTGTGATAGAGATAGTCTAATATCTGAGAATAAAGGTTTGCATAAACAACAAAACATTTATTGTAACACTGCTAAGAGGTTGTATACAAAATTAACTGCTTACGTCATTCGTCGGATATTAGCAAAGAACAACATAGGAAACTTTTACCCTTTTTAGTTTTTGAAAGGGAAAAAATAGATCCAACTTCCTATGACTATGAAAAGAAAATATCATAATATGATAAAGTCGCGAATGATTCTTATGCTTATGGAACAGTGAATATTGATGAATGTTTGGATGCAAATGAATTAGCTGAAATTATAAATGAGACCTTGACCAAAAACAAACAAATCAAAAATTTTAAAAGTACTAAGAATTAAACACTTGAATCTCAAAAAAAATTGCTGATATTAAAGATGATTGTGATGATATGAGTGAAATTGAGACAGAGGAAATTGTTCATTGTTCTCAGATATCTGTCATTAATGTCACTTCTTTAGCGAAGGGTGAAGAAAAATGCAATGATTCTTCGGTTAAAATTGACACTGACCTGATGGGTTTTGAGCACTACAACATTCCTATGGTGTAAATGCAAACCATAATAGCATTTGGATCTAGTTTGTCTAATAAACATGCAATTGAATATCCAAAGCTATAAACCCTAGATCTAACATATTATAAATTGAATTAGGGTTTAGAGAATACCTTTGATTGTTATGTAGCAATAACAATCTATTCCTCCTTGTAATTGGCTTCAGAAAGCTTAGTTCCTCAAGTGTTGCACCTCTAATGGAGTCACAAACACCACTAGCAATAAGGATGAAGGAGGGGAAGAGAAGAGGCACCCAAAAACGTCTAGAAACCCTAAGGAATCAGTTAGCCACGTTTTTGGTGCCCTAGGGGTCCTTAAATATGTGAGGCTATTAGGGTTTTGAACTTAGGAAAACCTAATCTGATTGCTTAGCTCTAAGCAGTCCATGGACACCTTTCCTTAGATCCATGGACAAAATCTTATGGGCTTCCCCATAAATTTCATCCACTCCACTCTATGGAGTCCGTTAGCCCATTCCTGCAACTATCTTATAATTGCAACATCAGTCCCCTTTATTTAATTAATCTCTTTTAGCCACAAAATTAATTATCAATTAATTCTTGGCTGATATTAATTAAATAATATGATTTCTCCTTTAATATATTATTTATATAATATATTAATAAATCATAATTAATCCTCTCTCTCTCTCCTTAATTCTTCCTACAAGTTGCTATGGTGAAGGTAACCCAAAAGGACCATGCTCATAATCGGGTCAAGTACATACCAAAATAGTTATGGACTTAGACACTAATCCAACAGTCTCCCACTTGGATAAGTCTAATAACTATTATGCATAACTTCAGAACCTGGTCAGCAATCATAGCTTTCAAAATCCGCTATCAACTCTGATCTTATCAAATATGTGTGTCCTTTAGATAAGGGGTCATATATTCCTCCATTCTACAAGATATCGTATAGAAACGAGATATGGATTTAAATCATTCTCTCTGACTATGTATTGTTTCCCAACATCTGATTTATGACAACTGACAACAGACTACAATTGAACACATCAACTTAGTCCCGGCTTGGCCAAGCACTTAGGGTGTCATCATTAAATCATCGAAGGGCCCATAAATATCGCTTTTATCCCGCTTTGGGTAAAAGGAATGGATAAACTTCGATTCAAATGCCCGCTTGCTCTTGCTCATCAAATCACATACAACAATATGTTTTATAACACCAAGTTACTGGTGCGTGTACATATTATCAATGTGCAACCGAATCGTCATTACAACTCACATGTCTTGGTTTCAAGAACATACAATATTATCGTCTCACAATCACTCGTGATAAAATCCATGAAGTGATTCAAGTGAGAGTGGGTTTAATCCAATACTATGATCTTATCAAAGCACTCATGAACTCTGCAACAAACTTGTGCTATGTCTAAACACTTTAGACAATCTACAGACATATCCATGACAATCTTGCTTCATACCTACTTCCAACGTATGATCGACTGTGGAGGTTCGAATAACCTTGTTATTCTGAATAACCTTGTTATTCTGGAATTCAAAACATGCAAAGTGAAACACAATGATAATACTTAATCCTATATGGTCCCAAACTTTTGAGTATAAATAAAACACCTTTCATTTAATCACCATATTGATTACTCATTATTCATTGTTTAATATTTCACATAATCAACTTGACACTTGAATTATACTAACAATTTTCCCATGCTCCAAGCATGCACACTTTGTTTACCTATGGTCCATACTTTGTGAAATAGATTAATTGAAAAAACTTTGTCCAACGAAACTCATGTCACAGTCCCCAATCCTTATCATTAGTGTAAGAATACCAAATTCTTGCCACTTTTAGAATATGTTAGATTCGAACATTTTATGCAACGATCATTTCGTAATGTCACAACACAAGGTCACCTAGACTCAGCCAATGAAATTACAATGTACTCTATCAGACATTGTTACAAAACAATTCTATAGATGTGATGTTTCTTACTCAATGTACATTCCTTTGAACATCCTTTTTGCATAAAATTTTCTAATCTAGACATAAAATTCACAATATCCAACTCCCATTATGGAAACATTTCCATATTTGTCATATGACATCTCCTTCTAAATATAATATTATCTATTCATAATAATGTCGATATGGTCCATCCAGTACTATACTTCCAACTACTCACAAGCGACCAAACCTCAGCGAACTTTGGATTGTCCTTTAATAGTTGTTTAATTATTTTAGTCAAAACCGATTCTACTCCTTTTTTCCCTCTTAATTCACTAGGCATTTAGAAAATTTAAGAATGGTCAAATATTATAGCATATGCAATTGATCCTATACCCAAAGCGTATGCGACACGCTGCATAATGTCTCACATAAAGACATGATACTTTATCAGTCTTCTGCCATAATATTTTGTTAGCTATGTTCTTACAATTCAAACTATGAAGAGAGATGTCGTAATCATAATCGAATTTTGAGAATGCACTATGTGTCCTTGACTAAATTTATTAAAATTTCTCAATCTAAGCTTTAGATTTTTCAACGAAGTATAATATTCTCTCCCTTAATTATAGCAAAACAACTTTTCAACCCTTGCGACTTTGCAAATTATAACTCTTGTTTTCTATAATTAATATTGCTAACTTGCAATACTTACCATAATAATCATGCTCCTACTAACATGATGATTATTTCCTTATTTGCATAACACTTATGCTCCCATTAGCTTTGACATGTATTCAAAAAATAGCTGAACTTCCAGAAAACAATGCTTATTGAATTCCTTAAGTTCATATTTCTAATGCTAGATGCTTTGATAGTCCTTTATCTAAGCTTCTTAAACTCATACACCTTTTCTTAGATAGCTTATATGTGCATCTAAACAGTTTTAGAACTCATGTTACTAAGTCTCAAAATGTTCAGACTAATTGCCAAATCTCACAATTCGAATTATGAAGAGGGATGCCGTAATCATAGTCGAATTTGAGAATACAATTTTCACAATTGCTATATTCTTAAAATCTATCTTAGTGAAAGCATTTCCTCACAATCATTTTCATGAAGGAGAGAAACCTTATGACACTTAGATTTTTATAGCTTATGTGTTCATATCCATGTAAATTTGCCATAACAACAATCATAAGACAATGTTTGTGACAAATCCATCTCATATGGACTGAACTTGTTCAATCTTAATTTCTTGCCTCATGGCAGCACAAGTGCCCACCATTGCTTCCAGGTTGTTAAGTAGCTCACCCTTACCTATCAATGTACTTTCCCTTGATCAGGGTATCTTGCCTTTATGCAATTAATTTAGAGCTCATAGAACTCACATGCATAGTTAACTCAACTGGAATGGCATAGAAACAAAATTATGTCAACACGATAGGTTGTAAACCTCAAGTCATGTGCTAGTGATGATTGATAAGGTTTATTCTTTATTTGTTCTTGAAACCTTTTCAAGACCATTAAAAACTCCCACTAACCTTTTGACATATAAGATTCTTTTTGTTAAGAAACATTCCTTTGAGAAAACTAATATTCAAGAGTTAGTGTAGTTCTTATCAAGACAAAACACTTTACATAATTGGTTCAAGTTGGTCTTTATCTTATCCAAGACATCACAACTTACCAATTTCAAATGTACAAGAATAAGAAACTTTCAAACTCCTCATTTGATAAGTGTTATAAACCTACTAAAAACATGTCACTCAATTCACAATCTTGGAGTATAACTCTAAGACTCGATATTGGAACGAAGTATGATTGACTTCTTGATTTAACCATTTCCACAATTCTCGATTCCTCTTCTTAGACATACAAATACACTAAGACTCACTTAGAGGATCAATTGAGGAATGTTTCTTAATCATTAAGACTTATCATAAAACACAATAAAAGATACTCTCCCTTTTTCTTATAATGGAGAAACTTTTATCCTTTTGCTTTCTTGATTCTTCTTATTCGTTTTTCCATTTATTAAAATCTTTTCAATCAACTCAGAATTATACTGAATCTTATAAGTATAATCATATTTACTAAACTTTTGTAAATAATGATGAATATTTTATCTCTCTTTGTGGTGGACTTGACCAGCGCACAACTAAGTGTACCTGATCCCTAGTCCTTCATTTGAATCTTTGTCAAGGAATTAGTCTAATTTCAAAATATGAAAGTTTTTCATTCATCACACAATGCAGGTTTCCAAGTTTCTGTCCAATTTGAGACTTGGGCGATGAGAAACTCTCCATATTTGGTAAATTCTCGACATTTCCACAAATAACATAATTAAGAATCAAATCCATCATTGCTAATAATAGAAACGTTCAAACATCAATTTTTCATACACGTCATCGCAAGGATAAATAAATAAGATAAAATCAAACTTTATTTTATTGCAGAAAAATTTGTCCTTACAATGCAATTCAACTGAAAACTATGCTATTACATATTTCTTAGCAATCTATCCTAACTCTAAAGTAGCGGCTCAAAAATCCGATCTTCGAATCCATGCGATCGAAATCCATTTCTTCATGATCAGATTCAACACACTTCTTCCTTAAGCTTCCTTTCTTTTCTTCGATCCTGCAAAACATCAAAATGTAATCTTATCACATCATGTATTAAGAATAAAAAGTAGGAACTTATAGAGTAAGCTAGTGGATTTTACATGAAGTAGAGCCATACGTCTTGACTCTCCCATCTCTTAGATCTCTTAGGTAAATAGGGCAACTTCATCTCCAATGCCCGTTCTCTTGGCAATAAAAGCAAATTGATCCTTTTGGAACAACACATGACACTACTTCAGACCTTGCCTTTCTCTTATGGTCAAACCTTTTGACCATGGCATGCCTTTTGTTGCTATTGCCAATTTCCATGGAGGTTTGGAAAGTAGATCTACCAATTAGCTTTGTTTTTCCAGTGTGCCAAATCATTGCTAATTCAGCAACAACAAGCAAATATGTGAGATCGAAGAGGGTCACGTCACGCTCTATCATATAGTACTCTCTAACAAACTCACTATATGATTTAGGAAGTGACTTAAGAACCCAGTCTACAGCTAGCTCTTTGGGGATGACAACACCCAGCATACCCAACCAGTCAATGTGTGACTTCATATCTAAGACGTGTGCACACACAGACTTTCCATCTTTGTGCTTACTTGCCAATAGGGCTTGAGTGAGCTTGAACTTTTTAAGCCTTTGAACTTGTGGGTCAGGGATAACAATTGGAGGAGGTGGAGGAAGTGAATCATGATCTCT
Source organism: Lactuca saligna (assembly GCF_052625555.1). Taxonomy (NCBI): domain Eukaryota; kingdom Viridiplantae; phylum Streptophyta; class Magnoliopsida; order Asterales; family Asteraceae; genus Lactuca; species Lactuca saligna. The sequence goes on along the minus strand of NC_136422.1, from coordinate 131,511,664 downwards.
TGTTCCCCGATCATATCGTGGAACATCATCTTCAAAGGATTCAGGAAGACCATCGTTGTTTGAAATCTACAAAACGGGAGAAAATTCAAGTCAGTTGATAAGAATCCTTGATGTAACACCCAAATGAAACACCAAAGCTAGGATCCAACACAATACTCTACAACCTAGAAGAGGGATGTCGTAATCTAGTTGCAAAATATTTGAAGGTAGGTAAATGACGATTTACCAATTTCCACCATGAAAAACGAAAATGAGGTTTAAGTTTTAAATGAATTGAAACTCCTAGATCTTTTGAGATTCATTGAACTTTTCAATGGCATGTTTAATCTCGATTATGCCCTTCAAGTTTGCGACTGGGATGCCAAGGATCGCAAACAAGGTGTGAATAACCATGCGAATCAACATGATGCACTTAATGCTACTATCACCTAATCAATGTGCCGGTTAGCCACACACGCTCCATTGATCTATGATAAACATTGAGCCACCCTTCACTACCAATGTCAACCCTAAATTAGTGTGCCGGTTAACGACGCACGCTCCACTAACGTTTGACAACGGCACAAAGTGTAATTCCATGGATTAGCATACAATTTCACGTTTTGCCTAAAGTCTCTATGATTTGGGAATTTGTAAAAGTGTTTAGTTACTTTGTAATTCATTATACTTAAAATGGAAGGTTGTGTCCTATCCTACCCGTTTGGCTAACGACCCTCCACTAGTCAAGAGTGCGGTGGGTAAGAGTGGATACCCATTCAATCGTCATTTTATAGGCAATTTCCTTAAACACCCCTTATAGATCAGCTTCGTGAATGAGGCCTACTAACGGTAAGACTGACTTTTTACTCATACATATATATAATATTAGACTTTTATTGTTACATATAGTATAAGGGTGTATTTTATACTTTTAAAATACTAGGTGGTCTAATTTAGTAAATTATACTTTTAATTTAGTTAAATGTAAACCGGAACTTTTATGGAATTATTAACTATCTTTTAATTATATATTTAATTAACTTAATAAGACCATAAGGATGTATTTTGAACTTTTCAAAATACTAGGGTTTTAGAATTTAATATTTCAAAATTAAACTTTTTAATCAAATTTTAAATTCCAAAAACTTGAGGGCATGTTTTGAAACTTTTCAAAACATTATGGTTTAACAATTTAAATTTCAAAACCTAAAACTATTAAGTTCAAATTTAAAACTATAAAACCCTAAGGGTGTAAGTTGAAACTTTTTCAAACTTTATCAAGAACATTCTAGATCAACAATTCAAATAAGATAATTAACAATTAATTGGTGGTCATCTTATTTTGACCTAGTCCAATTATATGCAAGATAATTCACCAAATAACTTAAATAATTAAACATTATCTTATAAGGCAACAAATATTTGATTAATTGGTAATTATCTTTTATTTTGGTAAGAATATTCACCAAAAATCAATAAAAATTGGATTTTATCAATTAAAAACGTTTTTGGTAATAATCCTAAGCCAAAACAGCAAGAAAATCACGAAAATCAGTTGGCAGACTCGCTGACTCATCGAGTCAGCACTGGACTCGTCGAGTACCCAGTGGACTCGGCCAGTTCAGTCATAGACTCGGCGAGTCCAGCCCTAAAAACTCAAAATTTTCGATTTTCAGTTACTAGTCAATCAAATAAGCATCAAATGCATCAACAAACAACCCTAGGCTTTGATACCACTGATGGGTTTTGAGCACTACAACATTCCTATGGTGTACATGCAAACCCTAATAGCATTTGGATCTAGTTTTTATAATGAACATGCAATTGAATATCCAAAGCTATAAACCCTAGATCTAACATATTATAAATTGAATTAGGGTTTAGAGAATACCTTTGATTGTTAAGTAGCAATAACAATCCATTCCTCCTTGTAATTGGCTTCAGAAAGCTTAGTGTCTCAAGTGTTGCACCTCTAATGTAGTCACAAACACCACTAGCAATAAGGATGAATGAGGAGAAGAGAAGAGGCACCCAAAAACGTCTAGAAACCCTAAGGAATCAGTTAGCCATGTTTTTGGTTCCCTAGGGGTTCTTAAATATGTGAGGCTATGTTTTGAACTTAGGAAACCCTAATCTGACTACTTAGGCTCTAAGCAGTCCATGGACTCCTTTCCTTAGAGCCATGGACGAAATCTTATAGGCTTCCCCATAAATTTAGTCCACTCCACTCTATAGAGTCCATTAGCCCATTCCTGGAACTATCTTATAATTGCAACATCAGTCCCCTTTATTTAATTAATCTCTTTTAGCCACCAAATTAATTATCAATTAATTCTTGACTAATATTAATTAAATAATATGATTTCTCCTATAATATATTATTCATATAATATATTAATTAATCATAATTAATCCTCTCTCTCTCCTTAATTCTTCCTACAAGTTGCTATGGTGAAGGAAACCCAAAAGGATCATGCTCATAATCGGGTCAAGTACATACTAAAATAGTTATGGACTTAGACACTAATCCAACATACCAACCTTCGACTTCGAAAGTTCATGATCCTGATCATGTGACTATTGAAGATAGTCAGATGGATAGTGACAAATATAATGATGGCATGCCAGAAGAAACAACCATTCCCCGAGGTGTTGTTGATCAAGTAGACAAGGATACCGAGAAATTCGACAAAATTATGAAAGGAAAGGGTTCTTAGTTTCTTGAACCAAATACGGTTGTATATCCTAACTTCAAATGTTCAAATGAAGTTGTCTTCCCAAATCAGGTGTTTGTTACCTCAGGAAATGGTGATAAACTTAAACCTGAAGTCAACAAAATTGTTGAAGCGGATAACAAGAACGTTTCGAAAGAAGGATTTTTCTCTAATCAAAGTACTGTCGAAAATAACCTCTTCAAGAACTCATGCACTTTTCAAAGACAAAAACCACAAAGAAAATGGTTTGTCAAAAATTGAGAATTCTAAAGTGGAAAAACAAGAAAATGATGTTATTTCTCAAAATTACAAAATAAATGATCAAAGTTTCAAAGATCAAGTCGAAAAGGTTTCAAAAGAAAATGGAATTTCAAAGCGCAAAGCTAGAAAGAAAGTTTATTGGCAACATATGGAGTCTAAAAAGAGACAAAATATTTTGTTAAATAAATTGTATGAAAAGAGAGAGTCTAAATCAGTCCAGACAAGCTCTCAAAAGAAGTCTTCTGTTAAGAGAACAATTGTTCAAAATCAAAAAGTTTTGCCAAAAAGACAACCAAAAGTTAAAAAAAAAAAATTCAAAAATCAAACAAAGAAAATTTTGTTCATCATCAAATGTAAAAGAATTTTGTTCATCATTCTCAAAACAAAAGGTTTTCACAAAATGATGAAAGTTTTTATAATCAACAAAAGAATTTTGTTCATGACAATAAGGGTTTTCAACCAAATGAACAAAGGAACTTTTCTCAATTTTCAAATCAAAGACGATTCTTGAAAGTGCCATTAGAATTTCATCAATCAAATGTATGTTATTAAAAACGTTTTCAAACGCAATTTAATTCACAAGTCAAATCTGATTTTTCAAAACAACATTTTGAAAAATTAAATGTCAATGCAAAAAGAAATGTGACGTTTCAACCCATACATCCATATTTTCCCAATCCATCTTCGAAAAATTCAAGTAATGTTTCATTTTCAAAAGGAACAAATGATGTCAAAAACATCAATCACTAGTTGGAAGGGAAAGGTAAAGTTTTTCAAACCAGGAAATTTTCACAAGAAGAAATCAAGAATGCATATGAAGGTTACTTGAATGAGTCTTCTAATGGAAGTTCATCATCTAAAGATTCGAATCCTTCGGTTCGAAAAGTGGAAAGCTGTTTCAAAATCGAAGGTTGATGTGAATCAAACGGAGAAGGTTCAAGGGAAAGTCAATGTTAATCATAAACTAAAAGACGATTTCATTTTGATACCCTCTTCTCAAGAAGTGGACTTAATAGATAGTTTGAAATCAAAAGTTCGTAATTGGATTATCAGATCTTCGTTACACAATGCATTTTGTTCTAATAACCAAGGACCCAAACAACCTTGGGGATCTAAATTCTTTCATTGATTGTAGGTTTTGAGTGACGAACAATATGAAGACAAATACTATATTGATAGTGGTTGCTCTTGTCACATGACTGGTCAGAAGGAAAACCTGAAAGATTATCAAAGTCTTGATAATGTTGGAGTAGTGAAGTTTGGCAACAATCACAAGTGTTATGTCAAAGGTTATTGTAAAGTTATGAATGGCAAGTTTACTATTAACAGGGTAGCATATGTCGAAGATCTTCTACATAACTTGATTAGTGTTTTGCAACTAGTTATGGGCACTGGCAATCAGGTTGTTTTTAATGAAGAAGGAGGTGTGATTTCGCACATCGAGACAAAATAAGTTCTTCTCAAATCCAAAAGAAAATGAGATTTGTTTACCCTTGATATCAAACCAATTTTTGGAGTTCCCCCAGTTTGCTTACTTTTGAAAGCATCACCAGACATAAGATGGTCATGGCATCAGAGACTTTCTTATCTGAATTTCAAGAATCTGAATGAATTGGTGTTAAATAATCTTGTTCGTGGTTTGCTAGTATTAAAATTTGATAATGATACTTTATGTCCATCTTGCGAACAAGGGAAGCAACTTAGACCAAGTTATCTGATAGTAATTGATTCAAAGAATGTTGAACCTTTGGAAATTCTTCATATTGACCTTTGAGGTCCTTTGACTGTTGAAACTCTCAACAAGATGAGGTACATTTTGGTTATTGTTGATGATTTTTCTAGGTTTATTTGGGTATATTTTATTTGTTTAAAGTAAAAAACAGCTTAAGTAATGATCGACTCTATCAAGCATATTGAAGTGATTTTAAAGAAAAAGGTTCGAAAGATCAAGAGTGACAATGGCTCAGAATTCAAGAGCAAGGTTCTTGATTTGTTTTTAACTGGAAATGAATTTGCATAACTTTTCCTCTTCATACACACCTCAACAAAATGGTTTTGTCGAAAGGAGGAATCGATCACTTTGCGAAGTTGCTATAACAATGCTTACATATGCGAATCTTCCACAATATCTTTGGGTTGAAGCAGTTTCGACGAATTGTTTTACTCAAAATCGGTCTTTTATTCATCCTCGATTTAATATAACCCCTTATGAAATCATTAACAACAGGAAAGCAAATGTTAAATTTTTCCATGTTTTTGGTTGCAGATGTTTCATTTTGAATCTCAAGGATAGTCTTTCGAAGTTTCAATCAAAAGGTGATGAAGGAACATTTTTGGGATATTCTCATAATTCTGTTGCTTACAAGGTGTTGAACAAACGAACCAGGAACATCGAAGAAACTTTTACTCTCACATTTGATGATTACTATGTTAAAAGAGTTGAAAAATTCTTTGAACAAAAATCAATTATTATTGAATCAACTGATAAATCTCAAATTTTGAATTCATTCGATTTTGATTATGATTTAATTTTTGGTGTTCTTGATAGGGTTATTGATGCTGAATCAATGTTTATGACAATCGTATGCCTAAAACGCCGAAACACACTGATGATTTGTCTATTACATAGGATGCTGATGATACGATCTCATCAACCAATTATCCAATGAATAACAAAAGTCTGTTTGAAACGACTAATGCGTGAGTGGAGGGGAGCACTTGAATTCGACTAATGCGGTTGAGGGGGAGCAAAGACAATTCAATGTTGATGTTGAGGGGGAGCATCCCGATAATGATCCAAGTGTTGAGGGGGAGCAAATTGAATTTCACATGAATACTTCGAATTCACAAAATGAAAATTTTCATGATTCAACTGATCAAGTGTCTGTTGCAGGTGATGGTTCCAAAACAGAAGAACCATTCGAAGATGCACCATTAGATTTTGATCCAGCATGTCCACTAATGAATAGATGGACCCCAAATCATCCACATGAACAAATTCTTGGTGATCCTCAAGCTGGAGTTTTAACAAGAGCTCAGCTATGTGCGAAAAATGAGGTATTAAATGCTAATCAATAGTTTTTTGTATGTTCAATGTGTTTATTTCTAAAACTGAACCAAAGTCGGTTAAGATTTCTATGGAAGATCCTGATTGGATTGTTTCTATACAATCTGAATTGGCTGAATTCGAAAGTGACAAGGTTTTGAGACTTGTTCTGAAACCTAAAGATGTATCCGTAATAGGCTTTAAATGGATTTTCAAAAATAAAATAGATAAAGAAGGGAACATAGTTCGAAACAAAGCTAGACTGGTGGTACAAGGATATTCACAACAAGAAGGTATTGATTATGAAGAAACCTTTTCCCTTGTCGCAAGACTCGAGGCTATTCGAATCTTTTTAGCCTATGCAACACACAAGGATTTTGATGTATATCAAATGGATGTAAAGTGTGATTTTTGTTATTGGAGTCCTAGAAGAAACGGCGTATCTTGAACAACCCCCAGGTAATTCTCAATATCCTGATTATTTTTATGTTTTAGACAAGGCTGTTTATGGACTTAAACAAGCTCCATGTGCCTGGTATGCCACTCTTACTAGTTTCTTAAAATCATCAAAATTTAAACAAGGATCAGTTGATCCTACTCTCTTTCGAAAGAAAGTTAGGAATCATCTCATGCTTGTTCAAATTTATGTTGATAATATTATTTTTGGTTCAACTAACCCTCAATTGTCTAGAGAATTTGAAAACATGATGAAAAGCTAGTTTAAGATGAGCATGACGAGGAAAATAAACAATTTTATGGGATTAAACATTAATCAAAGCAGAGAAGGAATCTTTATTGATCAAGAGAAATACTCTCTAAATCTACTTGAAACGCTTGACATGACGAATAGTTCAAAGTTTTAAGTATCTATGGCAGTTGGAACAAGACTTGGTCCTTTGTTAGACAAACCAACTATTGATCTCACTTTGTATCGAAGCATGGTATGTTCGTTACAATACCTAACGGATAATCGACTTGATATTATGTTTGTTATGTGCAATTGTGCTAGGTACCAATCGAATCCCGAGGAACCACATCTTATAACAGTCAAGAATATTTTCCATTATCTTAAAGGCACAGTTTCATTAGGATTGTGGTATCCTTCGAAAACATGATTTTTCATTCAAGAATTTTCAGATGCTGACTTGGGTGGTTATTAACTTGATCATAAAAGCACAAGTGATGGATGTCAACTTTTGGATGGGAAGTCTCACACCCCAAAACCGGAACGGCGGAAACGTTCAGGGGTGAAGGAAGTCATGTTTAGTATCACAAGACATGCATCATAGTAGTCAAAGTAATGAACAACCATTTCTTTAAAAAGAAAGTGTTTACAATGTGTGTGTTCACAAAACATAGAATACATATGTAAATAATAAAATAACACTTGGAGCTATTATGCTCCATCTTCTAAATTCCCAGCGCGAGTACCTGTCTACTAGTTTCCTGAGAATACAAGTTATTTTGAAAGAGTTGATCAGCAATTAAGCTGGTGAGTTCATAAGATTTTAGTGATGTAAGTAAGTTGTAGAAAGCTTGTTAAATTGTAGTAAGTTGTAAGTTTTGTTTAGAAAAGTTCGCATGTTCCTCTAGAAAATCCTATATTTCCTACTTTGATGAAAGATAAGTAAAAATGACTCTACAATCCTTTCTATGAGTACTAAATGGATACAAGTTATATAAAATTCAGAGTAAACAAACAATCGATTGTGTGTATCTTCCCTAAGCCCATAACCAAACGAGGAACATGGAATGAGGCGAATGGCACACATCCCATTGGTTGTTAGATCATTGTTGTATATAACCATGGTGTATTCAGTTGGTACTCACGAAGTTAATTACAATAGTTCCTTTATATTTGATGAAAAGATCCTTTAAGAAAACCCTTATTTCTTATAATAAAAATAGTAACCACAATGGTTCTTTCTATCGTCACTTAGTTTATACTAGCTATATATAATCTAATATTGAATAGATAGTTAATTGTGTGAATCTACCCTATGTGGCAACCCAAAAATTTTTGCCTTGTAAAGCCCAACCAGTCAACTCAACTGAGTGTTAGACTCATTTATGCTATCTTTTAGCACTATTTAGAGTCTGTTTGAGAGCTCTAAGCCTAGTACATTCACAGAATGTGTGATAGGAAGTACCATCTAGAGTCACTGTGCATCATTCAAGCCCTAAACTCCATCATGTGGAGTTTACGACCGTAAACAAGGAGTTTACAGTCATAAACTCAACCAGGGCTGAAAACTCTCAACTATATATAAGGGCACTTCATTTCCCTCATTCTTTCCTTCCTTGGCCAAAATCTCTTCAAACTCTCTCAAGTATCATCAAGTTCTTCATCCAAATCCTCCAAAAACGTAAGTGTTCTTCACTCTAGTTGTTGTTATCCTTCTTAATCATGCATTATCCTCATGATTCATCCATGAAAACATCTTTTGGATAGATCTTTAACTTTCACCAAGAACACACACTTGTTCTTGGTGGCCGAAAACTCATAAAAGGCCCTTAAAAGTGTAAGTATTCCATCTATCATCTGGTAGTACATGTTAAGCACTAGATCTTAGCCTTGAAACATCATCAAACTCAACATCAAAGAGAGTTTAAGTCCAGGAGTATCTCCCTTGGCCGTAAACCCTTGTATTTGTCATGTTTTCAGCCTTAAACACTTCTGGACCCTAGCTAACCCTTGGAGCACTTGAACCTTTGAAACTCCTTGCCATTGTGACCCAAAATTAGACCATATGGTGAGTTTATGGCCCAACACTTTAAGGTATGGCCATAAACACCTCAACCCCTTTAAGTTGGTTTTTCTCATCCTTATGTTGAGCAATGGTCCCTCAAGTTTCCCTAGCATTCAAACACCCTCTTATGCACCTTTTACCATGAGTTTACGGTCGTAAACTCCTCTTTGTGGTCGTACACTCCCTTTTGATCAATCACATGTGATTTCAACACTTAGTCCAAGTCCCTAAGGGTGTTTATTAGCATATTAGTTGCTTATAAACACTATATTCATGCAAATACTTGCCATATATGTCATTTAGGACCCCATTTTTGTCTCGGAAATTCATTTCGTGGAGCTTCTCATCCTTACGTGCATATTAATTTGAATCACCCACATCAGGTGAGTTCATACCCCGTAATGAATCTTTTAACTATTTGATATGCTTTTAAGGGGGGGGGGGGGGGGGGGGAATACAAGTTGAACACAATGATAATTGTGTAAAGGTTTGTTATAAACATCTTTCAAGATATTGCTTATGTCTTTTATAAGTGATCAAAACATTTCAAAAACTCTTTTAAAATTATGTTACTTCATAGTTTACAAAACTCTATTTTTAAAGCATAATCATAACTTAGTAGATAAAATGAGTTTTTTATTCAAGACAGTATCAGCTCAAGTAAACATACTAGTAAACTATAATAGGTATATTTTAAGGGTTCAATTCACACTATAACAAGTACAGAGAGGAACACACTATAACAAGTGCAAAGATAAACATACCATAACAAGTACAGGGAGGAACATACTATAATAAGTACCGGGAAAAACATGTTAATATATCTTTCCAGGTTTGTGTTAACACTAGTACGATTTCACGTACTAGGGTTAGCAGGCACGAGGTGATAAACCATAATAATATATCTTTCCGGGTTTGCGTTAACACCAATACGATTTCACGTACCAGGGTTAGCAGGAACGAGGTGATAAAACATAGTAGTATATCTTTCTGGGTTTGCGTTAACGCCAGTACGATTACACGTATCAGGGTTAGCAAACATGAGGGGATAGTTATACCAAACTTAAGTTATTTATAAAGGGTACATATGTAAAGTACCCGACGATAATAAATAAGATACATAACTTCTTCGTAACATGAACATTCAATTAATAGGGGGCCTATAATGCTAACCTTATGATTCCTTAGTAAATACATTAGGAATATATACTAATCGGATCCGACAGGTAATAGGATGTACGCTTACTGCTTCATTTCCTGTTCCTTGTTTGGTTGTGGGCTTAGAGCGGATTCACCCAACCTATTATTCATTCGATCTTAGTTATATATGTGTTCCGTATACATTAAGTCATCATAAGGGGTACCAGGTATGGGTCAGGTCATAGGACACTAATTCAATGCACAATTTTCTAGTATAAAACATACTTTTCAAATTAGAACTTTTGCTAAACAAAACTAGAAACTTACCAGTAAAAGGTTTAATCCATTTTATTAAACCAGTATAACTTTAAGGACCTTAGGTGATTAATTCTATAATACCTTAGTTTATACATCAGGGTTATATATATAATTAATACCATATAGATAATTAATTGTGTGAATCTGCCCTAAGCCCACAACCAAACAAGGAACAGGAAATGAGACGGATTCACACAATTAACTATATTATCGGGTATTAATTATAGATAACCTTGATGTATAAACTAAGGTATTATAGAATTAATCACCTAAGGTCCTTTAAGCTATATTGGTTTAATAAAATGGATTAAACCTTTTACTGGTAAGTTTCTAGTTTTGTATACCAAAAGTTCTGATTTGAAAAGTATGTTTTATACTAGAAAACTGTGCATTGAATTAGTGTCCTATGACCTGACCCACACCTGGTACCCCTTATGATGACTTAATGTATACGGAACTGATGGGTTTTGAGCATTCTAACACTTCCTAAGTGTACATGCAACCCTAATAACCTTGGATCTATGTTTGTCTAATTTGTCATGCAAAGTTGAATTCCAAGGTTATATTCCTATCTAGCATACATGGGGAACAATTTTAACATAAAGTATAGATAGAATAACTTACCTTGTTGTTGCTTGTGTTCCTTGAAACCTTGTGAGCCTAGCACCTCAAGTGGTGATGCCTCAAATGCTTTACACAACACCAAATGCTCTTGGAAGAACTTATGAGAGAATACACACTCTTCAAAATCGGCCAAGCCCCCTTATTACTTAGTGTAACCGATTTGGGAGGAGATCATATTCCTTATATAGTGTTGACACATCTAGGGTTAAACCCTAATGTGTCATGACTCTTCATTTCCATGACCCATGGGTTTGTAACTCCCATGGAGCATCCATGGAGCATCCTATGGGTGGAACCCAACTTGATGATCCATGGAGCCTTTTAGCCCACTATACAAGATATGGATGATTTACTTAATCAACCCATATATTTAATTAGTTATCTTTTGATCACTTAATTAATTCTAAATTAATTCTTGATCAAACTAATCAAATAATATTATTAATATATTAGAACTTATAATATATTAATAATGTCCAAGCGTTATTTCTCTCATTTAGTTTATCCAATTGCATGGTGCCATGCAACCCAAATGGACCATGCCGGGTCGGGTCAAGTACATACCAGAAATAGTTATGGACTTAGACACCTTATCCAACAGTCTCCCACATGGATAAGTCTAGTAACTATTACTGCAAGTATGACTTCAGGAACCGATCGGCAATCGTAGCTCTTTCAAGGTTTCTCGAAACTTGAGAAGATGATGGTACGCCATTTAAGATAAGTGATCATATAATCCTCTGTTCTAGATATCAGTCGGACAAATACATGGAACAATGTCTTACTTATTGTCCAACATTTGTTTCCCGATTTCCGATTTGTTTGACAAAGAACTTTATTGAACACATCAATCTAGTTCTGACCGGGCCCGGTACAAAGGTCAAAACAAAATCATCGAGGGGCCCAGATATCAGCTTCTAATCCAAGAAGGAACAGATAAACTTCGACTCATATTTTTGTTCTACTACTCATTGAATTACACATAAGAGCACGATTTTATAACATCGAGTTACCAATGCGTTTTTCGTACAATCAATGCATAACCAACTCGTAAGTAACAAATCATATCTCTAGGTTTAAAGACTTATATGATATTACCGTCTCACGATCACTCGAGATAGAATTCCATGAAGTGATTCCAGTGAGCGTGGGTTGTGTCCAATGCTCAGAACTTATGAGCACTCATGATTGTTGTAGCCTTGTCCCAGACCTCTACAACCAATCATGACAGTCTTGATTCATACCTACTTCCGACATATGACCGACTGTGGAGGTTTGAATAATATGTTAAACCAAACAAAATTATTCTGGAAGTCAAAACATGCAAAAGAAATATAGTAAACGATCGACAAGAGATAGCAACACTTTACTCATAAATAAAACACTTTTATTCATCATCAAATGTCAATTACACTTTACAAATTTCAAGATTATCTAACTACTAAATCTAATATCATCCTTCAGCCCTATGCTCCGAGCATGCTGGAGATGCTTAACCCGAGTCAGTCCCTTCGTGAGGGGATCTGCCGGATTCTCATCTGATGATACCCTCTTTGCCACGAGGAGTCCTTCTTCGATCCGATGTCTGATGAAATGGTATTTTCTGTCGATGTGTCTGGATCTCCCGTGATCCCTTGGTTCCTTGGCTAAGGCAACATCACTTTCACTATCACAGAAAATTTCCATCGGCTCTTTAATAGTTGGTACAACTCCAAGGTCTCCAATGAAGTTCCTCAGCCATAACGCCTCCTTTGCTGCTTCGCTAGCTGCAATATACTCTGATTCACAAGTAGAATCTGCCACTGTCTCTTGCTTGGAACTCTTCCAAGAAATTGCTCCTCCATTTAGGGTAAAGACCCAGCCCGACTGAGAGCGGAAGTTATCCCTATCAGTCTGGAAGCTAGCATCACTATACCCTACAACTCTCAAGTCATCACTCCCACCGAGGGTAAGGACCCAGTCCTTAGTCCTTCGTAGGTACTTGAGAATATTCTTTACCGCAGTCCAGTGTGCCTTGCCAGGATTCCCCTGAAACCTGCTAACCATGCTCAAGGCAAAGGCTACATCAGGTCGAGTACACGTCATAGCATACATGATCGAACCTACAGCCGAAGCATAAGGTATTCGACTCATTTCTGCTATCTCAGCCTCAGTGCTAGGGCTTTGTGTCTTACTCAGCTTGGCGCTACTCTGGATGGGCAACTCTCCTTTCTTGGAGTTTTGCATTCTGAATCTCTTCAGAATCTTCTCCAAGTAGGTACTTTGACTAAGTCCAATTAGTCTTTTACTCCGATATCTCAAAATCCTTATCCCCAGAATATAGGCAGCTTCACCAAGGTCCTTCATAGCGAAACACTTTCCAAGCCAGGACTTTACTTCCTGCAAGGTTGGAATGTCGTTTCCTATGAGTAGTATGTCATCCACATACAATACCAAAAAGCTAACTATACTCCCACTAGCCTTGACATATACACAAGATTCATCTTCACTCCTAGAAAAGCCAAATTCCTTGACCTTTTCATCAAAGCAAAGATTCCATCTGCGAGGTGCTTGCTTTAATCCATAAATGGATTTCTCAAGCTTACACACTCTATTAGGGTACTCGTTACTGACAAAACCCTCTGGCTGACTCATGTAAACATCTTCAGCCAACTTTCCATTAAGGAAAGCAGTTTTGACATCCATTTGCCAAATTTCATAGTCATGAAATGCGGCTATGGCTAACAGAACCCGAATAGACTTAATCTTGGCTACCGGAGAAAAGGTCTCATCATAGTCCACTCCAGGAATTTGAGAGAAGCCCTTTGCAACCAGTCTAGCCTTATAAGTGTGTACTTTACCATCCATGTCGGTCTTCTTCTTGAAGACCCATTTGCACCCTACAGTCTTTCGACCTGGTACATTCTCAACCAAGTTCCAAACTTGATTGTCATACATGGATTGTATCTCGCTATCCATAGCCTCTTTCCATTTAGCAGACTCGGGGCCCGCCATGGCTTCCTCGTAGCTGTTAGGGTCATCATGACTTACTAGTGTCTCATCACTAATAAGTGTCTCACCTTCTGCAGTAATATGGAATCCATAGTAATGCTCAGGTGCACTCCTAACTCTCGTGGAACGCCTCAGAGGTACAGATTCGTCAATTGGCTCAACAGGAGTTTCCTCCTCAAGTTGAGGGCTAGAGTTTAAAGTTCCTTCACCACTTGACTCTTGAATTTCTTCAAGATCAACTTGCCTCCCACTGTCTCCTTGGCTTATAAGCTCTCTTTCTCGAAAGACTCCTCTTCTTGCTATAAAGACCACGTTGTCACTAGGTCTGTAGAAGAGGTAACCAAAGGATTGTTGTGGGTAGCCGATGAAAATACACCTCTCGCTTCGGGGTTCGAGCTTATCATGAGTCTCGCGTCTCACGAAAGCCTCGCAGCCCCAAATCTTGATGTGGTCTAGTTTAGGTACTTTACCAGTCCACATCTCGTGAGGAGTTTTGGCAACTTTCTTTGTAGGGACTAGATTAAGGATATGGGCGGCAGTCTCTAAGGCATACCCCCAGAATGATATTGGTAGCGAAGCTCGACTCATCATGGAACGAACCATGTCCAACAAGGTTCGATTACGCCTCTCAGCCACACCATTCAACTGCGGTGTCCTGGGAGGTGTCAATTGTGAGACAATCCCACATTCCTTTAGATAGTCGAGGAACTCTGAACTAAGATACTCACCACCTCGATCGGATCGAAGCATCTTAATGTTCCTGCCCAATTGATTCTCGACTTCCTGTTTAAATTCCTTAAACTTCTCGAAAGTCTCTGACTTATGCTTGATTAAGTAGACATATCCATATCTACTGTAATCATCGGTAAAAGTCAAATAATAACAATTAGCATCTCTTGTGGCATGTTTGAATGGTCCACACACATCCGTGTGTATAAGGTCCAACAACCTTCACCCCTTTCACATGAGCCTGTGAAGGGTGACTTTGTCATTTTTCCAAGTAAGCATGATTCGCAACTATCATTTGACTTTAGGTCAAACGACTCCAAGACTCCATCCTTTTGGAGTTGGCCTATGTGTTTCTTGCTTATATGTCCAAGACGACAATGCCATAATGATGCTTTATCCAAGTTATTATTATTAGTAGAATCAATACACAAAACATTATTTCCTAAGTTATCTACAATAGATACAGCTTCATACACACCATCACAAGGTAATGCTTTAAAATAAAGTACATTATTAAAGAAAGCATTAATCGAACCAACTTCATTATCAAACGAAAAGGTGAAACCTTGTTTGTACAATGCATGAAAGGAAATAATATTTCTTGCCATTTCTGGCGAATAACAACATTTATTCAAATCTAAATTTAACCCACTACTTAGCGATAAAGTATAAACTCCAATCTTGGTGACAGGTGTAACTTTCCTATTCCCCATGATTAAGTTTATTCTTCCTTGCTCCACATTCTCACTTCTTCCTAGTCCCTGCAAGTCACAGCAAATATGAATTCCGCAACCTGTATCAAGGACCCAAGATTTCGAATGGGGTGAGTTATTAGAAATGATAGTGTAAATACCTGCATGGTTGGGTTTGACTTTCCCATCCTTTTCATCTTGCTGGTACTTTGGGCAGTTCCGCTTCCAATGAGCTTTTTCGTGGCAATAGAAGCATTCCGCCTCTTTTGGGTCAGAAGAAGGAGTAATGAAACCTTTCTTGGTTCCACTTGAAGAAGAGCCATCAAGGGTCCGAGCCTTGGTACCCTTTGAAGATCTCTTTCTCTTCCTCCCTCGACTTTGCCCGATTGCCAAGACCGGAGTTGTTTCTGGAGTAGGAGTGATAGCAACCGACTTCCCCTTAAGACCTGTTTCTGCGGTCTTGAGAAGTCCCTGAAGTTTGCTGAGGGTGACCTCTTCCTTGTTCATGTGATATGTCATGCGGAATTGATCATAGCACGATGGTACGAAGTGCAAAATGATATCTATTGCAAGCTCCTCAGGGAAGTTCACATTGAGCTTCAGCAACCGATCCACATACCTTTGCATTTTCTGCATGTGGCTCGTAACGGACTCTCCGTCCTTCATCATGGTTGTTATCATGGAGCAGATGACTTCGTACCTCTCTTGTCGTGCACTTTGATGGTATCTTTCCATCAAATCTTGGTGCATTTCATAAGGGTAGAAGTCTTCATAAGACTTTTGGAGTTCAGCTGTCATGGTGGCTAACATGATGCAAGCCACCTTGGTTGCATCTCTTTCATGAGTATGAAAGTCAGCGATCTCCTGGGGAGTTGCAGTGGACTCGTCAATTTCCTTAAGCTCCTTGTCAAGGACATATTCTTTGTCCTCGTAGCGGGTAATCATCCTGATGTTTCTGATCCACTTATTGAAGTTGGATCCATCAAAGGTGACTTTCCCACATAGACTCATAAGAGTAAAGGAGCCATTAGGATTCGAGCCAGAAGCATTAGTTGAAGACATCTGAAAAAGAAGAACAAGTTTAGTTTAGATTTAAGAAAGTCCTTAATAAAACACCCAAATGTAATATTAAGGCTAGGATCCAATCACAATATAATATAACTTAGAAGAGGTATGCCGTAATCTAAGCTATACCATATTTGAAAGGTAGGTGAATGACGATTCACCAATTTCCACCACGAAAACCGAAATATTAAATATTTAGTTTTTATTGGTTTTAGAAATTCCTAGATTCTTTGAGATCCAATGAACTTTTCAAAGGCATGTTTCGATCTCGGGAGTGCCCTCCAGGTTTTGTGACTGGGATGCTGAGGATCACAAAACGAGGTGTGAAGTAACCATGCAAATCACTTGGTACCCTTAAAGTTTATCACTCAATCGATGTGCCGGTAAACCACACACGCTCCACCGATACTATAATAAACCTTAAGTCACCCTTTACCTACCTTGTTAAGTCCAAGTTAGTGTGCCGGTTAACCACACACGCTCCACCAACGACTCAGACAAAGTGTAAAGTGTAATTTCATGGATTAGCACCTTATTCACATTTTTCCTAAAGTAACTAAGATTGGGAATTTAATAAACATTTAGTTACTTTATATATTCATCATACTTTGAATGAGAATTTATAAGTCCTTGTCTTACCCGTTCGGCTAACGACCCTCCACCAGTCAAGCAAGCGGTGGGTGAGAATATTCACCCATTAAGTCACCATTTTATAGGCAACAACCTTATACCCACCTTATAGACCGGCTTCGTGAATGAGGCGTACTAGCGGTAAGACGACTTTATTCTTATACATATATATATATATAATTATTAAATCATCATAATATAAGTATAAGGGTTGAATTTTAACTTTTAAAATTCTAGGGGTTGGAACTAAAGTTTTAACTTAACTTTACTTGTTCCAAAACTTGAGGGCAAGTTTTGTAACTTTCAAAACTTTTCATTTCTTGTAACTTATGAGTTTAATAGAGTCATAAAATGAAGACTCTTCATTTTTATAACTCTTGTGTTTTTCTTAATGGTTTTAACTCAAGTGTGACTCTTGGTTTTCCATAACTTAAGGATAAGTTATGGACTCCATTAAAACACATTATGATCAAGAATTAAACTACCAAATAGGTTACAAATAATTCCTATGATCATCTAAAACATCATAAGAACAAGAACATGAATATGAACATAATCAAAAATTACATAAAACTTTGTAATTTTGATAACTAGTTGTTGTAAATGAGTTAGCAAAACATTACACCACCAAAAACAAGTTTACATTTACTAAAACAGTTTAGGGTAATGTTTCTAATTCATTTTCTAGCAACTGAATCGAAATTCTGCACTCATTCGACCCTACTCGCCGAGTGCATGAATATGACTCGCCGAGTTGGTTGAAGATACACATGGACTCGGCGAGTCCCCCCTATGGACTCGGCGAGTCCGATCGTAGACAGCAAATTTTCGATTCTGTTTTCAACTTTTAAGAACAAATAAGAACAAACAAGCCTAGGCTCTGATACCACTGATGGGTTTTGAGCATTCTAACACTTCCTAAGTGTACATGCAACCCTAATAACCTTGGATCTATGTTTGTCTAATTTGTCATGCAAAGTTGAATTCCAAGGTTATATTCCTATCTAGCATACATGGGGAACAATTTTAACATAAAGTATAGATAGAATAACTTACCTTGTTGTTGCTTGTGTTCCTTGAAACCTTGTGAGCCTAGCACCTCAAGTGGTGATGCCTCAAATGCTTCACACAACACCAAATGCTCTTGGAAGAACTTATGAGAGAATACACACTCTTCAAAATCGGCCAAGCCCCCTTATTACTTAGTGTAACCGATTTGGGAGGAGATCATATTCCTTATATAGTGTTGACACATCTAGGGTTAAACCCTAATGTGTCATGACTCTTCATTTCCATGACCCATGGGTTTGTAACTCCCATGGAGCATCCATGGAGCATCCTATGGGTGGAACCCAACTTGATGATCCATGGAGCCTTTTAGCCCACTATACAAGATATGGATGATTTACTTAATCAACCCATATATTTAATTAGTTATCTTTTGATCACTTAATTAATTCTAAATTAATTCTTGATCAAACTAATCAAATAATATTATTAATATATTAGAACTTATAATATATTAATAATCTCCAAGCGTTATTTCTCTCATTTAGTTTATCCAATTGCATGGTGCCATGCAACCCAAATGGACCATGTCGGGTCGGGTCAAGTACATACCAGAAATAGTTATGGACTTAGACACCTTATCCAACAGGAACACATATATAACTAAGACCGAATGAATAATAGGCTGGGTGAATCCGCTTTAAACCCACAAGCAAACAAGGAACATGAAATGAAGCGGTAAGCGCACATCCTATTACCTGTTGGATTCGATTAATATATATTCCTGATGTATCTACTAAGGAATCATAAGGTTAGCATTATAGGCCCCCTATTAATTGAATGTTCATGTTACGAAGAAGTTATGTATCTTATTTATTATCGTCAGGTACTTTACAGATGTACCCTTTATATATAACTTATGTTTGGTATAACTATCCCCTTGTGTTTGCTAACTTTGATACGTGTAATCGTATTGGTGTTAACGCAAACCTGGAAAGATATATTACTATGTTTTATCACCTCATGCCTGCTAACCCTGGTACGTGAAATCGTACTGGTGTTAACGCAAACCCGGAAAGATATATTATTATGTTTTATCACCTCGTGCCTGCTAACCCTCGTACGTGAGATCGTACTGGTGTTAATGCAAACCCGGAAAGTTATTTTAACATGTTTTTTCCTGGTACTTATTATAGTATGTTCATCCTTGTACTTGTTATAGTATGTTTATCTCTGCACTTGTTATAGTGTGTTCCTTTCTGTACTTGTTATAGTGTGAACTGAACCCCTAAACTATATCTATTATAGTTTATTAGTATGTTTACTTGAACTGAGGCATGTCTTGTGATACTAAACATGACGTCCTCCACCCCCGAATGTTTCCTCTGTTCCGATTTTGGGGTGTGATAGAAAGCTTGTGAGCTGGCAATCAAAAAAGAAAACATATGTTTTGATTTCTATAGGAGAAGTCAAATATGTTGTTGTTGCAACTTGCACTTCTCAAATCATATGGATTCAAAATCAACTGCGTGATTATGTAATCAACATGAAGAAAATTTCGTTGTATTGTGACTCACAAAGTGTTATTCGCATCTACATTCGAAGACAAAACACATCGCACTTTGTTATCACTTTATCAAAGATCATGTTGAAGATTGAAATATAAAAGTTTACTTTGTTAAGACAACTGATCAGCTTGCTGATATCTTTACAAAATCATTGGATTAAAAGACTTTTCTTTGAATTTTATTGGGCTTATGAACGCTTGACGCGAATGCTGTTCCGGGTCTAAGTTCGTCATAAAGGAAAGTGTTACGTTGATCCATTCAGAGGCTACTGTTCACCATTCAGCGTTCGACCTGCTTCGATTTTAAAATTCCTCTGACCGATTTTGTATGTGTTTCGTTACTTTAACTCACTTTAGTTGGCGTTGAATAATTCTATTCTATCCACGACCATGTTTGCTTCCTTTTCTATACAGTTGTCTTGGTTATCTCTTGCTAGTTCAACTGCGGTTTATAGCAAGACACTTAAAGTGGTTACTTTCGAGTTGATAAATGACAAGAAAATCAAGTTATCCAAGAAGTTGTTTGCTCAAATCCTAGATATTCCAATGTTGAACCTTTCTATGCAGTTTCGAATGAACAAGTGGTGCACATGTATAATGAAATGGGTCATCAACCAGTTTTGGCAAAGATAAGTGACTTTAATAATTATTCTCTACCTTGCATATGGAATTTATTATTTGGCATTTTCCTTAGGTGTTTGACTGGAAGAATTGTTGGTCTGGATAAGGCGAAGTTAGAGATTTATGTTATGGTTGTCGGTATCTATTGTGATTTGCAAGTCGATGATGCTACATAGTTATGGAAGGAGTTTGTCAAAAGAATTGGAAATACAAATGTTTTTAGTGGTATTTCATGAGCTCACTACTGTAGTCTTATCTTGAAGTTTGTTTATGAAAAGGAGGGCATTCAGGTTCCAAATGATGAACAAGTAGCAAAATTTTATATATATATATATATATATATATATATATATATATATATATATATATATATATATATATATATATATATATATCACTCTCCGAAGATGGTGGAGGATGATCCTGATATGTTTCGAAATATTGCACGTATTTTGGATGCTATGCTTCAGAAGGTTGATCCTTCTCATCCAGTGGTGGTGTCTTACTTGCAAAGTGTTAATCCTTCGATTGAAACTGGAGTCTTGTTGCCCAAGAATGTTGGAGGTCCTTCAAAGAAGAGAAGAGGATCAAAGAAAGATGTCAAGGCTAGTCCTTTGAAACCTAGCCCTGAAAAAGTTGAGAATGTTTAAAAGCCAAATCCAAAGAAAACTGTTAAGTTAGATCCACCTCCAAAGAAGGTAGTTAAGCCAATTCTAGAAGAAACCACTACACCTGATAAGGAGACCATGCCTTCGAAATCTGGTATTTTGAAAATATTGAAGAAAATGGCTCACAGGCCACATCACTCACCAAAAAGGTCAAGTAGTTTTTCTCCCAAAGGTGTTTCGAAGATTACTCGCAAGCCACAAATTAATCGAAACGAGTTGTCATTTCTGAAATTCCACAACCTGTGTCGCCAGCTTCTAAAAAGCGAAGAGCTGAAGATATGGCAAAGCCTATTTCCAAGAAGAAAAAGAAGCTAATGATTGCTGAAGAGTCAAGGGAAGATGTTGTACCAGAATCGCCAACTCGTGATCTTGATACGGGTATTCCATCACCAGCGAGGAGAACTCTAATCAAATCGAATGTCGAGGAGACTGGAATTCCTGGTGGCACTGTGAAAGCATCTAATGTGGATACAACCACTAATCAAGGTGAATCGCATATTTCCACTCCTGAGCAGACTGTTGTCACACCACCCGGAGTTTCGAATACCGAGTCATTTAATGAGGAGGTTCTAACTTTAGAAATCAATACGAACATATCTAATATGGACGTAAATTTCAACATGGGTGATGGAGTGTCGAACTCACAAGCCTTAGGTACATCTTCTCTTATCATTTCCCTATCGTTTGATACCTCAACCATTGACACTACCACTTCTTTACCACCGTTCCATACTTTAACCTCTACTACTTTACCTTAATCTACACAGTCACCAACCTTTGAACACATCCTCAATCAACCCATTACATCATTATTCCCATCTCAATCCACTAAAGATCCAAAAACAGTTCAAGATGATGATGCCACAGAAGATGGTGAGTTTATGGGATCATTTGTTGATATAGAGTTTGATCCAGAAGAGGAAAATATTCATGATTATATGTTGATGTCTGGGAAGTAGTTTAATATCCTCAAGAGGAAACTTAACTCATTATTGCAACTACAAGCTTATGCAGGAGGTAGGAACTACGTGTCTGGAATCGAAATTAATGTGTTGCACTGCTAAAGGCTCAAGAGCATCGATTACGGAATGAATTGGATCAAATGGATAGGAATAATGAGAATCATATTAAGGATCAATCTTCAACCTTTAATGACGCACAGAAACATTTGAAATTTATTGCCCGAGAAAGGCATGTTTTGTTTGTCAAGGATGTGAAGATTGTTCGAGAAAATGACAATCTGAAAATTGAGGAGTTACGTGTTGATATAGCGAAGGAGGTGGCGGCTTTGGATCACAATTATTATTCTCTTCATAGTAAGGTCGATATAATTGCTGATGCGATAACAATAGTCAAATGGTACAATTCCATGATTCATAAGGTTAACAAGAAAGCTGAGGTGGATGCTCATAGTTTTGAGAAATTTGATAAGTTGCTGGCAGATTTGAAAGACTTAGTTTCGAAGTATGGTTCTTGTTCTTCATCATTGCTTACCCAGGAATTCTTGAATAAAAAATTCGTTTGTTAGAGTCCATAATTCAAAATGAATTGGCCCCACTTGCAAAGTTTATCAATCTAATGCCAACGGATGCCCCCACATGTTCATATAGGGGTGCACGGGGGAGTAAGGAAAGGTATTGGCATGAGTTCAAGATCAGATAAGGGAGAAGGTGGTTCAGGGAAAACTAATGAGGATGCGAAGGTAGTGGGTAAAGTAATACCTACTCAAAGCTTCTTCAATGCCTAAGAGTTCTGATCCAATAATTTCAACAACAACAACTACAACACGGGTTGTGGCGAAAGGAGTTGTTATTGGAGGATCAAGTTCATCTTCGAATCCACCTCCACCAAAGATAATAGAGGCAGATAAAAGCAAGGGAAAAGGCATTATTGTTGAGCCTACTACAGAAGAAAAGAAAGCTACAATCAAAGCAGATATGGAGAAACAAAGGAAAATTCAAAGCATCATTCGACAAAGAGCAAACGATCCTCCTGGTATGGAAAGAGAAGATCCTGCTAAACATTATTGTTATGAGTATAACGAAGCCATAGTTGTTAGTTAAGAGATGCATGATTTTGATAAAATACCACATAAGAGTTTTGCCATAGAAAACACAAATTTTAATCAATTGGATTTCCTAGTAAACAAGATGATGTTCTTGGCTTTTTAATATCACATTGCTGATAAGTTTGACAAAGAAGAATTTAAAAGAATGAAGTTTATGTTTCATGATACGCTGGGAAAGAGGGAAGAGGAAATTTGGTCTTTGGTCAAAATCGTTTGAGTTTTCAATATCTCCAAGGATGTTTTGTTCGAAGGAGTATTGTAGAATTATCGGTTGCACGCTGTCAAAGCTAATATTGTTGCATTCGACTTTTCAGTAGCAGACTTTCCTCTGATGAACTTTCATGACTTAATCTGTGTGGCCATAATTTTGAGGGTGACTGATGTGTCGAAGCTCCAGCTAACCAGCAAAGAATATTTTTTGATTGGATTTGCTAACATCAAGTTATTTATAGAAAACTATTACTAATATCTTGCATTAACTGATGTTGAGTTAGCTTTGGCCGTTGGTAAACAAATCACAGTACCTCAATCGTTATTGAAGAGTCAAGCAGATTTGAAGTCTTATGCTGATGGTGAAATATGCTTGAAGCCCTTGGTAGTTTTTTTTGGGAAAACCAAGAAAGGAAAGAATATGAAATTTTTGTTTCAAGCTTGTGATGTGGAGCGATATACAACCTCTCACTATACAAATTTGATAGTTCGTATGAATAGTTGTAAGAAGAATGAAGGTGACAAGGCTGAGGTTAAGAATATTATCAATTGGTACTCTGGGATCTAAAGAGTAATTCATTAAGCAGACCAGATGCTATTGACTTAGATTCGACACTTCTCACAAAGGGGGAGAATGTTGAGTTTGAAAGTATTGTGAGGTGTTGAAATGTGTCTTAGTCAGTTTTTGTGTCGAAGCTTGTTTGTACATAGTTTATTATAAGTCCATTATGTTTCGAAACTTAAGTGTCTTAGTTAGTCCCTTATATTTTTTTGTATTCTTTCTTGATCCCTATATATATATATATATATATATATATATATATATATATATATATATATATATATGTATGTATATATATATATATATATGGGATGAGTACTAGAGTTAGAGGGTATCTTCATTATTCATATTGTTTTCTTTGGATATTCTCTGTACTCCAGAAATCTTAATCGAGCCAAACAGAATTTATTTAGATATTGTGTTCATCATTCTTACATAACTCTGCTCTCGTAATTCTTACTCAATTAAATCACAACTACACGCCCGCTTAGCATCATCCGCTTTACGCACTACTAGTAATGAGATCCACATCATGATGTGCTACCAATTATTTTTTTTGAAGTAAAGTAAATATTGTTATTAGAAGATTATTATGTAATAAGAAAATAATTATATTACTTACATCACATGACAACCATCCTCCATGACTATCCACATATAACCGTGTCCAAAACTCAAGCGTAGCAAAACCGGTCAAATAATTGTGACCAAACAACGATGAGCCATCCCATTCTTTATAAACAGTGTGTACGGTAGGATCTAAGAGATTGTCCAATGGTGCTGGTTGTTTCTGTGTAACACTTTCCTCTTCATTTGTATCCATGGCTACTTATAGCATATGGACAAAAGTTTTTGGCGCTTAGACCGCCTTAGATTTGTTGGCGACAGTGTTTTGTATTCATCATGCGAAATCTCTTTTACATCCGACAAGTGAATAACCGGAGACATCTGATTAGGGTCGTCATTCAGTGGCTGTTCGGGGGTGCGGAAGATATAATCATGCTCCCATAACTCATTGTCATTGTAGTATCTCTATACGGTTCAATAATGTATACTTGTAAACGATGCAAATACATAACGACCATAAATGATGAAATAATTCAAAATGTACCTCCATCCCCTTCGAGGTACCAACATTGTCTCCGAGAGTCTTATTGATAAGTTTTAGAACCATGACTAAAGTAGCATTATGCTCTATTAAATGCTCATCTTGAGACCGCAACCGCTTGCGACATTCAACGGCCTCATTTTTTAATTGATCGACCTCGTTCTCCAAGTCACTAATATTCGCTCTTTGTCAGTTGATGGGTTAGTGGCCGGTGATGGTGGTGGTGGTGGGTGAGATGGATCATATATCCACGCCGAGCTAACAATCCACCATTCAGCACGCATCTCATCTTCCGTCGGCTCCTACTTCTATACAAGTCTATTACCCTGCTAACAAAATTAAAAAATTATAAATAAACATAAATTATAAAATAAATAAATATTTAAATAACAAAGCAACCATACGTCATCGATTTGTAAAAACTGGTTGAAGCGAGTCTTTTGTAACGCCCTCAGTTTTAACCATGCAACAGCCCGGGGGATCACATTCTGTGTCGGATACCAAACAAATTGTTCACCGGAAAAGTCTCAAGTATCCATATCTAAATGTTAGCAAACAAATAAATAAATTAGAATGTTAGCAAACGAAAATAAATAATATTTTTTTTTATAATATACTTACCTTAAAAGCTTATAAAAACTCATGTAGGGTATAGATCAATTTTTGAGGTTCATTCTCTTTCGGTTCTTCTGGATGTATAAGTTTGTCAACCTTATTGAATACAATATATAGCTGTTTGTACAATTGATCCCAAATTATCATCCCCCATGGATATCTGCAACATAAAAAATTAGTTAACAATTAAATTTATAAAAATATTAGTAACGATAGGTAATTTAAATGATTAGTAATTATAAAATAGATGACATTATACCTATTGAATTCATCAAGGTTAGATAGCAAAGCGAAATACTCTTGTGTAACATGTTGTTTAACTAACCGCCCACTGAAACCCTTTTCTAATAGGTATAGAAGATATACACGGATTGCATCCTCGTCCGATAACTCATTAAGTGCATGTTTAAACACATCCGCCGGATGCAGAAGCAACAAAATCGTCACCAAACTGAAAGCCGGTGATGTGACAAAATTCTTTCTTGCCGAAAGACAGCTCGTAACGCCAATCTCAAAAACCAGTTCCTCTACTTGGCTTCGGGGGTCAGTGAAAACTTCGTGGAAAAAGACGTAATGTAGAAGCAAAGGGTCCCCATCTACATTAGGAATGTCTAACCACCTCCCAAAACATGTATTCTAGAACATAGTCTCGTATTCGGATATGTTTTCCCCACCGATTTTAGGTTTACACGAGAGTGTAATTGATGCATCAAAAACCATGTCGTTTTGCACAAATAAAAAAAGTTATATCATTTCATTCTAAAATGGCAATGACCAATATTCCGGACCTGTTCTTCATGTTCCGGACGAGTTCATCGTGTCCTGGAATAGTTCTTCGCGTTCGGGAGGCTTCCGAAATGATTTTTTTTAAGATCTGGAACATGACATTTCAATGTAAAACAAAAATACCTAAACATATAATCTACTTTTCAGTTGGTCCTACAACAATGACATCTTTAATTTAAACTCCAGAACATTTTTAGTTCATTCCGGACATGGTCTACAAATTTCGAAATAGTAAGTAACGTAGAAAAATAGGAACCTTAAACAAATAAAGAGAAAACGAAGAACATACCCGTAAAATAACGGGGTCATGGTGCTTGTCTTCCATGTCGGATATGGGTGTCGATGCGTGTCAGAGATGAGAGTTGCATTGCGGAATCGAGTCGGAACGTTGTAATTGAGTCGGAATGTCGGAATTGGAATGCGCCTTTTCGGAATGATATCGTCGCCTCAAATTATATTCCTGATTTTGAAATTCGAAATCCTAATCCATAACATATATGGTTGCTCCGGAATAGGCATTCCGGATCCAAGGAAATGGTCGGGCCACCCGAAAATACTCCCAAATTCGTTTCGGAACGACCCATTCCGGAATATGTGGTTATTTTGCAAAAAAGAAAAGATTATATTTAAAAAAACCCAAAAAAGTAGTTAGATTAGTCAATTTCCCTTGAACAAATTGCTTTTATATGGTACCTTTTAGAAATAATTATTTGCTTTAAATAAATTTTATAAGATTTAATAAAAAAATAGGCCACCACTCCACCCCTATCCCCACCTCTCTTTCTTCCATCAATTCTCCAATAATTTGTAAATTTTCCAGTCATCTTGACCTAGTTGTGATGGAGAAATAACGATAAAATAAGAAAGCCTCAAGAGACCTTCCACGCTCACCTTTTCTAACCATATTCTCTAGTAACTTATACATTTTTCCGATCAACTTTCATTTGTAACTTAGATAGGCTGGAAAAAGGTTCTATAAAAAGTGGAAATCATGATTTATTGTAAAAGACCTAATTCATGATATATAATACTTAGGGTTTAGGCTTGGTTTCCATATCATACAATGTGTACATTACACTTTTTCTTTTGGTAATGTTTATGAGTTAAGATGTTTATTATAATTTTTTACATTTCTACAATGTTTCCCTTAAATTTTGAGTTTAAAAGTTTTCTTGAGTTTCTAATAAAAGAGGGTAAGAATTTTTTTTTTTAATTTGTGTTTATTTCTTATTGGTATAACCCTAATGTTACTCATTAGAATTTCCATGGCTAACATACTATTTGACATGTGGTTAGATGTAACAGTCTATGATTTGAAGAATTTAAAAGTTTGAGGGCATGTAGATGACCCATTTTGATATTTGGTTTGATATAGTTCAGCCGAATCCAGTCTCAACGACAAAGAAAAAAGAAGAATTAAAATTGATTACACCATATCATGACACTGAAGAAAACGGAGAACTATAACATATCACATCTATCATGACGGCAAAGAAATAGAAGAACTAGAATCAATAACACTTAGTTACGCATATGCATGAAATATAAGGATCCAATCGTGTAATTAACAACCCAAACTGATGAGATATGATGTGTGCATGTACATGAATATATAGGTGGGAGTGGGAGGACGGTAAAACATTTTATCTATAAAACATGTGTTAAGTTTTTTTCTCTTGTGTACAATGCAAAATTTGTATAATTGTTTGTTGACTTTTGGTTTTGGTTTTGATTTGGTTTTATTATTTTTTATTTTTAGGAGGATTCGATCGATTTGTTTTGCAGTTGTGTTTTATTTAAGGGTTCTTGAAGCAACTTAAGATTGAATAATTGATAGATTATGTGTAACATCCCGAGTCTAGGAGTGCAAGTTCGGGGTTCAAAGTGTAAATTTAAAGGGCAACTCGGCGAGTCCATGGGTGGACTCGGTGAGTAGGGTCGCAACTCAGGTAGCGTGTTAAGTGGCCAACTCGGCGAGTCCAAAGGGTGTACTCGGCGAGTAGGCGCTGTGCGAAGAAAACCCTAATTTCAGGGAATGAGCCCTATATAAAGGACATTATACCCTCTCCCCAACCTCCTTACCTTCCCTTGAAGTCCAGAAAAACCCTAGAAACGTGATTGTGAAGGATTTGAGTGCCTTTGAGCTTTGGAGAAGAAAGTTGGAGGAAGATCTTGGAGAGTTAGGAGGCTTGGAGCAAGGGGCTTTGCTTAGATTCGGATTCCTTGCTGTTGGGGGCTTCTCTTTGAGGTATTATCTCATTTTTGGGCTGCTATTCATGTAGATTCATCATTTTTGGGTTGTATGGAAAGTTTGGCTTGTGGTATATGGAGTTTGAAGGTTAGATCTGAGGTTGCTACCTCAGATCTAGAATGGAGAAGGTCTAGAGTGCATTAAAGTCCCTGTTATTGAGTGATTGGTGAAGCCATCTTATCCTAAACCCTAGCCTAGAGTGTAAAATGCCTAGATCTCTTTGGATTCACGTAAAGTTTGCCACTTTACGTGATAGAAGGGTTGTAGAAGGGTAAATCTACGTTTTGGATCGATTGCATGGCCTGAAAAGCTTTTGTATGGGTTAAGAACAAGTGGTACTCGGCGAGTCACAAGGGTGTACTCAGCGAGTTTCTTGAAGGAGGGTAGGAACTCGACGAGTTTGAAGAACAACTCGGCGAGTTGGTTGAAGATAGCCTTGGACTTGGCGAGTCTGTTCTTGAGGTCTTAGTCTTTCCTGGTTAAGCTAAGAATCAGTGAGTCAAGGGATGACTCGGTGAGTTGGAAGGGGTCCTTTTCAGTATGGGGTACTCGGCGAGTCAGCGGGCTGACTCGGCGAGTAGAGTCAGCCATAAGGTTGACTTTGACTTTGACTTTGACCAAGAGTTGACCAGTTGACTTCCAAGGGTATTTTGGTAATTATTGGTATTTATTGTGTTCAGACTTTTGGTATTATCAATGGTGGAGTTCGTGTCGGAGGTTGGAGCAGCGTGATCTATCTTTTCAGTCAGCAGTTGCGAGGTGAGTTATCCTCACTATATCAACAGGGCCAAAGGCACCAAGGCCGGCCCTTTACCGGATTGTAATCCGGGTATTGTTATTATGTTGCTGTTTTACTATGTTGCATCCTGGTAGTTAGGATGGTATTCGTTAGAGACCTGGTTAAGGTCGATATCCTGGTATATAGGGTGATACTATGCTAGTGACCAGTTAGGTCGGTATCCTGCTTAGAGTATGTTGTGTTACGTGATCTGCTAGATCGGTTTGATTGAATGTGAATTGTTATATGATTGTATGTTTATGTGCACATGGTTGTTTGACTGGGGTTGGGTTGAGGCGGGACCTGCTTTGTGCTGTAGGCCAAGATACCCAGGCGGGACCGGTTATTCCGAAGGCCCAACGAGCGATCCGGATAGGCTGTAGGCCCCACGAGGGCGGACCAGATGTGCCGAGGCTTGGAGAGTGGACCAGGCCGACTGAAGGCCCGATGCGGGCGGACCAGTCATACTGTAGACTCAAAGAGTGGACCAGGTGGGTTGAAGTCCCGGTGCGGGCGGACCAATTACACTACAGACTCGAAGTACATGACTAGACTCGGAGGGTGGACCCGGTGGACTGAAGGCCCGATATGGCGGACCAGTCACACAGTAGACCCGATATGTATGGCTGTTCTGTGATTCAATATGTTATAGCATGTTATGTGTGTGGTATATGTGGTTGGTATTTTGGGGGTATCTCATTAAGCTTTCGAGCTTACAGTTGTGGTTTAATGTTTTTCAAGTTCTTCAGGAGACCGTGGCAAGGCGAAGGTGTGATCGTACCGCTCCTCGTGTTTATGTTTTATGTTATGTTTCCGGGAATACTCTGATAATAGATGTATTGAAAACCTTTTTGTAATAACGTGATTAAAATGGGTTGTTTTTGAAAACTTAAATTTTGTTGAAAATTTTGGTCGTTACATTATGTTTCAATGATTAAAGCCTGAAAAAGTGAGACTATGTTTCAAAGACAAAAGCGGGATAATGGTTGAAAAGTATTAGACTATGTTTCAAAGACCAAAAAAATAAAAATAAAATTACTAGATGTAAATCTGTACAAATCAAGAAACCATGGGGACTAATAATGTAACATTAAATTTATTGGTGTCCATTTTTCCAATTTAGTTTGAATAGATTTGTTGATCCCCTTGTTCAAGCCTTGAAGAAAGAAGAATCTTTTATTTGAAATACAATTATTTTTCTCAACATTGTAGATTTGTAGTCCTTCTACGATCTTAGAGAGTCAGAGTCGTTCATATTATTCATATAGAGCAAAAAAATATATTTACGTTTCATAGTATTGCACAATTATTGGAACATTTTTTGTGAGTTTGATTTCTCCCAATCATACCTGCAAGGTGTTATAGTCATCCGCAGTGATCATTGCGTGGTCAATCTACCTCTCACTTCTGCACTTCTCCTTTAATTTTCATTTTCTTCTTTGTATAATGGCATCAAAGTCATTAAAATTTTAATTTTACTACATAAAAATGGTCGTATTTGCTAATTTTATGTTGTGTTGCTCCTACTACTATTGATGATGATCGATTATTTTGGGACGCCATGAATCGCTAGCATTTACAATATATTTATAGTGCATATTAGTATTCTTTTTCTCTAGGGTTTATAACTCCATGTTGCCCTTACAAATCTGAAGATGAAACTAAACATAATATTTGTTCCCATTGGGGGAGGAAAATTGAATCTATGTTCCATCCATATGCTTGTTTGTCATTGATATTTGAAACAAAACGCAACTGTCTACTTCCCAACTCCCTGTTTCTGATGTAGGAAACTATTCTAAGTTTGTTATATGATCAAAAAGTTTAGGGTTAGTGTTGACAATATGTTATGGACAATCAAATACGTTTTCATGGATCAAAGCAAACAGAATCAAGTAAGTCTTCATTTCATTGATTACAACACTTGTTATTTCTCAAAATTTCCATGTAAATGGCATTAAACCCCTTAATATAGGTACCATGTGCTTCAAAAGTCTATTTTTTTTAGTTTTATATGAGTCTATGAAATAGTTTTACTATAAACATTCTATACTAACTAATTTAACCTTGTACTTTCCCTTTAACCATGCCATAGACTCATAACTAATCTTAAATCCTTAATTCAAGTCCTAATAGCTAACACATTAGTTTACCATACTCTATACTTATTATACAATAGCTCGTTTCATGTGATAGATTTCCTTTTCCATTGTCATAAATCCCTTTTAATTCTTTAAATCTCCATGATATATCCATGAATCTTTGCTCCCTAGATATGTTCCATTGATTGTATTATTCTTAAAGATTTCCTTTCTTGGTTTACCTGTTCCTAGATATTTTATTGTTCTTTTGGTAGTTATATCGATTCATTGTTACATTACATATTTCTATACAATTCAAAAGTTGCAACTAAGATATCACTTAATCTCCATCTCTTTCCCTTGTTCTTAGTTCCACATTCAAATATCAAACATTGATTGTTGTACTTTCCTATTTGCCTTTGTGTTTTTAACTAGTTTGTATCATGATTTATCAAATATTTAGCCTTATGTGAGTTATATTTTAAGTTATTTGGATCTTATCCCTTTTATTTATGGTAATTAACACTAACTTTCTTTACGACATCGTTTTATAAGTTGTACTACCTATATAAACCCGTGTTTCACCTAGGGTTTTGCCTACTTCTTTCACCATTAACTTTAGAAACAAACCCTAATGGATTCAGCCGCCTCCCAAATGGACGATATTCGTGATAATGGAAATGTCATTGAGATAATCGGTGGCGATGAGTTCCTTTATGATGGGATCCAAATCCAACCCCCAAAATCTGGAAATGAGCCACCAATTGTGGAAACAAGAAACCAATCAATGGAGATTGGGAAAATGTTCTTCAAGACACAATCTTTTGGGTCTTCTAGTAGTTTCATGGTGGGGAATCAAAGATCTTTCAAAGATCAACCCTGCCAAAACTTCTATAGTGAAGTGGGGTGTCTTTATGGTGAGCAATGTGGCTTTCTTCATGATGAACAATCAAGAATCCGTGAAACGAATTCGATAATTTTGACTCCTCAAATTCAATCTAGTGTTGGATTTGGGAATGGAAGTGGAAATGGAAATGGAAATGGGAATGTGGAAACCACTGTGAATGGAGGACAAGTGGCAAAAACTAATGTAACTGTGAAGCGTGCATTTTGGAGGACAAAGATTTGCAACAAGTGGGAATTGGCAGGCACTTGCCCATTTGGAAGTCGGTGCACTTTTGCTCATGGGGTTGCAGGTATAATTCAGCTTTGACCATTTTACCTTTATCAATTTATATATCTTATGGTTTTATGATGGAGTTAAATCTTTTACTACTTAGCTTGAATGATAGTTTCTATCTTAAGTTCTTGGCTAAAATTTGGAAACAAAGATTGTTACTTTTTCAATATTAACTTTTGAATATTAATTGATTACATTATGAGTCCCGTTAATATGATAATGAAATAGTTTTTAAAATTTGGGCAGTTATGAAAGGATGATATGACTTGAGAGTGTTTCTTCATAATTAGGTAGACATTTTGGATGCTATGTGTTAGAAGAGGAACCTTTATATCATGAGAGATAGGGGTAGCCAAAAAATGAAAGTAAAATTATTAATCTGTTTCTTTTTCTTTTTCCCTTGTCTGAACAAAATGTTTACAAATATATGAGAAAAAGTTTAAAATGATATATCATATATTATGATTATAAATTAGTTTTATTTATATATCCTACAACAATAATAATTAAAAAAAAAGTTCAGAACTATAGTTAAAATAGTTGTCATTATTCAAAAGTAACAAAAAATATTTTTGCTAATAATTGTATTCTAGATTTCTGGGTTTTTATTTTTTTTCTCTTTATTTTTGTACACAATTTTTTTCAAAGTGATAATAAACATTTTTTTTACTATATAAAATATGAGTAATAGTTTATTTTTTTTTTACAATTTTTGATATATGAAAAATAAACAAAAAGTTAATTTTTACAATTTTTGATATATGAAAAATAATATTTTCTTTTTTGTAGAACTACAAAGATACGGTGGCGGGCTTGTTCATCAAGAGGTTAACCCAAACCCTAACCCTAATCCTAAGAACCAACGACTCATGTCTTCAAACAATTTTACAACCCCTGGCTCATCAATGGCTCATGCAGTTGCACCCATCGGTTCATCGGTGGGTCGGGCAGGTGGTTCTGGTTCCGGGCAGCTACCTGGGATGATGCGGAAACCCTGGAAGGGTCCGGTCAAGATTAATGGTATTTATGGCGATTGGATTGATGATCTTGAATAAGTTGAATTTGAATTTGTGGTAGTTATCTTATTTTTATGTTTTTGAGTATTGAGACGGATGTTGATTGTTGAGTCTATTTGGTGAACTTTGACTTGGGTCAAATTAGATGGTTTCATCTCATGTGGTTTTTATGAATTTGGTTGAAAGGTTGATGGTTTTGATGTTTTGTTAAGTTTGATGTTTGTTCGGGATTGCATTGTTTAACCTTTTATTGTGATTCTAGAAAAATATGATTTTGTGTTTAAAAATATACATGCACGATTAGATAAGTCAGCAATTTTTTAGGGTTCGATTTTAAGGATGCAAATGATATTTACGTCTGAGATTTGGTTGGGTTGAAAGAGAGTCGATTTCCTATTTTTTTTGTTTCACCTTTCTTAACGAAACAAAAAAATTGCAATTTCATAAGTTATTTTTCTTATCTATATTGGGTCCTTAAGCAATTTTTTTTATGTCAATTAGGTCCCATTGACAAGGTTTACTAGTTTACCAGTCAAGTAATATTATTATTATTTTTTTTACTTTGGTCACTAAACTTTTTATATATATATATATATATATATATATATATATATATATATATATATATATATATATATATATATATAAAAGGGCTCTGAACAAAATGAAAAAATATATATTTTATTTTGTTATACAAATTGTTTGTGTCCATTAGTGATGTACAAAATATAAAAAAATAAATACAGTTTGTTTAAGTCCACTAGTAGGGTCCCAATTGACAAAAAAATTGTTTTTAGTCCACAAAAATAGTTTCTTGATAAAAGTAGACAAATATAACTGGTTGAAGTATTTCAGTTATTTACTTATTTAGGCTAAAGGATGTGTTAGATATTAATGACGTCGATAAACAACATTCAATAGCCACATTTTTCGTAAGCATCGATGGGCTGCATGTTTGTGTTGCTCAAATTTGAATTAGACCTGAAAATCGTATTATGTTCGGGTTGGCATGTTGTGGATTGGTGGGTCAAAATATGTCAACCCAAACACGACCAATTTAAATATACAGGTCACGGGTTGACGGGTTTGGAACATAAACTCATATATGACCCGTCAACCCATTTATTAATACAAGTTAACAGGTTGGCGCGTTTGTGGGTCGGATTTTGGGTTCGTGGGTCAGATTCTATAAATAAAATTGAAAATTAGACATGAATAAATTTTTGATGGTTGATGCAAACAAATCCGAATTTTAGACACTTAAGTCTTAAATATCAAAATGAAAATTAAAAACTTTTATTGAAACTTGTTCAAACTAAACATTAATACAAACATATATAATTCAAGTGCTAAAGTAATCGCCATAATTCCCATTTTTTTTCTTCGAAAAAACAAAGTAAATTCTCCAACACCATTGTGATACCTGATTTCGATCACAGAGTAACAGAGGGGAGAGTTGGACTGTGGGAGACTGGAAGTCTGGAAGAGGGAGATACGCTCATACATTATTTGATTTTGAGATTATTATTTAGGGCAAATGGGCAAAATGGTTACAGACTTAACCTTATAGGTTACGACTTACGACTTTAGGCCATCCAGTATGAGTCAAAATGTCAAAAGAGTCAAATGGTCTATGAAAAAGTGGTATATATTATATAATACTTATTAAATATTAATAAATGATACATAAATATATTTGAAAATAATTTTTTAATTCTTATTAAAAATATAAACGGGTTGGTGGGTCAATCCGTTTATTTTCTGAGAAACCCATATATGACCCGTTTAATAAACGGGTTGACGGGTTGAAAAACTCAACCCAAACCCATTTATTTCGTGTCGTGTCAAGAATTACCAACCCTAATTTGAATGACATTATCGCTCCATACCTTGATGTACAACCATTAAACCCAAAGGTACAAACACAAAATTGTAAAAGTTAGAGGCATTCGATGAAATCACACCATTATATAGGTATAAAAAGACACTGAGTGGCCGAATACTATATGACGTCTATATGAAAATTGACACCAAATATTGGAGATATTATGAGGCACCATATCCTTTAGCCTTAGTGAAATGGGATAATGACTTGAAAGGGTAACGAACAGTGACATTCCCAATTTTCACGGGTATAAAAGACCGATTTATTTATGCTTTGTTTTTAAAATCATAGTAATCATTTAAAGGAAACTGTTGCAAAATTTGTTCCCAAAACAAAATATGATAAGAATTTATCAAAGCATTCCTTAAAGAAATGTATTTTTATTATATAACAAAATCTCGGGATGTCATGTTCTGAAACCGACCAAAAGCATAAACATGACAAAATAGACCTTACAACAGTTATTTATAACTACTGGTCTATAATCCAAAATCTCTCGTCTTGTCAACCAACTTATGCTATTGTGCCACTACCTGTAATTCAAAGGAAACTGAGTGGGTCAGGCTTGGGAGCATGATAAGCATATACGATTTTCAACCCATAATATTAAATCCTATATATATATATATATATATATATATATATATATATATATATATATATATATATATATATTATAATTCACAAACTCATACAATTTTACCATATATAAGCAACTCTTCCCCACCCCGTTGATCCTCACAATGACACAATCTATACTCTCATATCTAAAATTTACCTCCTTACCTAATCCATACTCATGGACCCAAAACTAACCTCTCTACCTAATCCATACTCCCAGATTAATAACAAATAACTATGTCTAAATCCATAGCTACCAAAGTTTTTCTCGTTTATCGACAATATCGTTTTTGAGACCCCTCTCGCAATACATATCAATGGGTTTTTAGAGTACACCGGTGAACATTAAGTTCACAACACCTCCAAGTTGCGAGCCTGCTAGTGTTCCACTGGACTGTCTAGAATAGTCCGTGGTTGTCATCCCTACTCTGTTGAATGATGGGGCCATCGCTTGGGTAAAGGTTTCACTCTTTTTTCACTTGTCCCCCTCATCTCATGATCTATATCACCTTTTGTCTCATCATACAACTCATCTTTTATCACACACCAACTATCTCATCTACCCATGTTCTACCCAATATATTTGTAGATATAAAATACATATATAGTTTAACTCATTTAAAACCTATATAAAACATTCATCTAACTCATCTTTTATCACACACCAACTATCTCATCTACCCATGTTCTACCCAGCATATTTGTAGATATAAAATACATATACAGTTTAACTCATTTAAAACTTATATAAAACATTCATCCAATACCCATCTTAAGTAAACAAACAACGTATAAACACATAACACGTATTTCATATCAAATATTTCATATCTATGCGGTAGAAGAAAGTAATTACACACTCACTTGTTAAGACGATTGTCGAACAGCACTACGACTCTTCAAGTATAAGTTCTTCTATGAAACCGGGATATCTTCACACACCGGGCTTCTCGTGGGCAGAGCTTCGACTTGAAACTCTTTTCTCCTCGGGATCTTCGGGGCTTCGGGACTCGCTTCGGGTGTCAGGATGATACCAGGGCTTCAAGGGTATAACTTGCACGTAAAATGAGGCAATATGGGTGAGAGGAAAGAAATTGAGCAACAAAACTCGGCTGGCCTTTCTTTCTATTTATAGGAGGCTGAAAATCTGCTCTCACGTCGTGAGCTCAGTATGTCACTGCGTTCGTCATTCGACCACTTTCTCTGGAAGGCACCCATCACCTGCTCACATCGTGAACACTATGCTCACATCGTGAGCTCTGACACATGTGGAAATTTGTACCCCGAACTTTAAAAATCCAAATCTTTCGCATACGAGCTCCGTTTTTGACATTCTTTATATGCACACATAGATGAAATTATGCTCTACAACTCTCGTTTAGACTCCGTCGGCTAATTTTGACTTTAACTTTTATTATATTATTTTAGTAGGTCGGGACAGGAAAACTTCGTTAGGAATTCACAACTCCTTCATCTGACGTCTGTTTTCGTTTATCTTTTTACCGTTGGACTACTATTGACGAGATATTCAATTCTCGTTTAGATCATTTCGGCTAGAAATCACTCGATCTCATATTCGAACTTCGGATTGCATACCGCTAACACGAAACTTCGAAAAATCATAACTTCCTCATACAAAGTCAGATTTAGACGTTCTTTTTATGCACGCTCTCGGTTTAACGCATTCTATGAATTTCAACTAGATCACTAAGACTAA
Source organism: Lactuca saligna (assembly GCF_052625555.1). Lineage (NCBI taxonomy): Eukaryota > Viridiplantae > Streptophyta > Magnoliopsida > Asterales > Asteraceae > Lactuca > Lactuca saligna. The sequence continues at coordinate 131,473,983 of NC_136422.1, read as the reverse complement.
ATATCTCTCTATCATAAATTCACTATTTATGTCCTACAACATCGTGCCGAATCCGTCGCGAAACCTCGACAGATCATAAATTCTTCGTTATAACTCGATTTCAGTATTTTTTATATGTACGGAAACCTTGTGACATATACTCCAAATTGGTTAAGATTATTTATTTTAAACACTCTTATATCAAAAAGTTATTTTTGGACGCTTATCGTTTCTTAATTGACTAGCCCTGATCTACGGACGTTACACGAACTTTCGACTTTGTTCACATTTAGTCACTAAACTTTTTTTCGTTATCTATTTGCCACTGAACTATTGAAAATGTTCACATTTTACCCTTATGACCGGTTGTTACCGGTCATAAGGGTAAAATGTGAACAATTTCAATAGTTCAGTGACAAATAGATAATGAAAAAAGTTTAGTGATTAAATATGAACAAAATCGAAAGTTCGTTTTCCTCTGAAATAGTTCAATGACTAACTATGAACAAACTTCATTTGGAATTATGTTTTAGCAAATTATTTATTTTTTTTAAATTCTAACAACATTTGTTGATGAACAAATCTATGAAATAAAAAAACAAAACCTCGAAAAATATATTAAAAAAACGAAAATACGAAATCGAAATAAAAAACCAATGGTCTGGTATTTTCCAAAATAAAAAAATCAAAATTTCCAATATGATTTTGGTTTTACAAAAATTCAACTTTCGAATTTTCATATTTAAATCTCTCCCCTCGTTTATAATCGAAAAATGATTATAAAACCAAAAAGGGAATGCGAAAACACTCGATTCGAAATTTTTCTATCCAAAACTTCTCCTTAACACATGACATACATATTTTGCTTCAATCCGGAAAATCCAAAATTTTGGGTAGAAATTATCAATTTCAAAATTATGTCAAAGGCGGTCCTTAAACAAAGCTAAAAATTGAAGATTTTTTGGATTTTCTGTATTTAAGCAAAATGTTTATGCCATGTGTTAAGGGGAAGTTTTGGATATAAAGATTCCGAATTGAGCGCTTTCTCATTCGCTTTTTGGTTTTATAATCATTTTTCGATTATAAAAAGAGTAGAGATTTAGATATGGAAATTCGAAAGTTGAATTCTTCATATTATGTGGACTTGAAGACCGAAGTGACCTTGAGTATTTGAATTTTATGAAATGATTCGATTGGAGATTCGGAAGTGATTTCGGTTCATGATAGTTTGGACTTATTGAAGATTTTTGGAGTGTGCATAAATGCTCAAATTTTGGGTAATTTTTTGGAGAATGAGAAACTTCTAATTACCTTTTTATGCTCGGTTTGTATGGTCTTACATGTGTCATGGAAGAATTGAAGATTTGATGCTCATCTCTACATGTGTCACATTTAAGGCTCAGTTCGTGAAGTTGGTCGAGTTTGGAAGATTTGAAGCGGGTTATCCATTCCTAACTTTAAGGGGGAGAATGATGGGTACAGAGTTATTCATGTATGACTTTGTAAATGGTTTGACTTTTGTAAACTCACTTGCATGTGGTAAAGTAGCTTTATGACATGAGAGAGGGAGAGAGAGAGAGAGAGAGAGAGAGAGATTGGTTTTTCTATTTCGGTTTCGGTTTTTTTTAATATATTTTTTCGGGGTTATTTATTTATTTATTTATTTCATAGATTTCTTCATCAACAAATGTTACTTGAATTTAACAAAAATAAATAATTTGCTAAAATATAATACAAGAGGAAGTTTGTTCACATTTAATCATTGAACTTTTTTAGAGAGAAACGAACTTTCGATTTTATTCACATTTAGTCTCTAAACTTTTTTTCGTTATCTATTTGTCACTGAACTATTGAAACTGTTTATACAAAAATAGACATTTCCAGATATAGACACGCATTCCGTGGAGGTAGTTCCGCGGAATGGATCTTGAGTTTTTTTTTTTTTTTTTTTTTCCTCACATCGATTCTTCGGAGTTTATATTAATTCCCCAACTAATTATTTTCAAGTAAAGATTATAAAAGTATAATAATATTTTCTTAAAAATAATTAGTTGGGGGAATAAATATAAAACCCGAAGAATCGATGTGAAAAAAAAAACTAAAGATCAATTTCTCATTCCGCGGAGGTAGCTCCGCAGAATGAATCTTTAGGTTTTTTTTAATACATTGATTTATTTACCATTTTGTCATTCCGCGGAGCTACAGTAGATTCCGCGGAGCTACCTACGCGGAATGCATGTCTATATCCGAAAAGTCTATTTTTATGTCTATTTTTTTAAAATACCCCCATTTTTTGATTATTGCCGATATTTTCCCTTTAAATAATCCTTTTTTGGAATAAAAACAAGACCAATAAACTTAAGAAGCTAGCCATTATTAAGAGGAAAGAAACTTTGCATAGAGTCCATGGCAGGGTGTCAGATGGGTTGGACCCTGGTCCAAGGGTGACCACACCATAAGAGACCATTATAAGTACCATTGCCTCAAACTTGTTCCCTCCCTTCCTTTGATGGGATCTTTTATCTATTATTTTTGTCCATGGGACAATACTCGAGAGTTATTTTGATTATAAAAATAAGAACAATTGGTATTATTTTTTCCGGATGAGATAGAAAAAAAAAACAATATATATAATCCCCATAAGACATTTGATGTGTGTCAAATACATTGTGTCTGGTTATGTCTTGGGTAACAAATAAGATTATTAATACAAAAAAATCAACCTTGACTGTTGCTTGACAGAACAAACTTGTTTCATTAAAGAGTTAACGAATAAGAAATTAGGTTCAAAGCCAATTAAAAACGATGTGCATTATGGTCTTAACTTGGTTTATAAAGATTGAAAATTCCAATATAAAATTTGACTTAGCTTTTTCTGTTGCCGTGTTGGGATTCATATTTGACCTCATAAAAAAACGATAAATTAAAAGGACAAAAGAAAAAGAGACAAGCCCTAGTCTACTTTCACTTTTACCATTATTGATGGTCTTTCATAAAGTAAAATGAATGGTTTCAATATGTTAAAAAGATTTTAAACTTTCCAACCTGTAAGGGGTACTCAATCACTCAAAAGTTGCATGACTTTTTCAGCGAATATTAGGAATAATAGTTTTTATTTTTAAAACATAAATTCATCTCTTCACTAACATATTTATGACAATCTATTAAATATCATGTTAATATATTATTTACACCTCATGTTTATGTTATCTCCCATAAGTTTTAGCCATTTAAGAAAGTCTCATGATTATCCTCAATGTATCGATAATATGAATGTTGGTTAAAACGAAACCAAATTATTTGAGTAAACTATATCCTCAAGATCTTCACCGTCTCATAAAAAAATCAAACGTTTAAGCCTCTGTTTGTAATGTATACCGGCTATTTTATCTTTTTGATCTTATTGCAATGTAGTGTTTGATAAAATCACTAAAATAATTTATAAGTTAGTTTAAAAAAAAACATTCGAAATGGCTTAGTTCTTTATCATACTTTTTTCCATAAATTATCAAATATACTCTTAATTAAAAATAGGTTTAATATTTGTAACATTGTGCCATGCATACAAATCATAAACAACTAAAGCAATATTTTCAAAATTTCAATTTCAGTATAATTAGAATGCAGAGATAAAAGACAATATTTGTCATGATGTTAATGTTTTAATAATAACATATGTTTCATCATATTTTTAATTGTAAATTTGAATATTCTTTTATGTCATTTATATTTGTCAACAATTTGGTTTTTTTGTTTTTAACTAAACACTATTACTATATCATCTAGTTTGTCAACTGTCAACAAATTAATCAGGGATAAACAAATTTTTAACTAGCCTCTCAAACCCATATGATGAAAATAAACGTTTACTAAATGGATATCAAATACATATCATCTACCAAATCATGGTCGTTCGATGAATTTCATCGACGATCGAGATTGAAAATTATACCAAAACTATTGGGTCTATAAAATTTAAAAACATTTAAATTACATTTGATTATGATATTTAATTATATTTGCTTATGATATTCAAAGGTATTGTTTTCTCCAAAACTTGTTTTGTAGTTAATTAAATATTTAAATTATATTTGACCAAATGATATTTATATATTGGTTTCATATGAATGATTTAACTGGAGTGTTAGACGATGTGGTATGAGATGTCTTAACAACGTTTTTGTTGAAGTGGAGGCAAGAGCATAGCGTTATAACGAGGCCAACATCGTTCCGACTTTCTCGTTAAGTGTCTCTGGTTGTATAAAGCACGAGCAAAATGTGTTTGTGATTTGTCCTTCCTTTCTGAACGTTACAATGTCACTGTTTGAATTTAAAAAAAAATTAATTATTTTTTCACATATAAATACCTATTATCATCTATCATGACTTAATTCACAAAATTCTCCTCTTTCTCTATAGAATTTCAAAACATTTCAATAAAAAAAAAAGATTATGGATCCTTCTGACTTGTTTGACGATGGCAGTGACGATATATTCATCACTATGATGTACCAATATTACAACAAGGAGCTACTACAAGCAGACTCATCCCTTCTACTAACAAGACGTACGCTGTTAAATAGAAATCTCGAGGGAGGAAACGAACATCTATATCGTGATTACTTTGCGGATAATTGTGTATACATGTCGAAAGGGTTCAAAAAAAGATTTTGTTTGAGTAGAAATGTGTTCCTACGGATCGCCAATGTCGTGGAAAGCCGGTATCGTTTCTTTAATTTTAATACATATTTACTACATTTTTATACAAAATAAATACAAATTTACTACATTTTTAATACTAATGTATTATATTTTTAAAACATAATTAATATATGTTTAAATGTATACTTTTTTTTAATTGAGATATAATACTAGAGGTAGATGTAGACAATTGGATAATGTTGCAAATATACATGCAAATTCAACAAGATTACTAATTTCCAAAAGATAAACATGACAACACAAGAAAATATTGCCTCCATACCATCAAACATCGAATCTTTCGAGAAAAAATCACTATGTCCATATCTAAATGTCATTTTATGTCTATGGGTTTTATCCTGCCTAGTTTGGGTTGTGTTTTTGTTGGAAAATAGCATAAAGTAGTATATGTTTTGGTATAATTCTCAATTTACTTTTCATATTTTTACAATCAACACTATTGGGTCCCCGAATTACAAAAACACTTATCTGATTATAAATATACATTATTTGTTTATATATGACTCGATTAACAAATGTAATTAATAACTGAAACTATAAACTCTAAGATATTAAAAAATAGTGATGTCAATCTTGAATTATTAAATATAAAAATATGAATATACAGAAAATATTAAATTGAAATTTATGTATTCTTTATCCAAATTTACATTTATCTACCAGATCGATGAGTATCCAACATATATACCCATCCCCACCCCATTCTACCCTTCTTTTGCCAGAAAACTTCTTTTGTCTATTTGTCAAATCTTGATTATTGGAAAGATAGTCATATACTACACTCAAAGATATCATTGGGTAGAAAGATCCTTGTACACCATGCATGATGCATGTGCCAGTTCGATTAGAATAATTGATCATCTAATTTTGAAAATAATGAAAATTAATTTTCAAGTCGTGAATCTCTTTACTCAAAAAATCATTTTCAAGAACAATTACATATATAAGGTATACATTTTGAAGTTTATATATATATATATATATATATATATATATATATATATATATATATATATATATATATATATATATATATATATATATATATATATATATATATATAACTTCAAAATGTATACCTTATAACTTCAAAACATCAACTTTTTCAATATATATATATATATATATATATATATATATATATATATATATATATATATATATATATATATATATATATATATATATATATATATATATATATATATATATTTGAAAAAGTTGATGTTTATATTAAAGGAAATGAATATGATATTTTTCAATAAGGTTTATGTTTATGCTTAGAAAATATAAACATAATAGTGAATATGTGTTAGTAATTAAGAACAAATATGCATAATATGTATGTAATAATTTGAAATTGTATGAATTAGTATGTTGCTATATAAAGTACACTGTTTATACCGTATAAATTAGTAAGTTGATATTTTGTGGAAAGTATATTTGAAGTATATTTCCTATATTATAAATATGTTGCTATTATCATAAGCATGTTGTTGTTAATGGAAGTATGTTTGTTATTTTGTGTAAGTATTGTATGAACTTTGTGTAAGTATGTTGCTATCTATATTGATTGCATATATTATAAACATAATGCTATAACTTCAAGTATGTTTCTATATTGTGTAAAGCGTTACTATAAAATTTGTGTAAATAGTTGTCGTTTAAGTATATTGCCTATATTGTAAGAATGTTGCTATTCTTTTAGAGCATATAACTCACATGCCCACTACTATACCTCTGACTGTACATCTTTTGTCTCACACAAGACTTGAACCCTCAACCTTTGACTTAGGGTTGCATTTCCATCAACTTTCGATATTGTTGGACCATATTCCCTTTAGTCTACGTATGTTGATATTATCTCAAGCATGTAGCTATTACCTATATTGTATGCCTGTTGCCATTATTTTAATCATGTTGTCATTATTATATGGATGTTAAATTTTGGAATGGTTGTTATTTAAATAATGTAACAGTTTAGGTGTAGGATTGTCAGTCCTGTATAAATCTATATACAAGTGTCACGTTCTCTCTCCAGAAGGCTCTGGTTATAATATATGACTTTTGTTGGTACTTAGGTAAACACTTGAAGAAAATGTCTTACAAAGCAATATCAACGGTTTACGTATAGTTTAGTGAAATCCATTTTTCTTGTAATGTTTACATAGTGTGAAAATAAAATAATTATTCTTTTAAATAATTATTTTCTGTACCCCTTACTGGATAAAATAGAGTGTATGTTCCATAAACTATACATATTATAGTTTATATAAATGTTTCGTTAAAATGTGACAATTTGTATATTATTATCAAATTTTCATCATGATAATAAATTGGAATAAAATAATTATATATTTTTGTTTATATAATTATACCCTTTTTGCTCGACATGTTACAAAATGGTTGAAGTTTATTGAAATCAAATGTCTATTCGTAAGTATATTTATATTTTACAAAAATATAAATGTAACGATTTGTATATTATCTTGTGTTTTACTTGTATCCCCCCTCCCCCCTAAAACATATAAAAATTGTGAAAACGTAGGAGTATGAACTCACCTAGGGTGTGTTTGTGACTGGATAATGGTGTGAGTGGCGATGCTCTTTGTGTCAGAACACGTAAATATAGTCGTATCCTAATTTGTATCAACACATAATACCGTGTATAATTAGACAAACTATTTGATAAAGTGTTATATTAACACTAAATGATATATGTAGACTTACCAAATTAATTCCTAAGAATTAATTGAAGTCTTTGTTCTTCCTGGGAAAAATGTTTAAGATATTTTTCAGATTGTTTGAAAATATACTGGAATGTTTGAAGATATGAAGTTTTTCTTATGAATTTTGAGAGAAAAACGTGAAGGATTTTGGACGTAAATGTGATTTGTGAAGTGTGTTTTCGGTTTAAGCATATAAATATGGGGATAAATTGATTTGATGGGTATATAGAGAAGTGTAATTTATCATCTAGATTAGTGTGCCACTACCTAAACTTGATGTTCTCGGCTTATCCTCCAAACCGAGAACTAGGATTTCGGTCAAAAGGTCCAACCGAGAACTAAGGGTTCTCGGTCTAGGGGTCTTCAGTTAAGGGAGGTTTCGGTGGGGGTTTGCGGTCCGAAAGTTCTCGGTGGGGAAGGATTTTGGTCCTTAAATGGATCAAAGGTGTATTCGGTTTGGTTGGGATTTTGATTCCTAAAACCAAAAGCTCTTATAGTGGGTGTAAATTCATTTTTATTGAATTAAATTCTTAACTTTTGAACATTTTGACTTATGCTTGACATAGTGGACTTGCTTGACTTTGGTTTGACTTGTTTGACTTTTATTGACCTGAAACAACTGGTTGTTACACTAGAATATAATAATAAGAAGACAACGAGAATAAGGATGAGGAAGTTTCACCAATAAAAAAAATAGTTTAGGTTTAAATATTTTGACATACTATAACATTGATTGGTTTGGTATTGTTGACGTATGGGCCATTAGCATGGCCCAGAAGTTAAGACCAGGCACACCAGCCTCACCTAGCGCTCTCTTGCCAGCCTAGTTTGGCGCTCACCTGGTGCCCGAGCGGTCTTTCCCAACTCCTAGCTAGTTGGGCCCGAGTTAGGTTGGTCCAAGGTCCGACCTAACTCTTCCTTGACCTAATTGTCCCCTATAAATATAATGCTTCTTCCTCCATGAGGAGGCAGTTTGTAAGAGCTTTCCTTGGGACCTTGAACCCTAAAGGCATCAGCCTCTATGGCCAAACTGACACTCAACACACCAAGACAGTTCTCTCCGGCTAGGAATAACCATCTTATCTCTACCAACCGATCTAACTTGATTGTCAGAGCTTGCTCCCGGGACATAGTCCCTGGGCAACTCTAACGAGTTTACTGTAATGACAGCTTTGGTATCTCGCTTTGTAACATCCATAAAAATCATACAAATTTAAAACTTTTTAAAACATTTAGAAACCAACAGTTATTACAAATTTGTTTTCAAAATAGTTCTATATCATAGTATCCCAGAAACAAAGTCATAAAATGTGAGGAGCTGTACGATCACACCTTTGCCTTCCCGTGATCATCTAAGGTACCTGAATCCAAAACTGAATCTGTAAGCCCGAAGCTTAGTGAGTTCCCTAAAAATACCAATACACAACAAATACCACATATACAAATAACAACATGTAATGGGTCCACAACTTTACAAACTGGATTACTCCTGGGCCCACAGTGTGATTCTGGCTTGCCTTCCAGGCCTACAACTCACATATAGCTTGCCCCTGAGCCCACAGTATGAGTCTGGCATGCCCTACCCAACCCTCAACTCGTATCTAGAATGCTCATGAGTCCTCAGTATGAGTTTGGCATGCCCTGCCTGACCCTCAACTCATATTTGCGACACTATAGGGTTTGTTGGCTACCGAACGGAGCAGTACAACCTCAACCAATCCCACATAACATGTCGACATATAACATAACTAATGAACACATAGATAATCAGATAGTAATACAGGTAGCCCTATAGATCTACCAAACTGGCATAGCAACTAGCATGCATAACTAATTCATACTTAACATATCACCAACTACTAGGATATCAGATCCAATAGGCCGATATTGGTGCCTTCGACCCCGTAGTATAGTGAGGATAACTCACCACGTAAGTAGTGCTGAACTGGACTGAAAGTCTCCGATCACTATCTCACCGAAATCCCGAACTATTCAAAATAACAAATACAAGTTCAACACGTGGGATATCAATCTTGGCTAAGGGTCCACATAGTCCATTTTTCCTTTTCTCTATTTTGGGCCAAGGCTCAATGCCAAATCCATGATCTTAAAAGTCCATATATCCAAAGCCCATTAATTGCCCAATTTTCCAAAGTGGGCCAAACTCCCTAATTGGACCTTATTTTAAGATCCATTATCAAAAGTGGCCCAAAACTCAATTATTCAGAAAGTCCAGCAAGGCCCAAGTCCAATTAGTCCAAAGGCGTCCTAATCCCAAAGTCCAATTCATCAAAAGCCCAACAGAGGGCGTACACTGGGCGTACTCCTACGGTACACGGGGAGTACATCGTCTCGCGTTGACTGAAAAATGGGGCCATTGACTCGGTATGCGGGGCGTACCTCTCTTTACGCGGGACGTACGCGAGTCTGCACCAAAACTCTCATATGCTTAATTTCTTAAGTACTTAAGCCTAAACTTCCAATCCATCGACCAAATGTGCCTAAGACACATAAAGTCTTGAACTTTAAGACTTTTGACGTCCACAAAGTTCTTAATACATGGTCTTAATCCATTAAGACCTTCCTACTCCAGGCATGAGACACATTTATCTACTAGGACGTCATTTTTATCACTTAGGACCATTTCTAGGGTCTAGAAGGACGACTTAACATGTCCAAAATGCATCATGCACAATATTGGGGTTTTTGGATAAGAAAAGTGCCAAGAAGCTAAACAAGACAAGATCTACTCAATATAATTGCCAAGGCAGAAGCTTTTTACCTCCTGGAGCTTCAAGAGGACAAGATAACTTTAGATCTTCAAGCTTACCTTCCTTCTCCAACTATTTGGTGTAACACCCTCTCCTTCAAATGCTTAAAACATACACAACTCACACTCACACACAAGGCTAGGGTTTTGGGATGTCTCTAGGGTATGGAGGCTGAAAGTGAGGGGAGAAATGAGCCATAAGGATGTTTATATTGCACCCAAACCCTAAATATTAGGGTTTGCATCTAACTCGAGTAAGCTTAGCGTACACAAGTGTATGCCCAACATACTAGGGCGCACCTAGTACGCTTAGCATACCTTAATTACGCTTGGCGTACTTGTCTTGTTCTCAATGTTGAAACTTTATCCCTTAGGCTCCTCATGGGTCGACTCTTCTAACCCCAGGAGCTACAAAAGACAAAATAATAGCAAAAGAGAGGATTCGAAAAAACCTACAAATCTTGGGATGTTACATGCTGGGAACTCGCTATCGACACCACCTCAAGATCATTGGTCCAGATTCGAGACACCAAGACCCGACGGCTTGAGCACATATCGCAACATTTGGTGCCATCCGTGCGATCTCGAGCGAATAGTGATCATATCTTGGTCTCAACCCTAGTTTCACCATCGATCTGTTCAGATCTATTGTTCTTCGCCTCTAGTTTTTTTCAGATCTGTTAATTTCTATCATTATCTATTCAGATGCGTTCGACTCTCGCCAAGAGCTGTCCGGATCTGCTTCCCGAATGTTCAGATCTCAAGACTTGATTCATTTTTCTTTATAATCTATAGATTTGCTCCATTGTTGCCCAAATATCTATGATACGCTTCACTATTTTCACTCAGATCTCCAAATTTGTTATGTTCTTGTTCATCTGAACATTTATGAAGCTTGCAAAAACATTTTCATATCGATTTTCGTGAGTTATTCAGAAACTTGGGGAAGAGGTGATGAGGCTGCAAGGTCTTCATCCAAATTGATATAAAACATAGGTGGGCCCCATGTGTGGTACTTCCTGTACACAATCAAAGTCATGAAAAAAAAGAAGAAGAGTAAAATAACTAGGGTTTACAAGTTGCAAATGCGCCACCATTTATCACCTTGGGACTAAATTTGAAAATGGGCTCCAAAAAGTCTCATTTTGGGCTCCTCTTATCATAAGTGGGCTGCACCTTTTATTTTTCGCCCTTTCCAAACTAGTTTCTAACATATTAGGCTATCTTCAACCACACAAAAATGACTCAATTTTTCAAGACAACAATCAGGCATTTATGCTCGCGTTCTGCAAGCTCCGCTCAACAAAATATGTTTTTAGAATACATATTGCAGTTCGGACTCACTCAACATTATTGAAAAAAAAAAAATAGAGGGAGAAGAGTAGTACACTACTGCTGCTACTCTGCAAAGCATTTCAAAGCAATCATGAACTTAATCAGTTTCAAGAAAATTATCAAATTTGATTGTGTTGTCTTTTTAGATAACCGCCAGGGCCGGTCCAAACGTATCGTGGGCCTATAGCGAAATGGAAAAAAATGGCCCCCAAAGTCATAATTAAAATAAAGATTAATTTAAAAATAAAAATACCATTAAAAATTCACTAATAATATTAAAAACATACATATGACAACAACATTACAAAAACAGCACATTTAAAGAAAAATACTTCTTTAGTGCGAGTTTAGATGCATAGTCATTAATAATAATATCAAATTTATCTAACATATCTTTCTCTATATATAATATTGCCAAAGCATTCAACCTTTTTGCAATATCGGTGACCTTGAATAATTCTTCATTACCTTCAACTTTTAAAAATTGAATACGTAGATGCAACACAACAATGACATTAATAAAAATATTTAGGTAACAATCAACAACTTTAAGAAAGGACAAAGTTTCAGTTTTATCTAACATATATTTCTCTAGAAAGAATCGGCTCGAACTCAAGCTGAAAGAATCTAGTCCAAAAATTTCAAATACACACAAAATCATAAATATGGTATACAAAAAAAATCATAAATCTAATATATAAACCAAGTCAGAAATCTGATAACCGTTTTGATTAACAATACAATATCAAGTCAGAAATAAGAAATATGATAACCAACAATTCTTCTCAACATTACCATTCTGATAATGAACCATTCTGCAAGAATCAAATGACAAACAAAACTCAGAAAAGGTGAAACAAAAGTTCAAGATTAAGAAACAAAAGCTTTGATCAAACATAAAATTTTGACTATACAAAAGCTTTTGATTAAACAAAAATTCAAGATTGAGACCAAATCTAACCTAATTTAAACAAAAAAGTCAGGAAGAAAAAATTAGTAGAGTCGGAAATCAGAACCACAACAAAAAAATACCCATAATTGGCACAACTTCTAACCTCCAGGTGGGAGGCATCACAACCCTCACCCATCAGAAGCTAATAAGTGGGATTAATAAAGTTGGAATTCATTAATGTTTAACATCCTCTTCTGATGAATCGATGTGATGAAAGCAAGATGGAGAGTGAGAAACAAATTACCGGGATGTTGAAGGGAGAAGGTAAGATCAAAATTAAAATGAGAGAAATCTTGTATTCATGTGATGTTTGATTAGAGAGGTTAACCAGTAAAAAAGGAGATAAATTCACAAATCGAGGAAGTCGATTCGATTCTCCCGCATCACCTCTATGGATGTCAATTTGTGAAAGGCTCATTGGGTCATCCGTTCTTACTTCCAGATGCCTATCAGTCCATTAACTCTATTTTCTTTTTGGGATAATTTGGAGTGGGGATTTCTTGGGCTCCAAATAGATATATAGATAAATTAAATTTATACATATAGATATATCCTTAGAATTTTGGCCCCCTTAGCAACATGGGCCCTGGGAAACCGATCGGGTTTCCCATCGTTAGGACTGAGCTTGATAACCGCTCCAGCACCACGACACTCAAAGCGCACCGACAATAGGCTTACGTAGAAATGCTCGGTCTGTAAACCATTTACATGGGACTCGTGAAGTGTGCGCTACTGACCAACTATCCAAAGTTTCCCCTAGGCATATAAATATAACCCACTACCTGACGTTGGCCACATAACTTATCCCCCTCGCAAGGGCATGCACGTTTTCCTCATGGATCGAGTACGTTGTAGTTGCTTTACGAACTTTGGAGCTTGGCACAACAACCATACCGAATAACAGTCTCATAGGCTGTATGGCGAGGTCATGCTTCTTAGCTACCTTATCCTAGCATCTTATCGACACCATTTGTCACATTCGCAGCCTTGTTGTGCATAATATAATCAGCCTTTCACTGCATAACATTAGTAGCAGCCTTGCTCTGAATAACATCATTAGCAGCCACGTTGTGCGTTACATTACCAGCAACAACTACGTTGCATAACATTGACTAGATCATACTCTCGAGAAGAAAAGAGTATTAAGCTACCCAGTGCTTCACAAATCCATGTATACCTAATCACATAACACCACGCCTCTCGTGGTCGAGGTTCAATCTTTCTTTTTATTTCATTAGTGAATTGTTGATATCTCTAGTCTGATAGGGATGCACAGTTTGTATAACTGTGTCTAGTTCAATGTTATTGGCCGCACACCAATTAGATCGGAACGGGGGGACTTGTTGATGTATGGTCCATTAGCATGGCCCAAACGTCAAGACATGGTGTGCCAGCCTCGTCTTCTCTCCTAGTGCTCGCATGCAAGCCTTGTTTAGTGCCTGCGCCTGACACTCACCAATCGCCCATGTGGTCTTTCCCAGCTCCTTGCTAGTTGGGCCTAAGTTGGACTGGCCCAAGGCCTGACCGAACTCTTCCTTGACCTAATTGTCCCTTATAACTTCTAAGGACCTTTCCCTAGGACCTTGAACCCTAAATGCATCAGCCTCCATGGCTAAACTGATACCCAATACACCAAGATAGTTTTCTCTATCTTGGAAGAACCATTTCATCTCTACTAACTTATCTATCTTGATCGACGGAGATTGCTCCCGGGGACCAGTCCCTCGGGCAACTTGTAACATCCCGATTTCCGGGAATGAGATTTTAGAGATTTGCATGCAATTAAAGAAACTTACTCGACGAGTTGGAGGGATCAACTCGTCATGTAGAGATTAGTCAACCCACATGAATTATGTGGTTTATTTGACGTATCAGAGGACCCCAACTCGACGAGTACAGGTTGTGCATGGAAACCCTATATTTTAGGGTTTGTACCCTATTTAAAGAACTTATGGTCCGTTTCTAGCCTCCCTCATTGTCATTACATCCATAAAAAACCCTAGATTGAGTCCTAAAATCCATTATGTGTGTTGAGAGTTTGAAAGGTGGCATTTGTTGATTTTGGAAGGGAAACTTGAAGAATAAGAAGCTTGGAATGGGAAGGAGCTTGTAGATCCAATGTCTACATTGTTTTGGCTACCATTTGAAGGTAATAAGTTGTTACCTTGATCATTCTAGTGTTATATCTCCTTATTCTTGGGTTTAAGACCATTTTTAGCATATTTATGGATCATTTCGGGTAATGGGTATGATCTGAAGTTGTAACTTCAGATTTGCACTCCTCTAAGTCCTTATAGTTATAAAGTTAATGAATTTATCAAGCTTTGGTCCTTCTCTTTGGCTTAAACCTCTCCCTTAGCTTGGTTTTAGCATTTAAGACCTTGCATGCATGTAAAGTTTGCAACTTTATGTAGAATCTGTGCCTTAGGAAGCTAGATCTATGATTTGGAGCTTTGGGACAGCTTAAAAACATTTGAATGAGAAATAGACTGAAGGGAATCGACGAGTTGCATGGTCAACTCGACTAGTTAGATGAAGATTAGACATTGTTGGTTTCAACATAGACTCAGCGAGTCAGTGAGACGAGTCAACGAGTCAGTCATGCTTTTCCTGACATTTGGATATCACATGGACTCAACGAGTTGTCTGAAAATTCAGCAAGTAAACTAGGGTTTTCCCGATTTATCGAGTTCTGGAAGGATTCGATGAGTCAGCGAGCTACACTCGACGAGTTGGGTCAACATTGACTGTTGAGCTTGATTATTGACTTTGACTTTGATATTTATCATCCTAAGCTACTTGTAAGGTGATTTGTCCTCACTATACTAACAGGGTCGAAGGCACCAATGTCGGCCCTTTTTGGATTTGTATCTGTGTTTATCGCATGATATACGTATTGATTTGCATCCTGGTAGTTAGGATGGTGATATGTATAGTGACCTCGTAGTTCGATATCCTGGTATATAGGACAATGCTATGTTAGTGACCGATTAGGTTGGCATCCTGGTTATGGGATGTTGCTATGATTAGTGATTTGTTAGACCCGTTTGACATTTATATATGCTAGCGTATGATATTTGTGTGCACATGATTGCTTGGTTGGGGGTTGGGTTGAGGTGGACCTGCTTTTTTGTGAAGGCCAACATACCCAGGGCGGACCGGATAGACTGAATACCCGGATAGGGCATACTAGTCACGCCGATAGCCCGATGAGCGGCTCGGATAGGCTGAAGGCCTTGAGAGGCGGTCCAGACGTGTCGATGGCTCGGAGAGCTATCCTGATAGACTGATGGCCCTGCGAGGCGGTCCAGTCAGGTTGATGGCTCGTTATGCATGCTATTTGTATGGCGTTGGTATTTTGGGGAACTCACTAAGATTCGGGCTTACAATTGTTTATTTTATTTTAGGAACTTCTTATGATCGCAGGAAAGAGAAGGCATGATCGTGCACCTCCTTATGTTTTTATGATTTGATTTTGTGATAGTATGACATGAAACCATTTTGAAAACAAATTTGTAATAATTATTAGCTATTGAATGTTTTAAAAAGTTTTAAATTGGCTTGAATTTTATGGACGTTACAAGTTGGTATCAGAGCCTTGGTTTGAGTGCATTGGAGAAAACACTCGTGTGTCTCCTATCTCAAACTAAGGACAAGATTTTAAAATGAATTTTTTCAAATGGTTTTCAAAATAATAAAGGCGGATGCAAGTGTACGATCAACCGGAGCTAAGTAGACCCCACAATACCTTATGGATTATTTGATTTTATGATATGATAGAACAACATGCTAGTACTAGGCTAGGGATCTTCAGGAATTCATGATAAAATTGCCTGATTATATGATGTATGATAGCCTAGGGTTTTCCTTATATGAATTTGACATCATTACTGTAGTTGCTTAGTGTAGGCATCACGGTCGTATATAATTAAGATCTTATAGCCTGAGAATTTTTGGTTTGGCCTTATTTAATGTTCTTTTCTGATTAAGGGCTTAGGGTAGGATCAGGTATTCCAAAGTTGATAGGGTCCAAGTTTATGTATAGCTAGCATACATGAGTGTTGTAGGGTTGGTGGAAGTTTCATGGATGATTGGGTTGTGTGGGGTCAGTAGGTCAATTATGAAATATTTAGCCTTCTTGTTGGAGTGAGGATTGAGCGCTCGCAATGCATATGGATATTGTTAGGGTGTTGTGATGATACTTGAGACAAATATGGGTAGGTGTGGAAGGTAGTATGGGCCCGTACTACTGAAAGCACAGGACCCATATGCGTAGCAAGGAAGTCACAACCCCTAGGGTTTTGTTGGGGGTAGGTTCCCAGATGATTATGTGGATTATTTGATATCTTCCTTGTATATTTTCAGCATAGTGGTTACTAGAGGATTTGTGACTGGATCCGGATCAGGATTAAGAGATGGCGGTCAGGGGGAACCAACAATTCCCGAGACTATCGGTCAGATGAGACCGGATGAGATGGACACCAGGATTCAGGAGATCCTACAGGATGAGGTTTTTGCACTATTCCTGGCACAATTGCTGGAGATGTTTGGGTCTATTAAGACCACCATGATTGAGTACTTCGACATGCGCTATGCAGTCATTGCTGAATTGTTGCCACAACAGCTACAACAACTGTAACAACGGCAGGGGGAGGAGCTAGTCAGGATTTTCAGTACCGGGACTTCGATAACACAAAGACCCCGAATTTTGAGGGGATTTAGGACTCGATTATAGCCACAAGGTGGCTATTTGATGTGGAGGGGTGTTTCATCATGTGCTCATGTCCTGTTGACTAGAAGGTCAGATGTGCCCAGAACTTGCTGAGGTCCGGGAAAAAGGACTGGTGGAGGATGATGAAAAGGTCGTATACATATGATCAGAGAGCTGCAATTACTTGGGAGTAGTTCAGGGTTATGTTCCGCGCTCGCTATATTTCGCGGGTCGAGTGAGAGCGGTCAGGTCAAGAGTTATTGGAGTTGAGACAGTGATCACCTGTATGTTCACGGAGAGGGCGATGTTCTGTCTGGAGTTCACTTCTGAGCAGACTCATATGACACGTTATCTGAGCATGCTCAAGACTAACATCTATCAGTTTATTGCTACCCAATGACATGTTACTCTAACAACCCAAACCTTTATCCGCTAAAGTTAGTCGTTTTCTAGTCAAATGAATTTCACATTTTTATTTGTTCCGTTAAATTTCTATGGTTTGGAAAATCATTTACGTTTTATTTAATTAAATTTATATATGATTCGGAACCAAAAGTCGCATGAAAACCCGAGTTTCCTTCATAAAATCAACAGATTTTGGCCCTAGTTGTGTTCACTACAAAAATATATGTAAGAAAATTTTGGATTTTTTTGGGAAACATACATACATTTTTACATAATTCAATGACAGGTTTTCACTACAAAAACATTCTTATGAAATCACCAGCTTAATGCTGATACTCTTTTAAAATCACTTGTGTTCTCAGGAAATCATTAGCTAGGTGCTCCCGCCGCATTTTGAGAAGACGGAGCATTTAGAGACATGTATTTTATATATTTTGTCATACTTTTGATGTACAAAATCAATGAATCAAACAGATGTAAATATTCATATCTTAATGTATTGGTTGTATTTACTATGATTACTATGATGCAAATGTTGTGATACTATACATGACTTCCTTCACCCCGAATGTTTCTGCCGTTCCGGTTTGGTGGTGTGACAGATTGGTATCAGAGCTATTGTTTATTGTGAACTAAGTATACCGAACCTTACATGGTACACACTATAAACATTAAGGGGTCGTTGCGCTCTGAACTAAAAAGTATACTTCTCAAATATAAGTATTTTATAAGAAGTATACAATTATATATACACACACCAGAAACGATATCATAAGTAGAACAAAGCAAAAGTATTTGGATGTTGGACACTGCAGTTAAACCTGGATAGTTATGTAATCATGTCTGGGATCAATATAGCCCGATCAACTATATTTATTTGAGACATGACCAACATGTGTTTGGGAGTGATTGTGGTGTTGCAGCAAGCCTAAAACATACCAAGATATATCCAACAAGATATCGATAGAATAGAGCATACAACTTAAAATACTATAGGAGTATTTTAGCTAGAGCCGAATACAATGTAGAAATTCATTCCAAGTGTTGCTACTTATTTCTTCCTAGCGATAGTTTACTTGTTTTGGTAACTTTTCTTTGTTTATCGCTTAGTAGAACACTTTATCTTTTAGGCTGAGATATATCTTGTTTCATATCACTTGATTCAAAAATCTAGTGGACTTACCATCCTCTTCTTCCTGATTATTTTTAGAACAATATGCCTCCGAAGAAAAGACCCAACAGAAAGAACAACAATCACCTGACGGATCCGATGCCATCACCTCCTCAGTTCGATCTTGCCACGTTCCAGGAAGCAGTTACAGCCGATGTGGCTGCCGTGATGTCGCAGATTAATTTTGGCGGCTTTAGCGGGTCGGGAAGTGGTACCCATCCCCTTAATCTTGATGGTAGTTAGGGACATCTGAAGGAGTGTTCCTACAAAGATTTCATGAATGCGAAGCCCAAATCCTTCGACGACAATGGATGTGTCATTTCCCTAACTCGATGGATCAAGAAGATCGAATCGGTCTTCGAGATCTGTGCGTGCTCCGAGGCAGATAAAGTGAAGTCCGCTGCCTACACCTTCATTGATAGACCCCTTACTTGGTGGAATAGCCGAGTCAAATCCCCGACTCTGCCAGTAGCCAATGCTATGGGTTGGGAGAGTTTAAAGGAAATTATGCTTGCTGAGTACTGCCCAAGGGGATAGATGCAGAAGTTGGAGCATGAGCTTCAGAACCTGAAGATGAAGCGTTCCGATATTTCCACTTATACAACTAGATTCTGAGATCTGACTCTTCTCTGTCCGGGAATGGTCACTCCGGAAAGCAAGAAAATAGAGAGGTACATTTGGGGATTAACACCCCCAACTAAAGGAAATGTTTTGGCTACTAAACCCCTCACATTCGGCAACACCAAGTGTTTAGCGCAAAATATTATAGATCACGGGGTTGATCTTGATGCAGCGGAAACCGTTCCCGAACCACCTAAGCCAAGTGGAGAAAAGAGAAGAACTTGGAACAAGCACAAGGGAAAATCTATGCAAGAGCCCTCCAATAAGCAGCAAGTAGTGGCAATTCATGCTGTTACCACTCCCGCCGCTGTTCCTACAACTCAAGCACCTGCCAGTAGGTATGCTGGTACCCTTCCTCGGTGCGACAAGTGCAACTATCATTATCATGGGCCATGCCGTGAAATGTTGTGCAACAGCTGTGGCAAGAAGGGGCACACAAATTGATTCTGCAAGACACCACCCTAACCAACCAATCAGGCTTCTGGAGCGGGCGTTGGTCAAGCCTATGATGGCTGTGGAGAGATCGGGCACTTCAAGAGAAATTATCCCAAGATAGCAACACATGGCAGCACAGGGAGAGTGCTAGCTATGGGCTAGGAGGAAGCAGGATCTGATCCCACTGTTGTTACGGGTACGTTCCTCCTTGACAACTCTTATGCATGCATTCTTTTCGATTTTGGTGTAGGGAGAAGTTTTGTTAATCATGCATTCAAGCATCTACTCAAGCATAAACCCCAACATTTAACCGAAACATTCACTATTGAGATGGTGAACGGAAGGAAAGAGAGCACTAACGACATATTCATCGGCTGCACCCTTACCCTAAGCGATGATTCCTTTCAAATCGACCTTATGTCGGTTTCCATAAAAAGCTTCGACATCATCATTGGCATGGATTGGTTGAGCTCCAATCATGCTGATATCCTTTGTTATGAAAAATCCATTCGCCTCAATCTTCTCTCTGGCAAAGCCCTCATTATTTATTGCGATAAACTCAGCTCAAACCTCTATATCATTTCATGCATCAAAGCTCATAAATATATGCGAAAGGAGTGCCATGCATTCCCAGCCCATGTTGTTAATGAGAAGCAAGAAGTTAAAGACCTCGAGAGCATCCCTAAAGTCTGCAACTTTCCTGATGTCTTTCTCGAAGAGCTTCCCAGAATCCCTCCTGAGTGCCAAGTCGAGTTCCGAATCGACTTAATCCCCAGAGCTACCCCGTAGCTAAATCCCCATATCGTCTAGCGCGAACAAAAATACAAGACTTATCCAGCCAACTCAATGAACTACTCAACAAGGGATTCATCAGAACGAGTTCCTCACCCTGGGGAGCGCCGGTCTTATTTGTGAAAAAGAAGGATGAATCTTTTTGGATGTGTATTGATTATCGCAAACTGAACAAGCTTACTATCAAAAATCATTATCCTCTTCCCCGAATCGACGACCTCTTCGATCAAATTTAGTGAGCCAACTACTTCTTGAAAATAGACCTAAGATCAGGGTACCATCAGCTACGAGTCCATGAGGGTGATGTTCCTTAGACAACATTTCAGACTCGATATGGCCACTACGAGTGTGTGGTAATGCCCTTTGGTCTAACCAACGCACTGGAGGTATTCATGGATCTAATGAATCGGGTGTGCCACCCTTTCCTAGACAGGTTCATGATAGTGTTCATTGATGATATACTTGTCTATTCCCAAAGCAAGGAAGATCATAAACAACACTTGAGGCTAGTACTAGAAACACTAAGGGCGGAGAAACTTTATGCAAAGATTTCAAAGTGCGAATTCTGGATCAAAAAAATAACTTTCCTTGGTCACGTTGTTAGCGAGTAAGGCATACATGTGGACCCTTCCAAGATCAAAATGATAGAGAATTGGTCGGCACCGAAGACGCCCACATAAATCCATCAATTCTTGGGTCTCGCTGGCTATTATCACAGGTTTATCCAGAATTTCTCCATAATCGCTAAGCCTCTAACCACCCTGACTCAGAAAGGTGTACCCTTTAGTTGGGGAGAAAAGCAAGATGCTGTGTTCCAAACATTGAAGCAGACCTTGTGTACCGCACCTATCTTGTCTTTGCCCGAAGGGATAGAGGACTTCGTAGTCTATTGCGATGCATCCAATCATGGCCTAGGTTGTGTGCTCACGCAACAAGGAAAGGTTATTGCATATGCCTTGAGATAGATGAAAGCACACGAAGTCAATTATACAACTCATGACTTGGAGTTGGGAGCAGTGGTCTTCACATTAAAGTTATGTAGACATTGTCTCTATGGAACCAAGTGCACTGTCTTCATCGATCATAAGAGCCTACATCATATTTTCGATCAGAAAAAGTTGAGCATGAGACAAAGGTGATGGGTGGAACTACTTAATGATTATAAGTGTGAGATACACTATCATCTAGGTAAGGCCAATGTGGTAGCAGATGCCCTCAACCGAAAAGAGTACTCAGGTCGTAGAGTGAAGGGCACTGACAATAACCATCCATTCCCATTTATCCGCTCAAATCAGAGAGGCTCAACTGTAAGCCTTGAAACCAGAGAACAGGTTGGATGAAGCCTTGAGGGGAATGGAAAAGAATTTAGAGATCAAGTGAGACGGAGTTTATGATTTCATGAACCGGATCTGGACCCGAAAGTTCGGTGGTTACAGAGAGGTTGTTATGAGCAAAGCCTATAAGACTCGATACTCCATTCACCCAGGTTCAGATAAGATGTATCTGGATCTCAAAAAGCTGTATTGGTTGCCAAACATGAAAGTAGAGATCGCTACTTTCGTGGGCAAGTTCTTGACTTGAGCCAATGTGAAAGTGGAATATCAATAGCCCTCAAGTCTACTTCAGCAGCCAGAAATACCTGAGTGGAAGTGGGAAGGGATTACGATGGAATTTATCACTAAATTACCCAAAACTCCGAGTGGGTACGATACCATATGGGTAATTGTCAACCGATTAACTAAATCCGCCCACTTCTTGCCAATCAAAGGAACCTTCAAGATGGAGAGACTTACTCGGATATACATTCAATAGATAGTCTGTTTGCATGGTGTGCATGTGTCCATTATCTCCGATCGGGATAGAAGATTCACCTTGAGATTTTGGCAGTCACTATAGAAGGCTCTTGGAACTAAGCTGTATATCAGCACAACTTATCACCCACAAACCGATGGGCAGAGTGATAGAATAATTAAGAACTTGGAAGATATGTTAAGGGCATGTGTTATAGATTTTGGGAAGTCGTGGGACACCCATTTTCCCTTGGTCGAATTCTCCTACAACAACAGTTATCATACCAGTATCAAGGCTGCGCCATTTGAAGCCCTTTATGGCTGTAAGTGCAGATCCCTTTTGTGTTGGGCTGAGGTGGGCGACATGCAACTGGTCAAGGGTCAAGTCCCCGACAACACTCTTACAGGCCCAGAAATCATCCGTGAAACCACTGAAAACATCATACAAATCTGGGAATAACTAAAGGCTTCGAGAGATATACAAAAGAGCTATGCTGATAAGAGACGAAAACCCTTGGAGTTTCAGGTTAGTGACCGTGTTCTATTGAAGGTCTCACCCTGGAAAGGCATGATACGCTTTCGAAAGCGTGGAAAGCTGAGTCCGAGATACATAGGACCATTCAAGATCCTCGCTAGGATCGGTCTCGTAGCATACAAACTTCGTTTACCCCAAGCGATTAACAATATTCATCCCGTCTTCCACGTCTCGAACCTTAAAAAGTGTTTATCCGATGAAACCCTTGTGATACCTCTTGATGAGATCAAGATCAACGAGAACCTTAACTGTGTGGAAGAGCCAGTCGAAATCATGGATTGCGAAATCAAACGAACGAAACAATGTTGCATAACGATAGTGAAGGTCCGCTGGAATGCCAAGTGCGGACCTGAATTCACTTGGGAGCACGAACATCAAATGAAACAGAAACATCCTCATATTTTTCCGAGTCCATGATTTGTATTCTATGTTTGATTTTCGGGACGAAATTCCCTCTATCAGGGGGGGGGGGATAATGTGACAACCCGAACCTTTATCAACTAAAGTTAGTCGTTTTACGTCAAATAAATTTCACATTTGTATTTGTTCCATTAAATTTCTATGGTGTGGAAAATCATTTACGTTTTATTTAATTTAATTTATATACGAGTCGGAACCAAAAGTCGCGCGAAAACCCGAGTTTCCTTTAAAAAATCAATGGTTTTCGGCATGAGTAGTGTTTACCGCCGTGAACCCGATCACGACCGTAAACCCATTTACGGCCATAAACCGTTCTTGGCTGGACCCCACCACTGACGATACCCCTAGCCTATATATACGTGACCCCTACCCTCATTTGAACTTTCCTGGCCGCGAACACCCTTTTTCTCTCTAAAAACCCCCAACCGTAAAACCAAGATTTCTCAAGTTTTCTCTTCATCTAACACTTCTTTCACCTTAAAACATGTTGGGGAGCAGCTAACACCAACCTTTTCGTCGATTCAAACATAACTGTTCTTGAGTTTACGGCCGTACACCCTTCAAAAATTCATAATTCCTTCAAGAACACAGTTCACAGCCGTAAACCTTTCAAGAGGTTGTTCTTGGCCGTAAACAGTTCACAACCGTAAACCCCCTTCACGATCGTAAACGCTCCCTGAGTGGGGAACTTGGCTGAGAACCCGCTTTCCCCGATTCAATCCAGTCCCCGTAACATTCCTTAACTGAAAGCAAGTGTTTTTCTAACACTCTATCTAAAGAAATCACTAATCTAGATGCATATTATGTATTTAACTATTATTAGGATTCCGTTAAGTGTCGCATACATCAACCAGAGTGTCTTCATTTCCAATTTTGTTGATCGACGCTATCGCACAATCAACAGTGAGTTCATACCCCTACACTTTTATGGTTTTTAAATGTTTTAAGGGGGAATACAAGACAAACACAAATGATTTTGTGAACCAAAACAAAAGGGATTTCAATAACTTTAAACCTTATGTAATTGATACAGACAAACGATTTCCACATTTTTATAAAATATTTAGATATTTTATCCCTTTTGTAATATGTTGAGCATAAGGGACACCATCAACTTGAAAACATAATTGCATAGTTTTCAGAACAATTCACGAAGCAAGTACATAACATCTCAGGGAAACTATACTGGTATAGTTTGGGGAATTCATTACACAATTTTTACCGATTCAAACTATATACATGGGAAAACATATAAGCTACGATAGGTTAGGTTTGAGATATTCATTACTACATTCGGATGACAAGAGTATAACACTAAATAATTATTTAAGTATAACTTTTTATACTCTACCAAGTATAAAAATGATTTTAGTTACGAGAAGATGATACATAACTACACGTAAACTAGTTGATATAGGATTGTGAGACAACTCTTCATTTGTACCCTTTGGGGTACTGGTAAAATCCTCAATATTTAGTGTAACCAGAGTCTCTTGGAGGGAGAGCGTGAGATTTGTGAATATATCTATTTGGGATTGATAATCCCATACCTAAATTGCTAGCTACAGTTAGGCAGACATGCCTGGGGTGACAAATATCATACCGTACGATGCCTGAAGAACGTCGCTAAAGTCATTATTCATATCAAGCGTAGTTATACGAATCACAATAGTATAAACTAACCTTTGTTTATGGGATTTCAGTTTTTCATGAGTTTTATTTTAATTAATAGAACTACTATACATTAGCCTGGAGGATTCAGGGAACATAATACTTGATTTTATTTTAAATAATAAAACTACTATACATACTGGTGGTAACTAGGGTTTTCAAACAGAACATACTATACATACTGGTGGTAACTTGTAACGACCCAATTTTCACATCCAAAATTTTTTTGTTTAAAAACGTTACTTTAGAAAATATTAATAACTAAAACAGCATTTGATCAACCATAATATAAACTGAACCATGTCTGAAAACCAAAACATACAACTAATCAGAATATCAGAGTATCAATCCCAGAAAAGCTCGTAAATACGGAAACCGGAGAGTGTGTGTGTGACATGCTGCTACCGCGCCGGCTCCTTTCCCCTAGCTGAGGAGGTACCTAAAACCAAAACTGAAACTGTAAGCACAAACCTTAGTGAGTTCCCCCATAATACCCCATACCATGCATACATATAACAAACCATGTTCAGCTAGAAGTTACGGGCCTTGCCCACACTCGGGAAGATACGGGCTCTGCCCACACTTCACTAGCCGGGAGATACGGGCCTCGCCCACACTTGTGAAGATACGGGCCCTGCCCACACTTCGCTATTGGGGAGATACGGGCCTAGCCCACACTCCAACCTCGGAGAGATATGGGCCCTGCCCACACTCAACCGCTAACCCATAACATACAAGTATCACGCAGACAACAAGTATAAGCAACTCTATCATATTAACAAATATTTCATACTTGACTAAACCCAGAGGTACGGGCTCAGCCCACACTCTAGTACTAACATCTCATCTACACGGGTCGGCCTTGGTGCCTTAGACCCATTCTTACTGGAAAGGAAACTCACCTCAAAATAGCTGCTGGTCTGTGTGGGAATTGGTCACCTACTACTGCTGCTGCTGCTCCGGAAACTCCCCGGCTGTAATTCCCACAATATACTTAATCATAGACTGCTAATTGACCTTTGGGTAAAAAGACCATTTTACCCCTGGTCTAGCCCTAAGTCAAATCAGAGTCAACTTTTAGTTGACCCGACTCACCGAGTTGGCTCTCCAACTCGCCGAGTCCCTGTCCAGACAATTGTCCTGGGTCCCTGATTCTACTCGTCGAGTTAGGCTATGACTCGACGAGTTCATCTCCTAAACTGACATTCAACCCCTTCATCCTACTCGCCGAGTTGTATGAACAGCTCGTCGAGTTCATCTTCATCCGAAGAACACTTATGCTAAGACTCGCCGAGTTGTATGAACAACTCGCCGAGTATGTTCTTGATCTATGAAGATTGTCTTGGACTCGCCGAGTCAGGGCATTGACTCGCCGAGTCCTAACATGGGTGAGTTCAGCTCCCAACTCACCGAGTCACCCCCTGTGACTCACGGCTCAAACTCGATACATCATAAAGGGACCAATTCGGTGACTCGCGACCAGACTCGCCGAGTCACATATACAACTCGCCGAGTCGCCGCCATGCATCCACCAAATACACCGATTTGCTCGATTCCAGTCCATGCCATTCATAGATCTAGACTTCTAGGACACAAATCACACGTAAAGTTTCCAACTTTACGTATGGATATTCACCAATATGGATTTTAGGGCTCAAAATGCCTTAAAAGGGTAGATCTAGGGCTAACAAGCAACATGGGGCCATAAAGCTAACAGATTTGAGCTCCTGGAGCTCAATCTTGCCTAGATCCAGAGGCCAAACATCTTATTACGACATATAATGCACATACAAGCTTGGGGATTTGACCAAGAAAGACCCAAATGAAGTTTTAAGCATAGAATCATGGGGAAAACGGGTTATACCTCAAGGGAACTGTTGGAAGAACACAATAGTTGCCTGGATGGCTTCCCTTCTTCTGGATCTACTTCCTTCCTCCTTCAAAACCTTCAAAAACACACACAATAGCCTCAAACTCTCAAGGAACAGCTTAGAACGAGGGATACAGGGCTCTAAGGGTGAATGAGGGCTGGCTTGGGGCAGTTAAGTCGTTTAAATAGGGTGCAAACCCCTGAAACTTAGGGTTTCATCCAACAGCGGCGACTCGCCGAGTTCGGGATATGGACTCGCCGAGTCGCCAACTTAAAACGTGACCTGGGTCACGTCCCTACTCGGTGAGTCGGACCTATGACTCGCCGAGTCCAAGGCTAAAATAGGAAATATTCGAATAAGATTTACATACCAGAAACCAGGTGCTACAAATCTCCCCCACTTATTTTAGACTTCGTCCTCGAAGTCTACTGCTCGATCCTGAAATAGCTCGGGGTAATGCTCCATCATCTCGTCCATCGGCTCCCAAGTCCATTTCGAACCCTTGCGGTGCTGCCATTGCACTTTCACTAATTCCACTTTCTTGTTCCTCAAATCCTTCGACTTCCTGTCGAGGATTGCGAATGGGCTCTTAATGTAATTCAGGTTGTCATGAACCTGAATATCCTCCAAAGGCACTACTGCTGAATCGTCCACTAAGCACTTCCGCAACTGAGAAACATGGAAAGTGCTGTGGATCTGGCTGAGCTCGGCTGGCAAATCCAACCTGTACGCCACCTTGCCCACCCGGGATACGACCCTGAACGGTCCGATGAATCGCGGGCCCAACTTGCCCCGCTTCCTGAATCGAATGAAGCCTTTCCAAGGCGACACCTTCAGGAGAACCATATCCCCGACTTGGAACTCCAAATTGGTCAACGCTTGTCGGCATAACTTTTCTGTCGACTCTGAGCAGTCTGAAGCCTGCTCCAGACCTGCTGGATCCTCTCGGTCGTCTTGAGCACCACTTCGGTTCTCCCCATGACCCTTTGGCCAACTTCACCCCATCATATCGGGGTCCTACACCTCCGTCTGTACAGCATCTCGAAGGGAGGGCAGTCGATACTCGCGTGATAGCTGTTGTTGTAGGAGAACTAGGCCAGGGGAAGATAGATATCCCAGCTACCACCGAAGTCTAGCACGCACGCCCGCAGCATATCCTCCAGAGTCTGGATGGTCCGTTCGCTCTGGCCATCCGTCTGCAGGTGAAAGGCGGTGCTAAAATGTAAATGAGTGCCCAACTCGTCATGGAATTTCTTCCAAAATCTGGAAGTAAAACGCACATCCCTGTCCGAGATCACCGATAGTGGCACCCCATGCCGTGCCACAATCTCCCTGATATAGATGTCGGCCAATTTTTCGGCCGATATGCTCTCCTGAATCGGAATAAAGTGAGCACTCTTGGTCAATCTATCCACGATGACCCAAATCGAATCCACTCCACGTGCGGTCCTGGGAAGCTTCGTGATAAAATCCATCGTGATATCTTCCCATTTCCACAGTGGAATATCCAACGGCTGCATCTTGCCATGCGGTCTCTGATGTTCGGCCTTGACCTTCCTGCAGGTCAAACACCGCTCGACGTACCATGCCACATCCCGCTTCATGCAGGGCCACCAGTAATCCAGACGAAGATCCCTATACATCTTCGTCACCCCGGGATGAATAGAGAACCGGGACTTGTGCGCCTACTCCATCAGAATCTGGCGCATGCCTCCGTGATACGGCACCCACACCCTACAGTGTAGTGTCAATAGTCCTCGGCTATCATAATCAAAGGAGGAAACCTAACTCACCACGCGCTCGCTCTTCCGATGCTCCTCCTTTGATAGCCTCCTGTTGAGCCTCCCGAATCTGCTCCAACAGGGGAGTCACCACGGTCATCCTCAAGCAGACGTCCCTGATTGGCGCCGCCTTGCGGCTAAGCGCATCGGCCACCACATTGGCCTTCCCCGGGTGGTAAAGGATCTCGCAATCATAATCCTTCACCACATCCAACCACCGACACTGCCTCATGTTCAGATTCGGCTGGTCCACAAGGTACCTCAAACTCTTGTGGTCCGTGTAGATGGTACACCGAACCCCATAGAGGTAATGTCGCCAAATCTTGAGAGCAAAGACCACCGCCCCCAACTCCAAATCGTGCATCGGGTAGACCACACAATCTCTGTCTCAGCATCTCAAATGCAGCCTGCTGCTCGGGTCCCCACCGAAAGACCACGGCTTTCTTCGTCAGCCGTGTCAGGGGTACGGCTATCTTGGAGAAATCCTGGATAAATCTCCGATAGTAGCCCGCCAATCCCAGGAAACTCCGAATCTCAGATGGAGACTTCGGGACCTCCCATCTCATCACGGCCTCGACCTTGGCCGGATCAACCAGAATCCCGTTCTGGTTGACGAGGTGTCCAAGAAATTGCACCTCGCGCAACCAAAACTCACACTTGGAGAACTTGGGATACAAACTCTCCCTCCTCAGGGTCTCCAATACCTCTCTCAGATGCTCCTCGTGTTCCTCCTAAGTCTTGGAATAAACCAAGATATCATCGATAAAGACTATCACAGACCGATCCAGCATCGGTCTGCATACGCGGTTCATGAGGTCCATGAACGCGCCAGGAGCATTGGTGAGCCCAAACGGCATCACCACGAACTCATAATGACCATAGCACGTCTGAAACACGGTCTTCTGCATATCCTCCTCCCTGACCCTCATCTGATGATAACCCGAACGCAAATCAATCTTGGAGAACCAAGATGCTCCCTGAAGCTGGTCAAATAGGTCATCAATCCTCGGAAGCGGGTAACGGTTCTTCACCGTTACCTTGTTCAGCTCCCGATAATCTATACACATCCAATGTGACCCGTCCTTCTTCTTTACAAACAGAATCGGGGCTCCCCAGGGTGAACTGCTCGGACGAATAAATCCCTTGTCTAGCAGCTCCTGCAGTTGCGTAGACAACTCCTGCATCTCGGGAGGGGCCAACCGATACGGCGCCTTGGCTATCGGAGCCGCGCCAGGGACAAGGTCAATCCTGAACTCCACTTGTCGCTCTGGAGGTATCCCAGGAAGCTCCTGTGGGAAAACATCTGCAAAGTCTCGGACCACTGGAACCTCGCTCACTGTCGCCTTACCCGCCTCCCAAGTATCCATCACATATGCGACATATCCTGCGCATCCCTGCTGAAGGTAGCGCCTAGCCCTCGCAGCTGAACATACAGTGGGTCCACACTGAGGCCTCTCTCCATGAATCACTAACTCTCCCCCGCTTGGGGTCCTGACCCGTACTAGCTGCTGTGCGCAATCTATCACCGCCCCATTAGGGCTCAGCCAATCCATGCCTATAATCACCTTGTTCCCACGCAACGGAATGGGAACCAAATCTACCAAATAGCGCTCCTCAAACAAACGCAGCACACAATCTCGAAATATCATCGATGCTCGCACCGATCGATCGTCAGCGTTCTCCACTTCCAAAGGGCAATCTAACTCGCCCGATGACTCATGAAACTTCTTGCTAAGTGCAAGGGAAACGAATGATCGGGATGCACCTGAATCAAATAACAGTTGAACTGGGAGGCCGTTCACATGGAACGATCCTAATGCATACATATACATATAGAGCACATATCAATAACATAACATCATAAAAAAAAGATAGAGGGAAAGAATCATACCCGTCACCACATCGAGTGCGGCGCGTGCCTCCTCGGCAGTCAACTGAAATGCCCGACTCCTCACCACTTGAGCCTCTGCCTTGCCCTGCCGACCATCCGTGATCCGCAGGGTCGCTGGAGCTGGCGCCTTCACTGGTGCTGCAACTGTCAACTGGGGGCAATTGGCCTTCTTGTGGCCCCTCTGGTTGCAGTGAAAACACAGCAACTCTGATGTCTGAATAGCTGAAACTGGAGTAGTACAATCCCTGCTAAAGTGCCCTGTCTTGCCGCACTTGTAGCAGCCTCCTGATCCCATCCTACATGCCCCTACGTGCGTCCTGCCGCATTTCCCGCAGCGGCTCGGTCCTGACTGGCCTTTCGGCCTACCATCTGATCCCTTGGGCTTCTTCCCCGAAGCCCCTCCTGCCTGACCCTCCTCTAGTTTCCATTTCCGGATGTGCTCCAAATCTATCTCCCTCTCCCTAGCCCTGGCAATCATGGAGTCCAGGGTAGGGCAAGCCGAAAAGCTAACATGCTCCCGGATGTCAGCTCGTAGCATATCA
Organism: Lactuca saligna; assembly: GCF_052625555.1. Classification (NCBI taxonomy): domain Eukaryota; kingdom Viridiplantae; phylum Streptophyta; class Magnoliopsida; order Asterales; family Asteraceae; genus Lactuca; species Lactuca saligna. The sequence continues at coordinate 131,442,860 of NC_136422.1, read as the reverse complement.
TGGTAACGAGTCCTCCTCATGTCCTCGTCACTAGCATACTGGGGCACCAATAAATCCCTCTCCCGGAACTTGGCGGTGATCTCCGCCACAGTGTCCGTCGTCTGCCTCATGTCTAGAAACTCCCTGGCCAGCTGCTGAAGCTCGACCGCCGGTGCAAACTCTGCCCTGAACCTGGTCACAAAGTCCGACCAGGTCATTGCCTCGATAGCTGAGGCTCCCAACGAGTCACCCACTGACTCCCACCAATCCCGGGCTCGGTCTCGTAAACACCCCGCTACGTATCTCGCCTTCGACCCCTTGGGGCAGAAGCTAGTCAACTGGGAAGACTCGATATCTGCAATCCATCGCCTGGCGACAATGGGGTCTTTCACCCCATGGAAATCCGGCGCACCACTGCCCCTGAAGTCCTTGAAGGACAGTGTGCGAGATCCTGACTGGCTAGAGGCCATATCGCTCCTGAATGCTCGTAGGCGATCCTCCATCAACTCCATGATCCCTTCCTTGATCGACCCAAAGAGAATGGGGGTCGACTCAAGGATGCCCCTGGTGATCTCTAACGCGATGAACTCACGTAGTCTCTCATCAATTGGCTCGGAGCCTGATCCCGAACCTGACCCCTCTCCTGAACCGCCATCTGCTGGCCTCGATCGAAGTACCACCATTCTGCAATACATCACAACAATCATTAGTGATACTGCTACTTCCTGAGGGATCACAACTACTTACAGGTTCCCTGGTCTTATCTTGGCCTTCCTTGGTTCGGGTACGGATCCTCTGCTTTTAGTAGTACGGGCCCATACTACCTTCCACATCTATCCATACCTTCTCCAAGGAATGCCTCGACTCCACCAGATCCCCTTCACTACTGCTGATCACAGCTATACTCAGCCTAGGCTTGCCCTAGGGAGATCTCTAATTCTACTCTAACCAGTCCTCAGCTGCTGCAGGCCTCATTGTAATGCCAATTGGCCATTACCCGAATACCATCACATGTGAAGAGGCTCAGATAATCCTTCGAGTACCAGACTCGTCCCTACAACGGTTGGACTCAAACAAGAGCTGCGCAGTAGGATCAAATTCGGCACTTTAAGATTATTCAATCCTGATTACATGTGACGTGACGCATTCGCCTAATGGCTAACTCCCATTATTCAGAGTCCCACGAAGCACGAAGCAAGCAGCATTCAGACAAGTGTAACAATCTCAATTAACTCTATCCACTTTCAGGAACTGAGCTAGCATATAGTGCTAACTTCATACTACCAGGCATAACCTAATCAGGCTATCCTACTTACTGTCTACTCAATAACTAGCATGCAATTTCTCATACAACTGAAACACAAATAGTAGGCACATAAGGTATCACTCCTAGATCCTTAGTCCTATTCTAGCATGCGGTTCTACGAAAGCTGATAAACATAACATAAACTTGTATGGGTACTATGGGGAATACTTACTTGAGCTCGGCCGGTCGCGCACATCACACACTTCGTTCTTTCTCAAAACTCTTTTCTAAATTTTAGAAAACATTTTCTTTTAGAAAATCTTTCAATCCCTCGATTTGAGTTCAGACACTCCCGAAGACGTGTCCGAATCCCTCAAACCAGGGCTCTGATACCAACTTGTAACGACCCAATTTTCACATCCAATTTTTTTTTTGTTTAAAAACGTTACTTTAGAAAATATTAATAACTAAAACATCATTTGATCAACCATAATATAAACTGAACCATGTCTGAAAACCAAAACATACAACTAATCAGAATATCAGAGTATCAATCCCAGAAAAGCTCGTAAATGCGGAAACCGGAGAGTGTGTGTGTGACATGCTGGTACCGCGCCAGCTCCGTTCCCCTAGCTGAGGAGGTACCTGAATCCAAAACTGAAACTGTAAGCACAAAGCTTAGTGAGTTGCCCCATAATACCCCATACCATGCATACATATAACAAACCATGTTCAACTAGGAGTTACGGGCCTTTCCCACACTCGGGAAGATACGGGCTCTGCCCACACTTCGCTAGCCGGGAGATACGGGCCTCGCCCACACTTGTGAAAATACGGGCCCTGCCCACACTTCGCTATCGGGGAGATACGGGCCTAGCCCACACTCCAACCTCGGAGAGATACGGGCCCTGCCCACACTCAACCGCTAACCCATAACATACAAGTATCACGCAGACAACAAGTATAAGCAACTCTATCATATTAACACATATTTCATACTTGACTAAACCCAGAGGTACGGGCTCGGCCCACACTCTAGTACTAACATCTCGTCTACACGGGTCGACCTTGGTGCCTTAGACCCATTCCTACTGGAAAGGAAACTCACCTCGAAATAGCTGCTGGTCTGTGTGGGAATTGGTCACCTACTACTGCTGCTGCTGCTCCGGAAACTCCCCGGCTGTAATTCCCACAATATACTTAATCATACACTGCTAACTGACCTTTGGGTAAAAAGACCATTTTACCCCTGGTCTAGCCCTAAGTCAAATCAGAGTCAACTTTTAGTTGACCCGACTCACCGAGTTGGCTCTCCAACTCGCCGAGTCCCTGTCCAGACAATTGTCCTGGGTCCCTGATTCTACTCGTCGAGTTAGGCTATGACTCGACGAGTTCATCTCCTAAACTGACATTCAACCCCTTCATCCTACTCGCCGAGTTGTATGAACAGCTCGTCGAGTTCATCTTCATCCGAAGAACACTTATGCTAAGACTCGCCGAGTTGTATGAACAACTCGCCGAGTACGTTCTTGATCTATGAAGATTGTCTTGGACTCGCCAAGTCAGGGCATTGACTCGCCGAGTCCTAACATGGGTGAGTTCAGCTCCCAACTCACCGAGTCACCCCCTGTGACTCACGGCTCAAACTCGATACATCATAAAGGGACCAATTCGGTGACTCGCGACCAGACTCGCCGAGTCACATATACAACTCGCCGAGTCGCCGCCATGCATCCACCAAATACACCGATTTGCTCGATTCCAGTCCATGCCATTCATAGATCTAGACTTCTAGGACACAAATCACACGTAAAGTTTCCAACTTTACGTGTGGATATTCACCAATATGGATTTTAGGGCTCAAAATGCCTTAAAAGGGTAGATCTAGGGCTAACAAGCAACATGGGGCCATAAAGCTAACAGATCTGAGCTCCTGGAGCTCAATCTTGCCTAGATCCAGAGGCCAAACATCTTATTACGACATATAATGCACATACAAGCTTGGGGATTTGACCAAGAAAGACCCAAATGAAGTTTTAAGCATAGAATCATGGGGAAAACGGGTTATACCTCAAGGGAACTGCTGGAAGAACACAATAGTTGCCTGGATGGCTTCCCTTCTTCTGGATCTACTTCCTTCCTCCTTCAAAACCTTCAAAAACACACACAATAGCCTCAAAATCTCAAGGAACAACTTAGAACGAGGGATATAGGGCTCTAAGGGTGAATGAGGGCTGGCTTGGGGCAGTTAAGTCGTTTAAATAGGGTGCAAACCCCTGAAACTTAGGGTTTCATCCAACAGCGGCGACTCGCCGAGTCCGGGATATGGACTCGCTGAGTCGCCAACTTAAAATGTGACCCGGGTCATGTCCCTACTCGGCGAGTCGAACCTATGACTTGCCGAGTCCAAGGCTAAAATAGGAAATATTCGAATAAGATTTACATACCAGAAACCAGGTGCTACATAACTAGGGTTGTCAAATTGAACATTTTATACACATTGGTGGTAACTAGGGATTTCAAGCAGAACATTCTATACGTTACTGGTAATAGCCAATGTTTCCATACAAGAGTTTTTTATTCAAAACAATGATTCAATACAGCTGGTGGTAGCCAGGCATACAAACCGTTACTTGATACACAACTCAGAACACAATAACAAACATATATGTAAGAAAATATTGGATTTTCTTGGGAAGCATACATACATTTTTACAGAATTCAATGACAGGTTTTCACTTCAAAAACATTCTTATGTACTCACCAGCTTAATATCGATACTCTTTCAAAATCGCTTGTATTCTCAGGAAATCAGTAGCCATGTACTCCTGCCGCATTTTGAGAAGACAGAGTGTTTAGAGACACATCTTTTATATATTTTGTCATAATTTTGATGTACAAAATCAATGAATTAAACAGATGTAAATATTCATATCTTAATGTATTGATTGTGTTTACTTTGATTGCTATGATGCAATTCATGACATCCTCCACCCTCGCACATTTCTTCCGTTTCGGTTTGGGAGTGTGACATATACTTTGTTGGAGTTACATGAGGCTGCTAGTCGGCGTGACCTTGAGATCGAGTTACAGTTAGGGGAGCAGAGGCAGGCCCCATCGCAGTCATAGCCGACGCCAAAGGAGTATAAGACTGCTGATTCCAGGACGGGAGGATAGCATGGTCACACTTGTGGCTAGTGCGGGAAGGGTCACTCGGGGATTTGTAGGTCTGGTAGTGCATGCCGCAAATGCAGAAAAGGGGCACTTTGCAAGGGATTGCTGACAGCCAGCCCCGGTTCAGGATTTGAGGATCTACTACCACTGCCATCAGGTTGGTCACGTGAAGACCAACTATTTACAACTTGATGTTAGGCTGGTGCAGGCTCCATCGGTGGCCACATTGAGGATTACTGATGGGAGTCAGGGTAGAGCAACGCCCCCGAGGGCTTAGGGATACACCTTCCAGCTTACAGTAGAGGAGGTCGGGGTAGCATCAGACGTTGTTGCTGGTATGTTTCTACCTCTTATCTTAATATTTATGATTATATTGTGAACTTTCAATTACCTTATGCTTAAGACGTTAGGACATAGGAAGGTTAGGGGAATTTTGTATCGAAGGGTTGTAGATGGTTAGGATCCAGGGATGCATTGAGGATGAGAAGTTAGGATAGATAATCACCATTCCAAGGTTAGTAGTTGTGATTTATCGATTTAGAAGTATTCAGCTGGGATTTAGATTTTTCTTGAAGTTCGAATGCTCCGTGTCGGGAGAGTTATTCTACTAAGGTTATTCATTCCCAGGTTAACCATTCCGTGTTTAATTATGGTAATAGCTAGTAGGGACAGTTAAGTTGTGTTTTGGTTTCACCACCAGTAGGTATTGGTTAGTGTCCCAAGTAAGGGAGAGTTGGGAATTCTCAGATGGAGCATCAGCCATTGAGGGTTTTGTTTAGCTGTCAGGGCTCGACAATACATTCAACACGAGTGTGTGGGTTATTTATCGTATGTAGTGGATACGCAGGTCAGGGATCAGACCGCGGTTTCCTGAGAGGGTGGGCGATTAACATAAGGTTTTGAGTTAGGCCAGGATTATAGTATGTGGATTGGATCGGGAGTTCAAAACCCCAAGTTGGGGAGAGTTGGCTATATGGGAGAGGGTACCAAGATGGGTCTAAGGTTATGCTCAACAGACTTAGGGCGGTCTGGATAGACTGAAGGCCAACAGGGTGTACCGGTTAGGCCGAAGGCTCGAAGAATGGTCTAGATAGGCTGAAGGCCTGGTAAGGGCGGACGAGACATGCTGAAGGTTCTGAGAGTGGGATAGATAGACTGAAGGCCCAGTGAAGGCAGTCCAGTCATACTGAAGAATCTATATCCGAAGAACGGTCCATACATGCTGAAGGACCAGAGAGGTGGTTTAGACATGCTAAAGGTTCTGAGATTGGTCCAGATAGGCTGAAGGCCCGGTGAGGCGGTCCAGTCATGCTGAAGAGTATGTGTGTATTCCGTTAGATCTATGTTTTGGTATTGAGCATGCTGTTATGTGATGCTTGTTTGATGTTGTGTAGGACGACGATTATGTCCCATCGAGGCAGTGAAAGGAGGAAAGTATCTCTAGGACTCATAGGGATGGAAAACCAATGTAATACCGACAAGGTCGGTATGAGATCAAGAGCATTTCAGTCGTGGATTGAGGACTTCATAGGGAGATTCCAGTCATGGGCTGTAGGCTAAATGGCTAGGATTGATCATTTAATTTCTTTGCGATACTCTCAGTGTGACACATTGATGGTGATTGAAAGACCCATTAATTAGTTGGTTTGGATAGGGAACGGTCAAGGGCCATTAGGAGTGCTAGTCAGGTGTCAAATTGAATCTGTGAAACATCTACCTCGTATTCCTGCTTGTTCGCAAGTTGTTGTTAAGGATCGGACGTACTGTGGAAGTTCTTGGTTGATCATCTTCTTTCGTCACCATGGAGATTGGTAATGGCATGGTAAATAGTCAAAGGTTATAATAAGGTTTTGGTGTATCATATGGATTCGGATTGTTGATCGAGGGTCTTCTCTACATGACCTATGGTAGTTTCAGTCAGAAATTTGGGGTGGATTCATGGACAACCATTTCGGGATGGATTATAGTGGAAAATTGCGTTGGGGATCGCAAGTGTATGCATGCAAGGCATACACTTTGGAGGCCAGTAAGGTAAATGGGGGAGCTTTTTGGTTGATGGGGTAAATAATGAGTTACAGGAAAAAGGTATAATGGCGTTAATGGGAAGTCGAGGGTTGCTGGGTTAGAGCGTCCCTGTCTGCCAGGTTCTAAGAATCGGGTTAGATATTTCTCCCGATTATCTATGGAAACACATTGTGTTTGGAGGGTTGAGGTGGTCCTGCTCGATGTAGTAGGTCAAGATACCCGGTGTGGGCCGACTGTAAGTCGTAGGCATGGAGACTCAAGAGGAGCAGTAGGCTTGCGGCAGTAGGCCAAGATACCCAGTGCGGACCGACTGTAAGTTGTAGGCATGAAGGCCAGGAGGAGCGGTAGGGTTGAGGCGGTAGTCCGAGAAACCCTGAGGATTTCAATTCAGTGGTGGTTGATTGGATTCGACATATTGATATTCCAGGCCGAGGCTAATCAGGCCAGTCATAGATGTTTGTGGTTATACGTTAGCAATTGACTGTTACCTGTATGTAGATTCGGGAACCAAAGGAAGCATTATCTTGTCAACAAAAAAGGATTCTTCTCCTACTTTGCCTCCCATAGTCCGTGTTACCCCTAAAAATTCGTCTTGAAATAATATGTAACCGCTTCTCCAACAATGAATTATCGGCAGCCGCGTATGATCTATGATTGTGTTTTGGCAAGAACTCCAGGTATTCAGGGTGCGATCCGTTTCAGGAAGAAGGAATTTGGGTTCCCAACATATCAGAATATTTTGGGTTTTACCAAGGTTGGCAAGGCAGCGTATCGACTGGGTCTCCTGGAGGGGCTTAGTCAGATTCATAGCAATTCCTATGTCTTTCAGTTATGAAAGTGCGTGTTGGGCGAGGACGTTGTGGCATCATTGGATGATCTTCAGGATGATGAGCGCCTGAACTACGTCAAGAGGCCAGAGGATGTCTTGGAACGAGAGGTAAAGGTTCTGCATATCAAGGAGGTACCTTTGGTAAAGGTACAAGTGGCAGGATTGGAGGGGATCCGAGTAGGTTTGGGAGCCGGAGGCTAGAAAGCATAGTCTGAATTTGTCTATTGTAGTAGGCTTCGAGGACGAAGCCTAGTTCAAGTGGGGGAGAGTTTTAACATCCTGATTTCCGGGAATGAGATTTTAGAATATGCATGCAATTAAAGAAATGACGAATTGGAGGGACCAACTCGTCATGTATAGATTAGTCAACCCGCATGAATTATGTGGTCTACTCGACGAGTCGGAGGACCCCGACTAGACGAGTAGAGGTTGTGCATGGAAACACTAAAATTTAGGGTTTGCACCTTATTTAAAGAGCTTATGGGGCGTTTCTAGCCCCTCTCATTATCATTACAGCTAGAGGAAACCCTAGATTGAGTCCTAAACTCCATTGTATTTGTTGAGAGCTTGAAAGGTGGCATTTGTTGATTTTGGAAGGGAAACTTGAAAAGTGAGAAGCTTGGAACAGGAAGGTGCTTGTAGATCCAACATTTACATCATTTTGGCTACCATTTAAAGGTAATAAGTTGTTACCTTGATTATTCTAGTGTTAGATCTCCTTATTCTTGGGTTTAAGACCATTTTAGCATATTTGTGGATCATTTCGGGTATTGGGTATGATTTGAAGTTGTAACTTCAGATCTGGACTCCTCTAAGTCCTTATGGTTATAAAGTTAATGAATTTATCAAGCTTTGCCTATGTCTTTTGCTTAAACCTCTCCCATAGCTTGGTTTCGGCATTTAAGATTTTGCATGCACATAAAGTTTGCAGCTTTATGTGGAATATGTGCCTTAGGAAGCTAGATCTGCAATTTGGAGCTTTAGGGTAGCTTAAAAGCGTCTGAATGAGAAATGGACCGAAGGAAACCAATGAATTGCATGGTCAACTTGACGAGTAAGATGAAGATTGGCCGTTGTTGGTTTTTGCATGGACTCGGAAAGTCAGTAAGACGACTTAACAAGTCAGTTAGGGTTTTCTTGACATTTAGACACCGCATGGACTCGGCAGGTTGTCTGGAAACTTGATGAGTCAACTCGGGTTTTCATGATTTCTTGAGTTTTGGAAGAACTAGACGAGTCAGTAAGCTACACTCGGCGAGTTGGGTCAACATGGACTGTGGACCTTGACTGTTGACTTAGACATTGACCAAGGGTTGACTAGTTTGACTTCTAGGGGTATTTTAGTAATTTAGGAATTTATGAAAGTGGATCATTGATGGATGTAGGTGATTGAGTTTGGAGCAGCATTTTAGGAGTTTGACGTGTATCATCCCGAGCTACTTGAGAGGTGAGTTGTCCTCACTATACTAACAGGGTCGAAGGCACCAATACCGACCCTTTTTGGATGTGTATATGGGTTTATTGCATGATATGCTTATTGATTTGCATCCTGGTAGTTAGGATAGTGATATTCTTAGTGACCTGGTAGGTCGGTATCCTGGTATATAGGACGATGCTATGTTAGTGACAAGTTGGTCAGTATCCTGGTCATAGGATGTTGTTATGATTAGTGATCTGTTAGATCAGTTTGACTATTATATATGCTAGCGTATGATATTTTTGTGCACATGATTGTTTGGTTGGGGGTTGGGTTGAGGCAGACCTGCTTTATGCTGAAGTCCAACATACCCATGGTGGAATGGATAGACTGCAAACCCAGATAGGGAATACTAGTCAGGCCGAAGGCCTGGCGAGCGGTCCCAATAGGCTGAAGGCCTTGAGAGGCGATCCAAACGTGTCAATGGCTCGGAGAGCGGTCCAAATAGACTGATGGCCCTGCGAGGTGGTCCGTTCAGGTTGATTGCTCATTATGCATGCTGTTTGTTTATATGATATGATTATGTTTGTATGGTGTTGGTATTTTGGGGGAACTCACTAAGCTTCAGGCTTACAATTGTTTATTTTGTTTCAGGTACTTCATATGATCACAAGAAGGAGAAGGCATGATCGTGTACCTCCTTATGTTTTTATGATTTGATTTTGGGATACTATGACATAAAACCATTTTGAAAACAAATTTATAATAATTATTGGCTTTTGAATGTTTTAAAATGTTTTAAATTGGCCTGGATTTTATGGATGTTACACAACTATAACGACTTTTTTGTGATGGAAGCTTAGGTATCTTGCCGGGAACTCACTAACAACACCTCCTCAAGATCTCCGATCTAGATCTAAGACACCAAGACCTAGCAGCCTGATCACATATCACAACAGGTATTTTAGTTGCATGTTTAATATTATATTTGAAGGATTAGTTCGATTAACTAAAAATAGAAGGACTAAAGGTTACAATGTTCAAAAGTTGAACATTGAGTAATTCTAGAACCTCCCTAGGTGGGGGATGAATTCTATTATGCATTCTAGGGTTTTCCTTGGGTATTAAGGAGCCTTGGATGCCTTAGAGAGGAAGTTAAGGGATTTATTATCTTGGAGATAACTGTCTTATCTAATACTTTCCTATCACCTATATGAACCCCTCTTGGGCTTGATTTTCATCCAAGCCTTCATTCCAAAGAGGAATTCCTAAATTTCTCCTCTCCTCTATTCTCTCTCTCTCTCTCTCTCTCTCTCTCTTCAAGTTACTTGGTTGCTAGGGAATGGATGTGATGCATTTGAGACATGACACTTGTGGTGCTTGCTTCCAAGAGTTTTTCAAGAAGGTTTTTGATAAAGTAATTTGAAAATTAAAGCTAAAAGGTATGTAAGCCCTAAATTGTTTGTGGTTTTTCGAAATTACCCTAGGGTTCATAGGTTTCTTGTTGGTCAATAGGATGTGACATCAATAGTGTTATGAAATAGATCTATAGGTTGCATGTACCCTTAAGTGTTAAGGATTTATTCGCGTTGATACATGTAAAACTTGGCAAATAGAAGACTTGAGATCTGGAAAACGAAAGACTTGAGATTTTGAAATAACATAAGCAAATTTATATCCCACCAAGTAGCTTCTTGCAAAGTTTGGAAATAAAACTAAAACCAAATAGGAAGAAGAGTATAACAACCTTTGTAGACTTTAAATCCTCAAGGGGAGGCTTATAAATTCATGAAGAACGTATGAACCTTTGAGACACCAACAATAATCCAACTTGATGATGATGCTAGTCTTTAAACTCTTAAGCTCTTAAGCTTTATGTTCATAACCAAAATATGAACTTAAATAGGGCAAAATGTAAGTGTTCTTTCAAGTGTAAAAGCAAAAATAAGAGAGAGTGAGTATGCCAAGCATACTCACGGTTTTGACATGTAATAAACGTAAAAAATGAAAGCCTTTCATGCACTATCATAAAGTTAAAACAATACACATGAGTCCTTAACCAATTAAACACTCATGTCATAAAAGGAACTTGTCTCCCATGCCTTTAAGAACTGGCCATGCTTTTTATTAAACAAATCAATAGGCCATGCTTCTTTGATTCTTTCTTATAAAGATAAAAAAGAAGACAAAAGTATATAAGTTTTGTAAACTTCTTATATAAAATATAAACTTTGGCTTTTGGCTAAAAGACAAAATTCTTTCTAGTCCAAAATAATGTACATGACTTAATAAATCAGAACATGTGATATATTATGTTACTTGGCATTGAAAATTAGTATTTCCATGAATAAATAATTTCCAATTAATTATAAGAGTTTATTGAATATTTATTAAAATCAATTTCTAATAAATAATCAATATTATCAAGTTGTTGTTAGTGTTACCCGTTAGTATCATATGTTAATTAGTAATATACTTTAATACGATTCTTGAGCATACTAGATCTTTCAATAAACCCAGTCAGGAATTAATGCTTAAGAAAATCCAAGAGTTTTAAAAAGGTGAAGATAAGTACAAAGGTTAAAATAATAGTGTTTTGTTCAAAAATATAAGAAAGTAACAATCAAAATGAAAAAAATTAAATATAGACATTACATACCAACAATATTCTAAATGTCTTAGGCACTTCTATCTTCAGTCTTTAAATACAAATTAATCTAAGTACTTGTCAAAATGCAAGTGTTAGACTTGGAAAACCCAGTAAGTATACACAAGATCAACTATTATAAAGTATTGGATAATGGAGATTGTAACGTCCCAAAAACCATGCCAAATTTTTTTTTTTAGTTTTATTAAGAACATTTTCATAACCTACAAGATAATCGATCATTGTTTTTAAATCAAATCCATAGATTCAAGGTATCAAATAATATCTCAAGTATAAATCAACTGGAGGATGTGTACGATCCGTTTTAAAGAATAATATTGCAGAATTTGTTCCCAGAAAACATGATAAAGATATTATCAAAGCACTTCCAAAGAAATGTATTTTGCTTATATTAAAACATTGGGATGTCATCGACAATACATAATCGTAAGCATAAATAGACCTTACATTCGTTTACACTAATGATTTACATCTCCTTTAATCTCTCAGGGTAATGTAGCTTTGTATCGACACCTATGATACAAATAAATTGAGTGGGTCAGGTTGGGAAACATGGTGAGTTTATATAGAGATTTCAACCCCACAATGTTATATCATATATATATATATATATATATATATATATATATATATATATATATATATATATATATATATATATATATATATATATATTGTAGCTAACAATATATACAATGTCACCACATATAAGCAATTTGACCCCACCTAGTCAATCCTCACAACGACATGATCTCTACTCTCGGGTCGAAAATTAACCTTTTTACCTAATCCATACTCTTGGATCAGGTATGTCTAATCCATGCTCCCAAATCAATAACTATGCCCATTCCATACTCTCAGACTACGGACAATTGACTATGTCTAACCTATGCTCCCGGATTAATGACAAATAACTATGTCATATCCATACTCTCGGACTAAGGACAAATGACCATGTCTAATCCATGCTCCCGGATTAATGACATATTTTAAAGTTCTATTCTCTATGTATATCTCACTCGTACTCATAAGAAGATACTAGCCGATATCCATCTCAATTAATTTAGGTTTGTTTTGTTCCCTAAATCATCATATATTAGCAGATATGCTCTTAACACCATATTTCAGGAAATAACAAATATTTCACACACAAATATATATTTAATACTTTAATCAATACTTATATTAAAATCATGTTTATGAAGGGGATTATGCGCTCACTTTTTAAAGCGATGACTCGAAATTTGGACAACGTTTCGCTTCTAACAATCGTCTTATCCTTCGATAAAACCTAGCATTATTTTTGATAAACTTTAGTCTAATTTTTATTGCGACTAATTAACTCAATGTCTACGAGCAATATGTTTTTATTAGTGTTAAAACATACTTTTCAATTTCTATGTAGAGATACGGGCCAAAGATGAAACACTGAGGGCAGGACCCTTTTGGCATTTAAGTTGTTCTGAAATCCAACAACCCTATGTGGCCATTCAAACTAGGTTCCCCATACGGTGAGCAGTTAATAGGTATCATAATAATGATTTTATAATTTATATTACTTAGCATATATTATTTAAGCATTACTCACTTACAAGGGAGTTTAGTGAAGAACTAGGCTTTGCGCAGGTAGAACTTTTGAGCCGAATGATCTTCTTCTCGTGGCCTTCTGGCACTCTGTGACCCGGTAAAAACTCCTAAGAAGGGCTAGAGAAAAGCCTCGAGGATTTGGGGGTGTTTGGGAGAGATTTGGAGTGAATTGGTGTGGAGAAATAAAGAAAAACGAGCATACTCCAATGTACACTTGGCGTACTTGGGGGTACGTTGGATATACTCCAATGTACACTAGGCATACTCATTCCATGTGTCAGCATCTGGTGGCAAGGTGTGGGGAGGAAGCAGTGGCTCAGATTAAACCATGTGTCACAAGTAGATCACTCCAAAAACTAGTTATTTCTAAAATCTTTAACTTTTGCATACGGGCTCCGTTTTTGACGTTCTTTTTATCCACGCGTAGGTAGTGATAGGATCTATAACTTTTATTTAGACTCCATCGGCTAGTTTCGATTTTATCTTTTAATATATTTTAACAGACTTAGACAGTTAAATCCATTAAAAATTCATAACTTTGTCATCCGTCGTCCGATTTCGACTATCTTTATAATGTTGAGCTCCTATTAGGTTTTGTTGGATAAAAATCTATTGATTTAAAATTCAATTTTTGGGTTGTGTACAGTTGTGCTAAATCTTAGAAAAATCATAACTTCTTCATATGAAGTTAGATTTGGATGTTATATTTATTTACGTTCTCGGTTTAACATATACTATGACTTCCATTTAGACCCCTAAGATAAAAAGTAATTTATCAAAAAAATTCACTTTTTACGTTATGCCGTGTCGTGCCAGTTTGACTATAAAACTTTGAAGGGTCATAACTATTGGATTAGGTGTCTAAGCCCATAACTATAATTGGTATGTATTTGACCCGAGAGTAGCATGGTCCATATAGGTTGCATTCACAAGAATAATCTGATAGAATGGATATGTGAGAAAGAGGTTATTTGTGATTTATTAATGTGTTATATGTATCATATATTAATTGAGAAATCATATCATTTAAGTAGTATTGATCAAGAATTAATTTGGAATTAATTTAGTGATCAAAAGATACTAAGTAAATTAATAGGGACTGATTATTTAAATTAGTGATACACATGGTTTGGGCTATGATCCATGATGGGATAAGTTTATGTGAGAGTCTATGAAGAGTTAGTGCATATGATTTATGGATCATAAGCCTAAGTGTAAGAATTAGGGTTACATATGACTCTTGGAATTCTAGCACTATATATGTAACCCCTTAGACCCCAAAATCGGATGCACAAGTAATATAGAAAGAGTATAGTCGATTTTAGGGTGTTCCTAACCTCTCTCTCAAGTGCTCCAATTTTTGGTGGTGTATTGTGAAGCATTTAAGGCATCACACTTGAGGTGCTAAGCTCTTAAATGCCAAGTAATACAAGCTATATAAAGAGGTAATCATCTAACTAGTTTTTATGATTCATATATCAAGTTGTATGCTAGATAGCTTCATGCTTTGGAAAATGAAATTTTCATGTATAACTAGAGAAAACATAAATCCAAATCATTAGGGTTGTATGTGCACCATATGGATGTTATAGTGCTCAAAACCCATTAGTGGTATCGGAGCCTTGGGTGGTATCGGAGCCTTGGGTAGTTTTCTGTTATATTGATGTCTGGTTAATTGTTTAAAGTTGAAGCAAAATGAAAAACATTTTCTGCCAGACTAAACTCGACGAGTCCAAGGAGGAAATCGACGAGTCTATTAGCTGACCCGATGAGTTGCACTGTTTGGTGGCAATTTTTCGGGTTTTTGGCCTAAATTAGATTAGGATCATTACCACAAACTGTTTTGTATCATAAAATCTATTTTTTCTCATATGGTAGTGATTATCCTCTTCCAATTAAATGATAATTGTCTAAATTTCAAGATCATTGTTAGTTTATATGATAAGATAATTGTTTGTAAATTTTTGATTTGATATTATCTTGCCTTATGAGTTAAATTAGGCCAATGATAAATTATATGATAATTTTATTAGTTAAAATTGATCTAAGTGTTTTTGAAGAGTGTCATAACTTGTAAGTTATGGAAACCAAAAGTTTTTAAGAGTTACAAAACTTGCCCTTTAGTTTTGGAATTTGTAAAGTCTCACTTATGAAACATTTAATTCCAAACCTTAGAATTTTAAAAGTTTAAAATTCAACCCTTATACTATTATAATAGTAAAAGTTAATACTCATATATATATATATATATATATATATATATATATATATATATATATATATATATATATATATATAAAAGACAAGTCAATCTTACCTTTAGTAGGCCTCATTCTGAAGCTGGTCTATAAGGAGTGTTTAAGGAAGCGGCCTATAAAATGAACGTCATTGGCTATCTACTCTTACCCACCGCACTCTTGACTAGTGGAGGGTCATTAGCCGAACGGGTAGTATAGGACATTAATTCTCATTAATATTATAATGATAATTATAAAGTAACTAAATGTTTTTATAATATTCCCAATCTTAGTTACTTTGGGAAAAATGTGAAAATGATGCTATTTCATGAAATTGCACTTTGCACCTTGCCAAGTCGTTAGGGGAGCGTGTGTGGTTAACCGACACATTAACTTGGACTAGTAAGGGTGGCAAAGGGTAGCTTGATGTTTTTCATGGATCAATGGAGCGTATGTGCTTAACCGACACATTGATTAGGTGATAAATGATATAGAGTGCACCAAGCACATTTACATGGTTATTCACACCTTGTTTGTGATCTCCTATATCCCAATCACAAACTTGAAAGGCATAATCGAGATTTAAACCTGTCATTGAAAAGTTTAATGGCTCTCAAAAGAATCTAAGAATTGCAATTCAGTTAAAACTTAATATTCAATATAGTTTTTCATGGTGGAAATTGGTAAATCGTCATCTACCTACCTTCAAATATTTTGCAATTGGATTACGACATCCCTCTTCCGAATTGTAAAATATTGTGTTTGGTCCTAGCCTTAATATTTCATTTGGGTGTTATACTAAGGAATCTTATTTAATCTAAACTTTGTCTTTCTTTTTCAGATGTTTTCCAACACCGCTTCTATCTCAAACCCTTCTGGCTCTTTCTCCCTTACAAATTTGTTTGGTGATTCAAATTTCAATGATTGGATTCGGAATATTAGGATGGTTACTCATTACGAGGACAAGGAATATGTCCTCGATAAAGAGCTTAGGGAGATTGATGAAGCAAATGCTACTCCTGAAGAAGTTGCTGAATATATGACTCATGAGAAGGATGACACAAAGGTGCAATGTATCATGTTAGCCACTATGACAACTGAACATCAAAAGTCCTATGAGGACTACTACCCTTTTGAGATGCACCAAGACTTGATGGAAAGGTACCATAAAAGTGCTCGACAGGAAAGGTATGAAATCATTGCCTCCATGATTACAACAAAAATGAAGGATGGAGAGTCCATCACGACCCACTTGCAAAAGATGCAAAGGTTTTTGGAGTGCTTGCTGAAGTTAAATGTCAACTTCAATGAAGATTTGACCATTGATATTATCTTATCCGCTTTACCTCCTTGTTATGATCAGTTTCGTATGACTTATCATATGAACAAGGAGGTTGTCACTCTAAGCAGGCTTCAAGGCCAACTCAGAACTGGTGAGAGTCGATTGAAAGGTAATTCTATTGTCCATACTCCTACTGCTGTTGCCCCTGTTCTATCAATTGGACATGGGAAATGGAAGAAGAGTAAGGCTCCTGCTTAGAGCCACAAGGGAAAGTCCCATGATGGATCCTCTTCTAGTGGAACCAAAGGTGGTTCTGCTACTCCCTCTACCAATCCAAACAAAGCAGAGTGCTTCTATTGTCATGAAAAAGGGTACTGGAAGTGAAGTTACCCCAAATACTTGCAGGACATCAAAAGATAAAGCCCACCCATGTAGGCATTTACACTATTCTCTCTAAAAAGACATCACATGCTAATTCTTGGGTCCTGGATAAAGGATATAATTTTCACATTTGTTCTTATTTGTAAGGACTAAAAAGAAGTAGGGATGCGAAGCATGGGAAGATGAACTTAATCACGGGGAATAGGAAAATGTCGGTTGTCACCAAAGTTGGAGTTTTTCTTTATTGCTTATTAGTGGGTTAGAATTACATTTGAATAATTGCTACTACTCGTTCGATATGGCGAGAAACATTATTTCCTTTCATGGTTTGTATAAACAAGGTTTTTGGTTTTCATTTGATAATGAAATTGGTTCTATTAATGCTTTTTATAATGGTGTATTTTATTTTAAAGCATTGCCTTGTAATGGTATATATGAAACTGTGATGGTTATAGACAACTTTGGAAATAATGTATTGCACATCGATTCGTCCAATGGTTTAGATAAGGCATCCTTGTGGCATTGTCGTCTTGGACATGTCAACAAGAAGCGCATAGACCAACTCTAAAAAGATAGAGTCTTGGAGTTATTCTACTTAAATTCGGATGATACTTGCGAATCTTGTTTGCTTGGAAAGATGACCAAGTCATCCTTCACTAGTACTTGTGAAAGGGGTGAGGTTCTATTGGATCTCATACACACTAATGTGTGTAGACTCTTTAGATCCACCACAAGGGATGCTAACCAATTCTATGTGACTTTTACTGATGATTACAACAGATATGGCTATGTCTACTTAATCAAGCATAAGTCAAAAACCTTTGAAAATTTCAAAGAGTTTAAACAAGAAATGGAGAATCAGCTAGGCAGGAATATAAAGATGCTCTGATCCGATCGAGGTGGTGAGTATCTTAGTATCAAGTTCCACAACTATCTTAAGGAATGTGGAATTGTTTCACAATTGACGCCACCTAGGACAACACAACTTAATGGTGTAACTGAGAGGCACAATCAGACCTTGTTGGATATCGTTTGTTCCATGATAAGTTGAGCTTCGTTACCTATCTCATTATGGGGTATTCCTTAGAGACTGCCACACATATCCTTAATTTAGTCCCAACTAAGAAGGTTACCAAAACACCTCACGAGATGTGGACAAGGAAGGTTCCCTCGTTAGCACATATAAAGGTTTAAGGTTGCAAGGATTTCGTAAGATGAGAGACTCACGACAAGATCTAACCTTTTAGTGAGCGATGTATTTTCATCGGCTACCCATAGAAGTCCTTTGGATATCTCTTCTATAGACTGAGTGACAATGTTGTGTTCATTGTGAGGATAGGGGTTTTCTGCGAAAGAGAACTCATATGACAAGAGGAAAGTGCAAGGCAAATCGACCTTGTAGAGCTTCAAGAGTTAACTGATGAAGGAACCTCAACCACTAGCACTCAAACCGAAGAGGAAACTATTGTTGAACCTGTTGACAAGTCCATACCTCTAAAGCGTTCGAGTAGAGTTAGTGTTCCAACTGTGTTATATGGTTTTCATATAACAATTGAAGATGATACGTTGATCAATGATAGTACATTGATAAATTGAGATGAACCTAATAACTACAAGGAAGCCATGGCAGACCCTGAGTCTGCAAATGGAAAGAGGTTATGGACAACAAAATTCATTCCATTTATGACAATAAAGTTTGGAACTTGGTTGATAATGTACTAGGTCGTAAGATGGTCGAGTGCAAATGGATCTTCACGAAGAAGACCAAAATGGATGGGAAAATACACACATATAACGCACGACTAGCTGCGAAGGGCTTTACTCAAACTCATGGAGTTAAATATGATGAGAGCTTAGATTAAATCTATAAGGGTTATGCTAGCCATAGCTGTATTTCATGATTATGAAATATGACAAATGGATGTTAAAACTGCTTTCCTTAATGGGAAGTTAGCTGAAGATGTTTACACGAGTCAGCCAGAGGGTTTTGTCAATGTAAAGTACCCTAATAGAGTGTTTAAGGTTGAGAAATCCATTTATGGGTTGAAACAAGCATCTCGCAGATGGAATCTTTATTTCGATGAGAAAGTCAAAGAGTTTGGATTTTTGATAAGCGAGGATGAGTCCTGTGTATATGTCAAAGCTAGTAGAAGTATAGTTAGCTTTCTGGTGTTGTATGTGGATGGGATACTTCTCATAGGAAATGACATTCTGTAACAACCCGAAAATTCGTATCATTGCTTGTAACCCTTTTCGTAACTCATTTCGATAATCCAATCGCCGTTTCCAATTTCGTCATTTAATTAAGTCATTAATTTGTAATTGATATTATGACTTAATGGGTGTCCTAATACTTTTAGAACTTATTATAACACCCCATATTAGTAATCGGAACATTTCTAGAATCAACCATATCAGATTACGGCAACTTGATCGGGTGCGACCAAAAGCCCCGTCTAACGCCGGTATCGGGTAGAATTCCACCGTGTCCAAATCCCGAACACTATTTAAAGTGATCTAAGCTTCCATTTGAAGCTTTTGGCTCTCTCTCTCTCACTACTCTCTCTCTAACCTCTCTCCTCAACCAAAGAATCAAGGTCCAAAACATTGAATTAAGGCTCCAAATCTTTGAGGTAACATCCCTAACTTGTTGTTTAACCTCTTAGGCCTTCAAATTCGTGTTTAAACTTTAATTTTGGACCTAAAACATGTGCTTACGGACAAGGAGTCTGCTTGGGCCGTACACACTTAATAAATGGGGTTTTGAGCAATTTAAATCAACTTTGGGACTTAGATACAACTATATGGCTTATCATTCTCGATTTGGAACACCTTAAACATGAAATTTGAGGATTAAAATTGAGTTTACTGCCCAAGAACTTGCTTGGGCCGTAAACACCTCATACATGGGGAGTAAACTCATCTAAACATGTTTAAAAGCTATATAACTCGACCTTTAGCCTTGGAATAAATCCTAGAACCAACCAAAATTAGTTTGGGGACCTTAAACATGATTAAATCCTCCCATTTAGGAGTTTATGGCCATTGCTTCCCAAGAAATAGTTCTAGGGCCGTAAAATCATTATTTCATGTTAAATGGTGCCCAAAACTCATACCAAGGCTTGGAAAAATAGTTTGAATCACATATGATTGTTCTAGCATCACCAAATGAATTGAGGTTTGAGCATGGGGGAGTTTATGGCCGTAAACTCCATGTTTACTGCCGTAAACTCCAATAAATGGTTCTTAAGTGAATATAATCCATCCCAAGGCCTTAGATAAATCTATTCCAACATTTCCCATGTGTATTCAAGCCATCTAGCACCATAAAACCCCTAAACATGAGTTCACGGCCATGAAATCATGTGTGTGTGTTGTTCAAGGCCGAAAACTCCATAAGGAGTTTACTCGTGAAGAGTAAACTCAATTCCCAAGTCCCACACCTCAGTACACGTCCGTAGATGTCACACGGGTCACTCCAAACACTTGTTTTGAAGTGTTTTCGCTCATTGGAGTGTATTATCATATCTAATTAGTGTTTTAAAGTCTAATTAGATACCGTTGGATACCATTTCATATTACATAGGAACCTCGTGTGTAATCAAGCCCCGAACCAACGTTTAGTGTCCGAAACAATTGCGCCTTCTCGTCTGGTGAGTTCATACCCCTACCCTTTTTCACTGTTTTTCACTGTTTTCAGGGGGGGGGGGGGATACAAGCAAAGTACAATGGATAATTGTACATAAAAACTTTTTTTACATGTTCGTGTTTCATAATTCACACTGATAATCATAACAGATAACCGTTTGAAACTTGCAGGATAATCATATACATTATTTGTGAAATTAGTTATAAGATGTTATGTTTATTATTTCACAAATGGTTTTCCACAATTTATCAGTTAAAATCATGACATTTAAACCTTTACATAAGATTTTGTTCACTGTTTTGTCCTCGATAACACTCCACAGAGATACGCGGGTGGAGGATTCTCGTATTATTACTAGTAAATTTGTTAGTCCTATATAATTGGAGACACGTCCTCGGTGAACATTCCACAGAGATACGCAAGTGGAGGACCGAAACCGTCACCAAAATCTCTTAGATAGGGAGTGCGACTTGAGAGTATAGATCTATACGGGGCTGACTACCCCACACCTGGCTGCTAGCTACAGCCGAACCGAAATGGTTCAAGGGTGACGAAAGTCATAAGGTGATGTGGACTACTTATTGACATATTTAGTCTATTGTATGGTTATGGGACTCGCACTTAGGATGACAGAGATTTACTTAATATTAATAATGAATAAAGTAATTAATTTACTTTGTAAATATTAGTTTTATATACGTGTTAAAACTAATACATTTCACAAGATAACCAGGTTTTTAGTATACATCTTTACATTGGTAACCAACATTCAGGAAAATATGGGATTTTCCTGGGGAACATTGTACGTAACCAGAAAAGTGTAACAAACCAGATAACTTTACATTCACATGAGTAAACATGTTTTCAGTGTACAATCTTACATTACATTTTGGGAATTCAATAACCAACATTTTTAAGAAAATATGGGATTTTCTTGGTGTGTGTAACATTTTCAGTAACGGACAGGAAACTTGTACATTTTTCACAAAACAAAACCGCTTATGAACTCACCATCTTTATGCTGATTTTCAAAGTGCTTGTATTCTCAGGTCCATGTTAGACAGGTACCCGATGATCCATTTTGGCAAAGACGAAGTGCGTAGAAGACTCGTCTTACTTTTGTTCATATATATTATGTATCACTTGTATAAATTTACTTTTGAAACAAATGTAAACTTTTCTATATGTAATGTAATGGTTGTTTTACTTTACTTACTATGTGCATTGGGTTTGATACACAACGTGGAGTCAACCCCGGAAATGTTTCCGCCTTCGGTTTTCGGGGTGTGACACATTCCAACTTTGCTGGAGGTTAAATCCTGGCCTAGGAAGTGTTTCGCTATAAAGGAGCTGGGGAAGCTGCTTATATTCTAGGGATAAGGATATTGAGAAGTAGGAGTAAAAGACTAATACGATTTAGTCAAAGTACCTATTTGGACAAGGTGTTTAAGCGTTTCAACATGGAGAATTCCAAGAAAGGTTACTTACCTATCCAAAGCAAAACCGAATTGAGTAAGACACAGAGTTTGAGTACAGATGCCGAGATAGCAGAGATGAGTCGAGTACCATATGCTTCCACAGTTGGCTCAATCATGTATGCTATATCTTGTACTCGCCGTGATGTGGCCTTTGTTTTGAGCATGGTCAGCAGATATCAAGGGAATCCTGGTAAAGCTCACTGGACTGCGGTAAAGAACATTTTTAAGTACCTGTGGAGGACTAAGGACTGGGTCCTTACCCTTGGTGGGAGTGATAAATTAAGAGTGACAGGGTATAGTGACGCCAACTTTCATATCGACAAAGATAAATTCCGCTCTAAGTCGGGCTGGGTATTTACCTTAAATGGAGGAGCAATAACTTGGAAAATTTCCAAACAGGAGACTATAGCTGATTCAATGTGCGAATCAGAGTACATAGCAGCAAGCAAAGCGTCAAAGGAGGCAATATGACTGAAGAACTTCATTGGAGACCTTGTAGTTGTACCGGCTGTAAAGGAGTCTATGGAGATTTTCTGTGACAATGAGAGTGTGGTCGCCTTAACCTAGGAACCAAGGGATCATGGAAAATCCAGGCACATCGACATAAAATATCACTTCATAAGACATCGGATAGAAGAAGGATTCATTGTAGTAAAGAGGGTATCGTCAGAGGAGCATTGGACTGAGTAGGGCTAAGCACTTACAGCATGTGATGAGCATTGGGCTGATGGACGATATTAGGTTTAATGATTAGATGGCTATTTAGAAAATTGTAATAGATATAATGTAATGGCATTTGATGATTAAATAGAAGGAGTTGTATTTATGAGTAAAGTTACTATCTTGTGTTAATTGTTTACTACTGTTTCATTTTGTATTGTTTTGACTTCCAAAATAATAAGATTATTCAAACTATCCACAGTCGATCGTACTTTGGAAGTAGGTATGAAGGCAAGACTATCATGAATTTGACTTGTAGATTGTCTAACGTGTTTACACATAGCAAAAGTTTGCTATAACATTCATGAGTGCTCCTGAAATAAGATTTGAGTGTTGGATTAAACTCACGCTCACATGAATCACTTCATAAAATTTGTCACGAGTGATTGTAAGATGATAATATCATATGGTCTTCAAACCAAGATGTATGAGTTGTTGGCTATTCGTTGGTTGTACATTAATAGTGCAAAAACACATCAGTAACTTGATGTTATAAAACGTGCTATTGTGTATGATATAACGAGGAGTTAGTACAAGCATATACGTTGAAGTTTATCTATTCCTTTTATCCTTGGAGGATTAAAAGCAATATCTTGGTCCCCTCGGTGATTTTTTTTGATTTATGTGTCGGGCCCGGTCAGGAATCAATTGATGTGTTCAATTAAGCTCTATGTCAAACAAATCGGAAATCGGGAAACAAACTGCTGGAGAGTAAGTATGACTATGTTCTATGTATTTGTCCTCATGATATCTTGAAGAACAGAGGATTATATGATCCCTTATCTAAATGGCATATCAAAGTTCGACAACGGCTTTTAAGAGCTACAATTGCTAGTCAGTTTTTTAAGTTGTATTTGCAGTTATAGTTATTAGACTTATCCAACTGGGAGACTGTTGGATTAGATGTCTAAGCCCATAACTATAATTGCCATGTACTTGACCCGAGAGTAGCATGGTCCATTTGGGTTACATTCACCTAAACAATTTGATAGGATGGATATTTGAGAAAGAGGTTATTTATGATTTACTAATATATTATACGTATAATATATTAATTGAGAAATCATATTATTTAATTAGTATTGATCAGTAATTCATTTGGAATAAATTTAGTGATCAAAAGAGACTAATTAAATTAATGGGGACTGATTATGTAAATTAGTGATATATATGGTTTAGGCTATTGATCCATGATTGGCTAACTTTATGTGAGAGTCCATGAAGAGTTAGTCCATATGAGTTATGGATCATAAGCCTAAGTGTAATAACTAGGGTTACATATGACTCTTTGAATTCTAACATTATATATGTAACCCCTAAGACCCCTAAATCAGATGCATAAGTAATATAGAAAGTATAGCCAATTTTAGGGTGTTCCTAACCTCTCTCTCAAGTCCTCTAAATGTTGGTGGTGTTTTGTTAAGCATTTGAGGGATCACACTTGAGGTGCTAAGCACTTAAAGGTCAAGTAATACAAGCTACATAAAGAGGTAAGCATCTAACTAGTTTTTATGATTCATCTAAGAAGTTGTATGCTAGATAGGCTTCATGCTTTGGAAAAATGAATTTGCATGTATAACTAGAGAAAACTTAGATCCAAAGCATTAGGGTTGTATGTGCACCATATGGATTTTATAGTGCTCAAAACTCATCAATAACTTCTTCATTATAACTCGGATTTCAATGCTCTTTATATGTATGGAACCCTTGTGACATATACTACAACTTGGTTAATACTATTTGCTCTAATTAATCTTCTATCAAAAATTCATTTTTGATGCTTATTGTCTCTAAATTGACTAGCCCGAATTTTTGAGCTTTACAAGTATCTCCCCCTTAGGATGATTACGTCCCAAAGTTATCTTTTCATCCTAGGTAATAATCGTAACTATTATATCCTTTTAAATGAGTATCTAACTCTTGCACTTCTTGATTGTTGGCGGTGCTTAATCTTGCACCTACTCTTCGTACTAAGTTAGACTTTCAATCATAACCTTCTAGTTACAAACTTGATCCTTATTGGAGACTCCTTCTTCTTCTTAACATACTTTACTTAAGATAGGTTCTTTACTTCGATTACCATTATAAACCGATGGGTCATGTTCTAATGACCTTACGTCGTATGATGCAACACTTAGACTTCGGCCTTTTAGAGTCAAATTCTAGAATGAAATTTATCTTCCTTTATGTTATAATGTGATATAATCGCATTCTAGCATGTAGCACTTCTAGCTACAAGATTCACACTTTAACGGCGATCACAATACTTCTATTGATCACTTTGATTATCTTTCACTTCAATATTTTGGCTTAAGTTGGACGTTATATCGAACTTGGTTCTCTGAACCACGTAATACACTGATCTTAGTTGTACTCAATTTGATATGACCACTAGGGGCGGAATATCAATCATCTTCTTAGTTATTACCGAAATGATGGTAACGACATACATGAATCAAACATAATCAATTACTAGTGCCTTGGTAACCTTGCGTCCTTCCCTGATCCATGTGTGAGTCCTGTGCTTCCGGTAGTATAGGCCTCTACTACCTTTCACACCTACTTATACTTTTCCCAAGTATTGTATGATAGTTCTCCAAGTCACCACTCAATAAAATCATATAGTACCTTAACACACCAGATAACAAAACAAAGGTTTATATTATTTCTTGAAATGATTACATAGATGTTCAAGTTCACCCTACACTATGCCTATTATATTAGGCTACACCACATGTTACTATCTATATGGCTACTTCATATCACGATCTTCAGATATATAGATCCTGATTCCTGATCCCTTGTATTGTCGCCTTCCTCATTAAAGATCATCTAGAATGCTCTTGCTTTTGGCTTCGGTGGTACGTTTGCCTTTGTAGCTCCTTCCCTATTTGTGCAGTCTTGCTTGAAGTGTCCTTCTTCACCACACATAAAGTAGACTTCTCTATTGTTCGTACATTCACTGACATAGTGACCAGTCTTCCCGCATTTATAGCAGGTCACCTCTTTAGAGCATCTCCCAATGTGTTTCCTTCTACACTTGTTACACCACTTTTCTTCATTGTTATCCCCGTACCTCTTATTGTTGGGGTTAGAATTTGGGAACCTATTTTTTTGTTTAGATCTTGAAGACCTATCAAAATTCCTCTTCTCATCAACTTCAAATCTCTCTAGACCCTTTTCCCTTATCTTGGTCTTAACATTCTTAGTAGGCCAGATGATGGCTTTCAAAGTGGTCACTTGCTTGACGATTGGACCAAAGTCTGCTAGCAGTCCATTAGCATACTTATACACCTTGGAGAATTTAGTCGGAACCAAATAAGGAACAAACTTCATTTTCTCCGTAAAACTTTCAGCATATTGTTGCATTAGTGTCTAAGTCCATAACTATAATTGGTATGTACTTGACCCGACTCGACATGGTCCATTAGGGTTGCATAACATCAGAACATTTGGATAGACCGTTTGTGAGAAGAGGACATTTGTGACATATTAATATATTATAAGTTCTAATATATTAATATGAAATCATGTTATTTAATTAGTATTGATCAAGAATTAATTTGGACTTAGTTTAGTGATCAAAAGAGACTAATTAAATACATGGGGATTGATTGTGTAAATCATTCATTCATATATATGTGGGCTTATGATCCATGATTCCTTATGTTGGATTTACCCCATGTGGTGACCCATGGATACTCCATGGAGGTTAAAACCCATGGAGCATAAGGAATGGGTAAAGTCATGGGTTACATGGTGTAACCCTAATGTGCACACTATAGACGAACCCCTTTGGCTCAAGAAATTGGACTAGTGATACATATGTGAGGGCTAGACGATTTGAGCGTGGAGTATCTTCTCCTCATGGTTATTCCGTGTGCTGATGATGGTGTGTGAACCATTTGAGGTGTCACATTTGGGTCACTAGGCTTTCAAGCTTCATGGAGTCAAGCTACATCAACAAGATATGTATTCTATCCATTTTATTACCCAAGTATCAAAATATTGTATGATAGTTAGGGTAATACCTTGGAATATTCATATTTGCATGTATAATAGATAAAACCTAGATCTAAGGTATTTAGAGTTGCATGTACACTTAGGAGTGTTAGAATGCTCAAAACCCAATAGGGGTATCAGAGCCTAGGCTTGTTTTAAATTATACTTGATGCAAAGTGATGAAAAATCGATTTTGTGGGCTGTCTGGGCACTAGACTCTCCGAGTCCACTGATGGACTCGCTGAGTCCATGAAGAAACGCATCCTACTCATCGCATTTGTTCATACACTCGATGACTAGGGCCCCCAGACAACATATTTTCGACCTTTAAGGCTGGAATTGGACTAGAATCATTACCCTAAGCTGTTTTTGAACCTATAAACCTGTTTTTGATGTGGTAATGTTCATTCTAATCCAAATTCAAAGATAATTGTCAATAGATTCATGTTTTGTATTTGTTTAAGGATTAGGGTAATTACATGAAAAGGTTTGATTTGAATTATCTTGTTCGTATGATTTGCTTAGATTAATAGAAAAGTTATGCGAAATTTTTGTTTTCAATCCAAATTAATCTAAGAGTTGATTCTAAAATGTGTTTTTGTAACTTTTCCTCAAGTTATATGAAAAGTCACATTTAAGATTCATAAAACTCATAAATATTTCCATAGGTTATGAATAAAGAAAAGTCACATTCTTTTAATAGTTTAAAGTCTTCCATAACTTGTCCACAAGTTATGGAACTTGAAGAGTTTTTGGTTTAAAACTACTTTAAATACATAAGTTATGGAAATTGAATAGTTTTGAATAGTTTCAAAACTTGCCCTCAAGTTTTGGAATTTGAAAAGTTTTCCCTTATGAATACTTTAATTCCAAGTTAAGCCCTTAGAATTTTAAAAGTTAAAATTCAACCCATATACCTTATAATATTATAAGTTAATAATATTTATATATACGTAGAAGAGCAAGTCGTCTTACCATTAGTAGGCCTCATTCACAAAGCCGGTCTTTCAGGGGATTATAAGGTTACTGCCTATAAAATGACAACTTAATGGGTGTCTACTCTCACCAACCGCTTCCTTGACTGGTGGAGGGTCGTTAGCCAAACGGGTAGGACAGTGCCTATAATTCTACCTTCATTAAAAGTATTAATGATAAATATAAAGTAACCAAACCTTTTATAAATTCCCAATCTTAGTTACTTTAGAAAATTTGAATAAGGTGCTAATCCATGAAATTACACTTTGCACTTTGTTGAAATTGTTTAGTGGAGCGTAGCTAAAGAGCAACTTAATATTTATCATAGTATCAGTGGAGCGCGTTTGGTTAACCAACACATTGATTAAGGGGTAAATATTAAGGGTACCAAGTGATTTGCATGGTTACTTCACACCTTGTTTTGTGGTCCTCAACATCCCAGTCACAAAACCTGAAGGGCACACTCGAGATTGAAATATGCCATTGAACAGTTCAATGAATCTTAAAAGATATAGGAGTTTCAAATTCAAGTAAAACCTAATTAAATTATTTTGTTTTCATTGTGGAAATTGGTGAATCATCATTCTCCTAACTACAAATATTTTATAGCTTGGATTACGGCATCCCTCTTCCAAGTTATAAAAGTATCGTGTTGGGTCCTAGCCTTAATATTTCATATTGGGTGTTATATTATGGACTTTAAATCAACTATCTTGAATATCTCCCAAAAGATGTCTAGTTCAGACATCTATGATCTTCCCAAATCTCTAGAAACTTCACCTCCTTGACATCCTCTAATTATTCTCCCTTACCCACAAGTTCAAGGTCACTCAATCCCTATTGGCAAGCAAGGTCTATGTGTGCTCACATCTTGGAGATGAAGTCACATATGTAAAAGCCGGGAGACTTGGGTCTCAAAGTCTTAAGAAAGTTGGTTGTTCAATTACTTTATAAGTCACATAGTGAGTTACCTCTAGGACTACTATGAAATAGACTATGACATGACCCTTAATGATCTTATCTATTTGCTTGGTATTGGTGAATCAACAATGATTTGGAGCTTTGGTAAAGCAAATTTGATTACTAGATCAACTTTCCAAACCTTCAATGGACATTGACAATGGAAACATTGGATATCTAGAAAAGCCTTCTCTTCCCAAGGAAAGGGATTGACCATAGTCAACTCGATTGGCAAAATGGTAAAGAGCAAGGCAAGTCTGCGATAGTCCCATGTACCATTCCTAACAGGTTCATATGTTTCTGTTGCCAAAGGAAGGGGCATTAGTTCCGAAGCTGCCTTAACTACCTGTAAGATCTGAGAGAAGGTCTAGTAAAAAAGCTTGACTCTGCTTCAGGTAAGTCCACTATCTAACTCTCTGAAGTTCCTATTTGAAGATTCTTAATACATTTTTAATGTGTGGCAGGATCAAGCAAAGGGAAAGGAACTTAGAAAAAGAGTATGTTGAATCAGATCGCGAAGATGGATTTCTATCGCTTGATTGAAGATCGGATTCTTGAGCTACTCTTAGGAGTTATTATAGATTGCTAGGAAACATGTAATGTCGTAGTTTTCATTCAAAGTTGCATTGTAAGGAAAAGTTTTTTTGCAAAATTTAAAAGGAAAATTTTTGTTTTTATTTATTTTAAAATATCCTTACAATGGCATTTGTGAAAAATTGTTGCTGATATGATTCCATTAAAAGCAAGAGTGGAAATATGAATTTGATTCTTTCATTTGTGGTAGTGTCTAAATTTACCAAAAAAGGAAAGCTTCTCATCATCCAAGTTTTCAGTTGGATAGAAAGTTGGAATCATACAAGTTGTATAGTATGATGAATGAGAACTTTCAGCTTTGGATAATTAAGACTAGTTACTTGATCACATTTATATATGAGTCAAGTGAAGGGCTAAGGGATTGATTACACATTCTTGTGCACTAATCAAGTGCACCACAAAAGATCTATAAGACTATTCGTCATGATTTACTAAAGTTTAGTAAATATGGTTACACTTACAAGTTTAAGTGTAATTCTGATACATTGGAAAATTTTCAATGTATGGCCGAACCAATGAGAATAATTAAATTAGGCAGAAGGATAAAAGTTTCTCAAATATGAAAATATGGGAGAGTAATTTAGTATCATGTTATATGATCATCTCAATGATTAAGAGACCTTACCACAATTCATCCTCTAAGTGCATTCTGATAGCTAAGAAGAGGAGCTATGAATTGTTGATGTGGTCAAATCAAGAAGATGATTCATACCTCATTCCAAAAACAATTCTTAGAGTTATACTCCAAGATTGTAACTTGAGTGACATATCTTAAAGGAAGGTTTCTTAACACTAGTCAAATGTAATGTAAAAGTATCCTACTTTTGTACATTTGAAATTGGTAAGTTGTGATGTTTTGGATAAAACAAAGACCAACTAAGACCAATTGTGTGAAGTGTTTGTCTTGATAAATAATCCAAACTATCACTTGAATATTTGGCAATATAGTCTTATATGTCAAGAGGACAGTGGGAGTCTTAAAGATCCTAAAAAGAATTTCAAGATCTAATCAAGAATAAAAAAACCTGTAGTTTAACACTAGCACATGATGTGAGGTTTATAACCTATCATGTTGACATCTTTCTATTTCTGTGCCCATTCCATTTAAAGGTGGTTTTGCATATGAGTTCTGAGAGTTCTCAATTGGTTACATAACAACTTGGAAGCAATGGCAGGCTAGTGAGCTGCTAGGTGGAAAGAAATTAAGATTGAGTTCAGTCCATATGTGTTTGGATTTGTCATTATCCTTGTCATGTGACTATGGTTTTGACAATTCACATGGATAAGAACATATACACCATAAAATCTAAGGGTCATAAGGTTTCTCTCCGATTCATGAAAATGATGGTGAGGAAACACTTCCACCAAGTAGATTTGAAGCATATAGCAAAGATCTAAACAATTGAGACTATGAGTACGACATCCCTTTTCATAGCTCTAAAATTGTTTAGACACACCTATGAGCTATCTAAGATAAGGTGTATGATTTTGATAAAGTCTTATCAATGCAATCTCGTCTCAAAAATCAGAACTTTGGTATGAAAGTCAGTAAAGTATTGACTTCTAGAAGTTTAACTGATTTCTCAGTACATGTCAAAGCTAATGGGAGCATAAGTGTTATGATAATAATAATAATAATCATGTTAGTGGGATCATGATAATTATTATTAGTACTACAAGATAGCAATGTTAATTATATAAAAACAAAAGTTTCAATTCGTGAAGTTGCAGGGGTTGAAAAGTTGTTTTGCTATAATTAACGGAGAGGAAATTATACTTCATTTCAATTCTAAAAGGCTTAGATTGAGATTTTAATCATCTTTAGTCAAGAATATATATATATATATATATATATATATATATATATATATATATATATATATATATATGTGAATTTTATGTTGGTTTGGTTCAACTTAAGAAAATTTTATATATTGCGTTCTTAAAATTCAATTATGATTACGTCATCCCTCTTCATAGTCAAATTTTTAGAACATGAAAAATAAAAGTATTCTAGCAAAAGACTGGTCTAGAATCATGTCTTTATGTGAGACATCATGAATCGTGTCCCATTTGCTTTGGGTACAGGATCGATTGCATGTGATATAATATTCATCCTTTCTAAAATTTTCCAAATGCTTGGAGGCATTAAGAAGGGAAAAGTCTAGAATTGGATATGACTAAAATGATTAAGCAATTGTCGAGGACAATCTAAGGTTTACCAAAGATTGGTTGATCAAGGACATTTGGAAGTATGGTGTTAATTTTGGAAAGACCATATTCACATATTATAAAAAAAAGAGGAAACTCTTGTTCAGAAGTGTTAGTTAAAATGGGAATATGGTGTTGTTCCCATAGGTGGAAGTTATTCATCAAATATATGTAAGGTTAGGAAACTTAATGCAAGAAGGATGTTTCCAAGGAGTTGATCTCCTTTGGAATGCTCTGTAATGTTTGTTGTTAAGTCTTTGTGACTTTGTGTATAATCATTACAAGAGGATCAATGCATATAAGTTTAGAATCTAACAGATTTCGGTAAATGGCATGAATTTGGAATTCCTGCATTTGTGGTAAGCATTCGAGACTGTGAAAAGAGAACTATTGTTTTAATTCAAGTATAAAGTTGATAGTTTGAAACAGTATGCATTGAATGATGGGTAATCAATATGGTGATCAATAAAAGATGTTTTATTTATATTCATAAGTTCAGAGACCATATTAGATTCGATTATTCATGTGTTTCACTTTTCATGTTTTGACTTCCAGAATAACTAGGTCGTTCTTCCTGAATGACTAAGTTATTCAAAACATTCATAGTTGGTCATATGTTGGAAGTAGATATGAATCAAGACGATCATGGGTTGGCTTGTAGATGTCTAAGATGTTGGACAAAGTGGTGCTGCAACACTCATGAGTGATCATAAGTTCTGAGTATTGGATTCAACCCACACTCATTGGAATCACTTCATGGATTTTATCACGAGTGATCATGAGACGATAATATCTTATATTATTCAAACCTATAGATATGAGTTGTTACTATGAGTTGGTTATACATTGATCACATGAAAACGCATTGGTAACTCGATGTTATAAAACGTGCCTTTGTGTTTGATTCAACAAGTAGTAGAACAAGCTATATGAGTCTAAGTTTATCCATTCTTTTTACCTTCGGGATAAAAGTGATATCTGTGGGCCCCTCGATCATTTAATGATGACACATGTTAGTGCTTGGCCAAGCCAAGACTGATTTGATCTGTTCAATCATTCAGTTATCATAAATCGAAAATCGGGAAACAACAAATGGAATGAGAGAATGATTTATAATCCATGTCCCAATCCATATGATATCTAGAATGGAGGAATATATGATACCTTATCTAATGGACACGTCATTGACAAAGGTTAGAGTTCATCGACAAGGTCAGAGTTCGACAACGGCTTTTGAGACTATAATTGGTATGTACTTGATCCGACTCGGCATGGTCCATTTGGGTTGCATGGAATCGGAGCATTTGGATAGACCGTTTGTGAGAAAAGGACATTTGTTACATATTAATATATTATAAGTTCTAATATATTAATGTGAAATCATATTATTTAATTAGTATTGATTAAGAATTAATTCGGACTTAATTTAGTGATCAAAAGAGACTAATTAAATATATGGGGACTGATTGTGTAAATCATTCATTCTTATATATGTGGGCTTATGATCCATGATTCCTTATTTTGGGTTTAACCCATGTGGTGACCCATGGATACTCCAAGGAGGTTAAAACCCATAAAGCACAAGGAATGGGTAAAGTCATGGGTTACATGGTGTAACCCTAATGTGCACACTATATAAGGACCCCTTTGGCTCAAGAAATTGGACTAGTGATACATATGTGAGGGCTAGTCGATTTGAGCATGGAGTGTCTTCTCCTCATGGTTATTCCATGTGTTGGTGATGTTATGTGAACCATTTGAGGTGTCACATTTGGGGTACTAGGCTCTCAAGCTTCATGGAGTCAAGCTACATCAACAAGGTATGTATTCTATCCATTTTATTACCCAAGTATCAAAAGATTGTATGCTAGTTAGGATAATACCTTAGAATATTCATATTTTCATGTATAATAGCAAAAACATAGACCCAAGGTATTTAGGGTTGCATGTATACTTAGGAGTGTTAGAATGCTCAAAATCCAACACATACTTGGTGACACTCATCCTTCCCTTCTTCAAATTCTCAAACTCGTTGTTGATCTCTAGAAGATCCTGCTCAGAGCAGTACTGCATTTTCTGTTGTACCAAAAAGTCTTCCCAAGACATCTTTCTAGCCTCTCCCTTGACCAGGGTATCAACTAGTAGCTTCCACCAGCTAAATACCCCAATCTTTAACAGTGTAACCACGAGAGCGGTCTTCTGTTTGCTGCTGCAATCACAACTTTCAAACATTATCTCCATCTTGGAGATCTAGTCCATGAAGTCCACCGGTGTTGGGCTTCCAGAAAGACTTGGCGGTTTGGATGCCATGAAATCCTTTTACTTACATCTATACCCATCATTTCTTCCATTGGGTTGGTTTCTTCTAACCACTCGTGGCTCAGCTTGACTGACAGTCTGACTATCTGACTGTTCAATGTTCAGTTCAGGTTGTACAATAGGTATAGTAGGTTCATACCTATTAATATACATTTGCCTCATCTCCTCCCTTTTTTCGGCCATCATAGTCCAAATCATCACTTGGACTACTGCCATGGTGATTAACTCAGGTTTAGCTACTTCCTCTGGTGCACACTCAATCCCAGGCCGCTAATTAGAATTAGCATTTCCATTAGCGTTTCCAAATCTGCTTCGAGTTCATACCATTTTGATCTATACACCAAATCAAACATTCGGTTTGTAGTGACAAGAGTTAAGATAGGGAGAGGTTTATTTACGATAGACGTATAAATCCCTTTATCACTCTGGAAATTTACATGTCAGTTCTAATATCGTAATTAAACATTTAGAAATCTGTATTTATAAAGTTTCCAGATCCGTTCGGCAACAGACCATAGATCCGATCAATTAATAGCATATGAGGCATCTTTATAGATATAACATAATTCATTTAGCACATAAAAGAATTTTAGGAAACTTTTCTAAAATAAGCTAGTGTCTCTGTCTAAAATATAGCAGATACTCATCTCACAA
Organism: Lactuca saligna; assembly: GCF_052625555.1. Lineage (NCBI taxonomy): Eukaryota > Viridiplantae > Streptophyta > Magnoliopsida > Asterales > Asteraceae > Lactuca > Lactuca saligna. The sequence continues at coordinate 131,408,473 of NC_136422.1, read as the reverse complement.
TCACCATTTAGGATTTTAAGTGTAAGTATATAAATAAATCCTTATTCCTAGTTCGCTTAAACTAATGTTCTGATACCAACTGTGATATTCCTAATTTTGTGGTCATATTAAAAATTTTATTTATGCTTATTTAAAAATCAGAGTATGCATTTTAAAGAATAATATTTCGGAAATTGTTCACAAAAAACATGATAAAGATATTATCAAAGCACTTTCAAAGAAATGGATATTGTTTATATTAATACATTGGGTTGTCATCGTCAATACAAAAACATAAGCATAAACAGACCTTACATTCATTTACACTAATGATTTGCGTCTCCATTAATCTCTTAGTGTAATGTAGCTTTGTATCGACACCTGTGATACAAATAAACTGAGTGGGCTAGGTTAGGAAACCTGGTGAGTATATAGAGATTTCAACTCCATAATGTTATATATATATATATATATGTGTGTGTGTGTGTTTGTGTGTGTATGTGTGTGTGTGAGTGAGTTTTGAAATTCACAATGTATACAATTTCACCTCATATAAGAAATTCTACCCCACCCCATCAATCGTCACAATGACACGATCTATACTCTTGGATCTAAAATTAACCTTTTTTTTAACCTAATCCACACTTCTGGATTAGGTATGTCTATTCCATGCTCCTGGATCAATAATTGTGCCCATTGTATACTCTCAGACTAGGGACAATTGACTATGTCTAATCTATGCTCCTGGATTAATGACAAATAACTATGTCCTCTCTATACTCTCGAACTAAGGAAAAATGACTATGTCTAATCCATGATCTCAGATCAATGAAAAATCTTAAAGTTTGACCCTTTGTGTTATCTCACCCATACTTATACAGAGACACTACCTCGTATTCATCTTAATTAATTTATGATTGTTTTGTGCCCTAAATCATCAAATATTATCAAATATGCTGTAACATCATATTTCAGGCAATAACAAATATTTCACACACAAACATATATTTAATACATTAATCAATTCTTATATTAAAATCATGTTAATGAAAGGGACTATGCACTCACTTATTAAAGTAATGACTCGAAATTTGGACAACGTTTCGCTTCTAACACTCATCTTTTCCTTTGATGAAATCTAGCATTATTATTGCTAAATTTTAGTCTAATTTTTATTGCGACTAATTAACTCAAAGTCTATGAGAGATATTGTTTTATTTTCAACTGCTATGTACGGACAAATGCAAGACATGAAACATTGGAGGGCAGGACCATTTTGGCATTTAAGCTGTTTTGAAATCCAACAACCCTATGTGACCCTTCAAATTAGATTCCCCGTATCGCGAGCAGTTAAAAGATTTTATAATAAATCTTTTTATAATTTATAATATTTAGCATATATTGTTCATAGGTTGATAATAATGATAATGAACTTAAACATGAGTTATACTTAAAGTCGGGTAAGCATAACTCACTTACAAGGGAGTTTTGCAAAGAACCAGGCTCTACGCGGGTAGAACTTCTGAGCAAAAAGCTCTTCTTCTTGGGGACTTTTGGTGCCCCGGGACTCTCTACAAACTCCTAAGAAGGGCTAGAGAAAAGCCTTGAGGCTTTAGGGGTGGTTTGGAGAGAGTTGGAGCGAATTGATGTGGAGAAATGAAGAAAAACGAGCTCTATTTATAGGCTTCCAGTTCCTATGTATGTTGTGCATACTCATGCCATATGTCACCATCTGGTCGCAAGGCATGGGGAGGAAGTAGTGGCTCAGATCGCGCCACATGTCACTCACAGATCACTAAAAAAACTAATTATCTTCTAAAATCCGTAACTTTTGCATACGAGCTCCGTATTTGACGTTCGTTATATCCACGCGCAGGTATTGACGGGATCTACAACTTTTGTTTAGACTCTGTTGGCTAATTTCCATTTTATTTTTAAAGTTATATTTTAACAGACTTAGACAGTTATATCTGTTAAAAATTCATAACTTTGTCATCTGACGTCTGATTTCCACTATCTTTATATTAATGAACTCCTATTAATGAGACATTCAATTCTAATTTAGTTTTATTGGATAAAAATCTATCGATCTAAAATTCGATTTTCCGGGTTGTGGACTGTTATGCTAAATCTTAGAAAAATCATAACTTCCTCATACAAAGTTAGATTTGGATTCTCTTTTTATGTATGTTCTCAGTTTAACATATAGTACGACTTTTGTTTAGATCTTTAAGGCTAAAAAGTAATTTATCAAAAATTCACTTTTTTCGTTACATGGTGTCGTGTCGGTTTAGCTATAAAACTTCGACGGGTCATAACGTCTTCGTTATAACAACGTTCTTTATTTGCACTAAACCCTTGTGACATATACTATAACTCAGTTAAGATTATTTACTCTAATTATCTTCTACCAAAAATTCATTTTTGACGCTCATTGTCTATAAATTGACTAGCTTGAATCTACGGGCATTACAGTTGGCATATTGCCTCAACCCAACCATCCAGGGTTTGTTGGCCTCCCACCTCAACCCAACCACCAATATGTCGACATATGCATATAACAGACCATATATATAATCATAACAATAATTCTACATCCAACAATACATAAACACCACAAGTGGGTCGTCCTTGGTGCCTTAGACCCATAAGCGTAGTAAGAAAACCCAGCTCAATCCTGAAGAAAAGATAAACCACCCACTTGAGCCTGCGATATCAAGCCTCCTCTTGCTAAATATATCCATAATAAATCCCTAATTAACAATCTAGTAAATGACCGGCCCACAAAAGTTCTAGCCTCATAATTAAATCTCCTTTAGGCTAAATACCCTTTTGCCCTTACAATATCATGTCTAAAAGTCATATTTCCCAAAGTCAACGATCAACCCTTAGTTGACTTATGCCCTGCATAAGTAATCTACACCCTACGTAGAGCTATGCCATGCATAACTAGATTATACCCTGCATAATGTCCCTGGTCCCAAAAACTTCTATTAAGCTCTTAATACAGCAAGTTAAACCCACAAAATCCAAGATATGATAAATATGAACATCTTAATGGATAAAGTCTTTGACTTTATCCATTTACATGGCCACAAAGAGAAAAAAACCAATACTTAGGTCCATAAAGTTATCTTTTGCTTAAGAACTCATGCATGGACGGATAAGAGTGTCCAAGCTCTCATTTTTATGACTCTATATCCTCAAAAACATTAGAAGGAGACATTCAAATGGTCTGGAGTAACCCATACACACAAGGATCAAGATTATGGGACAAAAGCATAAAAACCATGAGCTAATTAGATCTAACAAATGGAACATCAAGATGCAAGCTTTATACCTTTTGGAGATTAGTGATGAAGTACAAACTCTGGATCTACAAAGCTTGGAGCTCACACTTGCTTCTCCAATGGACTACTTCAAGAATTCACATAAAAACCACACTAATGCTTCCAAATCTCACCATTGATGGCTAGGGTTTCAAAAGAATGGTTGAGGTGATGGAGGCTGGTGATGGGAAGGGTTCCAAGAAGTTAGAGCCCTTAAATAAGGCCCAAAACCATAGGATTAGGGTTTTAGTCAGCAGCTGTTACGCCCTACGTAACCTATATTACACCATGCATAGCCCATTAAAATGCGATCAACATTTAGCAAGATACGCCTTGCGTAGGGCAAAACCCCAAACTTCCAATTCTACTTCAAACAACCATAACTTCTTCGTTTCAACTTTATTTTTAGAGTTTTTTATATGCACGGAAAGGTATCGACGAGTCCCATAATATTATCTAGTTACTTTTGATCAAAAAAATATCAAACTAAAGTCCTTAATTCATGAAACAATCCCGAGATATCACCTTCCTAATTTTACCCTTTGGTTCATGGCATAAATCGATGGATTTAATCACTTATTCCAACATTACATAAATCCGAAAAGGGCCTAAACTCTATTCCTTTGAAGCCTAATACCATCACTTGATCAAATTCCGACATGCCATCTCGAAATTATAACATCACTAAAACCAGGTGTTATAATGATCATCCAAACTACCCCCCCCCCCCCTCCCTAAAAAAAACATATAGTTTCAAAATATTTCAAATCTAGTATTTTCAACAATTCAAATATTTCTAAAAATCAATGGTTTAATAGTTCAAAGTTTAATAAGTGGGGAATAATTCATTACAAAGAAAAAAATTTAAAAACATTTCGAAATAAGAAAGTGTATATGCTTCTATTCTTAAACCCTAAGTCAATCTTGAGGTCCGATCTTATAATGAATGTTAATATTAGGGCTCATGTATGGTAACCAATCTACATAATACACTTTCCATATCCAGTCCAAAGTTAGGTTTGTATAATTAGCACAAAACACCTTATACACTTTCCATGATCGTTTATGTTCCAACCTATATAACAACCACACAAGGGTTAACTAACTCACTTGTACAAGTATAGCTTATCTAGAAAGCCATAATCCAAAATAAATTGTCCCAAGGTGGATATCCATGAGTACAATACCAAGTATCAAGCTATCCTATGTGAATTCATAAGTAGGATGCTCAAAATAATTTCAATTCAAACCAAGAGTTTTCCCTAAAAGAAATAATTCTCCTTTAAAAATATATTTCATTAAATGCATCAAATTCTTATAGTATTCACATTGCACATAAAGAGTATACCATATTAAATCAAATATTCAAAATTAATAAATAGGTTTAGATACATATACTCTTGGTATAATTCACCTCAATTGGTTAAACAAGTTCACTTAAATTTTAAGGTTGTTGGAGTAGTTAGTGTTCACCAAAAGTTAGCCATAGTTGGGTTAATTATCCCCTAAATGTACATAAAGTCAGTTATTAAGTTTTTAATCCCAAACTTGAAATTTTATTGTTTCAAATTCATGCCTACAATCATAGAAGGACAAATGAGAAAACTAGATCTAGTTTGGACTTGATTGCAAAAATTACAAGACAAACAAGTTTGGCCCAAAAGTGTGTTGCTCGATGAAGTGGATCACTAAGCAAAATCCCACTCGACCGGGCAAGATCAACCAAAATGTATTTAGATCTTCAAACAGTTGTTGCATTTTGTAACTTCAAATTACTCTCGTAACATAGATTTCTTCTCAAACAACACCAATTCGTTATCAAAGCAAAACTAAATTCGGATCCAACACATGAACTTAAAGTCTCCATATAGCTTGAAATCATCGCAATGATCAAATTGACGTTAATTGGCTACTCAATTGACTTAGAAATCACAAATGGAGAAAGGAAATCATGTATAAACTAAAAAAAAACCTTCACCTCATAAATATAGAATCTTGAATCATAATTTCATTATTTTAGGTATCTTACACACCAAAATCATCTTGTGAAGTTGAAATCAAGTGACATAAGAGTTGTTGTTGATGGAATGCTGAACCGGTGATAGAAATCAAACTAGAAAGTCAAATCTAGATCCTAGATAATATTTGTTTTTGGATTTAAAGTCTATAAAGTAAAATATAAACAAAGTAATTTTTTAATCTTAAGATGGTTTTTAACTCAATAACTTTTATCAATAATTCTTTATAATTTAAAGAAAAAGACTAAATTGCAAACTAAAAAAAAGTATTTATGCATAAATAGAATCAATCATTTGATTCAAACCGCTTTAAAAAAAACAAATGTTATGTATGGAAAAAATTAATGAAATCATTTATAAAAAATCATCTTTAAAGGGTACCAATTGCTAAAAACTATATACACGAAACAATCTATATGAAATCTCAAATAGATGATTCAAAAGTAATAAACACAAAAAATAGGATGCATCATAAGAATCTTTAAACATACGAGAATGAAGTCATGTTGAACAATATTATTTGCTAATCCATTGCATAATTAGAAAAAGGTTTTGTCGATAACAAAATGATTATTGAGTCGATTGATTAAGTCATTGTTTGATTAATGAAGTTAATAACATCAAACAATTTGAACCGACATTGTCATCATAAGTATTTTGCTTTCCCTAAACTTATTTTACGTTAATATTTATATTAAATAATATAATCTTATGCCTTTTGTTTGTTTATTAACATGTTTTTACATTTTGAATATATAAACTTCAAAGTTTTAAAGATTAAATTGGTTTTTAATTTTAATTATATATACGGGTTTAATCCTAATTTTTTATTTGAGAATGATAGTTTAATAATATCATATGATAGGCTTGATTTATATAAAACTTTCAATATTAAATTGGTTTAATGTTAATTAAAATATTAATTTGAATTTCATAGTTTTAGGCCGATGGTTTAAAATTTGTTAAGATATAAAGTAATATTTAAAGTTTGTAAGGATATAAATGAAATTTCATATATATATTTTTTATCTTTTAGATTAGTATACTTGTAAAATACAAACAGTTGTAAAATACATACTGAAAACAGCGACGGAACGCGGGATCGTGGACCAGTGCTCGGATTCTAGCACTAACACTCTTAGCAAGATCCGATGCATGATAATCACTTATTCAACCACAACAAATTTTGTTTTTAATTTTCAATTTGTCACAAAAGTTTAAAATTAAAACGAAGTTTTCTTTATTTTTTAGCCCATATTTAAACAAGCACAAAAACATGTATAAGCGTTGCCACACCAGAGGAGAGAGAGAGAGAGATGGGGTTGGAAACACTTTCATCTAATAATGAACTCCTCAACTTGATAATCTATAACACCGCAACCCCTTTTAGCTTCCATGAAACCACTACCTTCCACAACCACCACCCTCCTCCCATAGAAATTATCACCTATAATTCTTCATCCCCAACAGCCGCGCAACCACACAGCAGCATGGAAAACGATCAAAAGTCAGCCGTAGAAGGTGGAGGGAGGAAGAAGAAGAAGAGGAGGAAGAAGGGTAGGGTGTCTAAAAACAAAGAAGAAGCAGAGACTCAAAGAATGACACACATTGCCGTCGAGAGGAATCGCCGGAAACAAATGAACCACCATCTCTCCGTCTTGCGTTCACTCATGCCGGAATCTTACGTCCAAAGGGTTCGTTTATAACTAAATTTCGATGCCGAAATCTCAACTTAGATCAAGTTGGTTGCCGTAGTCTAAGTGTCTAAACCTTTTTTCCATATAGTTTAGTGTTCATCTTTCAAGGTCTTTTCTTTTTCAAAATGATCAACAAACACACACACACAGTCACACACACACACGTACACATACATATTCATATCGTAATCATTATCAATGGACGAAAATGCCATTTTCAGGGTGATCAAGCTTCAATAGTTGGTGGTGCGATAGAATTTGTGAAGGAGCTTGAACACCTATTGCAATCTCTTGAAGCCCAAAAGTTTCGCTTAACTCAACAACAAGGAGATCCAATCATTCATGACCACAATAGTAATTTTGCCACTAATCCTACCCTAGGACGTGACATACCACAACTACCCCTCCATTTGTACAAACTTTTCTCGTACCCACAAAACACATCTCAGTATCCCAACAAGTACACTTCAAAGCACAAGGCAACCATTGCAGATATCGAGGTCAATTTGATCCACTCATATGCCAATCTTCGAATCGTATTGCAGAAAAGGTTAACTCCACTCTCGAAAATGGTTGTTTTCTTGCAAAAATCTCGACTTTCCGTACTCCACCTCAATATCACCACCTTAGACCCGTTGGTGCTCTACTCCATCAGTCTTAAGGTAATCCTTCATTGCATGTCCATGCACATATATGTATCGGAGGGTAAATTTGGGATTTCAGTCATGAGCTTAGAGCTTGTAGATATGTACATTTGTTATAGCATAACGTGCAAGTTATTCTACTCCATCTTTATGCAGGTAGAAGAAGGATGTTGGCTAAATTCAGCAGATCAAATAGCAGGTGCTGTCCACCAGATTCTTGCACTTATTGAGGAGGAAGCTATTCTGTGTATTGACTCAAAATAATTGAAATGGCTACATGTTATTTTCCGGATTTACCCCTATGACTAGGCTAAATTACTTTAATGCCATTGCCATCCGCCTAGAGCTTCCCATCCCTCGTTTTAATGTACAACATTAGTTGTACTAAAATGTTTTTCATGTGGGCGTAGTTGTATACTTAATAGAACGTATTTCTGGTTAATTTTATTTTAATAAATATATTTTAGGACTATAATCTAATAATTTATAGGGACAATCACAACATGACCACATGGTGTTGAGAAATATAGGGAAATAAAACAATTTTTACCTATTTACTTAAGGGTTTATAACTTCTACTGGTTATGCACTTTGCCTTGTACACATTTAGTTATAAAAATTTTATTGTATGTAATTTATCATTAAACTCTCGTAGCTTGTTTAAAATATACCGGTATTATTGAGTATTATAGATATTGCCAATTTTTTTTTGGTTTGAGTTGCACCATCGGTCATCTTTTACAACCATCTTCCTCAACTTGCACATTTGATTTTGGATCCCCAAACCTCTTAGAGGAATGAGATATGAGGTGAAGATGTTTGTTCAACTTTGAGCACCAAAATTCAGCAAGTTTAAAAATGAGATATATAGGTTCTTGAGTTCATTAGATTGCACGATGAATACGATAAAGATCTCAGGATCTTCATGAGCTTTTTTTCTAGTTTAAAAATAAAGAAATCCATAATTCAACAAGATGTCGGGATCTTGATTAGCTTCAAGAGTTTTTTTCATGATGAACACGATAAGGATCCAACGATCTTTCAAAGATTGTTTTTCCGAAAAGAGATAACCGGAGGCCGGAGAAGATAACCAAAGAAGAGAAGATGACTAGATGTGCAAACTTATATTAAAAAAACTAGCTAAAGCTATAATGTCCAATTACAATGGACACTATAGAGTGTTAAATGGTAAAGTGTATAAAAAAACTTAAGTGACTATATATATACACGGGACAAAATACATTATCCTTACAAAATCATTAACCCTTTACCTAAATGAACACCAATTGCAAAAGGGCATTCATATTCCAATGATATATAAATTATTTGCATTCATTGCACTAAAACAGGTAGGTGTGGGCAATGCCCACACCTGCGTTATTAGGAAAAAAAACAAAAAAACGCGTTATAACATGTTATGGTGGTAATGAGAAGTAACACGCAAGTTAATAACGCCTGATAACGGGGAGGGGACGGTGTTCACGTGTTATAACACGCAATAACACCTAATAACGCCTCTTGTATCGTTGCCCATACCCACCTCTCTAAACATTTTTCAAAATTCTAGGATTTTTTTTTAATGGTTCAAATGCTTAGTCCAAAATATGACAATTTTTTGTTCAAAAATGTAATTTGATGTGATATAAAGTTTGTACGGCACAAATTTTGTCCAAAATCATATTTGGAGAAACGTGATATTTTTTTAAAATATCTTAAAAGCTGGTAATAAATGGATTATCTTCATTTCGACAGTCATTTTTGTGATCATTCCAAATTTATATTATAAGTTTATAAATAAATACTCTAATTTATATTATACGTTTATAAATAAAAAACATGGTTGCTATTGCAGGTTTAGTTTCTATCAATCATTTCCGTATACCAAGATTATTTAAGATAAGTTATATAACGTCTCAAATTCCAAATCAAATTATATATATTTAAAACAGAGAAAAACATACTATTAAATCATAAGAAAATAATCATTCAATTACTTTTTTTTTTAAACAGTAAATACAAATATATACTAAATTACTTCTAAATTATTTCACATATATCCACAATAAGACTTGAACCTTTGACCTTAAGAAGGAAGGGCAACACTGGATACCGCTGGGCTAGAAACCCTTTTAATCATTCATTACTTGATAACATAAGTCAGAGTAACGAACTAATAAATGCAAAACATCTCAAAATCATATAAGCAGATGAGATGCACTCATGTCGTGCTCTTCTCGTACTGCCACAAAGACCTACAAATATATAAACTAAAAAATAGTAAACACAAAGCCTAATGAATTCCCTAAGATATCACATACCAAATGGATATCGTCCAACAAGCATATAAACCGGTCTCACTCATAGGCCCCTCCTAAAATAAGATATAAACGGCCCCACCTAACATGCATATAATCAATCATACATGAGTCACAAAGACAAGACGTATCTAGCATCCTACATAGTATAGTAGAAGATTAATCTGAGCTAAACATCAAACCTTGGCAATAGAACAACTAACACAAGCCACTTAACGTCAAACCGAGACTAGTCCTTAGTCAAGTACTCAATTCTATCAAAGTTTGACCAAAAGCCATACTGGTCAAAATGTCAACCCTTGATCAACTGGGCACATTACGCTGTACAAAGGGTGCCCCACACCTATTACACAAAGTGAAAATACTTAATCCATTAGGTCAAAACCCCCAAATTCTAGATTTGGTCCTCAAGAATGTCATAATAGATAAAGTTTCCAACTTTACCCATTAAGACACTCCAATCAAGCAAGATCTAAATTCTAAGTCTCAAAAGTCCAAGAATCCATCTTTCTCGACTTAATCTAATAAGTCTAAGTCTTCTACTTTTAGATCTGAATCAACATGATGTCTAAATAGATAACATTTCCAACTTTATCCATTATAAAGCCACACACTTCCAAGATCAAAAACTCAAAGTTAGAAAATAACCAAAAACCCATCTTTCTTTATACATGGAGTAAATAGAACTCTTTAATGCATTCTTTACTCCACCAAATGACCATATAACATCCCAAGCATTAGTCAAAAGCTTAAGAGTTCTTCCAACTTAACGGAATAAACCACAAAGGGACTAAAACTTACTAAAATGGACCAAAAAACCTAACAATCTTTTATTAGATATATGGAGGAAACATAATTTAGCTTGAAACTTTAGAGTTTCACAAGGTCTAAAGGTGTTAAGAAAACTGAAATCTTCAATATCCATGTTTCCTTGCCAAAGCTTTCCTGCATCATCACCTAAGAACACCATCAGAGCAAAAAGGAGCACCGGGATAAGTTTTGGAGAGAGGACGAGCTCCAAACAATTTAATGGTGGCTAGGGTTTCATTATAGGTATTATAAAGGATGTGAAGGCTAAAAATCAGGAACCAGAGGGTTAATGGCCTTTAAATACCCCACATCCTCAGCGTAATTCCACAGATTTTCAGTCTTCAACTCCAAACAATCATAGCTTTTTCGCATTTAACCTAATTTTAGTGATCTTTATATGCACGTGAATGTATTGACAAGCCCCATAACTCTATCCAATTGCTTTTGACTTAAAACATATAGAACGTAATTCATAATACATGCAAAAAGTATAGAATATCATTTTTCCCATTTTACCCCTTTATGACTCCAATACACAATCCAATGGATTAAATCATTTTAACCAATATTATCAACATCTAATAAGGTCCAAAATATATCCTTTTGAATACCGATAACTACTCTTCATTAAATTAAAGTCTGCCATTCCAAAATAAGAAACTTCCTCTGATTGCCTTATTAACCAATGCATCAATATAAAAAGGGTTACGAGACCTCTCTAAACCTAGGTAATTCCACCATCAAGAACCCAATCACTTGAAACTTCTCAAATATAACATTAAATTTATCACTACTGATGGTCTGACCAAACTTAAATGAAACCAATAACAATTGGAAAGATCCAATACTATAAACACAACATAAGACCAACGGTAGACTTCCCAAGACAAAAGATCCATCGGTCTGAAACCTATGAAATCATACGCATAGAATGACAGACAATCTCCTGATAAACCCATTCACCATGTAACATCCCAAAATTTGAGGCATTTTTTTTTTTTTTAGTTAAGTGATTCATAAAGTAGTTTGTCAAAACATTGTTAACATCATGTCAATACATAAAACCATAATATCAAGTCTCAAAATCAAATCATCCGAAGTAACGCAATATTAGAGTATAATTCCAGAAAACTCTAAGCGAAAATCATGTGTGTATGTGTGATGTGCTGCTACACCTCCGACTCCTTCCCTTTCAACGAAGAGGTACCTGAAACCAAAACTGAAACTGTAAGCACAAAGCTTAGTGAGTTCCCCCATCATACCACATACCATATAATCACATAGCATACATACTACTAGGAAATTATTGTAACAGCTCAAATTTTCAAATAAAATTTTCATTTAAAATAGAACAACATTATTCGACAAAAGCATTTATTCCAAGTTCATTTCAAAAATACAAATAACGAATCCCCAAGATCTCCAACCATGGCAGTGTGTACGTGTCACGCCGGCGCCTTCCTACGGTCATCACTAGTACCTGAAACACATAAACACAACTAGTAAGCATAAATGCTTAGTGAGTTCCCCAGTATACGACTTACACACATACGCCTTTCCAGGCCCTGACCTTCCGGTCCATATAACATTGCCTTCCGGCCCGTAACATAATTGCCTTCCGACCCATAACATATCGCCTTCCGGCCCTTATTATATTGCCGTCGGCCCATAGTATATTGCCTTCCGGCCCATAACATTTACAAAGCATAACACATATATCATAACACACATAGCACATATATCATACATCATACCTGTTCCTAATATCACATAACATATTGCCTTCCGGCCGGTTAAACATACATAACATGTATAGCATCTACCTTTCCAGTTATAGCATAAATCACATATATCACATACGACCTTCCGGTCACACAGTCAAACCCTTCCGGGTGAAGTATAGTGAGAAAACTCACCTCGTAGTATGCAAGCTATGAACCCTTGGAGCTACTCGTACTCGATCCGATAATCTGTAGACTCCCTATAATACCACATACCTTTATTAATGACCTTATCAAACAAGACACTGTCCCTACGAAATTACATACAGGTCAACTACCCCCCCCCCCTTGACTCGACGAGGTCCTTGTGAAAGAATCGCGGGGCCACCCCGACTCCACTCGCCGAGTCTAAGGAACGACTCGACGAGTCCCAGTAAGTCTTCAAGCTACTCGCCGAGTCTGAAGAACAACTCGGCGAGTCCTAGTAAATCTTCAGGCTACTCGCCGAGTCTGACGAACAACTCGGCGAGTCCAAGCGGATCTTCAAGCTACTCGCCGAGTCTGATCATTGGACTCGGCGAGTCCACGCCATGCAGTCAATCAACTGCCTCCTGTAATTCGCATGGTTCCGTAATATATAAATATGGGACTTCCTGGACATTTACACATACCGCTACTGGGATTTAAACACTTGCAACAACACTATAACCCGACTAATCATTAAATGGGTTTCCTAAACCCTAAATTCGTGTACAACACCAAAACTACAGAAATGATCCGAGGATTACCTGGAAAACGTTTCCCTGCGTCCCCAACCTTCAGAGCTCAATCCCCTTGATCCTCCTTTGACCACAACCTTGCCTCTTCTTGCCTAACAACCTCTTCAAGCTTCCACTAGCCTTCACCCTCGCTCCAGATGTTCCCAGACTTTTAGGTTATCTTCAATCGGCCAAAAGACGAGACATGACGGCCCTAAAGACATTATATACGATCCAGAATCAAAACGGCTAGGGTTTCAGCTGAACAGCGTCGACTCGCCGAGTCCCTAATGGACTCGTCGAGTCCAGTCGCGAATCTGTGACCAAGACTGTGGTCCTACTCGGCGAGTCAGGCATCAACTCGCCGAGTCCCCCCCTAAATATTCCCCAAATTAATTTAAAGTAATACCTGAAATTCCGGGCTGTTACAATTATGGGGCGCCCGTCCTACCCATGTCAAGCCATGCTGGGGTGTTGACCTACCCATTTCAAGTCATTCTGGGTGCTTACCTACCCATGTCAAGCCATTCTAGGGTGCTGACCTACCCATGTCAAGCTATTCTGGGGTGCTGACCTACCCTCCGGTGTATCTCAACCAAACAGGGGACTATTACACCCCCTATTACTAACACATAATATCATATCATAATTATGTTGTGAGACATATATGGGGTGTCCGACCTACCCATTGGTCCTAATGACCGAATCGGGGACTAGTCCCCTTCTAATGATACTATCTCATATAACATGGCAACTAGAAAACTAGCATACTCACATACCTAGTAGTCTAGCATACTCACATATTCAACAAGAATAGACCAGACAATTATCACAAAGATAACCATCCCAACTAACAATTACTAATGGGTCGGCCTTGGTGCCTTAGACCCACTTCTACTAGAAGGTAACTCACCTCGATGTTGTGTATTATCTGAACTGTCCTCGGTGTGAAGGTTGGCTCTCCTCGACTCCTCAATCCCTACACGATAACCCTCAAGTCATCAAACATAACATACAACCCTAACCAGTGTCAATACCAAAACCAAGAAAATTCAACATTGGTTAGAGTCAACACCCCGTTGACCTGACTTGTCGAGTTGGTCTGCCAACTCGTCGAGTCCATACTCCACTAACCCGATCCATACACGACTCCACTCTTCGAGTCTAGCAAGAACTCAACGAGTTCTCTTTCATTCAAACCATCGGGACCATCTTCATCCGACTCGCCGAGTTCTTCCTTGAACTCGGCGAGTTCATCTCCCTCATAAGAACGTGTCTAGTCTAAGACTCGCCGAGTTGTATGAACAACTCATCGAGTCCATCTTCAAAGATTGGGAGATTGCGTTGGACTCGCTGAGCCTATTCTCAGCACTCATCGAGTCCCATGATTCCCCGGTACCTTTACGTCTAAACATCTAAGGGGATTTCCTCCCTAACAACTGTTCTATTCATGGAAAGGATTTGGTGGCCATAACACTACGACTCGTCGAGTCCCAAGAACAACTCATTGAGTCCATCCTTGACCAACACTATATATTCGATTTAGATGGGCCTTAACACCTCAAAACCGTAGATCTGGCCCCCTAATGTCCATTTCATACGTAAAGCTCCAAACTTGGTGCATATGTATGGGGGCTTTGGCTCAAAAAGCCATAAAGGGTGCTCTACAAGATGCATGGGGCTCTCATGGCCATAAAGTTGGCACCTTTATGCCATGAGACCCTTCCAATGAATCAGATTTGAAGTGAAGACTCCATATAACACTCCACAAATCCGAAAATGGATTGGAAAGCCCTAAATATGCCCAAAATCCAAGTCTAAAGATGAACAAACACATAGAAGACCATGGCAGAGGTATTTTACCTTGATTGTGTTGAAAATGGAACTAAATCTCTGAATCTCTAAGCCCCCAACTCGAATTCACAAGCTTCTTTCTTCTTCTTAAGCTTCACAAACCACCAAATGTACCAAAATGGCCTTAGGACACACAAAAATGGATAGGGTTTCGACACACAGCTTTCTGGGAGTGATAAGGGCGATGGAGGCTGAGATAAGGTGTTTAAATAGGGTGCAAACCCTCAGATTTAGGGTTTCAATCAACCAACACCTACTCGCCGAGTCAGTCCCCCGACTCGTCGAGTAGGTTACTTAAACTGTCCATGGATCACGACTCTACTCGACTAGTTCAGCCTCCAACTCGTCGAGTCCTAAAGAAAACACAACGTACTTGAATAATAGGCATACTAGGAATCAGGTGTTACAAATCTCCCCCACTTATCTTAGACTTCGTCCTCGAAGTCTGCTACTCAATCCTGAAAAAGCTCGAGGTAATGATCCCTCATCTCATCCTTCGGCTCCCAGGTCCATTCTGAGCCCTTGCGGTGTTGCCACTTCACCTTTATCAGCTACACACTCTTGTTCCTCAGATCCCTTGACTTCCTATCAAGGATTACCACTGGCCGCTCGATGTAGTCCAAACATTCATCAACCTCAATATCCTCTAGAGGCACCACTGCCGAATCCTCCACCAGACATTTGCGCAACTGGGAGATGTGAAAAGTGCTATGAATCTGAATGAGTTCGGCTGACAGATCCAACCTATATGCTACCTTTCCCACCTAGGCTATAACCCTGAAGGGCCCAATATACATGGGGCCTAACTTGCCCCGCTTCCTGAATCGAATGATGCCTTTTGTGACAACCCTATATTTTTCCAATGCAATGTAACACTCAAAAGTCAAATACAACGAAACTATTTGGAATCAACGACATTAACCTCAAAAATAAATTGTTCAAAAATCTAAATTTGGGATGCATCAAATGTTAGATATAGTGCCAAAGTGTCCAAAAACATAAAGAACGTTCAAAACCAGGCTATAATGAAGAAATTATAATCGCTCAAATATTCACGACACACCCAGTAAAACATTATTTAACGTAAAAAGTGAAATTTCAATAAAATACATTTTTAGCCTTAAGTATCTAAACAAAAGTCGTAGAGTTCGTTAAACCGTAAACGCACATAAAAAGATCGCCCAAATTGGACCTCGTATGAAGAAGTTACGAATTTTCTAAATTTTGTAACAGCAGTAGAGGGTTAAAAACTCAAATTAAAAATCGAACGATATTTAGCTAACACAACCTAAAAGAGAGTTGAAGGTCTCCACAACAGGAGTAAGATGATAAAAAGACAAACGAAAACAAACGTCAGATAAAGAAGTTATGAATTTTTAACGGACTTTAGCAGTCCTGGCCTATTAAAAACATAACATTAAAAATAAAGTCAAAACTAGCCGACGGAGTCTAAATGAAACTTGTAGAGCATAGTCTCACCTACGCGTGGATATAAAGAACGTGAAAAACGGAGCCCGTACGCGAAAGTTATGGAATTTAGAAGATTGAAGCAGGAATTACGCCCATCGTAATTTAAGAGTACGTCTAACGTACTCAGGTGCAGTGTTGAGTCCCATCGGCTGTAGGTTCTACGCCTAGCTAGACTCGAGTCGTAAGCCAGGACCCAAAGTTACGCCCAGCATAACCGAAGTACGCCCAGCGTACTCTGGTAGTACGCCCAACATACTCACACTTTAAACCCTATAAATAGAGGGCATGAACTCCGGGTTTTGTCACACTTTTCTCAAACTCTCTCTCACTTTCACACACTTATAAGCTCCAGAGGCCATCTCGACGCCCCCGATTCCATACCGAGCCCCTGACGAAGGTTCTACGCTACCGAGATCCCCGAGAAGCTCAAAGACGCAACTTTCCGTAGTTGAAGTTCTACTCAACTCTAGTCTCACTCTCTTCAAACCAAACAAGTGAGTTCATACCCCTACTTTTCAAGACTTTTCATGTTTTAGGGGGGGGGGGGGCGGGGGGGAATACAAGTACAATACAAGAAAACGTATCATTTTATATAGATGTAAATACCACTTCTATCGTATTCTTATTCGATATCAACATTTTACTTTACGTATCAAGTAGTATTTCACCGAGTTACTTTCACCAAACAGAACACACTTTTTGAAACAAAAACTATAATGGGTATAGTTTGTGAGTTATTCATACATTCTTACGTAAACATCTTGAAAAACGAAATACTTTTATCTGGAGGGAAATAACAACTTTCTTATCATAAATCTATTTATACTAAGTATTGTGAGATACTCAACTTCAACATACTCTCAAGAATGCATTTCAAGTCCTGTATTATAAACCATAATCTCTTGGAAGGAGAGCGTGATAATTGTGTTTAGATCTATACGGTATTGACAACCCCGCACCTAAACTGTTAGCTACAGTTAGACCGGCAAGTCTGGGGTGACAAATGTCATAACACTACAACACCTGGAGAATGTTGTTACAAGCAGTCTATGTCAATAGCATGGTTATAAGACTCAAACGAAAATCATGTGTGTATGTGTGATGTGCTGCTACACCTCCGACTCCTTCCCTTTCAACGAAGAGGTACCTGAAACCAAAACTGAAACTGTAAGCACAAAGCTTAGTGAGTTCCCCCATCATACCACATACCATATAATCACATAGCATACATACTACTAGGCAATTATTGTAACAGCTCAAATTTTCAAATAAAATTTTCATTTAAAATAGAACAACATTATTCGACAAAAGCATTTATTCCAAGTTCATTTCAAAAATACAAATAACGAATCCCCAAGATCTCCAACCATGGCAGTGTGTACGTGTCACGCCGGCGCCTTCCCACGATCATCACTAGTACCTGAAACACATAAACACAACTAGTAAGCATAAATGCTTAGTGAGTTCCCCAGTATAGGACTTACACACATACGCCTTTCCAGGCCCTGACCTTCCGGTCCATATAACATTGCCTTCCGGCCCGTAACATAATTGCCTTCCGACCCATAACATATCGCCTTCCGGCCCTTATTATATTGCCTTCCGGCCCATAACATTTACAAAGCATAACACATATATCATAACACACATAGCACATATATCATACATCATACCTGTTCCTGATATCACATAACATATTGCCTTCCGGCCCGGTTAAACATACATAACATGTATAGCATCTACCTTTCCAGTTATAGCATAAATCACATATATCACATACGACCTTCCGGTCACACAGTCAAACCCCTCCGGGTGAAGTATAGTGAGAAAACTCACCTCGTAGTATGCAAGCTATGAACCCTTGGAGCTACTCGTACTCGATCCGATAATCTGTAGACTCCCTATAATACCACATACCTTTATTAATGACCTTATCAAACAAGACACTGTCCCTACGAAATTACATACAGGTCAACGGTCAACTTGACCGGACTCGTCGAGTGCATTAGCGACTCGGCGAGTCTAAACGTCCTCCCCAACATCCCTGTTATTCCCATTCTACCCGTCGAGTACCCCCCCCCCCCTTGACTCGACGAGGTCCTTGTGAAAGAATCGCGGGGCCACCCCGACTCCACTCGCCGAGTCTAAGGAACGACTCGACGAGTCCCAGTAAGTCTTCAAGCTACTCGCCGAGTCTGAAGAACAACTCGGTGAGTCCTAGTAAATCTTCAGGCTACTCGCCGAGTCTGACGAACAACTCGGCGAGTCCAAGCGGATCTTCAAGCTACTCGCTGAGTCTGATCATTGGACTCGGCGAGTCCACGCCATGCAGTCAATCAACTGCCTCCTGTAATTCGCATGGTTCCGTAATATATAAATATGGGACTTCCTGGACCTTTACACATACCGCTACTGGGATTTAAACACTTGCAACAACACTATAACCTGACTAATCATTAAAGTGGTTTCCTAAACCCTAAATTCGTGTACAACACCAAAACTACAGAAATGATCCGAGGATTACCTGGAAAACGTTTCCCTGCGTCCCCAACCTTCAGAGCTCAATCCCCTTGATCCTCCTTTGACCACAACCTTGCCTCTTCTTGCCTAACAACCTCTTCAAGCTTCCACTAGCCTTCACCCTCGCTCCAGATGTTCCCAGACTTTTAGGTTATCTTCAATCGGCCAAAAGACGAGACATGACGGCCCTAAAGACATTATATACGATCCAGAATCAAAACTGCTAGGGTTTCAGCTGAACAGCGTCGACTCGCCGAGTCCCTAATGGACTCGTCGAGTCCAGTCGCGAATCTGTGTCCAAGACCGTGGTCCTACTCGGCGAGTCAGGCATCAACTCGCCGAGTCCCCCCCTAAATATTCCCCAAATTAATTTAAAGTAATACCTGAAATTCCGGGCTGTTACAACTCTCCCCCACTAGAACTAGACTTCGCCCTCGAAGTCTCATTCTGCGAGTAACTCCGGATGTTGCTCCCGCATTTCACTCTCCGGCTCCCAAGTCATCTCCGATCCCTTCCGATGTTGCCACTGAACCAACACCAGAGGTATCTCCTTGTTCCGTAGAACCTTGATCTTCCGATCCCTGATAGCTACTGGTCTCTCGGCGTAATTCAGGCTCGCATCCACCTGAATATCTTCTAACGGAACCACTGCCGATTCATCGGCTATACATTTCCTCAACTGTGATACGTGAAAGGTATTGTGAATCTGACTCAGCTCTGCTGGCAATTCCAACCGATAAGCTACCCGACCTACCCTTGCAACTACCCGAAATGGACCTATGAACCGGGGCCCCAATTTGCCCCTCTTTCTGAACCGAATCACTCCTTTCCAAGGAGAAACCTTTAGGAGAACGAAGTCGCCAACCTGGAATTCGAGCTCGGACCGGCGTCTGTCCGCGTAACTCTTCTGTCGGCTCTGGGCGGTCAATAACCTCTGCCTCACCTGTTGAATCTGTTCGGTCGTCTGAAGTACGATCTCTGTACTGCCCATCACTCTCTGTCCCACTTCTCCCCAGCAAATGGGAGTCCGACACCTCCTACCATACAACAACTCAAAAGGTGGCATACCAATGCTCGAATGATGGCTGTTGTTGTAGGAAAACTCAGCCAACGGCAGATGCGCATCCCAGCTACCCCCGAAGTCCAACACACACGCTCTAAACATGTCTTCCAATGTCTGAATCGTCCGCTCGCTCTGACCGTCGGTCTGGGGATGGTATGCGGTACTAAAATGCAGTTTAGTACCCAACTCCTCATGAAATTTCTTCCAGAACCTGGAAGTGAAACGTACGTCGCGATCCGAAACAATCGAGATCGGTACCCCATGCCGAGATACTATCTCTCTCACGTATAACTCTGCCAACTTCTCTGCTGATGAACTTTCGCTAATGGCAACGAAGTGTGCACTCTTTGTCCACCTATCCACAATCACCCAAATCGCATCGACTCCTCGGGCAGTTCTCGGCAATTTGGTGATGAAATCCATCGTGATCTGTTCCCACTTCCACTCAGGAATCTCCAAGGGCTGCAACTTACCATGCGGTCTCTGGTGCTCGGCCTTAACCCTACGGCAGGTCAAACACCTCTCAACGAACCAAGCGACGTCTCTCTTCATGCAAGGCCACCAATACTCCTTTCTCAAATCCAAATACATCTTCGTAGCACCGGGATGGATCGAGAATTTCGATCTGTGAGCCTCCTCCATCAAAGTAACACGTGTACCGCCCACGAATGGTACCCAAATCCGACCCTGAAACGTCAGAAGTCCCCGTCCATCCATAACGAACTCTAAAATTAATCCAACGACCCGCTCCTTCTTCTGCATCCCGGATTTCACAACCTCGGCCTGTGCCCCACGAATAGCATCTAATACCGGAGTCATCACCGTCAATCTCAAACATACATCTCGCAATGTAGTGATCTCCGCCCTACGACTCAATGCATCGGCTACCACATTAGCCTTGCCTGGGTGGTATAGGATCTCACATTCATAATCCTTAACCACGTCTAACCATCTCCTCTGACGCATATTTAGGTTGGGTTGATCCATCAAATACTTCAAACTCTTATGGTCCGTGTATATAGTACAACGAACCCCGTACAGGTAGTGACGCCAAATTTTGAGGGCGAACACTACTGCCCCCAACTCTAAGTCATGCGTGGGATACCTCGCCTCGTGAGGCTTCAGCTGCCTCAATGCATAGGCTATCACATGGCCCCTCTGCATCAATACTGCACCCAGTCCCGAAATCGATGCGTCGCAATATACAACAAAGTCCTCCATCCCTTCTGGAAGAGCTAATACTGGGGCTTCGCACAGTCTCTGACGAAGTGTCTCGAAGGAAGTCTGCTGCTCGGGTCCCCATGAAAATGTAACACCCTTCCGGGTCAATCTGGTGAGCGGTACCGCGATCTTGGAGAAGTCCCTAATAAACCTCCGATAGTACCCCGCCAACCCAAGGAAACTCCTGATCTCAGAAGGTGACTTCGGTGCCTCCCAACTCATCACTGCTTCCACCTTGGCCGGATCAACCAATATCCCTGCCTGGTTAACAACGTGTCCCAGAAATTGGACCTCTCGCAACCAGAAGTCACATTTGGAGAATTTTGCATATAGCTTCTACGACCTCAGCACCTCAAGGACCTCCCTCAAATGCCCCTCATGCTGCTCTCTAGACCGCGAATATACCAAAATGTCGTCGATAAATACAATCACAGACCGATCCAGCATCGGCCTGCATACCCTGTTCATGAGGTCCATGAACACTGCTGGGGCATTGGTGAGCCCAAAAGGCATCACCACGAACTCGTAATGCCCATACCGCGTCCTAAATGCTGTCTTCTGGACGTCCTCATCCCGCACTCTTACCTGATGGTACCCTGATCTCAAATCGATCTTGGAAAACCAAGATGCCCCTTGTAACTGATCGAATAGATCATCGATCCTCGGTAACGGATAGCGGTTCTTGACCGTCACCTTGTTCAGCTCCCGGTAATCGATACACATCCGGTGTGAACCATCCTTCTTCTTGACGAACAGAATCGGTGCTCCCCACGGCGAGCTACTCGGCCGAATAAATCCCTTTCCCAACAATTCTTGGAGTTGCGAGGACAACTCTTGCATCTCTGGAGGTGCAAGACGATAAGGCACCTTCGCAATAGGCGCAGCCCCTGGAACTAGATCGATACCAAACTCTACTTGCCTCGCAGGAGGTACTCCCGGCAAATCCTCGGGAAAAACATCTGGAAACTCGCGCACCACTGGAACCTCCTCCACTGTCTTCGGTCTCTCGGAAGTCTCCCGCGTATCCATCACATACGCCACAAAACCGTTACATCCCTGCTGTATGCATTGCCTCGCCCTAGCGGCCGAACAAAAAGCTGATCCCGAACGGGTACCCTCGCCGTATACTGTAAGAACTCCCCCACTAGGGTCTCGTATAGTCACTAGCTAACGCTCGCAGTCAATGATGGCGCTGAATCGGCTCAACCAGTCCATGCCTACGATGACACAGACATCCCCCATCGCAATAGGAATTAGGTCAATCGGAAACGCGACCCCGAAGATCTCTAGCACACATCCCCGAAGAACCTCCGTAGCACAAACCACCCTCTCGGCCGCAATAGAAACGCTCAACGGCCGACTTAACGGCTCACGACTAATGCCGATATGCTGACTAAAGGCTAACGATACAAACGATCTACTCGCACCCGAATCAAATAACACTAGAGCAGGCATAGAGTTCACAAGAAAAGTACCTACACATACATTAACATAAGCATAACATTTCGACCTTTAAGTAAATACGTGAATGATAACATACCTGCCACAACATCGGGCGCAGCGCGGACCTCCTCCGCAGTCAGCTGAAAGGCTCTCCCGCGAGCCCTCGGGGCCTCGACCTTCGCCGGTCGGGTCTCCGTAGTCCTGGTAGTAGGTGTAGCTCCCTGACGAAGCTGCGGACACTCGTCCTTCCGATGGCCTGTCTGGTTGCAGTGAAAGCAAACCATAAACCCCTTAGGGCAATCCCTGGCAATGTGTCCCTCTTTGCCACACTTGTAGCAACCACCAGCTCGACACACCCCCTCGTGACTCTTGCCACACTTCGCGCAAGTGCGGACCTTCGGACCTCCCATCCTCGAATCAGCGGACTTAGTCCGCTTGGCTACCGGCTGAGGCTGAGCCGGCCGCCGATCCACCTGCCGAGACTCGGCCTCCTCCCTCGCCTGAGTCTCCAACTCGATCTCGCGCTTCCTGGCGTTCGCCTGAA
Organism: Lactuca saligna; assembly: GCF_052625555.1. NCBI lineage: Eukaryota > Viridiplantae > Streptophyta > Magnoliopsida > Asterales > Asteraceae > Lactuca > Lactuca saligna. Next base: position 131,385,087 of record NC_136422.1, on the reverse strand, counting down.
GCTCAGTGAAAGTACGATAGGTGGAGTTTGACACAAACTCCCGGATCTCCCTCTTCAAAACGCCCAAATACCGGCTCATCCGCGACTGCTCCGTAGATACCAGCTCAGGGCAGAACATCGCCCTCTCATGAAACTTCCGCGTGATCACTGCCACGGAATCAGTACCCTGCTTAAGGGTCAAGAACTCCTGAATCAATCGCTCCCTCTCCACCAGGGGAACGTACTCGTCCCTGAACATCTCTGTGAACCTCTCCCACGTCACCGCTGTAATCTCCGCCACAGTGAAGTTCGCCGTCACGAACTTCCACCAATCCTTCGCTCCCAATCGGAGCTGGTTCAAGGCGAACCGTACCCTCAGGTGCTCCGGGCATGAGCAAGTATAGAAGCACCCCTCAATGTCGGCGATCCACCTCATCGCTGCAATCGGATCCTGTGTCCCATCGAACTCAGGGGGTTTCGTGTTGCTGAATTCTCGGAAGAGCAACGAATCGCCCCCTTGCGGCCTGGTAGCAGCCACCGCTGCGGTAGCGGCAGCGACTGCAGCTTCGGTCAGTGCGGCGTACCGCTCCTCAAACTCCTCCATCAGGGTGGTCTTAATGGACCCAAACATCTCCGGGATCTCAGCCCGAACCGCCGCAGCTACCTCTTCCTGAATCATCTGACGAATCTCCTCGTCACTCATACCGCTCGAACTCGCTCCGTGGCGTGTCGTAACCATGATGTCTCTGAAATACAACATAAAATTTATCAGAGACTCCATCAAGTACATTCGTACTCGATAACGCAACCCTACTCAGTCTCCGGCATCTAGGGATTCTTACTTGGGTCTTCCACCGACCCGGTGCCTTCGGTAGTACGGGCCCAATACTACCGACCACACCGTATCAGTATTCATCCCAAATCTTCCTCCCCAAACCCCGAATAATGAGTACTCTACCTCTAGTATGCACTATCTACTTGCACGCTACCAAATATCTCATATAAGCAATCTTCCTAGACTAAGGCATCACAAAACATGCCGTTCTAGTCCTATCATGTATACCTAGTCTTCTAGCATGCATAACAATTCATAATTCAGTGCATAACATAACATTGTAAGGTATTCTGGGGATTTTTACCGTTCGGGCGCTGGCTGATCGTACACACTGCTCCGTCCTTGTTTTACTGCTTTACCATTTATGAAATGTTATGTCCCTATTTTTTTTTAAAAGATTTTTCCTCAAATCCTCGGTCTGAGTTCAGTTGCACCCGAAAGTACACCCGAATCCCTCAAACCAAGTCTCTGATACCAATTGTAACAGCTCAAATTTTCAAATAAATTTTTCATTTAAAATAGAACAACATTATTTGACAAAAGCATTTATTCCAAGTTCATTTCAAAAATACAAATAACGAATCCCCAAGATCTCCAACCATGGCAGTGTGTACGTGTCACGCCGGCGCCTTCCCACGGTCATCACTAGTACCTGAAACACATAAACACAACTAGTAAGCATAAATGCTTAGTGAGTTCCCCAGTATACGACTTACACACATACGCCTTTCCAGGCCCTGACCTTCCGGTCCATATAACATTGCCTTCCGGCCCGTAACATAATTGCCTTCCGGCCCATAACATATCGCCTTCCGGCCCTTATTATATTGCCTTCCGGCCCATAGTATATTGCCTTCCGGCCCATAACATTTACAAAGCATAACACATATATCATAACACACATAGCACATATATCATACATCATACCTGTTCCTGATATCACATAACATATTGCCTTCCGGCCCGGTTAAACATACATAACATGTATAGCATCTACCTTTCCAGTTATAGCATAAATCACATATATCACATACGACCTTCCGGTCACACAGTCAAACCCTTTCGGGTGAAGTATAGTGAGAAAACTCACCTCGTAGTATGCAAGCTATGAACCCTTGGAGCTACTCGTACTCGATCCGATAATCTGTAGACTCCCTATAATACCACATACCTTTATTAATGACCTTATCAAACAAGACACTGTCCCTACGAAATTACATACAGGTCAACTACCCCCCCTTGACTCGACGAGGTCCTTGTGAAAGAATCGCGGGGCCACCCCGACTCCACTCGCCGAGTCTAAGGAACGACTCGACGAGTCCCAGTAAGTCTTCAAGCTACTCGCCGAGTCTGAAGAACAACTCGGCGAGTCCTAGTAAATCTTCAGGCTACTCGCCGAGTCTGACGAACAACTCGGCGAGTCCAAGCGGATCTTCAAGCTACTCGCCGAGTCTGATCATTGGACTCGGCGAGTCCACGCCATGCAGTCAATCAACTGCCTCCTGTAATTCGCATGGTTCCGTAATATATAAATATGGGACTTCCTGGACCTTTACACATACCGCTACTGGGATTTAAACACTTGCAACAACACTATAACCCGAATAATCATTAAATGGGTTTCCTAAACCCTAAATTCGTGTACAACACCAAAACTACAGAAATGATCTGAGGATTACCTGGAAAACGTTTCCCTGCGTCCCCAACCTTCAGAGCTCAATCCCCTTGATCCTCCTTTGACCACAACCTTGCCTCTTCTTGCCTAACAACCTCTTCAAGCTTCCACTAGCCTTCACCCTCGCTCCAGATGTTCCCAGACTTTTAGGTTATCTTCAATCGGCCAAAAGACGAGACATGACGGCCCTAAAGACATTATATACGATCCAGAATCAAAACAGCTAGGGTTTCAGCTGAACAGCGTCGACTCGCCGAGTCCCTAATGGACTCGTCGAGTCCAGTCGCGAATCTGTGACCAAGACCGTGGTCCTACTCGGCGAGTCAGGCATTAACTTGCCGAGTCCCCCCCTAAATATTCCCCAAATTAATTTAAAGTAATACCTGAAATTCCGGGCTGTTACAATTATGGGGCGCCCGTCCTACCCATGTCAAGCCATGCTGGGGTGTTGACCTACCCATTTCAAGTCATTCTGGGTGCTTACCTACCCATGTCAAGCCATTCTAGGGTGCTGACCTACCCATGTCAAGCTATTCTGGGGTGCTGACCTACCCTCCGGTGTATCTCAACCAAACAGGGGACTATTACACCCCCTATTACTAACACATAATATCATATCATAATTATGTTGTGAGACATATATGGGGTGTCCGACCTACCCATTGGTCCTAATGACCGAATCGGGGACTAGTCCCCTTCTAATGATACTATCTCATATAACATGGCAACTAGAAAACTAGCATACTCACATATCTAGTAGTCTAGCATACTCACATATTCAACAAGAATAGACCAGACAATTATCACAAAGATAACCATCCCAACTAACAATTACTAATGGGTCGGCCTTGGTGCCTTAGACCCACTTCTACTGGAAGGTAACTCACCTCGATGTTGTGTATTATCTGAACTGTCCTCGGTGTGAAGGTTGGCTCTCCTCGACTCCTCAATCCCTACACGATAACCCTCAAGTCATCAAACATAACATACAACCCTAACCAGTGTCAATACCAAAACCAAGAAAAACAACATTGGTCAGAGTCAACACCCCGTTGACCTGACTTGTCAAGTTGGTCTGCCAACTCGTCGAGTCCATACTCCACTAACCCGATCCATACACGACTCCACTCTTCGAGTCTAGCAAGAACTCAATGAGTTCTCTTTCATTCAAACCATCGGGACCATCTTCATCCGACTCGCCGAGTTCTTCCTTGAACTCGGCGAGTTCATCTCCCTCATAAGAACGTGTCTGGTCTAAGACTCGCCGAGTTGTATGAACAACTCATCGAGTCCATCTTCAAAGATTGGGAGATTGCGTTGGACTCGCTGAGCCTATTCTCAGCACTCATCGAGTCCCATGATTCCCCGGTACCTTTACGTCTAAACATCTAAGGGGATTTCCTCCCTAACAACTGTTCTATTCATGGAAAGGATTTGGTGGCCATAACACTACGACTCGTCGAGTCCCAAGAACAACTCATTGAGTCCATCCTTGACCAACACTATATATTCGATTTAGATGGGCCTTAACACCTCAAAACCGTAGATCTGGCCCCCTAATGTCCATTTCATACGTAAAGCTCCAAACTTGGTGCACATGTATGGGGGCTTTGGCTCAAAAAGCCATAAAGGGTGCTCTACAAGATGCATGGGGCTCTCATGGCCATAAAGTTGGCACCTTTATGCCATGAGACCCTTCCAATGAATCAGATTTGAAGTGAAGACTCCATATAACACTCCACAAATCCGAAAATGGATTGGAAAGCCCTAAATATGCCCAAAATCCAAGTCTAAAGATGAACAAACACATAGAAGACCATGGCAGAGGTATTTTACCTTGATTGTGTTGAAAATGGAACTAAATCTCTGAATCTCTAAGCCCCCAACTCGAATTCACAAGCTTCTTTCTTCTTCTTAAGCTTCACAAATCACCAAATGTACCAAAATGGCCTTAGGACACACAAAAATGGATAGGGTTTCGACACACAGCTTTCTGGGAGTGATAAGGGCGATGGAGGCTGAGATAAGGTGTTTAAATAGGGTGCAAACCCTCAGATTTAGGGTTTCAATCAACCAACACCTACTCGCCGAGTCAGTCCCCCGACTCGTCGAGTAGGTTACTTAAACTGTCCATGGATCACGACTCTACTCGACTAGTTCAGCCTCCAACTCGTCGAGTCCTAAAGAAAACACAACGTACTTGAATAATAGGCATACTAGAAATCAGGTGTTACAAATCTCCCCCACTTATCTTAGACTTCGTCCTCGAAGTCTGCTACTCAATCCTGAAAAAGCTCGAGGTAATGATCCCTCATCTCATCCTTCGGCTCCCAGGTCCATTCTGAGCCCTTGCGGTGTTGCCACTTCACCTTTATCAGCTACACACTCTTGTTCCTCAGATCCCTTGACTTCCTGTCAAGGATTACCACTGGCCGCTCGATGTAGTCCAAACATTCATCAACCTCAATATCCTCTAGAGGCACCACTGCCGAATCCTCCACCAGACATTTGCGCAACTGGGAGATGTGAAAAGTGCTATGAATCTGAATGAGTTCGGCTGACAGATCCAACCTATATGCTACCTTTCCCACCTAGGCTATAACCTAGAAGGGCCCAATATACATGGGGCCTAACTTGCCCCGCTTCCTGAATCGAATGATGCCTTTTGTGACAACCCTATATTTTTCCAATGCAATGTAACACTCAAAAGTCAAATACAACGAAACTATTTGGAATCAACGACATTAACCTCAAAAATAAATTGTTCAAAAATCTAAATTTGGGATGCATCAAATGTTAGATATAGTGCCAAAGTGTCCAAAAACATAAAGAACGTTCAAAACCAGGCTATAATGAAGAAATTATAACCGCTCAAATATTCACGACACACCCAGTAAAACATTATTTAACGTAAAAAGTGAAATTTCAATAAAATACATTTTTAGCCTTAAGTATCTAAACAAAAGTCGTAGAGTTCGTTAAACCGTAAACGCACATAAAAAGATCGCCCAAATTGGACCTCGTATGAAGAAGTTACGAATTTTTCTAAGTTTTGTAACAGCAGTAGAGGGCTAAAAACTCAAATTAAAAATCGAACGATATTCAGCTAACACAACCTAAAAGAGAGTTGAAGGTCTCCACAACAGGAGTAAGATGATAAAAAGACAAACGAAAACAGACGTCAGATAAAGAAGTTATGAATTTTTAACGGACTTTAGCAGTCCCGGCCTATTAAAAACATAACATTAAAAATAAAGTCAAAACTAGCCGACGGAGTCTAAATGAAACTTGTAGAGCATAGTCTCACCTACGCGTGGATATAAAGAACGTGAAAAACGGAGCCCGTACGCGAAAGTTATGGAATTTAGAAGATTGAAGCAGGAATTACGCCCATCGTAATTTAAGAGTACGTCTAACGTACTCAGGTGCAGTGTTGAGTCCCATCGGCTGTAGGTTCTACGCCTAGCTAGACTCGAGTCGTAAGCCAGGACCCAAAGTTACGCCCAGCATAACCGAAGTACGCCCAGCGTACTCTGGTAGTACGCCCAACATACTCACACTTTAAACCCTATAAATAGAGGGCATGAACTCCGGGTTTTGTCACACTTTTCTCAAACTCTCTCTCACTTTCACACACTTATAAGCTCCAGAGGCCATCCCGACGCCCCCGATTCCATACCGAGCCCCTGACGAAGGTTCTACGCTACCGAGATCCCCGAGAAGCTCAAAGACGCAACTTTCCGTAGTTGAAGTTCTACTCAACTCTAGTCTCACTCTCTTCAAACCAAACAAGTGAGTTCATACCCCTACTTTTCAAGACTTTTCATGTTTTAGGGGGGGGGGGGGGGGGAATACAAGTACAATACAAGAAAACGTATCATTTTATATAGATGTAAATACAACTTCTATCGTATTCTTATTCGATATCAACATTTTACTTTACGTATCAAGTAGTATTTCACCGAGTTACTTTCACCAAACGGAACACACTTTTTGAAACAAAAACTATAATGGGTATAGTTTGTGAGTTATTCATACATTCTTACGTAAACATCTTGAAAAACGAAATACTTTTATCTGGAGGGAAATAACGACTTTCTTATCATAAATCTATTTATACTAAGTATTGTGAGATACTCAACTTCAACATACTCTCAAGAATGCATTTCAAGTCCTGTATTATAAACCATAATCTCTTGGAAGGAGAGCGTGATAATTGTGTATAGATCTATACGGTATTGACAACCCCGCACCTAAACTGTTAGCTACAGTTAGACCGGCAAGTCTGGGGTGACAAATGTCATAACACTACAACACCTGGAGAATGTTGTTACAAGCAGTCTATGTCAATAGCATGGTTATAAGACTCAAACGAAAATCATGTGTGTATGTGTGATGTGCTGCTACACCACCGACTCCTTCCCTTTCAACGAAGAGGTACCTGAAACCAAAACTGAAACTGTAAGCACAAAGCTTAGTGAGTTCCCCCATCATACCACATACCATATAATCACATAGCGTACATACTACTAGGCAATTATTGTAACAGCTCAAATTTTCAAATAAAATTTTCATTTAAAATAGAACAACATTATTCGACAAAAGCATTTATTCCAAGTTCATTTCAAAAATACAAATAACGAATCCCCAAGATCTCCAACCATGGCAGTGTGTACGTGTCACGCCGGCGCCTTCCCACGGTCATCACTAGTACCTGAAACACATAAACACAACTAGTAAGCATAAATGCTTAGTGAGTTCCCCAGTATACGACTTACACACATACGCCTTTCCAGGCCCTAACCTTCCGGTCCATATAACATTGCCTTCCGGCCCGTAACATAATTGCCTTCCGGCCCATAACATATCGCCTTCCGGCCCTTATTATATTGCCTTCCGGCCCATAGTATATTGCCTTCCGGCCCATAACATTTACAAAGCATAACACATATATCAAAACACACATAGCACATATATCATACATCATACCTGTTCCTGATATCACATAACATATTGCCTTCCGGCCCGGTTAAACATACATAACATGTATAGCATCTACCTTTCCAGTTATAGCATAAATCACATATATCACATACGACCTTCCGGTCACACAGTCAAACCCTTCCGGGTGAAGTATAGTGAGAAAACTCACCTCGTAGTATGCAAGCTATGAACCCTTGGAGCTACTCGTACTCGATCCGATAATCTGTAGACTCCCTATAATACCACATACCTTTATTAATGACCTTATCAAACAAGACACTGTCCCTACGAAATTACATACAGGTCAACGGTCAACTTGACCGGACTCGTCGAGTGCATTAGCGACTCGGCGAGTCTAAACGTCCTCCCCAACATCCCTGTTATTCCCTTTCTACCCGTCGAGTACCCCCCCCCCCTTGACTCGACGAGGTCCTTGTGAAAGAATCGCGGGGCCACCCCGACTCCACTCGCCGAGTCTAAGGAACGACTCGACGAGTCCCAGTAAGTCTTCAAGCTACTCGCCGAGTCTGAAGAACAACTCGGCGAGTCCTAGTAAATCTTCAGGCTACTCGCCGAGTCTGACGAACAACTCGGCGAGTCCAAGCGGATCTTCAAGCTACTCGCCGAGTCTGATCATTGGACTCGGCGAGTCCACGCCATGCAGTCAATCAACTGCCTCCTGTAATTCGCATGGTTCCGTAATATATAAATATGGGACTTCCTGGACCTTTACACATACCGCTACTGGGATTTAAACACTTGCAACAACACTATAACCTGACTAATCATTAAATGGGTTTCCTAAACCCTAAATTCGTGTACAACACCAAAACTACAGAAATGATCCGATGATTACCTGGAAAACGTTTCCCTGCGTCCCCAACCTTCAGAGCTCAATCCCATTGATCCTCCTTTGACCACAACCTTGCCTCTTCTTGCCTAACAACCTCTTCAAGCTTCCACTAGCCTTCACCCTCGCTCCAGATGTTCCCAGACTTTTAGGTTATCTTCAATCGGCCAAAAGACGAGACATGACGGCCCTAAAGACATTATATACGATCCAGAATCAAAACGGCTAGGATTTCAGCTGAACAGCGTCGACTCACCGAGTCCCTAATGGACTCGTCAAGTCCAGTCGCGAATCTGTGACCAAGACCGTGGTCCTACTCGGCGAGTCAGGCATCAACTCGCCGAGTCCCCCCTAAATATTCCCCAAATTAATTTAAAGTAATACCTGAAATTCCGGGCTGTTACAACTCTCCCCCACTAGAACTAGACTTCGCCCTCGAAGTCTCATTCTGCGAATAACTCCGGATGTTGCTCCCGCATTTCACTCTCCAGCTCCCAAGTCATCTCCGATCCCTTCCGATGTTGCCACTGAACCAACACCAGAGGTATCTCCTTGTTCCGTAGAACCTTGATCTTCCGATCCCTGATAGCTACTGGTCTCTCGGCGTAATTCAGGCTCGCATCCACCTGAATATCTTCTAACGGAACCACTGCCGATTCATCGGCTATACATTTCCTCAACTGTGATACGTGAAAGGTATTGTGAATCTGACTCAGCTCTGCTGGCAATTCCAACCGATAAGCTACCCGACCTACCCTTGCAACTACCCGAAATGGACCTATGAACCGGGGCCCCAATTTTCCCCTCTTTCTGAACCGAATCACTCCTTTCCAAGGAGAAACCTTTAGGAGAACGAAGTCGCCAACCTGGAATTCGAGCTCGGACCGGCGTCTGTCCGCGTAACTCTTCTGTCGGCTCTGGGCGGTCAATAACCTCTGCCTCACCTGTTGAATCTGTTCGGTCGTCTGAAGTACGATCTCTGTACTGCCCATCACTCTCTGTCCCACTTCTCCCCAGCAAATGGGAGTCCGACACCTCCTACCATACAACAACTCAAAAGGTGGCATACCAATGCTCGAATGATGGCTGTTGTTGTAGGAAAACTCAGCCAACGGCAAATGCGCATCCCAGCTACCCCCGAAGTCCAACACACACGCTCTAAGCATGTCTTCCAATGTCTGAATCGTCCGCTCACTCTGACCGTCGGTCTGGGGATGGTATGCGGTACTAAAATGCAGTTTAGTACCCAAATCCTCATGAAATTTCTTCCAGAACCTGGAAGTGAAACGTACGTCGCGATCCGAAACAATCGAGATCGGTACCCCATGCCGAGATACTATCTCTCTCACGTATAACTCTGCCAACTTCTCTGCTGATGAACTTTCGCTAATGGCAACGAAGTGTGCACTCTTTGTCAACCTATCCACAATCACCCAAATCGCATCGACTCCTCGGGCAGTTCTCGGCAATTTGGTGATGAAATCCATCGTGATCTGTTCCCACTTCCACTCAGGAATCTCCAAGGGCTGCAACTTACCATGCGGTCTCTGGTGCTCGGCCTTAACCCTACGGCAGGTCAAACACCTCTCAACGAACCAAGCGACGTCTCTCTTCATGCAAGGCCACCAATACTCCTTTCTCAAATCCAAATACATCTTCGTAGCACCGGGATGGATCGAGAATTTCGATCTGTGAGCCTCCTCCATCAAAGTAACACGTGTACCGCCCACGAATGGTACCCAAATCCGACCCTGAAACGTCAGAAGTCCCCGTCCATCCATAACGAACTCTGAAATTAACCCAACGACCCGCTCCTTCTTCTGCATCCCGGATTTCACAACCTCGGCCTGTGCCCCACGAATAGCATCTAATATCGGAGTCATCACCGTCAATCTCAAACATACATCTCGCAATGTAGTGATCTCCGCCCTACGACTCAATGCATCGGCTACCACATTAGCCTTGCCTGGGTGGTATAGGATCTCACATTCATAATCCTTAACCACGTCTAACCATCTCCTCTGACGCATATTTAGGTTGGGTTGATCCATCAAATACTTCAAACTCTTATGGTCCGTGTATATAGTACAACGAACCCCGTACAGGTAGTGACGCCAAATTTTGAGGGCGAACACTACTGCCCCCAACTCTAAGTCATGCGTGGGATACCTCGCCTCGTGAGGCTTCAGCTGCCTCGATGCATAGGCTATCACATGGCCCCTCTGCATCAATACTGCACCCAGTCCCGAAATCGATGCGTCGCAATATACGACAAAGTCCTCCATCCCTTCCGGAAGAGCTAATACTGGGGCTTCGCACAGTCTCTGACGAAGTGTCTCGAAGGAAGTCTGCTGCTCGGGTCCCCATGAAAATGTAACACCCTTCCGGGTCAATCTGGTGAGCGGTACCGCGATCTTGGAGAAGTCCCTAATAAACCTCCGATAGTACCCCGCCAACCCAAGGAAACTCCTGATCTTAGAAGGTGACTTCGGTGCCTCCCAACTCATCATTGCTTCCACCTTGGCCGGATCAACCAATATCCCTGCCTGGTTAACAACGTGTCCCAGAAATTGGACCTCTCGCAACCAGAAGTCACATTTGGAGAATTTTGCATATAGCTTCTCCGACCTCAGCACCTCAAGGACCTCCCTCAAATGCCCCTCATGCTGCTCTCTAGACCGCGAATATACCAAAATGTCGTCGATAAATACAATCACAGACCGATCCAGCATCGGCCTGCATACCCTGTTCATGAGGTCCATGAACACTGCTGGGGCATTGGTGAGCCCAAAAGGCATCACCACGAACTCGTAATGCCCATACCGCGTCCTAAATGTTGTCTTCTGGACGTCCTCATCCCGCACTCTTACCTGATGGTACCCTGATCTCAAATCGATCTTGGAAAACCAAGATGCCCCTTGTAACTGATCGAATAGATCATCGATCCTCGGTAACGGATAGCGGTTCTTGACCGTCACCTTGTTCAGCTCCCGGTAATCGATACACATCCGGTGTGAACCATCCTTCTTCTTGACGAACAGAATCAGTGCTCCCCACGGCGAGCTACTCGGCCGAATAAATCCCTTTCCCAACAATTCTTGGAGTTGCGAGGACAACTCTTGCATCTCTGGAGGTGCAAGACGATAAGGCACCTTCGCAATAGGCGCAGCCCCTGGAACTAGATCGATACCAAACTCTACTTGCCTCGCAGGAGGTACTCCCGGTAAATCCTCGGGAAAAACATCTGGAAACTCGCGCACCACTGGAACCTCCTCCACTGTCTTCGGTCTCTCGGAAGTCTCCCGCGTATCCATCACATACGCCACAAAACCGTTACATCCCTGCTGTATGCATTGCCTCGCCCTAGAGGCCGAACAAAAAGCTGATCCCGAACAGGTACCCTCGCCGTATACCGTAAGAACTCCCCCACTAGGGTCTCGTATAGTCACCAGCTGACGCTCGCAGTCAATGACGGCGCTGAATCGGCTCAACCAGTCCATGCCTACGATGACACAGACATCCCCCATCGCAATAGGAATTAGGTCAATCGGAAACGCGACCCCGAAGATCTCTAGCACACATCCCCGAACAACCTCCGTAGCACAAACCACCCTCTCGGCCGCAATAGAAACGCTCAACGGCCGACTTAACGGCTCACGACTAATGCCGATATGCTGACTAAAGGCTAACGATACAAACGATCTACTCGCACCCAAATCAAATAACACTAGAGCAGGCATAGAGTTCACAAGAAAAGTACCTACACATACATTAACATAAGCATAACATTTCGACCTTTAAGTAAATACGTGAATGATAACATACCTGCCACAACATCGGGCGCAGCACGGACCTCCTCCGCAGTCAGCTGAAAGGCTCTCCCGCGAGCCCTCGGGGCCTCGACCTTCGCCGGTCGGGTCTCAGTAGTCCTGGTAGTAGGTGTAGCTCCCTGACGAAGCTGCGGACACTCGGCCTTCCGATGCCCTGTCTGGTTGCAGTGAAAGCAAACCATAAACCCCTTAGGGCAATCCCTGGCAATGTGTCCCTCTTTGCCACACTTGTAGCAACCACCAGCTCGACACACCCCCTCGTGACTCTTGCCACACTTCGCGCGAGTGCGGCCCTTCGGACCTCCCATCCTCGAATCAGCGGACTTAGTCCGCTTGGCTGCCGGCTGAGGCTGAGCCGGCCGCCGATCCACCTGCCGAGACTCGGCCTCCTCCTTCGCCTGAGTCTCCAACTCGATCTCGCGCTTCCTGGCGTTCGCCTGAAGCTCAGTGAAAGTACGATAGGTGGAGTTTGACACAAACTCCCGGATCTCCCTCTTCAAAACGCCCAAATACCGGCTCATCCGCGACTGCTCCGTAGATACCAGCTCAGGGCAGAACATCGCCCTCTCATGAAACTTCCGCGTGATCACTGCCACGGAATCAGTACCCTGCTTAAGGGTCAAGAACTCCTGAATCAATCGCTCCTTCTCCACCAGGGGAACGTACTCGTCCCTGAACATCTCTGTGAACCTCTCCCACGTCACCGCTGTAATCTCCGCCACAGTGAAGTTCGCCGTCACGAACTTCCACCAATCCTTCGCTCCCAATCGGAGCTGGTTCAAGGCGAACCGTACCCTCAGGTGCTCCGGGCATGAGCAAGTATAGAAGCACCCCTCAATGTCGGCGATCCACCTCATCGCTGCAATCGGATCCTGTGTCCCATCGAACTCAGGGGGTTTCGTGTTGCTGAATTCTCGGAAGAGCAACGAATCGCCCCCTTGCGGCCTGGTAGCAGCCACCGCTGCGGTAGCGGCAGCGACTGCAGCTTCGGTCAGTGCGGCGTACCGCTCCTCAAACTCCTCCATCAGGGTGGTCTTAATGGACCCAAACATCTCCAGGATCTCAGCCCGAACCGCCGCAGCTACCTCTTCCTGAATCATCTGACGAATCTCCTCGTCACTCATACCGCTCGAACTTGCTCCGTGGCGTGTCGTAACCATGATGTCTCTGAAATACAACATAAAATTTATCAGAGACTCCATCAAGTACATTCGTACTCGATAACGCAACCCTACTCAGTCTCCGGCATCTAGGGATTCTTACTTGGGTCTTCCACCGACCCGGTGCCTTCGGTAGTACGGGCCCAATACTACCGACCACACCGTATCAGTATTCGTCCCAAATCTTCCTCCCCAAACCCCGAATAATGAGTACTCTACCTCTAGTATGCACTATCTACTTGCACGCTACCAAATATCTCATATAAGCAATCTTCCTAGACTAAGGCATCACAAAACAGGCCGTTCTAGTCCTATCATGTATACCTAGTCTTCTAGCATGCATAACAATTCATAATTCAGTGCATAACATAACATTGTAAGGTATTCTGGGGATTTTTACCGTTCGGGCGCTGGCTGATCGTACACACTGCTCCGTCCTTGTTTTACTGCTTTACCATTTATGAAATGTTATGTCCCTATTTTTTTTTAAAAGATTTTTCCTCAAATCCTCGGTCTGAGTTCAGTTGCACCCGAAAGTACACCCGAATCCCTCAAACCAAGGCTCTGATACCAATTGTAACAGCTCAAATTTTCAAATAAAATTTTCATTTAAAATAGAACAACATTATTCGACAAAAGCATTTATTCCAAGTTCATTTCAAAAATACAAATAACGAATCCCCAAGATCTCCAACCATGGCAGTGTGTACGTGTCACGCCGGCGCCTTCCCACGGTCATCACTAGTACCTGAAACACATAAACACAACTAGTAAGCATAAATGCTTAGTGAGTTCCCCAGTATACGACTTACACACATACGCCTTTCCAGGCCCTGACCTTCCGGTCCATATAACATTGCCTTCCGGTCCATATAACATTGCCTTCCGGCCCGTAACATAATTGCCTTCCGGCCCATAACATATCGCCTTCCGGCCCTTATTATATTGCCTTCCGGCCCATAGTATATTGCCTTCCGGCCCATAACATTTACAAAGCATAACACATATATCATAACACACATAGCACATATATCATACATCATACCTGTTCCTGATATCACATAACATATTGCCTTCCGGCCCGGTTAAACATACATAACATGTATAGCATCTACCTTTCCAGTTATAGCAAAAATCACATATATCACATACGACCTTCCGGTCACACAGTCAAACCCTTCCGGGTGAAGTATAGTGAGAAAACTCACCTCGTAGTATGCAAGCTATGAACCCTTGGAGCTACTCGTACTCGATCCGATAATCTGTAGACTCCCTATAATACCACATACCTTTATTAATGACCTTATCAAACAAGACACTGTCCCTACGAAATTACATACAGGTCAACTACCCCCCCTTGACTCGACGAGGTCCTTGTGAAAGAATCGCGGGGCCACCCCGACTCCACTCGCCGAGTCTAAGGAACGACTCGACGAGTCCCAGTAAGTCTTCAAGCTACTCGCCGAGTCTGAAGAACAACTCGGCGAGTCCTAGTAAATCTTCAGGCTACTCGCCGAGTCTGACGAACAACTCGGCGAGTCCAAGCGGATCTTCAAGCTACTCGCCGAGTCTGATCATTGGACTCGGCGAGTCCACGCCATTCAGTCAATCAACTGCCTCCTGTAATTCGCATGGTTCCGTAATATATAAATATGGGACTTCCTGGACCTTTACACATACCGCTACTGGGATTTAAACACTTGCAACAACACTATAACCCGACTAATCATTAAATGGGTTTCCTAAACCCTAAATTCGTGTACAACACCAAAACTACAGAAATGATCCGAGGATTACCTGGAAAACGTTTCCCTGCGTCCCCAACCTTCAGAGCTCAATCCCCTTGATCCTCCTTTGACCACAACCTTGCCTCTTCTTGCCTAACAACCTCTTCAAGCTTCCACTAGCCTTCACCCTCGCTCCAGATGTTCCCAGACTTTTAGGTTATCTTCAATCGGCCAAAAGACGAGACGTGACGGCCCTAAAGACATTATATACGATCCAGAATCAAAACGGCTAGGGTTTCAGCTGAACAGCGTCGACTCGCCGAGTCCCTAATGGACTCGTCGAGTCCAGTCGTGAATCTGTGACCAAGACCGTGGTCCTACTCGGCGAGTCAGGCATCAACTCGCCGAGTCCCCCCCTAAATATTCCCCAAATTAATTTAAAGTAATACCTGAAATTCTGGGCTGTTACAATTATGGGGCGCCCGTCCTACCCATGTCAAGCCATGCTGGGGTGTTGACCTACCCATTTCAAGTCATTCTGGGTGCTTACCTACCCATGTCAAGCCATTCTAGGGTGCTGACCTACCCATGTCAAGCTATTCTGGGGTGCTGACCTACCTTTCGGTGTATCTCAACCAAACAGGGGACTATTACACCCCCTATTACTAACACATAATATCATATCATAATTATGTTGTGAGACATATATGGGGTGTCCGACCTACCCATTGGTCCTAATGACCGAATCGGGGACTAGTCCCCTTCTAATGATACTATCTCATATAACATGGCAACTAGAAAACTAGCATACTCACATACCTAGTAGTCTAGCATACTCACATATTCAACAAGAATAGACCAGACAATTATCACAAAGATAACCATCCCAACTAACAATTACTAATGGGTCGGCCTTGGTGCCTTAGACCCACTTCTACTAGAAGGTAACTCACCTCGATGTTGTGTATTATCTGAACTGTCCTCGGTGTGAAGGTTGGCTCTCCTCGACTCCTCAATCCCTACACGATAACCCTCAAGTCATCAAACATAACATACAACCCTAACCAGTGTCAATACCAAAACCAAGAAAATTCAACATTGGTCAGAGTCAACACCCCGTTGACCTGACTTGTCGAGTTGGTCTGCCAACTCGTCGAGTCCATACTCCACTAACCCGATCCATACACGACTCCACTCTTCGAGTCTAGCAAGAACTCAACGAGTTCTCTTTCATTCAAACCATCGGGACCATCTTCATCCGACTCGCCGAGTTCTTCCTTGAACTCGGCGAGTTCATC